>NC_069661.1:97437500-98062500 GCF_027244095.1 Hemicordylus capensis | reverse complement strand
GGCCCTCACAGAATATCTGAAGGCCCCCTCCCCCCGCTTTTTCTCCCCAGCCGTTCCTATTTCCCCTCATAATGGGAGTCCTCTCTAGCAGGAATGAGCCCTCCTTTTCAGACTACCCCTGCATCTTGGGTGTCCCCAATACCCTAGCACATCACATAGCTAACTTCAAATTCAAGCAAGGTCATGAGCCAATCACATCCAGCCACTTGGCAACATGAGCCCCAGACCCTTGAGGTCTGCCTTCTATATAGAGAGGGATGTGCAGCCATCTCTGATGCATGGCCTATTTAGAAACCAGGGCCACATTGGCCTCCCCTTTCCTATCTTGAATACCCTTTCCTGGGTCATGTAACAGCCATGGTTCCTAGTGGGAGCTCATCTCCAGCACCCAATAAAACTATCAGGACTCCATCCGGGCAGTAAGGATATAACCCACTGTTTTAATCTCTAGTTGGTTCCCCATTGCAAGTAGTGACATGGCAAGTACCAACCGTTCAGTGGACTCATTCTGTCTTGATCTAGCCTATACAACAGTCTGCTTTCATACAAAAACCATCTTAGCCATAAGACAATGGCACAGTCTCAGCACCTCAATCAGTATCACTAGTTTCACAACTACCGCTATTCCCATCATAGGATATTTGCCACAGGCTTATAACCTCTGGACTCCCTCCAATTATCTTAACATTCTCACCTAGCTGTTCTTCCAGGGCGGAACACCCTCCTCCTCCTCCAGACAGCTAAGGATAGAAGGTCACCCATGACTACATAGTTGGATTCACACACCCAACTAAGCCGAGGGAATTGTACTTCTTGCAGCCTAGCCTAAGGCAAGCAGAGAGCCGTTTGTTCCTGATGGGCGCTACCTGCTGACCTCCCCACTCAGATAGTCAGCTGGGCACTTGTTACAGTTCCAAACCTGGGCATCAGATTTACCGGGCAGACAACCAGAGGTTAGCAGGCCCCCTAACAGAGTGGAACCCTCACCGTTGGCCTTATAGAGGAACCTAGGATATTCGTCAGACCTTAAACTTTCTCTTGACGTCCTAGAAACCAAGGTCTCTAATCAGATTCATGTTTTTTCCTCTTTCTTTCTCCCCCTCACTCCAGCCCCAAGGTTGTCACCTTCCTCAGACAGGTGCGCCTCTGAAGCATCCAGGTTTTCCATACAGCCCCATCTTCCACCTGGAGGGGCACATGTTTTTCCCCTTCTTTCTTTCTGTCTTCCTTTGGGAGCCTCTTTGCCTATCAGTAGGCAAAATATCACCTGTATCAGTCAATTATCTGACTGGTTCCAACAGAGTCCTTACTGCCCTCACAAACATAGTGGTCAAGGCTAGCTACCTACAGCCTAAACTGACCTGCCTATACGTCTCTCCTTTCCACAGCACTCACACCGTTATACGTTTTCAATATCCCTACAGAGGTGCCTGCTCCCGGAGTATTAGGAGGCATTCAGCTTGAAAATTGGTTCATTCATTCTGCCCCGGGAGCACCTAGCCCAGGTCCTGGGTAGCCAGTGTCTTATAGAACTGGGCTGTGCCTTTTCTCCCCAATATTCTATTTAGGCACTGCAAGACAACCTATTCTACTTGCCGCATTTCAACAGCCTCTTACCTGAAGGGCTAGGCTCCCTTTTTCAGCCAGCCAGATGCATAGCCATTATGCATTTGGCATAGTCATCCACCTCTATAGGCATTCTGGACATCTGCCTAGGCATCCGCCACTCTACACTCGAATCCACTATACACTTGAATTTCTTATATTAGACTGCTCCTCTTGATCTACGTCTATACTAGTCTCCTCAGGGTTATTCCCGCTGGGGTCCAGCATCTCAGTGTAATTCTTGTGTCCCAGTCAGTCTTTACCAGACACATCCTTCTCTTTCAAGTCTTGACCCACATCCAAGGGACACAGGACAGGAATTTGTACCCTTCTTGCAAAGACACGGTCCATCACTACGGGACTCCACAACATTAATTGGACAGTCATAAGTACCCGAAGGGCTTTGTCTTCTACACTGCGTCTATTCCTTCCAAAACCTGCCTCAGGGTTCATGGCCTTCATGCCTGCTACCTAAGGTTGGGTCCCATAGTCATTTGCAGTAGTCCAGTGGATCATCATCAGTATTGGCTTCCACATTCTAGCCCACATAAGCATGGAACATATGTTCTTCCTGGGCTCCCTACATGTAGAATAGTTCAGTTGCCATCATGGGTGCATTACTCTCCCTCTCCAGAGGGTTGCATGGCAGTGCTCGGGTGGCCCACCCAACATCCCTTCTACCTCATGAGTCAGGCTCTTCGGTTTTCTTTCCACACCCTTCAATAAAGGATTATTCTCTTACAGCAGATTATTACTTTTTTTCCCATTAGGCCGGGACTCCTTCCCAGGGCTCATAAGCTTTGGCATATCTCATTGGTGAGATGTCCTCCATACAGCAGCAGACAAAGGAGCATTGGTCACTTACCGTGAAGGCTTCTTCTTGCTGCTGCAATGGAGGACATCTCGACCCACCCTTTCACTCCTGGCCTACTGATTGACACAGGTTTAAAGTTCACATAATTATTTACTTCTCATGTTTTTTTCAGACCAGTCATTCTGATTTCACTGGGCTTGGACACTAGAAACTGGGTTGGGCCATCCTTCCCAGGCTCTTAAAACTTCAAGCTAATTAGCACAGTCCTGTCTCTGGAGCACATGGGAAGGATAACCCATTGGTGAGATGTCCTCCATTGCAGCAGCAAGAAGAAGCTTTCACAGTAAGTGACCAATGCTCCTTTCTCTTCAAAACAAAACAAAAAACAGGCTCCATGGAAGGTTGTTCCTTTTTAGTTCAAACAACCTTTTTACTTCAAAACCATTTTTTTGAACTCGAGTCTCCATACAAATAAATAATTTGTCTTTCTTCACCTTGTAGCCCTGCCTTTTTCTGCAGCTGGCATGCTGGTCACTCAGATGTTAATTAAGAAAGGTAAGCATCAAACACCTTTGCTTAAATCTTGGCTTCTGATATTTACAAGCTTTTCCATAATCTTATTTAAAAACCTGTTGTGGAAAAGAAATTGTGGAATTTTTGTGGAAAAGAAATGTATGGTGTTTGGGGATAGAGTGGCGCACACATAGTAAATCATAGATAGTGAACTCACTTTTATGTAAAGCTTTTGTACTTTGTGTTTTGCTGGTCGAATGACCATAACAATAAAGATTAGATTAGATTAGATAGTGAACCTCTTCTATACAAACCTGACTGAGCCCTCAGAACAGCATCTGAGGCCCTGTTCCATAGCCTGCTTGTGGGCTAAGTAGGTGGTGGTTAATTTGCAAAAGTAAGTAAAATTTTGATAAATGTTAAATCATTTATCATTTTGTGTTTGAAAATATGCAACAGGTTCTGAAGAAAGATTTGGGCATTTGAGGAAGACATACCTTAGTTTAGAATGTGCTGTTTAGGTTGTGGAAAGAACCATCACAGCCACAGAGCCAGGGTTCCATCTTCTTTTGTGCTGTGAGAGAGCTCCCACCTTCCTGTCCACCTTGGAGCTACAGGGGTTGATGGGGATTATCTTGCAGCTGCATAGTGGTGATCCCCGCCTGCTGCTCTAATACAAAAACATAATATTGGAAACAGATTATAAAGAGACAGATGTATTACATTCGGTCTTTATTGTGACATGTTTTGTCACACATCTAGTGACTATATATGACTGAAAACTAGCCATTAGAACTTAAAAGGCTTTTTTTCATTTTAATTTCAGGATTTCTTACAACTAATTCAAGGTTTGGATCTCTTCCAAAAGTTGCATGTGAGTTTTAATTCTGTTATGTTTCATTTGTCCTTAGTAGATTACAACTGAGATTTAGAATTGCCACTGTATTTTGTGAGAATCTATGCTTTTAACAGCTGCATGACAGACATGATGAAGGGAATCTCAAACATTCTGAAACTGTGATTTATATCCTGTCAAAGAAAGATTTGTCTTCAATGAAGCAGTATCTTAAGCAAAAAGATCTCTATGAAGAATATATAACAGCTGTATATCTTTCAGAAAATACAGTTGCATGGGATAGATAGAAGTTTTTTGCACATTATCTTAACCAGAATTTCTTAAAACTTTTCCTAGCTCAAAATAAACAAAAGGATGGTTTGTTATACAGGTGTTGCTTCCTTTTCTTAATAGGCTTCAGGACAGACATACAAAAAGTAATAAATAAAGACACAGGATGGTAAGACGCAGTAGCATGTGGGTACAGGTGGCAGCTTACGAAAACAAGGCATTCTCAGGGTCCTTTTCCAGCACCGAAATGCACACTAAGTACTTACAAGTAAAGGAATACCTGTCCTGTTGTTTCGTTCACCACTCCATAAGATACAGTTCCAGGCAAATGGGGATTAGGGTTGAGTTGGAGTAGGCATTGCCCCTTCATTGGAAGCCTAGTCTTGTAATACTAAACTCTTTGAGAAGCAATCATCACACTGTTGTCTGGTAGTTTTAAAAAATGCAGTTTTTGCTTATGAGTACTTCAGATTGTGCTCTTAAAACAGGCAACTCTTTACTTTTCCCAGTTGCTGTCTGATGCACCTGGTGATGACCTGTTTGCCTCAGCCATTTTATAAATCTGTTTTGTTGCCATAGAGCCTCTACCGTTTTACACAGGAATGCTCTAGATAGAACAGTGTCTTTCAACTGGTGTTCCTTCACAGTATGGCAGGTGGTACATGCACCTCCTGCTGTGTTGACCGCATGGCACCGCTGCACCTGGCCTGACCTTGCCAGAAGTGGAAGTGGTTAGACCAATAGTGCACCGGCAGCAAGGTCTGGCTGTGAAGTGGCCTGGCCCTTCAGAAGAAGCACAGGCCAAGCAAGGAAGGTGCAGAGCAAAGGAGGGATCAGGAGGCAGCAGCAAACTGGAGAAGCAAACCACAAATGAGATGTCTTCCTCACTGCAAGGCTACCTGCTCCTGTGCACAGCAGCCATCTCTACTGGCACCCCAAACAGTGGTACTGTACTTGCAAAGCAAAACAAAATGTTGAAACTTCCTTCTCTAGAGACACAACACTTTCCCCCCTTAGCTCTAAGGTGAAGGTTTGTTCGGCTTCATATATGTTTTATGTATCTCACTTTATAATATAAATACACTATTTTAAAAGTGGCATTGCATCAAAAGGCTTAATTCACAGTTTTGTCTTTCTTTGCAAATAAGTTGCTGGCATATTTGGCTACCTTGGTGGAAAGATTTCCTATATGAAGACATGCCAGGAGAAGTTTAAGAGGCTGGATAATTCACCACTGGGAGAAGCTCTAAGGCAACGTAGTAGACCTGAGTAAGAAAGAGCATTTATTTATTTTAGTTTAAAGCTCTCCAGGAAGTTCATTTATATATTAAAATTTGATAGTGTTTTATCCCAAAATCTACAGGGTTTTTTAAAAAAATCCTATAGCAGGTCATTGTGTTCCTCTAGAAAATTACTGTGCTCTGCATATGAGTTGTGGCACCAGCCTGAAAATAAGAGCATTTTTAGTATAAAAGATGCAGATTTTGTAGACTATAGCAAAATAGCCTTGATGGTTAATGCTTGTATATCTTTGTGTTTCCATGAAAAGGTTGTGCTTGTATATATTGTGTCTCCATGAAATGCTTATTGAGGGGAAACAAGCTAATTATATTGCTGGGTATTTATTAGCTGCTTTCTAAAAGGGAGACTTGACCGAGACAGAAAGAAAGTTGAAAGTACTTGAGCACAATCCAGTCAAAGCCAAACACTTTAAAATCCTGCTGATAGCTAGTACTTAATTTCTTATAGAAATCAGTGAGACTTCAAAGTCTTTGACATGCCCTTTGCCTTTTATCCAAGGGAAACATCTTAGTAAATAATATCTAGGCAGTTTTACTTGTCATCTTTGTACTTTGAAGACAAATTGGTAGTACTTGAAAAGACAGAAGCAATTACCAACACAAATGTGGAAAACTCATTAATTTCTTAACTGTTTCCTGTTCGTTCTTGTTACACAAATTCACACAGAATAGAGACTTCACGGTTTTATCACTTGTTCTATGAAAATGATGATAGCATTGTGTGAGAATCCAGTTCGGCATTGTTAAGTCTATATATTTTAAATCTTTCAGAGATTTGCTATATTCTTTTTGTCAGGAAATTAAGGTTTTAAAAAACCCCAAATATACATACTAGCCAAAGGTAAACTTGAGGCAGAGTCAATGTAGCCGTTGGTGAGATCCTAATTCTGCTTCTAAGTTGAATAACTGATAGACAGTCCCTCTTTTTCCCAGCTCTGCTTCAGAATTGGCTGATGCACGTGGGACACTTCCAGTCTTTTTAAATCATACTTGGAGGACGAACAGGTTATAGGATTACACTTTTCCTTCTCTAGCCTCTTCTTTTTGCACATTAATTTTAATTATAATTAAGGCTTACATTGGCTCTGACCTAAAACTAACTTAATGCTAACCATGGTTGAGTTTTTAACAAGGGTTTAAATCAAACCCTGATTCACATTAACAATGGGGCTAGTTTAGACAATAAATCCAAACTGGTCTTGCCAATATGTGATGTGGGATGTGAGTGTGCACATCCTGCCCTTCCTCCTGATGTACTGTCTTGCAGTCACATAATTGCAGTATCATAAGCATTACTACATTAATGGGGTATTTAACTTGCATTTGAGAAGTGGTTCCCATGTGCTTATAAAGCTGTAGGATAGGGTAGCAGGACATGTGCACTCACAGCCTGCATCGCATGGTGGGAAGTGGTACTTGGATGTAGCATCTGAACTGGCCTATGGTTAAGATTGATATGAACTAGGGAATATTATCTGGGGAGAGACTAGGGCAAGGAAATACACAAGCCTACACATTCTGCTCCTATCTACCATTTTTGGAGGAATCTAGAACACAGTGTGTGCACACCAGCCCAATATCTGAGAGCTGTCATTTCTTGACTTGGAAGACTTGGCTGTGACAGTTTCTAGCCAGTGAAACTTGACTTTGATCTGGAAAGTGTCAGCATTGCAATTTGCCCTCTGAAGAAATTTTGTTCTGAAGAAAATGCAAAAATTAAGTATATTTGCAAAGAGCGAGTGAAAAATGTGGTCTCTTATCCTATATGGAATTTATTATAAGACTAGTGGCAGGGAGGAAAGGGGAAAAGGTATAGAAGGAAATAGAACTGAAAATCTGTCTTCTGTGCACATGAAGCCTGTGTGTGTGTGTGTGTGTGTGTGTGTGTGTGTGTGTGTGTGTGTGAGAGAGAGAGAGAGAGAGAGAGAGAGAGAGAGAGAGAGAGAGAGAGAGAGCATTTCAAAAGCTGAGCAAACGTTCTGCCTTGTCTATAATGTGTTGTATCCCTGCCACCCCATCAAAGGATAAAATAAGCATGGGTTGGGCTGAAAAAGTATGGACCATTCTAGATTAGTAGCTTTTAGCCTTCCTGCACTTGGAGAAGTTTCAAATTTGATTTGCTATTTAAGGTCACCTTTGTGTCTGCCACAGAACCCGTATGTTTTACAGGAGATTCTGGGCTATCTAATGTGCACTCACATGGGATATCACACAATATAGCTGTTAGACTTCATTGTTGCTCTTGGCAAATGGAGTATACATCTTAGAATGTGTCAATGCACTCTTGCAGCTGTAACAATGCACGGAAGATCAGCTGTTGTGGGAAAGTATCTTTCAGAGAAGCTTTTCTATTACCACTGATTTTTTTCCTCATTGAGCAAGCTCTGATTAGCTTCCACAGAAGTCAGCACCTTAAAGGAAAAACAGGGAATAAACCTGATCCAGAAAGTAACTGATAATATTGGTCAACAGTAACTATAATGTAATACTAGATTAATAATGTATACAAAAATACATAAATGGATTTCTTAATATTAAAAGTTAATAATAGAAATAGTTAATAGGTAACAAGGACTCTGTTAAAAGATTGGAGTGTATATAAGAAGTCCTCAGACATATGCTGACTGAGTCATATAATCTTGTAAAATTGAAAAAGTTGTAGAGCCACTAGTCCACATAATAAATGTATCCATCAGAAGTGAATTCAAGTTTCTTACAAAAAGTCTGTAGGATTCAAGCTCCTTACAAAAGCTCTATAACTTTTTAAATTCTACAATAAGCGCTTAATATCCTATAGAAGAAAGATGATCCTGAAAAAATGGTGAAAACTTCTTTGTACTACAAGAAGGTTGGAGGTGCATTGTCCTTGTAAGAATATTGCATGAAGAAGAAGAAAAGTCAATGAGGATGACCAAAGGTCAAAACACATCTGACTGTAATTACAAGGACTTGAACTCATCAGGAATCAACTACAAGATTATATGATTGTCAGCATGTCTGAGAACTTCTTATAGACTACAAGCATTTAACAGAGTCCTTGTTATCTTTTAGCTTTTTCTATTAAGTATTAACTTTTAATATTAAGAAATCCATTTATATTTTTGTATACATTATTAATGTATACAAAAATGTATTAATACTATAATCTAGTATTATATTATAGTTACTGCTGATATTTTATATTATCTTAGCTTCCACAGAAGCCCAGTATTTCTAAGAACACAGTTTGAAAATCACTACACTTTCATATTAGGCAAAACAGGTTATAATAAGGCAAAACATAGCTGGAAAGAGCCCTATGAACATGTGTTAATGCAAGCGGGAAGGATCACATGAGCTTGAGAAATAGAATGTGTTTGGAGAAAAATGACCTCCAGGCTAAGAAGAGGTGGAAGGGACACTTGAGGCTTTGAGAGAAGAAATGTTGAATTCCCGGTTTGGACCATTTATACTATTAGATCATTCTCCTGAAGAGGTATGGCTTAATTTTGGTAAGTCCCTTTCCTTCCTGAAGGAGAAATGAGGAACAACCCCGGTTTGCAGTTCACTTTGGATTATGCTTAGTGAGGGCTGTGTATTCTGTATCAAAGTCATCAAAAGTCTCTGTCAAGGTAGTCCAAATGCTGTCCAAGAATATCTGTATTCTTTGGCCTGTAGAAGTAAATCATGCATTTTGGGTTATTTTAAATAGTTCTGTGATCTCAGTAGATGATACAGATCTTGCTTGGCTTTCTAACTGGCTCAGGGCTGATGACAAAACAAAATTCAATGGAACCAACAAAATAAATACTATACACTATGCTAATTGGTACTTCTCTGCTTAATTGTGCCTTTTAAAAGCCACACACCCCAAAGCCTTGCAGCATTCCCTGCAAGTGCTCAAGCATGCAAAGAAGTCCTACAGATTTTAACTGCCATTTGAGATGCCTTTGCTCTCTTTGAGCAGCCTTGGAATATGGAAGTTATAGTCAAAAGGGATTTCTCAGCTGAGTTTGAAGAGGATATTCTGTGCTTCTGTGAAAAAGTTTCCTTTTAAAAGGCAGTATAAAAATATATTGAATATATGAGAAGATATCATAGCAATAACAATTTTTGCTAAGATATAATTTTTCACAGAAATTTGAATGTTTCTGTGGATGACAGGCGCGGGTAGAGAGAGGACAGAACAGTAATGATGCTAAGGAGAAGAAAGGAAGTTGTATTGATCTCTTGTGCCCCTGCCCACTAGCTTCAGTCTTTTTGTGTCTGTCTACAAGTTTTCAAGCTGTTCTTTGAAACCCTAAGGAACAGTTCTTGGGGGTGGGGGAAGTAAGTTGAGAAAAATCTGAAACATTGTATTATCAGAATTTACACTTTTGTGGATCACATGAACTGTTGCTTCAATGAAAAAATGTTTCACTGAAGCTACTGCGACTCATTACTCAAATACAGTTTTTAAAAGTACAGTATGATTTCTCACTTCCTCACCATCTCCAAAATATTGGTTGCTATGCTGTTTTCACAGGGTCCTGTTGAACCTCATGGACAGCATCAAGGTTACAAAGTCCTACCAAAATTAATGGGACTTAAGTTAATCATAACTAACTTGTCTCATTGATTTTGGTGGTTCTTAGTCATGATTAACAAGTCTGGATGATGCCCATTATCTGTTTTTGTGCATGGTGACACTAATTTGCAGAGAGAGAGAGAGAGAGAGAGATTTGTCTGTGATTCTAACTGAGATGTGGATATAAATGTTTACCTTTTATTTTATTCCATTTATGTATCGCCCTTGCTAAAATGGCTCAGGGTGGCTTACATTAAAATCTAAAACACATAACAATCAAAATAAAAAACCATTTAAACCATATTAAAATTAAAACTAGATATCGTTCAAAGCTAGGCCAAAAGAGGGGTCTTGAAGGCTCTCCTGAAGGCCTCCAAGGAAGACAATCCTCTTATATCCACGAGGACTGCATTCCACAACCTAGGGGCAACAACTGAGAAGGCCCAATCCCAGGTTGCCACCAGATAAACTGGTGGCAGCTGAAGACAGACCCCTCTTGATGATCTTAATGAGCAGTGGGGATCTTGTAGGGAAAGGCACTCTCTCACATAACCCAACCTAAGCCATTCAGGGCTTCAAAAGTAATAACCAGCACTTTGTACTTTACGCAGAAACATATCGGCAGCCAGTGCAACTGTTTAAGAACAAGCATAATGTGTTCTCTCCAGGATATCCAAGAGACTAATCTGGTTGCCACATTTTGAACTAACGAAAATTTCCCGACTATGTAAAAAGCCAGCCCTATATAGAGCACATTGCAGTAGTCCAACCTAGAGATTATCAACTGGAGTACCACTGTTTTCAGGTCGTCCTCAAGAAACAGGCGGAGTTGTCAAATCAATTGCAGCTGGTAAAAAGCACTCCTGGCCACAGCCTCAACCTGAGGCACCAAGGTGAAACCCGGCTCCAAGAGCACTCCCCAGCTACAAACCTGTTCTTTATTACCCCCTTCATCTAGTCCATTACTGCATGTAGGCAGGCATTTAAGGGGCTAATGCCACATCCTGATTTTGATAACAAAGAGAAATAGATTTGGGTGTCATCAGCATATTGATAACAACCAGCACCCAATCCCCTGATGAACTCACCCAGCAGATTCATGTAGATGTTAAAAAGATAGAATGGAGCCTTTTAACCTGTGAGCATAGGTAATAAAATTTGCCTGAAATTGTTTTGAAATTATACATGGCATCCTTGTAAAAAGAGATAGAAGTTTATTACATGATAAACTATAGTTCACATATCAGCCATACAAAATAATGTTTCATGCCAAAGGTGGAGGTGTTAATTCTGTCAATCCTTGCTGCTTTCTTTATTGCCTTTGATGCTTCCTGAAAATATGTCCCTAAAGATCACCTGAATCTCAGGGACATATTTTAGGGGGGTCTGCAGAGGGAAGGCAGAATTAGTGAAAATTTTCCCCCACCCTTACACGCACAAAATGTTATTGTGTATGTATGTCACATTAGTCAGTGTGTGAGTCCATGATTATACTGCTGTGGCTGAGGTTTTAAGTATTTTCACAAAGAAAAATGTCTAGCAAAAGAGGGCAAGTATATGTTCCTGAACCTCTATGTTAAATGAAAATTTCCACCTAATATAACCATGAAATAGATCTCTCTGCTCCCCCTACTCCTCTCCTATCTATCCCTTAGTCCTCCCCACCGCTGCATACAGACATTTGCCTTTCCTTCCTCACTGCCCCATCTCTGCTATAATTAATTTAACCTTAAATAGTTTGTCCTCACTATCATAAGCTTCAATTTATTATTGTTCTGGATGGAGTGAGAAGCAAAATTGTGTCACACTAAACCTACTTTTCAGGGTTTTTAAAAACGAATTTTTAATAACTAGCTGTAATCTCTCTTTTCAGATATTCTCAGAAGCCTGTATTTTCAAATGTGCCTTCCCAGAAGCCTTTTGAAACTGTTCCAGAAGGCCCACTATCTTCCACATACTCTGGTGATCATCATGGAGTGGCTGGTTCACACTCTAAGTATGAACCAATCCCATTTAGTTCTTCCATGAATGAATCTAGTCCCAGTGGAATAACAGACAGTATCCCAGGAGGTAGAGTTTATCTTGAACTTTATAGTGCAATTAGTGATGTCTCTCTGGTCAAAAACTGAATGCTTATGATTTAGTATTCACCAGTGTGAAAGTTTTCATTTTGAAGAGGCAGCATTAGAGTGGAATTACATATTATACCAACAAATAATACTCAGAAGTTATGCCTGTCTGCTGATTGGCACAGACAATTGCTTGTATGAACTGCCTATTCATTTGAGCAGTGTGAGGTGGGATAAGCAAATTAATGAAACTCACAGTGGCTGCTTCCATGTATGCAAAAATCCTTGCTCATGGAGTTGTGATTCTGATAAACCACACAATGTAAACAAATCTTAAGCCACAAGGCGTGAGCATCATTTCAGCTACCTAAACAGAAAAAATGAGTCAGAACTTAATAACATTTAACAACTTGTATTACTATGTTAATATGTGCATACCTGTTCAAACCCCACACACTATAAATAGTAAAATTGTGTAAGGCACCTCATCTGGTTTGTGTCTCAAGTTGATGCTCTAGGATCAGATGGAAGCTGGTTTGGCATCTGAATTCTGACAACAGTCTTGAGATATGTGACTATGAATCTAGTATTTCACAGAAGTTTGAAGCCTCATTAATGGAAGTCAAGAGGATTACTCAAGAATAAGATTAAATAAGTTTAATTTTACCCATGCTTTTACAATATGACTTTCCCCTTTTTCCTTTAAGAACCTATCCCATTTCTTGAAGAAAGTCCAAAAAGAAAAGGAATCACGTATGAAGAATTAAGGAGCAGAAATAGAGAGATGTATGAGGCAGGAGTAACGCAGAAGTCAGAAATTCCATCAAAGTCTTCACAGGAAAGACCGTTAAAGAAGGAAGGTAAATTGTTAAATAACTGAAGAATTTGGTAATATCTGCAGCAGTTGCATCAAGGAATGGGGGAATCCATGTTTAATCTTGCCTTTCCACTAAACACTCTCGATATTCTACGGAATAAACAGAGCATTCATTTTACTCTTTCCCCGCCTTTGGTCCATTCCCTTTTGTTAGGGTGGCCTTTTAAAAGTATGTTGTAAAGCATTATTTTTATTTAAACTCTCTATAGCAAAGAATTACTGCAAATAATCTAGCCTGATTTAAAGGGATTGGGATGACTAGGGCCCACAGAGGATTTAAATCATTCCTTTCTGGCTGGATAAGGAGACCACACTAATACTGTATATTCTTTCAGTACATAATATACATATTTTCATTAATAAATAGGAGAAAAGCAAAATGAAGATGCATGCAGATCAGTAGTGGTCAGTCAAATCATTGGCCAGTATGTGATGGCAGTAAGTGACATTCTACAAACAGATGCTCTGCAGGCTGCTGTTCATTCAAGGATAGGTTCAGACATGTTCATTTATTGATGAACATGCCATATTAATTGTTTGTGAAATAGCCTTCAAGGAGAAAAACCTGTCAGTTCTAACCTAAAATGTGATGCTTTTCAAATAAAGGCAATTTGCAGATTTGGCTGAATCAATAAGTGATATTCATACATAAATGATCACCCCCAAATCATCAGTATACATATTGATGGGGGGGAAATCTGACCAGATTTGTAACATATATAAAGCCAGGAGGAATAACAAATACTATAGAAGACAGAATTAAGATTAACAATGACTTTGATACATTGAAGTTCTAGGATGAGGCTAGATAAGGATAAGACTGCTTTGAGTCAAAATGCAATAAAGCACCATACTAGAAAGTATACCAGATATACTGTATATACCAGTAGACTGTTTGTATCTTTGTGAGCTGATCCTAAATCTAAGGAAGCTTTATGATGATATTGAGATGGGAATGGAACAGGGATGTAAATCCCACTTCAGGCTGCACTGAGAGAAGCATGGTTTGCAAGATTTGACAGTCAACCTCTTTTAGGTCTCACTAGCACTTTTTATCCAGTATAGGTTAAAATATTTGAAGGTGGCTTGAACTAATGTGGAGAATGTAGAAAGTAAAATATTAAATGAGTTGGAACATATGAGTAAAGAATATGTTAACTTATAAAAATTGAATATGTTAGCTTATTAAAAAAACTGGTGAGGGAGAAGCTTATAACTGAAGCGGAGTCAAGAGACAGGAGGGACAACAAAATAGTTTCAACCAACAAGAAATCACGTTAGGGCTTAGTAAAAGGTTGGGCAGCAGTAAGATGCCAAGGAAAACTGCAAGTTCTCATTTTTTGAAGAAAACTGAGAATTAGGCCTAGGAAACCTCTCCATTGCAGGAGTTGAACTAAATGAACACAGAGGTCCCCTTCAATTCTATAAATCTTTAAGGAGTTGAGGACAATAAGTTTGTTTGGAACAGCAAGCTCTTAGAAAGTCTTCTCGGGGCTTTTCCTTGCCTTGCAGTGAGCATAATTCCAAAGGATGTGCCATTGTTTTCTTCTGTTTACCATTCTGCTGGAAGGAAACTGAACTTGGCACCAACACTGAGACTGTTTTTTCTGATTAGGAAACAAACTTGTACAAGGTAAACAAAGACCACAAAGCAAAATTACCTTTCAGTTAGTAGAAAATGCTGTCAGTGAGAATGAGTTTGAATAAGAGTTCATTCTGTCTTTTGGTGCAGTAAATGAATTTCCAGGCATTGTATTTACACATAAGAAAGGAATTCTGTGAAACAATGTGTAAATACAAAAATGCTACAGCTGATACAGTGTTATTGGTAATGGAATGTTCTGCTATTGAGGAAGTTCACTAGTGAATTGAGTGTGGGGTAGGATTGCTAGAACAGTGTGTGTCATCATCCCCTGCCCAGCTTGCTTTGACAGTATTCTTCCATATCCATTTAGCTCAACCATGCAGATTCCTTTAAATATTCTTTGATAATTCCATAAGAGACAAATGGAGAAACATGGGCTAGTGTCCCACAGCACAAATATCACTGGTTTGTCCTAGTGGCCAGAATGACCTTAAGATGCCACAGAGATGAGAATCCACAGCTATATGAATTGTCCAGATAGGTTGGTGCTATGCACAACTTTCCATGAAGTTGGTACACTCAGTCTAGTGATGGAGTATCGCAGTGGAAACTTACATTGTTGTAGCAATCGCATTGGGCTTGAGCCCAGTGCCATGTCAGTCATCCTGGCAATTTTGCCCTATTCTAAAACATTAGTTAGTGCAGTAGTTTATAGGACCAAACCTAAAGTGTTTGTGTACTACTATGCTTTTCTTTCTCTCTCTCTCTCTCTCTCTAGTTAAAGTTAATAAATATGGAGATACTTGGGAAGAGTGAAATCCTTTGTACCACCTGGACACATTTCTTCAATCAAATATTTCAGCTTTATCAATGTCAAATATCTGAATGTTCTGTTTGGAATGCAAATTGATTACAATTAAAAAAAATACTTAGGTCTCTCTCTTTTTCACTTGGCAAAGTAAGAATGGACTGTTCCCCTTACAGTATTTAACTTGGAAGCAATTGGATGCTAATGACTATATCATAATTTTTAAAGCACCCCTCATTATTTTAATGGTGAGTAACTAGAGCCACTAGAATTCACAGAAGGAACCAGTTAATATTAGGTCTGCTTGAAAGGTAGTGCTGCTGAAAACAGAAGGGCAGCAAAGACACTAAGGCCTACTACCTTAATTTGAAAGTAATTTAAAGGGAACATAAAAATTTACAAGGAAAAAAACTTCCAACTATGTAAAAACTAGTAGTTGAATACAAAAATAATGAAGAAAAACATGATGGTTTTGGTTCTTTGAAAACATTTTAAGATTAAAATGTTCATATTTTTAGTCTTTGGAAATATGCCCGTGTTTAGATAACACTTGTGTGGCACATGCTTTACATACACAAGGTTCAGGATAACAGGGCTTCAAAAGATCCCCGCATAAGGCCTTGAAGAGCCACTGTGAGTCAGAACAGACAGTACCGCACTAGGTAACCCAATGGTATAGAGCAACTTTGTGAGTTAAGACTTGTGAACTTGCAGTTATAATAAACCTGATTTCCTAAAAGGTGTGTCATGTGTTTGCTTGGCACTCAAACATTCCATGCTGTATTCCCTGTAAGCTGTGCATGTAAGTAGGCACACACAAAATCCAACACACACATACACACCACAGCATTTAAACTAGATGTCTCACCGTTGCCTGGCAACTGCTGACTTATTGCTGTCAACAGCTTCCTCATCACCAGCTGTTGCTCCATCCCCACCTGTTCTCTGCATGGGCTCCGGCCAGCAAGATCAGGGAAATCGGCTCCCTCCTGCAAGCAGGGGAAACTGCTCTCTTGCTTGCAGGAGGGAGCCGATTTCCTTGATCTTGCCAGCAGTGAACAAGTGGGGGTGGGATGCAATTTTAAGGAAGAGCCATTTATACCATCAATGAATCATGTAGCAAGCTTGTATAGTGCTCTAAAGAGAGAGCATCCTAAAATGTACAGGCCTCCAGGATTTTAGAGTTTGATCCCAATGATGGGGGGTGGTGGAAGGGCCATTCAAAATGTCTGCTCTAGGCATGACTACTGTTATGTGCTCTACATGGCAGGGGCGGAGCCACCACTGAGTGGGTGGATTCAAAGAACCCGGGCCTCTGCCAATCAGGGCCCCAGCCACACCCCTTGCATCTGACATCAGATGCAGGGTGTGTGGCTTCGCTCACAAACGAGGCCACGTGGCCGTTTCAGAGCAAATACCGGCCAGTGCTGCATTTGCAGCACAGCCAGGAGCTGCTCTCCCTCCCTTTAAAGGCAGGGAGAGTGTTCCATGCGGCCCCTTTTGGGAGCCTTTAAAGGTAGAGCGGACAACTCCCGGTATTTGCTCTCAAACGGGGCCCGTAAAGCCACGTCCCCTCCGTCTGACATCAGACGTGGGATGGAGCCAAGATGGCAACTGGTTAACAGCTTGATTCACGAGCTCCTGTCCCAACCTGGGGCTTCCCTCCTCCTGAGCTTGCTTTCCAGGGGCTTGCCTCCCCCCAGGGAGAGGAAAAGGTCTCGCAAGAGCCCTACCAACAAGAGTCTGTCTGTCCAATAACAGTAGAGGACACATTAGAAAAAAGAAACAAATCAAGATCGATACTTTCCTCCCCCTCTCAGAGGTGACAGCAGGAGATGCATACGCTGTGAGTACCAAGAATAGATTTATGGCTCTGGGCACAGAGGCCCCCTCCCCTTCAGGCAAGGAGGCTGCTCCAGACCAGAGAGACAGAGGCCCAACACTTTCCAGCTATGATTCTTGCCCCTCATCCCACTCAACAACTTAGCAATATATGCATTATTTCAGCAGAATCTCTGATCACTATTCTCAGACAGATAAACATTATTACTGAAAAACTAGACAATCTGAGACAGGATTTTTACCAATTTATAGCCCAGGACCACGAAGGGGTTAAAAACTCATCAGAGCGTGTCGTCACTAGCCCTCGACCAGCCCCTCCTTTCACATCTGTCTCCACTTCTCCATGTAAGATGTCACCAGGCTTCTTAAGCATTAATAGCCAAACTTCGGTGTATACTTCAAAATAATCAGAGTGTCCTTGAAATTCCTCATAGTGCTCATCATAGATGGACAAACCACAAGGAGATTACTCACTCTCTGTCCTACTTCTCAAACTCACAGCCAGAGGGGCTTACTCCCGTATTTCTTTCTGCCTGCTCGTCCACATTTCAGAAGGCTATTTCTAACCTTTCAGAATGCAGCACTGGTGACAAAACTGACACACCAACCAGGTGGCTTGCTTTTTTATGGCTACAAACTTATTCGTGTTCTCTGAGACCCTGTAATTAGAGATCTTATCTCTGGTCGAGAGATTAATAGCCCTACCATTAAACCAATTAGCTCCAAGGACAAATCTCCTAGCTGTGGCAAAGCTGACCAAGCTAGCGCCAATCTGACTAGGGAATTCCAACTGTACAAAGCCATTCAGGATGAACTGAATCACCTAAAAAAATCAATTGCTTAAAGTTACAAACAATACTAAACCACTGTTGGCTTTAACTTCGCAAGCAGGGCATGGGGAGAATGTTACACTCACAGACTCTGACATGGATATTCAACTCCCAAAGGCAATCTCAAACCATTCCAGCTACTCAACTTCAAAATCATGCCACGCTTCTGCTATTCACACACATACTAAGATTAAAAGAAAATTTCCACTATGTTTGTCAGACCTTTGTTCGAGTGGTAGTGAAACGGATGATGCAGGGCCCTCTGCCAACAAGCCCACTATCAGGTGGAGTGACTGGCCTGCTGGAACTTGTGGATTAGCCCTGCAGACACCTGGCATCACAGATCTTGTGAAATCTTCCCCTCACAATGCAGACCGCCCCCCCTCCCCAGCAAGTGCCCAGGTGGCACCTATCCTGGGGGGGAAGGTGTCCACACACCCAACAGCCTCCAAGAAGCTTCCCTCACACCTGCAACCCTCCTGAGTCATGAAGCAGGCAAGAGACCTCTGCCAGAGACCGCTGCCTTGCAAGAACTGCACCCTGGAATTTATTTGCCAGTGATCCACCTTCTGACAACGTCACTGCGTTGCTGGTCTCAGGTAGCCTGTATGAGACAGCCACCTCAGGGGAGGGTCTCCGTGCCTCCCCCACATCATGTCCACAACTTGATCGATTGGAGGATGAGGTTCCTTCGGGGCAGTCATCACCTCAGACAGAGATAGAGGCCCTTACATTGTCCCCATTGATCCAGGCCCTCTTTGTAACCACAGAGGATACTGAGTCACAAGACATGGGTCCAGGAACTCTCCTTGACAGCAACCCCCTCTCTGACACTTACCACATTAATCCCTCCAGATGGCTTGACTGTGTCACAGGAATCTCCAACCCACCCTGCAGAGATCTCCTGCCAGGGAGGATCGACGTCCACAGAAGTGGGTGCCTAGGACAGCTCTACACAATGACACCCAGTAAACCAGCGTAAAATTGCCCTCTTATCGTGGAATGTTGCCGGGTGGGGTTCTTTTGTCACAGACCCCCTCCTTTAGAGACTCTCTCATTTGCCACAATATTATTATGATCCAGGAATGCTGGACAACTCAATGGATTTCACTCATATACAGTTGGAGCCGTACCTGGGACAGGCCATGGCATATGCAAAGGTGGCCTGGGTGTGCTTGTTGCTACCTCACTATGCGCATCCTCGAAACTGCTTCCACCACTCAAGCAATATGCTATGGCAGTTTTGATTCAATTCAGCCACTGTGAACTGTTGATAATTAATATTTATCTCCCTCCACAATGGAGGAAGCTACAGGTCAAATCAATGTGGGCTGAACTTGAAAACTACCTAGCAGACCTCCTCCTTTCCATTCCTAATGTACATGTGGTGATGGGTGATGATTTAAACACTAGGCTGGGTCCTGATGACCATACTTTATACCAGGCATGCACAACTCAAATGACCTGGTGGGCCGAAACTGACCGTGGCATGGTTCATGGGGGCAGAGGTCAATTTTTAGGGTGCTGATTATTAAGGTAACACTTAATATCAATCAATTAATTAAATCAAATTAAAGTGAAATTAATTAAAATGAATTTTATCAAAATGTAACTTTTGAAGTTCTGGCAGGCCAAGATTAATTAAAATTAAAATTAAATAAATTGAATTAAAAATTCTAATAAAATAAATACAATTTAATCTGTACAACATAGCTAACAATAAAACGCATTCTTCTTCCCTTCCATCTCTGCCAAAATAGGGCAGTCTTGGCTTGAGAGAGAAAATGGGGCAGTCTTTGCGTGAGTGAGTGAATGAGAGAGAGAGAGAGAGAGAGAGAGAGAGAGAGAGAGAGAGAGAGAGAGAGAGAGACTGAATGGAGCAGTCTTGGGGGGAGAGAGAATGATTGAATGGAACAGTCTTGGGTGGGGGGAGAGAGAGTGAATGAATGAATGGAGCAGTCTTAGAGGGAGAGGGAGAGAATGAATGGAGCAGTCGGGGAGAGAGAGAGAGAGAGAGAGAATGAATGGAGCAGTCTTGGAGAGATAGAGAGAGAATGGAGCAGTCTTGGATAGAGAGAGAGAGAGAGTCCGTTCCCCATCATTCCAGAGGTCCCCATACTCCTCCTGCCACTGGCAGCTTTCCCTCCCCATGCCTCGGCAATGCTTTCACTCCCCGCCGGGCTTCCTCTGTCCCTGCCATTTTCGCCCGCCCCCTCTGCCAGGGCCTGCCACTGCTGCCACTAGACTCCCTCGTGGGGCCACTGTCCGCCACCGCCTCCTACCTCATCACCGCCACCATTTGTCTCGCTGCTGCCTCCCGCCAATTCAAGCTGCGCGCGGCCGAGGAGATGGCTGCGGGGGGTGCGTGTGTGTCCTTCTCTTCCCACCTGGTGGCATTGGTGTCAGTGGCAGCGCTGCGCAGAAGCAGAAATCAGAGCGACGCTGGGGCCTGCTATTTGGCCCGGCATCGCTTCCCAACTGCGAGGCACGCGTGAAGCGATGCCGGGCCAAACAGCAGGCCCCAGTGTTGCTCTGATTTCTGCCATCGTGTGCCACCGCCGTGGAGGAGGGGAGGGAAGGACAGATGCACGCCCGCAGCCATCTCCTCAGCTGTGCCGTGGCTGGAATTTTGGGGGGAATTATTTTTTAAGCAGCAGGGGGAGGAAGGGGAAATAGCCCTGGGGGCCAAGAAGAAAGGCCTCGCGGGCCGCATGTTGTGCAGGCCTGCTTTATACACTCAACAAAGGACTTATCCACCCAGCCCTGAAGCAGATAGGCTTCCTCTTATCCGTCTTTCAAAGAACTAGAGGTCAAATTATCTCTACTAACTAATTACCCTGGTTAGTGCACTCTTGGAGTCCTACAAAGCCCTAGTCCAGAAACTACAGCAGCTCATCTCTTTTAAGAACTGCGAACCACATGTACAGCGCCAGCAGGCCTGGTTTGTAATGGTTTGACAAGGACTGTGTTAATGCCAAAAAAGCCCTTGCCACTACCTATCAAGTCTATAAATCTAGTCCTGGACTGTTGGCCATGCAGAATCTCCTTCAGCAGAAAAGACAGGACAAACTCCTACTGGCTTGCAGGAAAAGAGATGCTATGAAAGATGCTTGGATGGGTCTCATTCAGGCTGTTAGATCCAGGATTCTACCATGTTTTCGCATCTTACAAAGCACTCTCACAGCTATGGTCCAAATCACTTGGATTGTCATATTCACCCAGGGATCTGGGAGAAATACTTTCATGGCCTGTACAAAGACCCTGCTGCTGTTTGTGGAAGCCCCACCTATGTCACTGAGAATACTACAGCATGGGTTCTGGTGTCAACTCAGACATCCACAGTCTAGTCACCCAATTAAGACCAGGGAAGGCTCCAGGGGAGGACCTTATTCCACCAGGGGCTGTTAAAAATAATCTGGACTTGTGGGCCCCTATTGTGGCATTGCTCTTAACCTATATTGACAAGAATGGCCAAATTCCCAAGGACTGGGGGATAGTGATCATTATCCCTATATTTAAAAAGGCAGGAAGGATGACCCCGCCAATTATAGACCCATTAGTTTGCTCAACGCCATTTTTAAACTTTATGCAAGACACCTATATGGGAAACTTAGGAATTGGCTGGAACAGGAAAAACTTCTTGCTGAGGAACAAGTGGGATTCAGGGAAGGACATTCCACTATCAATCACTGCCTAGTTCTACAGCACCTTATCGGGAAATACTCCTCCTGCAGGGCGACCTCTCTTTATGCTGCCTTCATTGACCTTAAGGCAGCATTTGATTCCATCTCATGTGTCAAATTATGGGAGAAGTCAGAAGCCTCCTCCATTGACCGGTGCCTGCTATATCTTCTTCATACCCTGCATGCAGACACATCACTCAAGGTGAGATGTAGTCCCCAAGGCCACCTCACAAGAGCTGTTACAACTCAGAAGGGCGTCAAGTAAGGATACATTCTGGCCCCACTCATCTTCAACTTCTACATTAACTCTATGGTGGGCCAGCTTAGCAACCCAGATTTCCACCCTTCAAAGTTTGCCGGGAGACACACTGCCATCCTGTTATATGCGGATGATGCAGCTATCCTCTCAAGGACCCCCATTGGCCTTAGAAGAGCGCTGAGGGCCCTAACTCTGAACTGCATGGAGGACTGCCTGGAAATAAACTATCACAAAACTAAAATTATGGCCTTCACCAGGAGGCCCAAGATCCACTCTTGGCAGATTGAGGGGCATAAGATCAAGGTAATTGCATGCTTGAGTAGTTTTTCATTCTGGAGGCTCTAGGAAAGCTCATGGGGAACATGTGGCTTTAAATGCCCAGAGAAGCTCCTCTGCCATTCTCAAATTCCTGCGGATGAGAGGAGGCCATTATGTACCTGCGGCCAACTGTTCGCAGCCAAGTCGCTAGCTCAGCTCCTCTATGGTGCTCAACTGGGCCCCTTTCCCAACTTTGCAACTCTGGAACTTGTACAATCTAAATTTCTGTGGGCAGTGTTCCAAGTTCCAAAGATGTGTCTCCAGTGCCACTCTGCGCTAGGCTTGAGCCCGAAACTTGCTCAGCATGGGTTATGGTTAGGCGATAGCAACCATCAAGCAGCGAATTACAGACAATGAACACCAAACTGATCTCAGTAGGGTCCCAAATTTTCATATCAGTGACGGGCCTATATATTCTGCTTCTCCAGCAGCATACCTCACCCAACTGGAGGTTCCAAAGCACAGAAGGGCGTTCACTATGGCTTGCTGTCATAGCCTCCCTTCAGCAGTGCTATAAGGCCGTTATAGAAGGACTCCCATTTGCAGAGTGACTATGCCCCTGTGGCCTAGGGCAGATGGAAACTACTGAGCATTTTCTCCTCTACTGTTTGTTCTATAGAGACATTCGCACCTCCCTCATCCTTCCATTGCTAAGCAAGTATCCAGGTCGTCCGAGCCAATTCTACAGCCCCTTGCTGCTCTCTGACTCTAAGCGTGGTACTGTGCGTCTGTGATCAGCATTCGCAGGCAGCGAGTCCTATTAGCCTCAATCTGATATTGAGCATGGTAGGCAGCAAGTCCTATCAGCCTCAATCTGACCCTCAGTGACTCAGGGATGGCTCTACAATTGCTCACTCAGTACTGATTCAATAGAAAGACTTATGCTTCTCCCTTTTTTACTGCTCCTTATAGCCTTTAGTCTGGCTGTTATCCAATTTTATTACTGTCTTCTCATGTCTTTTAATCTTCTGTTCCCTCCCACTCGCTTTTATGCCTTTTATGCATTTTTAGGATGATCTACTACTTTTAGTATTAATATGTACCTTTCTATATGTAATCACTTTTTATCTATTCTCACTTTCAACATGTAATCACCCTTATACTTTATGCTGGTCTATGACTGTAATAAAGATTGATTGATTGATTGATTGACGTCAGACACACGGGGCATGGCAGGGGGGCCACCGGCTGGCTTCCCTTGCCAGTGCTACATGGGGTTGCCTTTGTACGTAGTCCAGAAACTACAACTGGTACAGAATGCAGCATGAATGTCTCTTGGTCAAACCGAGGGGACATTATAACACCAATTCTGAAAGGATTGCACTGGCTACCAATATGTTTCCAAATGAAATACAAAGAGCTGGTTATCTCCTTATCTATAAAACGCTTGGTGTCGGTCCGTGGACGGACACCAAGCGTGTGTCCGTGCCTCCCTGGCCTCTTCTGGGCATGCGCGAAGCGCATGGCCAGAACAGAGCCAGGGAGCCAGGACCGCCAGCACCCGGCGGCCATCTTGGGCGGCCAGAAGCGGCCGCCCCGAAGAAGCTGGGTAAGCAGCGGCGGGGGACACTGGCCGAGGCGGCGGCAAAGCCGCCGCCTCGGCCAGAGGAGACGGCAGAGCCATGGCCGAGGCCTGGCCGTGCTGCCGCTTACCTGGCTTCTTCGGGGCGGCCGCTTCTGGCCGCCCAGGATGGCCGCCGGACGAGGCGGCGGAGAAGAATGCGGCGGTGGGCCCGGGCAGCAGTGGACCAGGCCGGAGCCGCGGGCGGCGGTGGGTGGCGGGCCCGGCCGGAGCCGCGGGCGGGAGGGGTAATGGCGGCGGTGGTCTGGAGCGCAGAGCTCCCCTAGCGCCCGTTATCCAACGGGCTACAAAGCCACTAGTTACCTATAAAACCCTCAACGGCTTGGGTCCAGGGTGCTTAAGAGAGCGCCTTCTTTGTCATGAACCGGTCGCCTATTAATATCATTTTGAGAGGTCCGGTTACCATTGCAGTGAGCTCATTTGGTGGCAACCCGGGACCGGGCATTCTCTGTGGCTGCCATGGAGCTCTGGAATACACCCCCTGTTTAAAGAAGAGCATTTCCTCCTTTGTTTGCTTTTAGGAAGATCCTCAAGATGTATCTGTTTTCCCAGGCTTTTAATTGAGATTTTAAATTATTCAATGTTTTTATCTTCCGAGATTGTTTTTACTGGTTTTGTGAATTTTAACTGTTTTTATATTGTTTAGATTCTCTGTTTTTAGCTTTGTACTAAAGAAGAGATGTCTATATCAGGCAGTATAGTCAATAAAGAAATATTTCACTTGCATACATTCGGATGGATTCTTCTCCAAGAATAGCATTAATTGTGGCCTTGTCAATTGTTCCCAGTTTTAAAAAATTAAACTTAAAACTTTTTGAAGTTAACTTTCTTTAGTAGTATACTGGTGCTGCTGACTACACAGAACACTGAGTTTTATACTATGAGTTGTTAAATAGTCAGATTATTACTTCTCTACAACAGCACAATTAAGGAAAAAAGGCAATCTAAAGCCTCCATGTGTTTATACACACACACACACACACACACACACACACACACATAAATAAATAAAGACAGTGGCTGACATCCAGACTAGTATTATGCTAGACCAATGACAAAAAGTTGCACGCACTTAAAGAAGTTTGTGGAGTTGCAGTGCTCAGTAATGCTGTGCAACTGTTAGCGGGAGGCCATTTCCAAAAATACATATAAGGTTGAGAAATAAATTGTGAAATAGATTCGACAATTTGGAATGGCCTTTCCTGTTCTCAGTGTTAGAGAAAATGAATTGTGGCCCTCATTTTTTATCCTGGATTCGTAGCATATATCAACAGCAATCAGCAAAAATTATTGTTAATGGATCCTTGTCTTCAAAATGCATCATCAATAAAGGTACTAGACAAGGTTGTCCGCTTTCTCCGTTGCTGTTTATACTTGCTCTTGAACCTCTGGCAGCGAAAATTAGACAAGAACAGCGGATTCAAGGTATCAAAATGGGGGACTGTGAACATAAAATAAAACTATAAGCTGATGACGTATTGCTTTCTGTCACGCAAGTCAAAGACTCTTTCGATACATTAATGACACAGATACATAAGTAGGGCTCAGTTTCTGGCTATAAAATTAACAAAGATAAAACTCAGATTATGACATGGAATCTTTCAAAAGAAGAGATAGAATACTTTTCTAAAGTTTTAAGATTACAAGTAACGACGAAGCCAATAAAATATTTGGGGATTAATTTTACGAGGAGCAATAAAGATCTGTTTAAGAATAACTATGTTCCAATCAATTATGGCTGATCTAGATAGATGGAAGAAGTTGACCCTATCTTGGCTTGGGAGAATCTCTGCAGTAAAAATGAACGTATTACCTAAGATGAACTTTCTTTTTCAAATGATCCCTATAAAGATAGAAAACAAGATATTGAATAAATGGCAGAGTTGGCTCAATTCAGTTATTTGGAATTATAAAAAACCCAGGATTCGATTTAAGGTGATGCAAGATTCCAAAGAAAGAGGTGGTCTTGGAGTTCCTAACTTGAAACTTTATTATCATGCTAGTAGCTTGATTTGGATTTCGAATTGGATTTTATCCCCATACGGAAGTTTTACCTGAATGGAGGAACTTGGTCTTACCAGAGGTTTGCATAATTACTTATGGATTTCTGGTTCGAGGAAAGATCTGGAGATACAACAACATACAATTCGACATAGTCTTTCTTATGTCTGGGATAAATACCAGAAAAGTATAAGTCCTAGATTGTCACCTTTGGCCTCAATACTGAATGTTTATTTCCATGAAGAAGAATTTTCTTCTAATTATAACTTTTGGTGAGGCAGTCTACACTCCTTACAAAGTTTGGCCCAATATTTAGCTCCGGACAAATCAGTTTCTTCCGGGCAATCAACTCAACAAGCATCCTGGCTTCCACAAGCTCAGATCAGCTCAATAGTTCAGAAAGAGTTACAGTTACAGGGTGGGAAATTTAGAGATTTGACTGAATTTGAAGAATTAATCACCCGAAACACTGGTCATTTATTAGGCAGAATTTATAAGCTATTACTGAAGTATGAAACTTAGACTGAGCAGATAAAAAATGTATGATAAAATGTATGCAGAACTTTAATAGATCGATCAATCTCTCTGATTGGGAATACCAATAGAAAAAGAATGTGAAATTTACTTTGTGTACCAATCTAAGGGAAAATTGGTATAAGATGTTCTTTAGATGGTATTATAACTCCTTTGACTATTAACAAAATAGATGATTCTTTCTCCAAGAAATGTTGGAACTGTAATTCACACTTAGGTTCATTCTACCATATGTGGTGGAGTTGCAATAAAGCTCAACAGTTTTGGAAACAAATTCATATGAAAACTGAACAAATCTTAGAAGTTAAGATTCCTTTTCTTCCAGAAAATTTTCTTTTAAGTATGATAAAACCTTATATTCCTGCTAAATCAAATGAATTGTGTTTATATATGATTACAGCGGCCAGGATTATATATGCATCTAATTGGCGTATTTTGGAAATCCCTTCCTTAAAACGATTGGTTTTTGAAAGTGTGGGATTATGCTTCAGTTTTGAAAGTCTCGGCTTATGTACATGACATGTCTACTGAATCATTCATGTCTGTCTGGGAACATTTTATAAATTACAATATCCGTTATGGTCAAACTTTGTTCCCATTTCCTGAATTTGACTTATAGTGTTTTTGGTATGTAACTTACAAGAAGCTGATCAGATTAGATTTTACAGTTCTAAGAATCTGAATTTCTTTTGCTTTATCTTGTTCTAGATACTTTTTCTCTACTGATGTAATTAATTAGAAAAATGGTTTTTCATCATGAAGAATGATTGGTTTTAAATTGTTTTTATGGTGATTTGTCTTTGTCCTCTTTGGTCTATTTCTTAATAAAAATTCTTATTTTTAAAAAGAGAGAAATAGATTGTGCAATGTCAGCATCTTCCACTAGTGAAAGAATTAGTCTAGCACAAACTTTTTTGTGGTTTTTGTGTGCAACATCACTGTGTTAGTACAACAGCATTACACTAGTGCAACATTTACCTGAATGTAGGTCAGTAGCCTTAATCAGACTCTAGTGATGCACAAAAATGTGCAACAATTAGTGGCCCCATGTGGAGGAAGTGCACCCCCAGTTTCAGATGTTCACCCAGTTCAATGGGATTGGATGAGCATCACAATATGATTCACAGTGTGCATCTACTTTACACATGGAAGCCTATTTTGGGCCCCAAATACCTGAAGGAATGCATTCTCCCATATAGACCTGCCCATCAGTTAAGATCTGTAGGAGAGGCCTTCTTGTCATTGTCAGCAGTTAAAGGGGTAGGGGCACATGAGAGGGCTTTCTCTGTGGTGGGACCTAGGTTATGGAATGCCCTCCCCTCTTAGATGCACCAAGCTCTGACATTGTGTACATTCAGGAGAATGGTGAAGACACACATCTTTACCCTAGCCTTTGACTAGAGATGTAGTGGTTCTTCCCCTCTCAGGCACTGTATTTTTTTACTATATTTTTTATTTTATGATATTGAATTTGGATTATGTTTTATATTGGATTAAACATTTCTTTATCAAATGAAAGCAGATAGAGAGATATATTTATTTAGAATACATCACCATTGCATGGCTCTCCCCCTTTTTAGCATCACAACAACCCTTGAGGTAGCTTAGCTTGGGAGATGGTGACTAGGCAAAGGTCATGCAATTCAAGTTCATCATTGTGAGCTAGAATTTGGTCTCTCTAGTTCTAATCTGACACATTAATAAGTACACTACACTGGCTATCTCATCTAATTTCTATAAGAACTATAGCATTTTGGATTGTGGAGGAATGAGGCCTAGACTTCTTGTTTTTTTGTAAAATAAACTCTTGAATTGTAAATGAATTGCACTATTCCCCAATCTCTTCTTGTTGTAAATAAGCCATTGTATTAATATTTCTAAAATCTCTTTATTGTTGTAAATAGGATTTCTGTGCTTGCAAAGTCCCTATGGGGGGGAAACCTGGCAGGATCAAAAGTTCATGCCTGTTTTTTAAGTTTCACATTTAGAATGTCAGTTTGACTTTGGAGGGAAAATATACTGTATTTTGAATAATGAAGGAAACTTTGATTTGTACTGATTGGATGGCTTGAAATTCTGTTGGGGCAAAAATGTGCATATAGAGAGAGTTTGGGAGAGTCTGCAAAGGGTCAGTTTGCAAGAAGTCTGCAAGCAGGAGAGAAGTCAAGAAGCAGTTTGCAGGAGAGACGTCTGCAGGAGAGTCCTGGAAAAGGTCAGCAGAGGGACCTCTTTGAAGACACAGTTGAAGAATCAGTGTTAGAGAGCTGAAAGCACGGAAAAGCCAGGCTGGATTGAGTCCCAGGCCTGTGCTGTGACCAGGAATCAGGATACGAGAATGCACAACAAACCAGTTGCTGAGGAGAAGATAAATGCAGAGAACTCTGTGTAGAGAGGACTCTGTGTAGGGAGCCATCTAATGGCACAATTGGGAAGTAACCTGCCTAGAGAGCAGGAGGCTGTTGGTTCGAATCCCCACTGGTGTATTTCCCAGTAGGGATGTGCATAAAACCGGTTTGCCCAGTTCGGTTTGAATTCGAACCGGGTTCAAAACAGGAGGGGGTGGCTCAGTTTTGGTTTTGCTAGAACCCCCTTTGGTTCGGTTCGAATTTGAACCGTTTCGAACTGGTTCGGACTGGTTAGAACCAGTTTGAACCTCCAAAAGTGGGTGGGATGGTAGCTGGCACCCATGGGTACCTGTCACCCCAAACCCAAAGCAATCGGACACTAACCCGTGGGTGGTTGCTAACCCGTGGGTGGTTGGCACCCTTGCTCTGGGCCACCCCAGCACCCACCCAAGTGCAGTTATGGGGCTGCTGAAACCTCCATTCTTCCCTATGGAGAAAAACCTTAAAGCCACTTGTGGAGCACCACACTCTGCTCTAGACCATCCCTTTGCCCCTGATGTTAAGCTATACATTTGCTGATACCTCCATGCTTCTTTATGGAGAAAAACCTTAAAGACGCATAAACTTCAAAAATCACTTAAAAATCAGCCCTTCGCCCAATTCCTTTCAAATAATTGATAGCTTCCTTGCCCCCCTTGGGAATTACCACCCACCACACTCCTCTCTAGGACACCCCTTTCCCCCCGACGTGAAGCTATACATTTGCTGCAATCCTCATTATTCCCTATGAGGAATTCAAAAATACTTTAAAAATTCACCAATAACCAGAGGAGTGTCCAATTGCCTTGGGGTTTTGAGGGTGGGTGGTAGGCACCCCTGAGTGCCTACCACCCACCCCACTTTTGTGTCCCTAGGTGCTCCACAATAGGGGATATGGGCTGGTTCGGGTCCCATTATACCCTATGAGAAAAATAATTAAAAATATTTCAAAGATTCAGAAAAAATCATAGGGGTGTCCAATTGCTTTAGGGTTTGGGTGGTTGCTGGCACCCATGGGTGCTCCACAATAGGGAATAATGGGCTGGTTTGAGTCCCATTATACCCTATGAGGAAAAAAATTAAAATAAATTTCAAAAATTCATGAAAAATTGTACGAGTGTCCGATTGCTTTGGGGTTTGGGTGACAGGTACCCATGGGTGCCAGCTACCATCCCACCCACTTTTGGAGGTTCAAACAAGTTTGAACCGGTTCCAATCAAACCACCCCCAGTTTGGTTCGAATTCAAACCTGCAGCTCGAACCTGATGGCTGGTTCGGTTCGAATTCAAACCATCGAACTGCCCTGGTTTTAATTCGAACCAGTTCGCACAACCCTATTTCCCAGAATATGGGAAACTCCCATATCAGGCAGCAGCAATATAGGAAGGTGCTGAAAGGCATCATCATCTCATACTGCGTGGGACATGGCAATATTAAATATATTTTTAACATGATGTTTTTATTGTCTTTTTATTGTATGTTTTTAACTTTTGTAAACCGCCTTGGGGTTATCTTTTTAACGAAAGGCGGTATATAAATGCAAAAATAAAATAAATAAATAAATAAATGGTAAACCCCTCCTGTATTCTACCAAGAAAACCACATGGCTCTGTCAGCAGGAGTCAACACTGACTCAACGACACAACCTTTCCTTTCCTGTATAGGGACCAGTTTTGTAGAGGTTAGTGGATGTGTTTTTCCAACTTTTTATTTTCTCTTGTATTGCTCTTATGGTAACTGTTCAAATACACTGAAAATGCTATTTTTCACCCCTGCTTAATGTCATGAATCTTATTGGCAAGATGGAGGACATTTTTAAAAATCTACTTAGTAAGCACTGATTGCAGTACAATGGTATCAATAATTTTTTTATTGGCAAGATAGACAGCAGGTTTTGGATTCAGATGTTGTGCACCAGAAGGATGCTCAAACCAGCTTTGCAGTAATGGTAATTCCCTATGAAGAGTACAAGCAACAAAACAAAGCAATGATGGAATACACACACACACACACCCAGAGGATAATTCTTACTGCATTAATAACAACATGATATACCTCTGTACCAGAACTTCCCTCTCTGTGCTGATGAAAGATTGTTGCAATCTCTTCAATATTAGCATTTGAAATTGGACAATGGATCAGCCTCTGAAAATAAAAACCAGATATAGTGTGTTATGAAGAGGGGAATACCATTTTTTACATCTCCCCTTAACATGTAAAGGCATCTATGTTGTTTTGCTTATATTATTCTCTTATTAGATATAACTGAAGCCTAGTTAAGGCTTTTATAAAATGTTAAAAAAAAGTTTAAGAAAAAGAGAGTTAAAAATAAATATGGAGGAATATAGTTATCTTTTATGCAAGATCTTTAGAAACATATTACCATTTTAGTAATATAAGCAAACCTGCAATGCTAACATAAAATTATATAGAACTAACCAAAAAGTTTTATCACAAACTCCTAGAGTCACAAAGTGTTTATTTTCCCTGTAATTTGCAATTTCCAGTACAGCAGATGGAAGTGCTGACCCTGTTTTCAACTTCTTTTACGGACTTCATGGCTTCCTTAGATGATACCAAATTTTGCTTCTCCCATTCAATACTTTAGCAAATAAAGAAACTAAACCATATTTAGTTTTACTAGGACTAGTAAGGGACCTTCTCAACTTTACCATGGGAAGCCAATATGTCCTACCTTCCTTTTTATCCTTCTAGCATATTAATCAGTGAGAAGAACTATTATTATTATTCCTATTTGCATTACTAGTGCACTGGAAAATTAAAAGGTTGAAATGGAGGGCTCTTTATACGTCTTAGCTGAAAAAGAGATCCGATTAGTCTCTGCCACAGTGTAAAACTCAGTGGCTGACATTCAGACTAACATTGCACATGCTGAAAAACGTTTTGCGTATGTGACAGGAGCGGAGTGATTTTTGCCAATCACACCTTCTTTCTACAGCCCTTTGTGCCTCTCAAAAATATGACCCTGTCAGTCCCAGATACCTCAGGGATATTGTTTTCAGGAAGCACAGTGGGCTGCAGAGGAAAGGGGGGGGGGAATCAGAAAAAAATCACCCCTCCCTTGTTCCACATGCAAAATGTTTTTCGACATACAACATATTAGTCTGGATGTCAAGCCATCTTTTGGCAATGGCCGAACAGAAAAACACAAACCTGTGTCTTTTGTTCAGCTGAAGAGATCTGAACTTTCCCATCACCTGGGGCAGAAGTTAGCAGCAAGTCTGACCTTAGGAAAACTGAGTGTCCTAAAACAAAAGAAAAATTGTTTAAAAAAGTTCAATACATTTTTAAAGCAACTTCAGTGTGTTCTGTTTCTGTCTATCCTTTCTGCATGCAGACATGTGAATCTGTTTCACACATTTGTCTATCTAGCTTAGTACTGTCCACTCAGCAATGCTGATCGAGATTTTTTTTAAATAGAAGATGCAGGGTATTGAATCTATGATCTTCTACATGCAAAATATGTGCTGTATCACTAAGCTATGGACTCTCCACTAAGATAATAAGGACTGCCATTAAGCAAGTGCTTTTATTGTCATGGTTTTATCATGGCATAATTTCATTTGACACTGTATGTAGAGTTATAAATCTTTGAACACACTTAAGCAGAAAGGTCCTAAAGAAGTTGTATATAATGTATAAGAGGAAACAACACATGGTTACTTCATAGCCATTATGAATACCATTATTATTTTGAATGACTATCATTATGTATGCCATTTTAATAACTTTTACCATTAAGAATATTTACATACCACTTTCCAAAAAAATGTTCCTACAAAGCAAAGAGAATGAGACAATAGTTCCCTCCCTGTCCCAAAGTGGCTTAGCCTTAAAAGAAACCCAGTGCAAGTACCAGCAACAGCCACTGAACTGAATAGGGTGGGGCCATTGCTATCCCCGTTAAATTTAAGAGCCACCAATTTAAAACTCTTTGAAAATACAATATTCTGCAAAATAAGTGACAAACCATGTAGGGCACAATTTCAGCCAGGGTTCAGCTCCATAAAACTATGTTAATGCTAGCATGGAATGTATGAAATAATAATGAAGAGAACACCTTCAGCATGTGGAGTACTTTCCCCGCTGCAATTACTAACCGTGAACAGTTCCTACATATCTGAGATGCAATTGAGAGATCAGGCACAGTTGCCAACTTTTTTACTATCCCAGTTCCTATGCTATGAACAGTAATCTGGCACACATTTATGCAGCAAATTAAGCTTTCACAACTGTGGAAATAAAATAATGGAGAAGAACTGTACCAGCAAAATTAATGCATACCAGGTTGCTGATAGGTCATGAGCAGGCCACTCCCACCCAAAAGACAGATCTACTTATAGATCAGAGTGTGTACATACCGCCCATGTCTCTTTGAAGAAAATGGGGTGTAAATGCAGTAAGTACATTTACAGTCACAATGAGCCCCAGCACCTCTCATTTTATAATTTAGTTTCAAGAATGGGACCGGGGGGGGGCTCCATTAATATAAAACTAAGAACCCATATTTGGAATCTCTCTCACCCATACCTTCCTGCTGCTGAGCACTGAATTTTCTCTCTCTCTCTCCCCCTTTCCGTCTATACCACACTAATGCTGTGGAAAACACACTAGTGTTATAATATCCGTGTTTCCTTAACGTAATAAACACATGTGCACACGTCTTGAAAAACCTCCCTTACACGTGTCTGGGTACTCTAGCTCAGAGCGGTTGTAGAAAGGAATGCAGAGATACACGTAGTGCCTTTGTTATATCCTCCACTGTCGGAGGCACATGTTAACAGCAGTGTTTGTTTCCTCACAGAAATGCTAATGTGCTGAGCAAGAGCTGCCCTTAAAAAGAACTCAGCCCTAGAATCTGCTTCCAGGACCTTTAGCCCTAGAAAGTGCCATTGCAACTTATCAGCAAGCCCGCCAGAGTAAGCGCGAAGTGCGCGCAGATAACCCAAGTAGAGCTGCTGGGCCTTTCGAGCCAGCTTCGCAGAACGTCTTCTTTTGAGAAATAAGCGCTGCCCCCACAACCCTGGAGTGACTTTCAGTTCGCTCAACTCTCCGCTGTCTCCAGCCACCGCTCCTCCAGAGCAGAGCAAAACGTTTTCCTCAGGGCTTCGCTTTCCCTTCTCCCGCGCCGCAAGCTCTTTGTTTTTCTCCACCCACTTCCGCAGCCTCGGGGCAGACCCGTCCGACATGCGAGGACTGTAGAAGGGTGAGAAAACAAAGTCGCCGTTGTGGACCTGGTTATGTAAGCTGCCCTCTAAAGGCGGCGCTTTTTCCTCACCATGTCCAGAAAGTTCTAGGGTGATTCGCGAAACAGGGGTGGTCATACATGATTGAGGGGACTTACTTTTGTTAGTAGGAGAGAAAAGTCCCCAACCCCACCCCACCCCACAATTAGAGGGCGTTTTCTCAAGAAACAATCTCAGTTTTTCCAGTTTCAAGATAGCTGGACTTCCTTTTCCTCTTATCCAAAGTGCATTTTCACAGAAAGCTGCCTTTAATCGCATACATTATGCATTATCTCTTAGCAAGATCCGACTAGGCTTGTCTACTTAGAAATTGTGTAGGTGGGCTTTTTCTGACCTGTGGGGTGTGGCACTGGTCAGTTTTGTGCCCAGGCGACATGTTTAGTACATTGTTCTAATAACATAAGCCTGGAAGGAAAAAAAATCCCAGAAAGGGAAATTTTTATGCATGTGGAAGGTAATTTCATTGAAAGAGGCTGAATACTGGCAGGGAAGGGCTCCTTGCCTTACATGCTAGTGCATGCTAGTATTATCCTGGAAACAGAAACACAACTTCATTCTCTTGACTTGTTTATTTTTGCCTTTGACATGACTCTCCCTCACTTATTGCCAAATCCAGAGTGCGTATAAACCAGAGAGCAAATAGTGCAGCTACTGTGCAGCAGTAAAAAAACCCCAAAACCAGCCTTCCTTTTAGTAGACAGTTTTGAACCTTTGCACACTTACCATTTTCAGTAGAGCTTACTGCCTGGAAAGTGGGCAAAGGGTGCTTAAAAATGGCCATTTGGCCACATATCTGCACACCTGCCTGTCCCATTAAGATCAGCTGGTGAGGACCTTTGGTGTACCTGCAACCCTCAGAAGTACAGTACAGGTGGCGAGGAAGTGTGAGAGGTCCTCCTCTGTGGTGGCATCCAAACTGTGGAGCTCAGTACGCTGATTTACCTGCTTTTTGTTGTCTTTTGAAAACCTTGCTGTTTCAGCAAGCCTGCTAATTAAGTTGCCTGCTAATGAGTTTTTATTTGCTGGCTGTTGTTTTGAATAGTGCTTTCCTGCTTGTTGATGGTTCTAGATTATTGTTCGACGGTTTATGTAAACCATATTAGCATTCTCTTTAGAAGTTAGGGTAGGATCAGTAATCGTATCTTCAATAATAAAATTATCCTTGGCATTTGGCTGAGACAGATGACCAAGCTACCTGGGATACTTTGTGCATCTGCATGTGATCAGATAATTCGTTTGTTTGAAGCCATGCAGGATATACTGCCTAAAGTATGGTCTAAAAATCAAACAAATAAATAAATAAAGTACGGTGATTGGAACCATATTAAAAACAATGGATGGTGGAGTACCAAAGTAAAAAAGCTGCATATGATAGTTAACTAAGTTGAAAACAGGGTGTTGCATGGCATGCAGAGCAATGTCAGTAGAACCTGTACAATAGTCACTTCCTCCCTGATCATCCCCTGAGCTTATTGAAATTGAAAAGCCCTTGCAAGGGTCCCTCAAGAATGCCATGGGCTGTGGTGCAGGGGGAGGGAAGAGAGCCTGCAAACTGGATGCAGCTCCACTGGAGAGGAGCTGACAGTTCTGCATATTCTGTGGAGTGCCACTCTGCATCTGAGTCACTGTCGCTTGGAGGGTCCATACAATCCAGTTCTGTGCATGTTTACTCAAGTAAGCCTTGAAGAGTTCAGTGGGCCTTAGAAGGAAGCAGAATTTCAGTCTTTCAGTAGATTGACAGCTTTCTTTGTGGCGAGAGTCCTGTGTCATGAATAGCTCTGCATGCCAGGAAAAGCTTCCTCTACCAGTTACATAGTCTTTTATCTTAGCATACAAATCCTGTAACCTCTGCTAGTCTTCACTGATATTTTTCTTCTCATGCCAGGCACAGTTTCTAAAGCATAACTCTATTTAGGACACAGTTCACAAGCAGAGCTTCTTTCTTTCCCACTCTGGAAAACAGCACATGATCTCTGTTTACATATCTTGGATTTATCCTTGTTGGTGATAAAAGATTCCTTTGTTTTCATGTTGGAAACAGCAGTTACTGTTATACTTCGCTGCCCTCTCCTGGAAGTTTTTCACAAGGGGCTTTTAAAGCCCTCTTAACTCGCATCTCCTGCAGAATGGAGGGGGTGCATCCACATATCAGCCAGATTTACCTCCAAATCCCTGTGAGTTATTGGGGAGCAGCTCACACACAATTCGCATTTTTCACAGCACATTAGAATATAGCCCAATTTATATCTGGAATTAAAAAACCCACTATTTGTATCAGTTTTTTGGGACAACTTCGAGTTCGCAGTAAAGCTTCCTGTATGTAAACATGCAGTAAAGCCTGCTGTGTGTACAAGTCCGTGGTTGTTGTTGTTGTTGTTATTATTATTAATTTGATTTCTATACTGCCCTTCCAAAAATGGCTCAGGGCGATTTACATAAAGAAATAACAAACAAACAAGATGGATCCCTATCCCCAAAGGGCTCACAATCTAATTAAAAAAACAAAAAAAAACCCCACATAAGATAGACACCAGCAACAGTCACTGGAAGTACTGTGCTGGGGGTGGATAGGGCCAGTTACTCTCCCCCTGCTCAATAAAGAGAATCATCATGGTAAAAGGTGCCTCTTTGCCCAGTTAGCAGGGGTCCAATGTGTTAAAAAACAAAGAACCGTATCTTGGATAGCAGAATCGTTTTCATGTACTGTATGTGTCCCAGAATTGCTAGTACCTATCAGTACTGCCACTAGCTGATTAGCAAAGCTCAAGTAAAAAAAAAAAAATGGTGGCTCAGTTTATGTGTTACTCTTCTAGTGAGGGAATGCTTGGAATGGGATGGTAGTTGTCAAGTTCCCTTCCACCAGTGGTGAAACAATTGACAGGACAGGAGAGGCTTTTTTCCGTCAGCCCACCTATTATACCAGGCCTGCTCAACTTAGGCCCCCCAGCTGTTTTTGGACTACAACTCCCATAATCCCCAGCCACAGTGGCCAGTAGCCAGGGATTATGGGAACTGTAGGCCAACATCTGCAGGAGGGCCAGAGTTGAGCAGTCCTGTATTATACCATGGTTGCCAAAATGTCATTTGTGTGTGAGAGAAATAAAATTCAACTTTTGTGCCTTTTGGTTTACTTCATGGTAGATATGGGAATCACCTCATCATAAATCTTCATGTTGTGATAAGGAATGATGATCTTTTATCCTCTTTTTCTCATGCTGTCTGCAGATAAACTGCAGCACCTAGGTGTAGTAAAATTTATTTATTTATTTTTCAAATGTGTAGACTGCCTCAAACTTCCATATCTGGGCAGTTTACAATACCTCAAAACAGACTAAAAATGAAGACCTTAAAACAATTTAAAACTGCAGTCCAGTTAAAAAGCTTGGGTGAAAAAAACACATTTAAATGCATTCCAGAGTCTCAAGACACCAACAGAGAAGGCCTGTCCCTGTGTAGCCATCAGATAAGTCGGTGGCAACTGTAGACGAACCTCTCCAGAAGTTCTCAATGGGCTCATGGCAAAGAAGATGTTCTCTTAAATACCCAGGGCCTAAGTTGTTTAAGGCTTTATAGGTTATAACCAACACCTTGTATTTTTATTATTTATTATTTATTATTTACATTGTATCCCGCTTTTCCTCTGAGGAGCTCAGAGTACATGGTTATTTTTATCCTCAACAACAACCCTGTGAGGTAGGTTAGGCTGAGAGATACATGACTGGTCCAGAGTCACCCAGTGAGTTTCATGGTTGAATGGGGATTTGAACTCAGGTCTTCCCAGTCCTAGTCCAACACTCTAACCACTATGCTATGCTGGATCTAAGTTGCCCGGAAACTTATTGGGAGCCAGTGCAGCTCTTTTAGTATAGGAGTAATATGGTCTCTCTGAGATGAACCAGAGACCAACCTTACTGCCGCATTCTGTACCTACTGCAGTTTACAGGCTATGTACAAAGGCAGCCCCACATAGAGTACATTGCAATAGTCAATTCTAGAGGTTACCAGCATATGTACCACTGTTCTCTGAGGTTGTTCATCTCAAGTAATGGATGCAGCTGGCATATTGTCTGAAGCCGACAGAAACCACATCTGCCCACCACCTCAACCTGAGACTACAGGGAGAGGTTGGATCCAGAAGTACCTCCAGACTGTGTACCTGTTCTTTCTGGGGAAGTCCAGAACCGGCAGCTCAAAATAATAAGTACCTCTGTCTTATCTGGATTTAGCCTCGGTTTGTTATCCCTCATCCAGCCCATCACTGCCTCCAGGCAGGCATTTAGGGAGGTTATGCCTTCTCCTGATGATGTCGACATGGAGAAATAGATTTGGGTATCATCATCATATTGATAACAGCCTGCACCAAATCTCCTGGTGATTTTTCCCAGTGGTTTCATGTAAATGTTTAAAATGCATTGGAGACAGTATGGAGCCTTGGGGGAATTTGCCTGAGAGGTAGTAGTGGTAGCAAAGCAGTGTCTCCCACCCCCAACCCATTCAGCTCCAGAAGAATGCTATGGTTGATAATATCGAAAGCTCCCTCCTAGGAGTGTGATGTAGACCTATGGGTCTAGATCAGGAATGCTCAACTTCGGCCCTCCTGCAGATGCTGGCCTACAATTCCCATAATCCCTAGCTATTGGCCACTGTGGCTGGGAATTGTAGTTCAAAAACAGCTCAGGGGCCTAAGTTGATCAGGCCTGGTCTAGATCATCAGTTTCCTCCAAGACTTCGTAGAGCTGGGAGGCCACCACCCTCTCAATTACCTTGCCCAGCCACGGAAGGTTGGAGACAGGCCTATAGTTGTTTAATTCTGAGGGATCCAATGCAGGCTTCTTCAGAAGATGTCCAATGATTGCCTCCTTAAGGCAAGGAGGCCTCCTGCCCTCCCTCAGAGAAGCATTTATAATATCTACCAGGTTGTCTACAACAACCCCCTGCCCATATTGGACATCGGTCAAGAGGACATGTGGTAGGCTACACTGTTCCAAGAAGCCTGTCCACATCTTCAGGAGTCACAAACTAAAACTGATCCAGGCTAAGCACATGAACTGCTGGACACCACCACAGTAATTTTGGAGTCTGAGTCCAAGTCGGCCTGACTATGGAGATTTAATCCAAAAAGAACTAATTAAAAACATCACATTGGGTAATTGATGGTTCCAAATTCTGATTCAAGGGAGGAGAGGCATGTACTAGCCCTCTCACAACCCTGAACTACTCCACTGGACATGACATTGTGACTGCAATAAGGACAGAAAAGAATTGCTTCTTTGCTGCATGTATCACTTGAGCATAGATCTACAAATGTGCTCTATGTTGTAATCTGTCGGATTCTAATCAAGTCTTTCTCCACTTGCGCTCCAGTCATCTACTTTGCTGCTTCAGCCCCCATAGTTCTTCCATATACTAAAGGGCTAGTTTTGAAGCAGGTTGAAGAGGATGCTTAGGAGTAATTATGTCTGCTGCCCTATTGAGACTGCTGTTCCATTTCTCCACCAAGGCATCAACAGGATCACCATCAGAACCAACACTAAAGCCTTCCAAGGCTTCTTGGAATCTTGTTGGATCCAATAACCTTCTCAGACAGGCCATCCTAATAGGCCTCTCATCCCAGTAAAGGTGGGACAAGATTGTGAGTCCAACCTTAACCAGATAGTGGTCCGTTCATGACAATGGGGAAATCACAGGAGTCCCCACCCACAAAACACCACCCTAATTAGAGTAAAGGTCAGATCAAGCATGTGACCAGCAACGTGCGTCGGTCCCAAGACCGCTTTGGCTAAGCCCATAGTCGTCAGGGCTGCTATGAACTCCTGAGCTGCCCCAGACAGATTGGTGCCAAAGTGAACATTGAGGACCCCCACCACCACAAGCTTGGGGGACTCCAAAGCCAATTCCTAGACCAAGTCCATCAGCTCTGTTAAGGACTCTGTTCAGCAGTGAGGCAATCTGTACACCAACAGAAGTCCCATTCCATCCCTGGCCCCAACCTTAATTACATACATTCAATATGATCAGACTTCAATAGGGATCCTATAAATCGAGATGTTCTTATAAACCATAGCTACTCTGTCTCATCGCCCATGTCCCCTCACCTGCTCTTCAACAGAGTACCCCGGAGGGAGAAGCAGGGATCAGACTGGGCCAGCAGCCCCCCTGCCCCCAGTCTTTGTGATAAGGTCAGCCCCTTCATCCAGAATCATATCATGGATTATTTCTGATTTATTCCTCCAGCATTACAGAGGAGCACATTGAGACTGTGGGTAGTTGACACTGCTCCCCAAGGTCAAAGAGCTGGCAGGATAGCCGGAAGGTGAAACAGCTAGTAGATTTCTGATTTCCCTTACCCTGTGACTTGGTAACATTACTTCTTCTATTCCCTACCAGCACCAGAATAGCCACCCCATAATCAGTGGATACACCCCCTGTCTCACCATCTCCAGACAAACCTAGACATATTAGAAACCAATCTCACCCAAGACTTAAAGCAACAGAAGCTAAACACCCACCCACCACTATCACACAATCAGAACACACACATACGTAAGTTCCTGGGCCGGGGGGAACTGGCCCTCACTCTCATTGCTCTCAGAGTGGCAACCTCACCTGCCACCACAGGCTGCATTCCTATATAGATCCAGAGTTGGCTAGTCTGGGTAGGTGTTACACAGGAACTGCTGACTCACCCCGGGCCCCAGTCCTGCACAAACTCCGCACAAAGCAACAGCAGCCACAGTCCCACAAGTCACCCCCGAAACAGGCCGCAGTCAGGCAGCAGCAGACAGAAAGCAATGCAGGCTCTTACCCTGATCTGTCTGGGAAGCAGATGGTCTCTTCCTCTTCTACAGGGCTTCTGCAGGAGATTGAAGTGGCTTTGAACAAAAGTGAAGAGGAACCACCACCACCCACTACCTTCTTCAGAGAAGTGCAAAGCAAACAGCACCCAGATGGCAGGTCCTCAGGGACCCAAGGGCATTGCCCCCCCCCCGTACTACTTTTTCAATTGTAGCTACACTGCTGCTGCAGAAATAAAAGTTTTTTATGCCTAACACATTGCAGAAAGAAAGAAATAAACCTGCAGGAAATAAATCAAAAGAACTCCTTGGTATAGTAGAATTGATACTAAAATGAAGCTTATGTTTGAGTAATGGCATTTGTTCACATTCACCCTCTTTTCTAGGGATGTGCAAGGAACCGGTCCGGCTCTCCTTTTCTGGAGTGCCGAACCAGTTCCGTCAACAGGCATCTGAACCGTTTCGAATGCGGGGGTGGTGGTGTAACTTTAAGAGTCAAGGAAGGTGCTGCTTACCTGCCATCCCCCCACCCTGCCACTCTTCCCCCGCTGGCGCTCTCTCCAAAAGTGGGGGTGCAGGACTGCAGCACTCCTCCCTGCGCCCAGTTCTGCGTCGACACACAAATTTAATTTTTTTCACACAGTTATGCTCTTCTTTAAGATTTGGGGGAAAGAAGCTCCTCCATGCTTCCATGTGATTAAATGTAACTGGTGTTGAACTCAAAATCACATCGAAGTGGCATTGGAAACATGGTTTTACCCTCTCTCCTCCGGGATCACAAAGACTGCAATGATTTAAATAACCAGATGTCAAGATTCAAAACTTGAAAGTGTGCATGCACCAAAAAAATAAAAATAAAAAACTAATAAAAAATTCAGAACTATACTAATGTGCCTGGAATTCAAATGTATAATAGCCTCACAAAAACCTATAATGCATGTGATTTTCATCCCATTTGGACAAGAAACAAAGCATCTATATGTATTTTAGGAATTTTTCAAGATTGTCTATAATATGTAAGCAGCATTTACACTGCATCACCTATTCTCTACCCATACATACACCCCAGCAATCAAAAGAGTGGACAAATAGCAATATAAATTTTAAAAACAGAAAGGAGGAAATTGCCATCACAATAGCAGGATAGATGTATTTTGCACAGAAGTAAGTCTCACTAAGTTAAGTGACAATTGCTCCCAGGAAAGCGTGCATAGAATTTCAGCCAAGTAATTTTGGATGATTGTGCAGGAGGAAAGGGTGACAATTAGTGTAACTTCAGGAAGCAGTTTATTAAGTGGGATTTTCATGAAGTTCTTTATCAAGAGAACAAGAAGACACTGAAAATCACATTCAAACATGATTTCTTCCATTCTAACCCCCACAGGAATCTTGACAGAAATGCGTGTGTGATGGAAATGCTGCAGAAGTTTGGTAAGCTTAAATGCACTAAATCAGGAGTAAGCAACATCACATTAACATTAACATTTGAAAAAATACAACTTTTGTGGGAGGTACAGAGGAGGGATCCCAACCCTAAATATTCCCCAATGTTTCACCCTGGTGTGGACAGAAAATAGTGGGATTAACTAGTGCAAGAACTGCAAGGGATAGATGCCCAGCTGTGATAGCTGTGATATGCAGTTACTTGCACAAGCCCAGGAAACATGCATAAGAAGCCCTTCATCTGGAAATACTCTTGTATAGATTAAGATAACATAACTTCTCGTTCTCTTAACAATGTCAAACTGCAGAGGTTGAGGCTGCTACAACATGTCCAGCTCCCCCCACTGCCGCCATCTTGCTTTGCTTAACATCCAACCTGATGAAGAATTCTGGAGAGCTTAAAAGCTGCTCAAAATGTTGTGGTGTTCTAGTAAGGTATTATTGGATTGTGGCTTGTGTTTCCCCCCCTAAAAAACTGACACAGCAACTTACAATTTTTATCAGCTATTGTATCTTTTCTTTGAGCAAGCTATTCTATGCTGTCAGATCTGCCACTTTCTCCACATGGAGCACCTGCAGGGATGCAGCTTGCTGGAGAAAATAGTGACTAACTTGACACATCTTCAGTTTCATCTTTCCCTTTCCAATGGCAGTGTATGTGATGACTGAAATCATGTCTAGATCCATTGGAAAGCTGAAACAGTAATTAAAAACACACCAGTTACTTCCTTCATACATCCCTGGGATTGCTCAGACTGTTCTGTGTGGAGGAATTGGCAAACATCTGAACCTGTCCTTAAACACCACAATTTCTACCTTAAATTGGAGTAGTTGAGGAGAATTATGCCCAGTACACACTGGGCATAATCCAGACCAGTCAGTCATGACTAAATCAATTACAGTAGCTGGTTCAGATGTGGCACAGAACCTTAGTTAAAGTTGAGTTCTGCATGATGTTTGAGTCTCAGGAGCATGGCATTCCCTGCTCCCATGCCTGCATGAGCATCCGCTTCAGCTCTAGATTAAGTAAAAAAACAAACATCTGAACCCACCAGTCTCTGTTTATTCTAGCCTATTATATCCAATACGTGGAGAACTGTAACTTCAGACCTTGGGTATGGATCCACATGGAACAATTTAAATAAGTTATAATATATGCACAGGCCACTGGATGCCATACATGATTTTAATAGATAACACTTTCAGTGCAATTTTATGCATGTTTATTTAGAAGTAGTAATCTCCACTGTCTCCAAAGGGTTTAGGATTACAGCCTTTATGATCTGGTCATGGTTTGATGAGATAGCACAGTGCTTTGCGGCAACAGCAGCACACAAAGTACATGCCTTCACAAATGTGTATTCCCAAACACTGACAAAAACACATTTGAATGTCTTCTTCTGAATAATATTACTGTATCTGTAAAAGACTGTAGTAGCGTGAGGCTCTTGAAATCACAAAACAAACAGAACTAGCTGGGAGTAACCAAGCTAACACATATTTATGCTAAATACATTTTTGTTTTATGCAATTATGACTCTTCACACAGTGATAAATAATTTATCATTTTTGCATAGAACAAAAATTAGAAGAAGCAGGCAAGAAATAAACAAAATTGCAACTAGTCACAAAACTTGTGAGAAAACTATAACAAAACTTTGTTTAAGGCCCCATATTTTATTTGGTTAACTAGTTATTTCGCGTGCAAAAAGTTATGTACCAGAAATGAGGAAGTTGTGCAAATTCACTGATTTTGGAAATGGGCTTTGACTTCACTATCTTAAAAGGAAACATAACTTAAATTCATTTCTGTTTGTGATCTGTTTATTAGCTGTTTGCATTTATCTACTTGGCAGGCAGGCTCATTAAAAGTGTTGACTCAATGTGCGGCAGCTGTGAAAAAGGCCAATTCCATGCTAGGGACTATTAGGAAGGAGATTGAAAATAAAACGGCTAATATTATAATGTCCTTATACAAAACGATGGTGCGGCCACACCTGGAGTACTGCGTACAATTCTGGTCACCACATCTAAAAAGCATATTGTAGAATAGTAGTGTGCACGGATCGGTTCGGAGGCCATTCCACTGGCCTCCGAACCGATCCGGACAAGGGGTGGTTTTGGTTCGGGAGGGTTGGGGGGGGTGTTCCATTAAGGGCGAGGGGGGCTTTACTCACCCCTCCCGCGCTTTGCTGCTCTGGCGCCATAATTATTTTAAAAAATGCGCCGCAGAATTGCTCGCCGCTCCGGGGCTCCTTCTTGACTTCAAAATCAGGCGGCAGGATACTTCCCTGCCGCCCCCGAAGCCCCCTCAAGCCATTTGAGCTCTTGAAATCTCGCCCGGACCGAGTGCTAAAGCGCTCGGGCGGGCGGCGGGGAGATGTCTGTCCGTCCGCCCGCCCCCTTCCCTGTCTTCTGCGAAGTGCAGGGAGCCTTCTGCGCGCGCGTGCGCAGAAGGCTCCCTGCTTCTGCGCACGCGCGCGCAGAAGGCTCCCTGCACTTCGCAGAAGGCAGGGAAGGGGGCGGGCGGACGGACAGACATCTCCCCGCCGCCCGCCCGAGCGCTTTAGCACTCGGTCCGGGCGAGATTTCAAGAGCTCAAATGGCTTGAGGCGGCTTCGGGGGCGGCAGGGAAGTATCCTGCCGCCCGATTTTGAAGTCAAGAAGGAGCCCCGGAGCGGCGAGCAACGAGCAATTCTGCGGCGCATTTTTAAAAATAATTATGGCGCCAGAGCAGCAAAGCGCGGGAGGGGTGAGTAAAGCCCCCCCCCCGCCCTTAATGGAACCCCCCACCCCAGTGCCGAGCCGCAGGTCCCCGGTCCGGTGCACACCCCTATTGTAGAATTGGAAAAGGTGCAGAAGAGGGCAACCAAGATGATCAGGGGCCTAGAGCACCTTTCTTATGAGGCAAGGCTACAACACCTGGGGGTTTTTAGTTTAGAAAAAGAGGAGAGGTCTATCACCAGCTACTAGTTGGAGGGCTAAAGGCCACCTCCAGCCTCAAAGGCAAGATGCCTCTGAGTACCTGTTGCAGGGGAGTAACAGCAGGAGAGAGGGCATGCCCTCAACTCCAGCCTGCGGCTTCCAGCAGCATCTGGTGGGCCACTGCGAAAAAGGATGCTGGACTAGATGGGCCTTGGGCCTGATTCAGCAGGGCTGTTCTTAGGGTCTTAGAACAGTGCCTGTGCACTGTTTTAGATCATTGTGCAACTGCCCACCTCCACAACATTGCTAGGGCTGCCCTTCACATGTTCAGCAGCTCCAGCAGCTTGGAAACACCACTGTTGGATTATGTAGCACGTCAGCCACTGGCCTGGAATACTGCTTGGACAAGAATGCTTCTGCCAGTAAACTATAGCTAACCCCCTCAGTTTGCAGATCAGAGGGCATGATCCAAATAGGCACAAATCCCAGCATCTTTCTTTTATGCATGACTAGTAAGTAAGTCCTGTCATTGACTGGGGCAAAAGTCATTTTTGCATAGATTTCACTCATACAAAATTTCAAGAAATTAAATATATGTCATTGAATTGTTTATTAATCTGCTTGCAAAAGGGAAGTAAAATAACAGTTTGACTTTTGTAGGATTTCAACTTCAAACATTATTCATTTTATTGAGTAATGACCATACATGGTCAATTTAAATCATAGTAAATTTGAATATGAGAAAGAACTGCATTTCTTGGGCATGATGTCATTTTGGAGTTATTGAGTATTAAAAATCTGTTGAGAACAATAACAGTTAAAATATTCAGAATTGTAAAATAAATAAATGAAAATTCAAATCTTTCCCCAAGCATATTCCAGTGTAAAAAAGTAGTGCATTCAGCTAATTTAAGTTCTTGCAAAATTTGATATCTGTAGGTAATCTGGAAGTATGATTTTCAGAATTCCTTCAAAAAGCGACAAGATCGCCACCATCACCACCACCGAGTATATACCAGTGTAAAAAGTAGTGCATTCAGCTAATTTCAGTGGTAGAGTTGTGTATGCAAAATTGGGTATATGTAGGTCATCGGGAAGTATGACCTTAATTTGCACAAATAAACAAATTCTTCAAAATATATAAAATATTAGCTTTCTGCTCTTAATATTTAATTCTGAGTGTTATGAGTCCCCCCTCTAACTAGTTAAGAATACATATATAGATTCATTGAAATCCATATATAGATTCATGGGGGTTATGCTTCATATAATTAAACAGACAGGGGTGTAGCAAGGTTGGAATGGGCCCAGAGACGAGATTTTAAAATGCCCCCCTTCAAAGTCCAGGGCCTCTGCACACCCCAAGCCCCCAAGGATTTAAGTCTGATATTTCAAAATAAGTATGCTGCCTGGAAATACATTTCACTGAATACACACACACGCACACTTTACAATATATAGTGATATACATTGAATACTATATATTTGTGCTACTTTAATGCCTAGAACACACTAGAAACACTAATTATTAAAATTGGCCCCTCACTGCAGATTAGCAAAGGAGACTGTCAACCATGCAGTGTGAGCCTACAGGTGAAACTCGGAAAATTAGAATATCGTGCAAAAGTCAATTAATTTCAGTAATGCAAATTAAAAGGTGAAACTGATATACGAGACAGACGCATTACATGCAAAGCGAGATAAGTCAAGCCTTAATTTGTTATAATTGTGATTATCATGGCGTACAGCTCATGAAAACCCCAAATCCACAATCCCAGAAAATTAGAATATTACATGGAACCAAGAAGACAAGGATTGTAGAATAGAACAATATCGGACCTCTGAAAAGTATACAGTGTACTGTGCTTGATTGACCAGCAAACTCGCCTGACCTGACCCTATAGAGAATCTATGGGGCATTGCCAAGAGAAGGATGAGAGACATGAGACCAAACAATGCAGAAGAGCTGAAGGCCGCTAATGAAGCATCCTGGTCTTCCATAACACCTCATCAGTGCCACAGGCTGATAGCATCCATGCCACGCCTCATTGAGGCAGTAATTGCTGCAAAAGGGGCCCAAACCAAGTACTGAATACATATGCATGCTTATACTTTTCAGAGGTCCGATATTGTTCTATTCTACAATCCTTGTCTTCTTGGTTCCATGTAATATTCTAATTTTCTGGGATTGTGGATTTGGGGTTTTCATGAGCTGTACGCCATGATCATCACAATTATAACAAATTAAGGCTTGACTTATCTCGCTTTGCATGTAATGCGTCTGTCTCATATATCAGTTTCACTTTTTAATTTGCATTACTGAAATTAATGGACTTTTGCACGATATTCTAATTTTCCGAGTTTCACCTGTATGTATGTTTTCTCAGAATTCTGAACAAATTCAGTAAAGTTTGATTCCAGGAGGTTTTTCACAAGGGGCTTTTAAAGCCCTTTAACACACATCTCCTCTGGAATGGAGGTGCTGCATCCACATATTGCCCAGATTTACCCTGAAGTCTCTGCAAGTTATTGGGGAGCAGTTCACACACAATTCAGGTTTACTGCTCGTTAAAAGTGTAGCCTGATTTATATCCAGAGTAAAAAATAAAATCCACTATTTTGTGTTGGTTCTTTGGGACAACTTCAATTTTGCAGTAAAGCCTTCCAGTAAACTTGCAGTAAAGCCTGCTGTGTGTAAAAGTCCAAGGTAAGTGTGTGGAGAATTGCAGGCTCAGGCAGCAAATCTAACCACATTTAGCTGGAAGTACATTTCATTGAAATCTAAAGGACTTACTAGCAAGGAAAGTATGTCTACTTAAAAATATAACTCCATTGCATTCAACTGTCTGAAATCCTTCCCTGGTAAGTGCATATAGGAGTGCACATGCTCAGGATGTAAAGCAAACCAAACTAATTTGTGCTCCCAGCATATTTTGCTCCCTATAGGAAACCAGTAAGTCCCACTGTAGCAAGTAAGATAGGTGGGGAGAAATAGAGAAAAGAGCAAGAATTAGCACCATTCCTCGGGAGAAAAAGAGGTCAGTGGGGGGCGGGGGGGAGAATGAGGAATCTGCCTCTTCTTGGTAAAATTTTAAGACAGATGAGACATGCCAGGGCTCAAGAAACTCCTGAAGTTACGCCCTATGTCCTAAAAGTCATTCTCCCTGCTCCCCAATGTGGAAGTAGGGCTGGTTGTGATCTCTCACTGTACTGCGATAAAAAACACTCTCTGCAGGTGCTCAGAAGCAGGGTCATCCCTCGTGGGGTGCGGGGCTGGGGGGCAAATCAGCATGTGCAGGGCCTCCTTAACATTTCATATCATTACAGAATCATACTGACTGATGACATACAGTGGAAATAGTGTGAGTGAGGTTTTTGGACATGCCCAACCGGCTTGGCATTTCTAAAGAAAAATAAAATAAAAGCACAACACATGGCTCACAGTTCTCACTCAGACCTTCTGGGTTGCAAAACAACTTGAACATAAGTACATTTATGAATGAATGAATAAATAAATAAATAAAATATTGTTTGTTCTAGAAGTTTTTGAAATTTTCTGCCATGAAACAAACCACTTATAGGTCTTTTTAGATAGTTTTTTTTTTTAAAGCAAGCACATTTTCCAATCTGTTTCAAATATTCAGAGACTTCTTGGTCTCTCTCCCCACCTCATATCAAAGCCCTATGGCAAGCAGATCCTTATAGATGGGCGGGGGGAGGGTAACCACAAAAAGGAATTCACATCATACCTCCATTACTAAGCAGGCAAAGGCTGGTCTGTGCTGGGCAGAGGGTCTGCAGAGAACTGTGGTGGGTAAAAGGCAGCCAGCCATGTCCACTCTGCCTGCCTGCCTGCCTCCTTCCTTCCTTCCTTGCCTGCCTGCCTGCCAGGGCACTCGAGTTCAGGCTTCAGGGAGGCCTGCACAGAGGCCTCTCTGGAAGCCCCGCCCACCCGCTGATCTGCTGAGAGGCAGCAAGAGAAGGAGCTCTTTAGCAGCTTGCCGCCTGGCTGCTTAGATTGCTGGCCAGGAGGGCTGGCTGAGGGGCCTTGAGGCTGGGTGGGTGGGCAATGGGGAGTCATGTGACATGTCTCAGGGGGGCCCTTCGAGGCAGTGGGCCCCCAGACGACTGTCTCCCCTTGTCTAATCACAGTTACGCCCGTGCAAACGGAAGATATGCTTAGTGTCTTCTCAAATATGCTTTCAAACCTGGCTCTGTCAGTTACCTGAGTTCCCTTGTGCCATGCTCCCAACTTGTCGTACCTAGCCTTGGACCCAGTCCTCCTTTTCTGTGTTCAGCTGCTGCCAAATATGCATGCCAACTACCAGAAGCTGTAATTATCACTGGTCCAATAAGTCTCACCTCTCTATTTTAGTGGCAGTGGCTCTTTGTTCTCAGTCAGGAGGCATTTAGCAGCCCTGCTCCTTGAGATTCTTCAAGTAGGCGTATCAGGGATTGAACCTGGATGTTCTATATGTAAGTCATGTGTCATACTGTTCATGTGTGTATGTCCTCCATTGGCTGTCCACAGGACATTTTTTGAGCAGCAGGAGGCAAAGCCAGAAATCCTTAAAAAAAAACCCTGCCTGGCTGGCAGTGGCGCAAGATCAACAGGTGTCTGTGATCAAGTAGTGATAAATTGGGGTGTGTGTGTCCCAAATTTTTTCTAACATTTTACAATTGATTTATTTAGCAAATTTGTTGACCGCCTGACTTGCTTAGACTCAAGGCGGTTTACATAAATTAAAACAACAACGAAGACAAGAGAAGAAGTGGCGGGGGGGAGAATAAAAGGAAAAAAGAAAAGACACCCCACCACAAACACACACGTTAAAAACTAAAAGCCAGACAAAATAGATAGCTTTTCAGGAGTTTCTTAGAGGACAGAAGAGAGGGGGCATTATGACTGTAATTTTTTAAAAAACATTTTATTTTTTGATGGTGGTGACAGCAGCCACCATTATTACCATGGAGCAGCCGATGCTGGTGCCTCTCCCCCAGCAATGTCCAGCAGTACCCTTTAACCACCACCCAGGGGTGTAGCTATAATTGAGTGGATGGGCTCAAAGAACCTGTGGCCCCCAGCTCCTGAGAGCCCCCCCCCCAGCTCCACTTCTCCCTATTTTCTTCATTATCTCCCTCACTTTGAGGGGCCACCGGGGAGAGGGAGAGAAGCTCCCCACCCCTGCTCTAGGTGGTGTACAACAAGATTTAAGACACAAAAATACACACGATTTAAAACAATCAGTGCTCAACAGTGCTCAAAACAATATAAAAACAATTTAAAAACAATCCAAACCCATTTAAAACCAATTAAAATACTTTAAAAACAATTAAAAAACCTTGGAAGTCCAGGCCAAACAAGTAAGTTTTTAGGACTCTCTTAAAGGCCGACAGCGAGCCTAAATTGTGGATATCTGCCGGAAGTGTGTTCCATAGGCCAGAAGCAGCTACAGAAAAGGCCCGGCTCCGAGCTGCCACCAGACGTACTGGTGGTGAATGAAGATGGACCTCTCCAGATGTCCTCAATGTGTGATGGGGATCATACAGAAGCAGGAGTTCTCTAAGATAGCCCGGACCCAAGCCGTTCAGGGCTTTAAAGGTAATAACCAGCACTTTGTATTTCGCCCAGAAACATATCGGCAGCCAGTGCAACTGTTTTAAAGCAGGCATAATATGGTCTCTCTCTTACTCCAGAGACCAGTCTGGCTGCGGCATTTTGAACTAATTAAAGTTTCTGAACTACGTACAAAGTCAGCCGCACGTGGAGCGCACGTGGGGTTGAGCCTGGAGGTTACCAGCTGATGCACCACTGTTTTGAGGTCACCCTCTTCAAGGAATGGGCGCAGCTGTCAAATCAGCTGAAGTTGATAGAAAGCACTCCTGGCTGTAGCCTCCACCTGAGATACCAAGATGAGGCCTGGATCCAAGAGCACTCCCAAGCTGTGTACCTGTTCCTTCTGGGGGAGTGTAACTCCATCCAGCACAGGAAGATCTAACTCATACCTCAAATTCCGATCTCCCACAATGAGCACCTACATCTTGCTTGGATTCAGCTTCAATTTGTTACCCATTACTGCCCGTAGGCAGGCATATAGGAAGTGAATGCCATATCATGATGATGATGATGATGATGATGATGATGATGATGATGATGATGATGATGATGATAAAGAGATTGGGGTGTCATCAGCATACCGATAACACCCTGCAACAAATCTCCTGATGACCTCACCCAGCGGTTTCATATAAATGTTAAAAAGCACTGGTGACAGAATAGAGTCCTGAGGGACTCCATATAATAGCTCCTGTTTTGAAAAGGAATCGTCACCAGGTTCCACCATCTGGAATCTGCCTAAGAGATAGGAGCGGAACCACTACAAAGCAGTACCTCCTATCCCCAATTCCCTCTGGCGATCCAGAAGGATACCATGGTTGATGGTATTGAATGCCGCCAAGAGATCCAAAAGAACCAATAGAGTCACACTCCCTCAGTTGATTCCCTGGTAAAGGTCAGGCCAACCAAGGCAGACTCAACCCCATAGCCCGCTCTAAAGCCAGTTTGAAATGGATCTAGATAATTGGCTTCCTCCAAAACTGCATGGAGCTGGTTAGCCACCACTCTCTCAATCACCTTGCCCAACCATGGGAGATTGGAAACTGGCCTATAACTATCCCTCACTGAGGGATTTAGGGAAGGCTTCTTAAGAAGTGGCCTAATCATTGCCTCCTTCAAACAAGGAGTCATCCTACCCTCCCTCAGCGATGAGTTAATGATGTTAACTAGGGCATCTCCAACAATTGTAACAATTGTTGTTAGTAACAATTGCAATTGGGTATCTGTTTATACTAGGGATGTGCATGAATGGCTCATGCAAGTGCGGTCAGGGTGGGGTGTGGTTCCTTTTAGAAGCAGGTAAGCTGGTCTTTACCTGCTCCGATGTCGCCCCGTCGCTTTTCCAGGTGTGGCACTAGCTCTAGCAAAAATTGTGTGTAGCTGCGGTGCTGTTACCTGCAGCCAGCATGCGCAGCATCAGCACACTGTACATGGCCGCTGCTTACCTGCTTCTGCCGGCTGGTTACCTGCCTTGCCGGCTGGTTTGGATGCGGCCGCCCAAGCCAGTTTGGCACTTTCCAAAGAAGGTGCCGAACTGGCTCGGGCACATCCCTAATTTCCACATGCATCAATCCTATTTAAATTGATGGGAACTACAGTATATGTAAGCTCTGTGGCACAGGATTGTGGTCAATGTGAAAGCAGATGTATGAGATGCAGATACATTTCACTTCCATTATTTGTATCATAATTACTCTTATTGTGAGTGGTAATCTTATAAATCGGATGTCTGAAAACTAATCAAAGTGCTTCATCATTTTTAAGTAAGAAAAAAAGTCACTTGTTGAATGAAGCTGGTAATAATGATTGTATAATATATGGATTAGACTTTTACAATCAGATTAAGCCATATGGCAGTAAAAATTAGAACATTGCAGCAGCAGGATTTGAGGCACACTCTGTATCTATTCAGACTGTTATAAATGGCACATTACAATTGGACATAAGCTTTGGACATAATTATTATTTATTATTTATTATTAAAACTTTTATACCGCCCTTCCAAAAGGCTCAGGGTGGTTTACATTAAAACACCATTAAAATAAGTTAATAATTAAAACAAAAATTATAAAGCATAAAAACAATAATTAACAATTAAAAACATCGTAAAACAACAATTAAATAATCAGAACAATTTAAAAACAAGTTTTAAAAAGCTGAGAAAGCCTGACTGAAGAGATGTGTTTTCGGGTGTTTTTTAAAAATTGCCAGAGATGGGGAGGTTCGTATCTCAGCAGGGAGTGCATTCCACAATGTCGGGGCAGCAGCTGAGAAGGCCCGTCTCTGTGTAGCCACCAAACGAGTTGGCAGCAACTGGAGACGGACCTCCTCAAGTGACCTCAATGGGCGGTGGGGCTCCTAGCCTCATCATATTGTCTGTTTTGTTACAGGTGGTTGACCTTCAGGTATTCCAGTTCTGCCAGTTTATGTTTCTATAGTATAAGTATCTAAAACAGAATGCAAATTTATATTTAAAATGACAATGCAGAACATGTAAATACCCCTGAAGAACTGCAAGATTCCAGAAAGTGGATCAGCTGCTCGTGGGCTTTCTCTTGGAACTAGTTGCATATTTTATTACCCAATATGTACATGCCCACCTTTGTCTTTTTCTTTTGAGATGGGAATGATAAGAAAGAGAATGTGTTTATATGTTAATGAATAATATGTGAAGTGACTTGGAGCACATCAGGCCCAATCCCAGCCACTCCCATGTTTCGGGCAATGTGTTTCTACAAGCCTTACAAGTGACAAATCTAGTTCTGAAGCTATCTGAATAATTTGTGTTGCATTTAACCTCACCTCCTTCTGTGCAAAGATGGACAGCTATGAGACTGAGCCCTTTGTTTATTTTAAAAACCCACATGCAAAGTCTTCAAAACCTGATTTCTGGAATGGAAAGAAGGAAGATTCAATAGTCTGACAAACCACCGGAGGTGGGGAAAGTCCTTGCAAAGTTATACAATCAAATGATGGGTGTTATGAATGGGTGGGAACTACACGAGAAGGCAAACCTGTAGGCTGTCTTTTAAGCATCAGCAATTAAAAATGTGTTAAAGAAGGTGAATGGCTGTGAGTGTTCCAAGTTCTTAACTCAGCTAAACGTAGCAACTGTTTGGCATTTATCTCCTTAATAAGAACAGCACCACCTTCTTTTGACACTAGATGTTGCTCTTGGGCTCAGGTGCTTATTTGTTTGTCCCACAAGAAAGCAGTTTTACAATAGGTGGGGACCAGCAGGGGTAGGTCTAGCTCTCAGGCTCTCTGGAAACGTGTCATTATTCACCAAAAGAGTATAAATCCATCTTGGAGCAAAGCCCTTTCTTCAGTCATCTGAGATTGTACAATAATTTCTGGACAGCAAGGGAAGAGCAGTCTGTAGTGAAGCAATGGTTTTCCTTTCCAAAGAAATTCTACTGGAAACATTACTGGGTAAGTAATCTTTATTTTGAATTCACTATTCTTTTAAATACCTGTTAATTTGACATGGATAAAAGAGTTAAAATGTTGCTGTGCTGAAAAATTGCTCTGAAACAAACGTCCCTAAAGCATCCCATGCTGGAGAAAAAACATATTTGATTTTTTATTTATTTTAGATAATTAAATTTATTCAGCTCCCACTTAGCCAGAGTTTTTGTATTTGTGGACTTGGAAAGCTGAATTGAAAATGGAGTTGTGGCTGTTGAGTGACCATCCTTGAAAGACTGATTGCTGCTAATAGACAGGAGTGATCCTCAATTGAATTGAATGACTGGAAACATTATATTTAATGGACAATTTAGCTCAAGAGTGAGGTCTGAAACCAGTAGTCTGCAGTGTGAAAAGAAAGGAGTAGGTGTGTAAATCTATGAGAGAGAAAGTCAAGTTCAAACTGCACACAATGACAGCAGCCCCAAAACCCAGTTCTGCCATAAGAACATATAATGTTTAAATGCAAAACTTAGGAGTGCATGAGTGAGGGGAGCTGAACTCTCCCCTTCCCTTGGCTTAAATCATTGCAACCCTTCCACTAGGCACTTCTGCCCCCATCAGGCTCACTTTTGGTGCTGGAGCATGCTTGGGGGAGAGAGTTCTGATGACAATCTGCATGGAACAGATTATCCTGAACCCTTCCACCTATTAATATCATCTAGAGGTTCGGTTATGGCTACCACCAGCTCGTTGAGTGGCTTCTTGGGACCAGCCTTCTCTGTGGCTTCCCTGGGGCTCTGGAATACACTCCCTGTTAAAATCAGAGTTTCGGCATCTCTGGCTATTTTTTAAAAGGAAAGAGGAAATGCACCTGTTTTCTCAGGTTTTTAAATTAATTTTTAATTGATTTTATATCATAATTGTTTTAATCATTTTATTCTCTTTTTATATTGTATTTTAACTTATGTATACCGCCTAGGGATACACATGTCAGGCAGTATAGAAATATGATAAATAAAAAAAACAAGCAAGCAAACAGAAACTCTGCAGAGGAAGAGTTCAGCTCTGTTCACTCATGTGCTCCTTTTGCTCATAAAATGGAACTGCAGCTCCATTCTATACATGATTGGGACAGACAGAGGTTTACAAAAAACCTCTGCCATCACATGTAGTTTAAGCTCAGACAGAGTGCAGAGAGTTTTACTGGAGCTACCTAAAGTGGAAGTCACTTTGGGATGCAGTCAGTGGCGTAACAATCTCAGAAGGGTCCAGTCTACAAGAACTGAACATAGCCCCATTTTAAAAAAATAAATAAATCAGTGCCTATGGCTCTGTGGTCGCCAGGAGTCGACACCGACTCGATGGCACAACTTTACTTTATGGTGCTGCCAGCATTTTTTAGGGGTCTTTTTCTCCAACTCCCTCCTGCTTCAGTGGTAGCAACAGTAACCACCTGTCTCTGCTGTTGCCTGGGAACTCCACTCAAAGTGAAGTTAAAAGAGAGAGAGAGAGAGAGACTTTGCCATCACTTGGGGCATTTTCATACACTTCTGAGTGCATAAGATATACATATAGAAAGAAACACAAGCTCTCAGATGCATTTGAGCTTCTCTTGCCCTTTGAATTTCCCTTAGGAATACTCTGCTATAGTCAGAAGTGGAGTATTCAGAAGATATCTTGAATGAAACACTGCAGCTAGTGTAGGCTTTACATTTGTGTTAGGTACAGATTTAAATCAAAGGCAACTCAGCCACCTATGTCAAAACACCATAGAAACAAGTCTGAAATTTTGCCTGAATTTCTGGCAGCTCCATTTAACATGTTATGTAAAGATTGCCTCAAAGTGGCCATTGAGTACATTCAGTAGAGAGATGCAACTAATCATAGTGCACACTAAGAATGTAACACATAACATCAAAAGTGATAGGTAGATGCATTAGTGATAAGTAGATGAAGTAGCCTTCTCTGTAGTCACTCCTAGGCTGTGGAATGTGCTCCCTCTAGACATCCGTGGTTTAACATCTTTACCAGTCCTCAAAAGAGCCCTTAAAATACATTTTTTAATCCAGGCTTTTAGTAATCTCTGAATGTTTTAACATTTATTATTCTTGTTTTAATAGTTGGTTTTGTTTGTCTTAGTTTCTGTGAACCACCTGGAGCCTTTGGAGTCAGGCGGATAGATAGATAGATAGATAGATAGATAGATAGATAGATAGAGTGTTGTAGCAAAAATGAGAAAAGAACAGACTTGTGGCACTTATTTTACAGGTGGTTTCTAGTCATGCTAATTCTAGCATAAGGTGTGCTTATTATAAGCAGAAGGATGAAACTGCCCATTAACTGGGGATGATGGGAGTTGTAGTTCAAAAAGAGCTGGAAGGACAAGATTGTTCACCCCTACTTTAGAGCAGTGTTTCTCAACCTTTTTGGAGTCAAGGCCCGGTAAATTCTTCATGCGGAGTTTCAAGGACCACTACATTCTTCTTGCACATTTTCCCAGACCAGCAGTTAGTAAAGTAGTTTAAAGTTTATCTATGAGTACTATACTACAGGCATGCACAACTCAAATGACCTGGTGGGCCAAAACTGACCATGACTTGGCTCATGGAGGCAGAGGTCAATTTTTAGGGTGCTGATTATTAAAGTAACACTTAATTTCAAGTAATTAAATCAAGTTAAAGTGAAATTAATTAAAATGAATTTAATCAAAATTTAACTTTTGAAGTTCTTGCAGGCCAAGATTAATTTAAATTAAAATAAAATAAATTGAATTAAAATTCTAATAAAATAAATACAATACAATTTGTATAAAATACATAATAAAATGCATTGTTCTTCCTTTCCACCTCTGCCAAATCATCACACTTAACACAAAGCACTTCTAAGGAAAAAACATTAGAGAAGTTTTTCTCTTAATTTTTGATAAGATTATACTTTGATCCTTCATTACACAGGCTTTTATACGAAGGAAAGAGAGAAGTGAGACAGGGAAAGAAAGAGGGAAAGAAGAGGGCGGGCTTGGCTTGAGAAAGAGACGGGGGCAGGCCTGGCTTGAGAGAGAGATAGACACAGAGGGATAGAAAAAGGAACAGGAAATGGAGCAGGCTTGACAGGAGAGAGGGAGAGAAAGAAAGAGAAAAAGCTAGAAAAGAAAGAGATGGAAAGAGGATAGGTAGGTTTGGCTTGAGAGAGAGAGAAAACGTTTAAAACGAAACTGGTGGAAACAACCACCCCACCGTGTCACACCTCGCTCTGCTTGCCGCTTGCCTTCCCCTGCCGTGAACATCTGTGTATTTTTAAAAATTCCAATGCCAGCCAGCACACGACCGAGGGGATGGCTGGGGATGGCTGCCGGGTGGGGGGTGAGCCAATAATCCTTCTGCCACGACCCCCCACTGTGAACCTCAGTGTTGAAAAATTAAATTTCTTCCAATTTCAGCCGCTGTGCGGCTAAGGGGATGGCTGTGTGTGTGTGTGTGTGTGTGCCAGTAGTCCTTCTACCCCACTTCTGGTGGCAGCGACAGTGGCAGCTGATACCAGAGCGACGCTATCGGGCGTCACTTCCCAACTGCGAGGTGCGCCTGCGCAGTTAAGTCTATTAACTGCACAAGCTCGCCTCATAGTTGGGAAGCAATGCCGGGCCAGACAGCAGGTCACAGCGTTGCTCTGGAATCAGCCGCACCCACCGCCACTGGCGGGGTGGGGTGGGGTAGAAGGACTACTGGCTCACACACACCCACAGCCATCCTCTCAGCTACGTGGTGGCTGGAATTGGAATAACATTTTTTAAAAAAACATGGAGGTTCACGGTGGCGGAGTGTGTGTGTTTATTCCCCAAGGCACGGACTGGCACTCAACTCATCGTGGACTGGCACCGGTCTGCGGACCGGCGGTTGAGAAACTGCGCTTTAGAGGATGCAGACGTTTATTATTTCCCTCTTTATTTCAGGTTATGTTTCCTGGTCTCTTTACCATGCTCTCCCACCAATGATTTATTATTTTCCTTTACAAACATTGGAACTCACTGGGTTAGAAGTTTTTTCTCTTGCTTTTCTCTCTCCAATGTTATTAATAATCAGTCCATTTTGGAGGCTGGTCAACAAGAAGTACATTTTAGCATTGCTACGGTTGATTATGATGGGTAAGTATACTTTCATAGTTTTAAAGTGTGTTTGTAAGGAGATCAGCAACAGCAAGGTGTAAGAGCAAACTTTTCAAACCATATTAATATTTAAATGGCTAAAAGTACATTGGAATGGACAATCCTTTCTTCATCACTCATAATTGTCTCTGCAATATAGTGCAGTGTTCCTATGCGGTTTTAGGAGTATGCAGATTAAATAACAAGTAAAACTTCAGGAAAGAGAATAAATCTACAGAACACTCACTGAGACAGTTCATTAAAATCGGTGGTATCTCTTGTCTTTCCAAGTAATAGGATTTAGAACCAAAGAGGTCATCTCATTGACTTAAGTGAGGGCAAATACATTTATTTAGTACATATATAACCTATCTTACTTTCATCGTGGATTTCAAAGCCCTGTACATAGGATTCCTGGGCAGGGGTGTAGCCACCAATGGATGGGGGGGCAAATGTCCCCGGGCTGGTAGTATCTGGGGGGCTGCCTCTCCCCCACAGGGCATCCCTCATCCCCTCCTGCACCTAGCTGGTGAACAAAGAGCTCACCAGCTGGGAGCACAATGTGCAGCCCCATACCCACTCCCAGCCAGCAAGTGCTGGGTGTTCTTTCTCTCCCTCGCTCTGGGCAAAGAAGAGAGCGCACCCAGCCAGTGAACAAAGCGCTCACGGCTGGGAGAGATGGATGCAACTCATCGGTTCCTTCCAGCCAGTGAATGATTCATTTGCTGGCTGAGTGTTTTATTTCTTTTCCTTGCTTGGAGTGAGGAGGAGAAATAAATACCTGGCTGGCAAACAAAGTTGCTGTGTTGGTAGCAGGAAAAATGGAGCGAATATACAGACCGAAAAAACACAACTGTTCTTTATTAATACACTTAGGATTTGAAGAAGCTTCACCCAAGTTCTACAGCTCCCAAGGAACTACAGGAGCTGCAAAGGAACAACAAGCACAACTAAACAACACAGTCCCCCTGGGATACACAACACCCCTCCCGCTCCTTAGCTAACTTATGCCATTTTCACACATAATGGCAAACCAGAAGTGAATGAGCCATAGGTTCAATTTTGTGGTCATCCAAATGTGTGAAACGGCTGTTTTGTCACAAAAGCAGGCTGAGGTTTTCAGACTGGCAGTGGCTTCTTCAAGGTTGCAGGCAGAAATCTCTCTCAGCCCTATTTTGGAGATGCCAGGGAGGGAACTTGGGAACTTCTGCTCTTCTCAGAGCGGCTCTATCCCCTCAGGGGCATATCTTACAGTGATTGCACATCAAGTCTTCCATTCATATGCAACCAGGGCACACCCTGCTTAGCTAAGGAGACAAGTCATGCTCTCTCCACAAGACCAGTCCCCAGGATCCTTTGTCTGACCTCATACATATATTCCATATACATATTCCCTTCTTCTAGGAAGTCATCATGATCTCTTCCTGGAGAAACAAGAAAAATAATGCCCCTCTCCACCTGTTTGTTACCAGTAATTGTGCTTGTGCGAGACTGCTTGGCTGTGGGGCATTTGCAAGGGCAGCAATGTAAGTAGCATGAGGAAAAGGGGTTAAATGCCAGTTAAATGGGTTTAAATGCCCTTTCCTTGCCAAAGGTGCCCACCATGCTGAAAAGGCATGATTGCACTGGGCATGCCCCCTTGAAGATTGTGGCCAATGGCTGCCACCTTGCTTGATGCACTGATTCCTTGCAGTCTGGTGATGTGACTATGGAGCTTGATGGGATGTGGCCTTGGTGGACCAGGAAGAGGGAAGGGCTCCTCTGCTCTGAAACCAGAGGTTGCCTGACCAGGGTTGGAAGATCATCTGTGGGATAATTCCTGGGTTCAAGAATTAACCTCAGGTTGGTCACCTCCTGGTTTCATGCTATGTCCGCAAGTGGCCACTTTCCTTCATCCAGAAAGGGGGAACCCTTTCATGGGATGATCTCTGAAGTCTACTGGTGGGTGTAGAAGGTCCAAGGGACTGCACCTCAGCAACTTCTGCAGGCAAGGAACAACTATTACTCTCATCTCTTGCTGGCTTTGGTAATTCTACAGGGAGTGTGGCAGACACATCTTCTCCTTATTGCTCCAAGAAAGATGCCTCTGTTGAGTCTGTTGGTGCCAGCATACTCTAGGAAGAACACCTTCTCAGTTGATCAATGTGATGATGCCACACTGGTCCATCTGCATATTGAACTTTGTATGACACAGGTCCAGTGACCTCAATGATAGTGGAAGGAACCCACCTTGGTCCAGATCCATAGTTCCTTGCAAATACCTGTTCATGTGGCACAAATGAATGGAGAGTAGGTGCTGACAGAGCAGTAACCAGAGCATGTCCCTGTTTGTCTTGTAAGTCCTCAGTTAAATCTGGATGAAGAGGGTCAAGGCAAGATTTTAGACATCACCTCATAAGTAACTCAGCAAGATTGACTCCTGTTGTTGAGCAAGGAGTTACATGAGCAGTCAGAAACCTGGCAAAATGTGGTGGCAATGGCCAATCTCCTCCAACAATTTGCTTCAGGGCATCCTTAGTTGTTTGCACCATCTGTTCAGCCTGACCATTTCTTTAGGGATGGCGAGGTGCAATTGTGGCAACCCGGATTAGCTTTCTGTTCATAAAATCCTCAGTCTGAATGCAGACCAAGTTGACAGTGTCAGGCAATCCATGGGTTTTAAATAAATGGCGCAGTGCTGTAATTGCTGCAGTAGATGAGGGCACTTAGTGAGGGCACTAAGACTGCTTCAGGCCATTTTGAGTAAGAGTCTACCACAGTCAGGAAGATCTTTCCCTGAAATGGCCCTGCAAAGTCAATACGGATTCTCAACCAAGGCTTTTTGGTCACTTCCCAGGGAAAGGTAGGTGCTCTTGTTGGGTTATTTATGTTGAGTAGCCTGGCATGTGCTGCACTCATTTACAGTTTTTTTCAATGTCTGCCTGAGTCAATTCCAGGCCACCAGACGTAACTTCTAGTCAAAGCTTTCATGCAAACAATTCCAGGATGTGCTGCATGGAATGTGACTAAAATAGTTCAATGACCCCCTTCTGGAACAACAACATGGTTTCTCCACAAAAGACATTATTTATGGGCATTCATCTCATGTTGGTGGCTTTTGAATGGCTTAAATTCTTCTGGAAGTTCCTCCGCTGGCCAACCCTTCCACACCCAGTTTAAAACATGAGCCAGTTTGGGACCCCAAGTGATTAATTTTGCAATTTGATCAGGGGTCGGTCTGGGAGGGCCTCTAGCATCAAAACTTCCAGAGTTTGAAGTGGCAGCTGACTCAGAGCAACAGCAGTAGCTATTGTTCTTCCTGGCTTGTAGACAAGTGTACGCCAGTATGGATTTAAAAGGCATGGCCTTAGAGAAAGCTGTGGGACTTCTTGACTCCTGCAATAACAGCAAGAGCTTCTCTGTCAATTTGTGCATAGTTTGTTTCAGTGGAAGACATAGTCCTAGAGTAGTAAGCAACTGTGCCTCTGTGACATCTGACGACCTGTGGCTAAGCACAGCTCCCACACCATATGTTGAAGCATCAGTGGTAAGGAACAATGATTTCTTTTCATCTCTTGCCTTGTACTTTATGCTGGTTTATATCATCATCATAAAGATGATTTGATTTGATTTGTATCCTCTCTTTCTCCCTCTCCCCTTCCTTCCTCTTCCTGGTCTTGTGGTAGCAAGCATGACTTGTCCCCTTAGCTAAGCAGGGTCTGCCTTGGTTGCATATGAATGGGAGACTTGATGTATGAGCACTGTAAGATATTCCCCTTAGGGGATGGAGCCGCTCTGGGAAGAGCAGAAGGTTCCAGGTTCCAAGTTCCCTGGCATCTTCAAGAAAGGGCTGAGAAAGATTGCTGTCTGCAACCTTGGAGAAGCCGCTGCCAGTCTTTGAAGGCAATACTGAGCTAGATGGACCTATGGTCTGACTCGGTATATGGCAGCTTCCTATGTTCCTCTCCCCTCCTCTCTCCCTCTCCCACCCCCTTTCTCCCCTGCTCCCCCTCCCCCCTCTCTCACTCCCACCTTAGTTGGCTGGGTGCTGCTGGGGTTGAAGGGAGTGAAAATTAACAGTGCTTAATGCTGGCTGTAGTGAACCTTTCCTTTTTTGAAATTGTTCACAGGAAGCATCGCTTCATACCAAGCTCCAAATGCCTACCTTCGACTCTTGATCTTGGCTTTGGGTGTTGCTTCATCATTGGTAGTTCAAACTGTAACGTGGTGGACTGGGAACAGTGTGCAAAGGTATTGTACTGGAATGTAAAACTTATATTATAATCATATAGTCTGGGGACATGTGCAATTTCGTGGCAAGGTTTGTGATAAATTTATGTAGGTGGTTTTGTTTGATTTGGAAACCTCTCCAGATAAAGAATTACCATGGTGTGTGGCACTTGGCTGTGATGCCATCATCAAGCTGGTCTTCATCATACAAATATTGAAACTCATCTCAGCTGTTATTTGGCCAGGGGTTTTTGTGTGTGAAAGATGTAGTTGGAAAGGTGTTTTCACAAACTACAAAATGTTCCATATGATTTCTGTGTTCTGCTTTTTTCATACCAAAAGAGAGAGAGAAATTATTTTTAACACCAGTTTGAACCAATTGGCCAGGATCCTGACTTAGTTCTCCCCAGAATAGACCCGTTAGAATAATGGGACTTCATTTATTCATGATAGACTTAACTCCCATTATTTCAATGGGTCTGCTTTGAGTAAGACTAAGTTCCCCGAATGTTGTGTATAGTAAGCCTGCAATCCTATACACATTCCTTAGAATAAACCCCATTGAACTCCAGGGTTTACTTCTGAGCAGACATGCATAGGATTGCACTGTTAGATAGTTATGTGAGTAACAATAGGGCAGCTGGAGAAATTGGGTTCCTTCCCTTCCCCATAAATCATTGTTAGAGTCAATAAAATTGCTCACATTAAGATACTATATATAACCATTTATTTCATGCACAAAAAGACCAAGAACCTTCTGTCAGCACACTACAGCAACATGAGAAAAATTTGTTTTTGTTTTTTAAGAACTAACTTTATAATACTGTTGTTGTCCTTGTTAGGATTCAGTTGCTGTATTCATCAATATCTTCTCTGTAATCTTCTTGAGGAAGCACATTCTCACAAAGGAGTTCATCTCCATTCTCCACTGCATGCACACATCTCAGTACATGAAAGGTTAAGCCAGGCATTTACAAGGTGGACAGCATTTTTTCTTAACACGTGCACATTTGACCAACTTGACTCAGAAGTACATGGGATATCACACATTGTGTATGAAATGTATTTGTCATCATTTTAATGCACCCATATTCTACTGGAGAAGGAAGGGTTGAAGTCACTTTAATTAAAAGAGCAGTTTTCATTAAAAGAGCAGCCCATCTGAATGTGCTGAATTAAAAAGTGCTATTGACTAAACAAGGTGTTGTGTGTTTGGAAAATCAAAATGGCAACTGAAGTTGGTTCCTAGCAGAACTACATGAGCAGCCTGAATAAGGAACATTTTCATGCCACTGCACTCCAAAATAGACCACATATCATATATCCCCATGACCAGGACACTTTCCTCTATCAGATTGAATTTGGACTGTGACTCTTGGCTACCCACTAGTGTCTGTACTCTGCTGTGCTTGACCAGATCAAAACTGCTGTTTGCTGATTTGCTGCTCTATTATCTGCTAGAGTCAGTGACTTGCTAATAAAGCATTTGAAACGTTGTTCTATGTGAGTGTGAGTTATTCTATGGGCAGTAAACATTCAAGTGGAGAGGACTTGAATGTTAGTTTTGCACCTGATCTTTGGCCAGGTTGTAGTGGAAGACTTAATTAATAAAGGGGCTTGCTAAAAAGCTCTTTCAACTTCAACAAGAAATGTACACAGCAGTAGAGAAATTTGTCTGCAAGATTTACAATCTTCCTAATGCAGACAGGTGTGATAAGGCAAGAGGGGTTTTGTTTGGTAAATGTCGGTCACTCAAAGCATTGCCTCGCAGGAGTGATGCACTAAAGATCTATGCACAAAGAACTTATTATCAGTCAATGGCAGGGGCGTAGCAAGGTTGGAGTGGGTCCAGAGACAAGATTTTAAAATGCCCCCCCTCACTGAATTTCAGCTCATGAAGTAAAGAAAAATGAGGCTGAATAGTGGTAACAAAAAGCATAGTAAAATATATATATGTGTGTGTGTGTGTGTGTGTGTGTGTGTGTGTGTGTGTGTGTCAAGTTTTATTTACGGTCCTAGATGTGGACAATCCAAGTCATTTAATGGTACTAGAGAAAGACATGCTGTTCTGGTAGCTCCAGGTCTTAACACTCACATCAATTTTGGAGGATGAATACAACTGAAGGAAGCCTGGGTGGGTGCGTGGCTGGGGGAGTCAGTCATGTGACTTGCCTCTGGGGGGCCCCCAGACAACTGTCTCCCCTTGCCCTATTGGGGTTACGCCCCTGGTCAATGGTGTGGAGGCAAGCAACTTGTAACACCCCAAACCTACCATTACCTGAAAGAATGGGTTGGAAAAAATGCAATGGAAAATATGTTCTAAAGCTCATATTGCTACCTCTAATCCCTGATGCTTGTGTTAAAATCATCACATGTGGATGCTCCACTGGATGTAGATTAAACAACTGTAGTTGTAGGGAAACCGCAGTGTACCACAGCATGCAAATGTCAAAATAATGAAAATATTTGTATGAATCAGTAACATTATCCTCTGTCATCATGACTGACTGAGTCAGTTAGGCTTTGGTAGGAGAAAAATTAAAAGTATGAAGCAGCAAATATCATAATGCAACCTATAGGTCACATAACCTATAATCACATAACCTATGTTACAGCATTTTGTTTCCACTGATGAGATATAAATGTTATAAAATAACTCAATTATGAAGGAAAATACTATTCTCAGTCACCATTTTGGTTATTTTAAAGTGAAAAATTCAGCTTGATGCACAGCATTTTTGAATTTTCAACATTCAAACTGAGGAGGGAAATAAATTTACAAACTTTTCATCAAAAATGCCAATGAAGTTGCTCTTTTATGAAAATGATCTCTGACAAGATGAAAGTCTTCTGGTTATGATGGAGTGTGGTTTTTGAGGTGGTCCAAGGCTTATTTTAAATGTGCAGGACCAGTTCCTTCAGTCAGTCTTTATTGTTACAGTCACTGACCAGAACCAGAAATCAGCAAATAAAAATTTAAAATTAGTTAAGATACAATGTATCAATAACAATAAAATAGATATTATAAATTAGATTAAAACAATAAAATTCCCTTATTAATCATCCGCCAACGAGTATTAATGGCAGCAGCACAGTATCTAGCAACTCTAGATGTAACAGCAGACTCCGCGTTGGAGAGCAACAAAGAGCAATAATATTGATCCTGTCAACCTGGAAATTTACATAATAGAGGTGTGATAAAAAGTTCACAAATATCCTTATAAAACAAGCAAAATAGTAAAACGTGTTCAGTGGTTTCAACCTGGTCCAGCCCACAAGGGCAAAGCCTCTCTGAAAATGGAACTCCTTTATAGCGACCTTCCAGTACTGCTGAAGGTAAACTGTGACAGCAAGCTAAAGTAAAAGCTTTTCTATACCTCGGGATTTCTAGCCTAATGAAATAACTCATTGCAGAAACTATATATCTATGCTCCTCTGCAATATAAAAGTTAGACACCTTACTGAGATCATTTTGCCGCTCAGAATCTAAAACTCGCTGCCTAATCAGCGATTTTGCATGGTCATAACCCACAGTGGACAAGATTGTAGCAGAGAGGCCGAGTGTAGCTATTTTAGCTTCAATATTCTGGGACCATCTAGATTGATGGTCATCTTGTAAAATCAAAGGGGCTAGGCCAACTGGCTGGTAAATTAATCTAAGCCAATAGCATAATATGGTAATCCAAACATTTGCTTCAACCTTAATCAGGCCTGCCTCCAGATGGATGACAGTATTGGAAACAGATCTTGGAACACAAAGTGCAGTTCTCAAAATTTTTTACTGCACACGTTCTAGGGTCTCCATATTTGGAAAAAAGCCCAGCTGTGCACCATAAAGCAGTTGGGCCAATGGCTTGGCTTTAAACAATTTGAGAGCCGCCGGTAAGTAAGAGCCACCCTTTAATCACAAATATTGTAAAATAGCAAGCAAGCTTTTCTGAGCTTCAGAGGCTACGTAGTTCCCATGAGCTTTTCTGGCACCCCCAGCATGGAAAACTATTCCCAAATATTTAAAAAAATTCACCTGCTCAATTGGGTGTCCCTCGATCCTCCAAGCACGGATCTTAGGCCTCCTGGCAAAGGCCATTATTTTAGTTTTCTGAAGATTGACTTCCAATCCTTCCTTTGTACAGTATAGGTTTAATGCTCTCAGCATTTTCCTAAGGCCTATGGGTGTCCTCGAAAGGAGAACCGCATCGTCTGCATATAGTAATATTGATATATGCCTCCCTGCGATCTTAGGAGGGTGGAAGTCTAAATGACTAAGTTGATCAACCATCGAATTTATATAATAGTTAAACAGGAATGGGACAAGTCTACAACCCTGCTTAACACCTTTCTGGGTTGGTATAGCTCTCGTTAGATGTCCTTGAGAGCTGCATCTAACCTTAAGAGATGTATCCGAATATAGTACTTGAAGCAGATACAACAAATGGCGATCAATAGAGGAAGTCCCCAGCTTCTTCGAAAGCTTTACCCGTGAGATCGAATCAAAAGCTGCCTTAAGATCAATAAATGCAGCATATAAAGAGGTTGTCCTAGGTGAGGAATACTTCTCAATAAGATGTTGCAGTACTGAACAATGATCAATAAAAGAGTGACCCTCCCTAAAACCCGCCTGTTCTTCAGCAATGAGGTTTTCTTGGTCCAGCCAATCTCTTAGTTTGTTACATAAATGCCTTGCATAAAGCTTACCAATAATATTGAGTAAGCTAATAGGTCTATAATTGGCTGGATTATTTCGCGTACCCTTTTTAAAAATAGGGACGATAATCGCAGCCTTCCATGCTTTAGGGATTTGGCCAGTCCTATCTATATAGGTAAAAAGTGAGGCCAAAATTGGTGCCCACCAATCTGGATTGTTTTTAATTAACTCCGGGGGGATAGAATCTTCCCCGGGAGCCTTGCAAGATCTTAATTGCGCAATTAGGCAATGAATTTCAGATATTGACGACAGAGGAGTGGTTTTAATCTCATAAGAAGGATTTCAAGAGTGAGCATTAGGGTCTCTATATAGATCATGGAAGTATTTCTCCCACATTTCAGAATGAATATGACAACCTAAGGGGTTAAGACTATAGCTAGGGGAATATTTAATTAGGTGCCCAAATAATGATGTATCTTTAGTTCTTACCGCCTGAATAAGCCTCTTCCAATTCTCCTTCAAGGCCTCTTTTTTTTTACGGGCCAGTAGGGACTTATAGTTTTGCTGGAGCAAATTCTGTGTATCCTGCAAACTAGAACTTCTTTTGTACGCCTGATATCTAGTATTAAGGGCTTTTTTGGCACCAATACATTCTCTATCGAACCAAGATTAAGAGCCCGTTTGATGATGTAATAAGGGCTTACGGATGTTAGCAAGTAGGAGCTGTTGACATTTCAAAATTAAGGAATTATAGGATATTAAAGGTGTTGGTGTTGCACCCTGCTAGCAGAGTTTCGTTTCAGTACCCCAGCGGAATTACATGAAGACTTCAACACACAAGCAAGGTTTTGAACCGAAACATATATTGTAGAAAAATAAGAGAAAGGCACTCACATGATATTGTAACTCAGTAAGTCCATTCACATGTAGAAACATATATACAACAGTCACATAGATACAGCATTCACATGATCAGCCAGCTGGACCACAGCATAGCAGCTTCTGCCTACTGTGGGCACTTTGCTCTTCTCTGAGCCTCCTTCTTATACTAGCCTAGGCCAATCACTGCAGACCATTACTTGTAACTGGCCTCACATGTTGCTAGCACTAATCTAGTTGTTTGCAGACTAATCACAGTAATATGATGACTTGCACCTTTTTGGTTAAAGGCATCTTACACCACAACACCTTACAGAGATACATCCTGACAAAAGGTGTATATGGTGGATCATCATTAAGAATAGATGTATGCATATCTTGCATATAGCCAGAAATTAGCAAATCTTTAAATGCTTGATCCAGTTGGGCTGACCATCTTATTTGACATAATAAACCCTCCGCTTCCAGTGGAAGCGGGTACAGAGTCTCTAGGTGAGGTTGATGGAAGGGAGACTTCAAAGAAAGTGAAATTGGAAGATGGTCACTATTAAACCTAGGGATAACCTCTAGACACTCCACATAAGGAAGAAGATTTCTTGAGGTAATAAAATAATCACACTCATCTTGGAGCCAGCAAGATAAGTAAACTCAGCGGGATGGTCCTTGGGGAATGAGCCATTCAGTATAGTGAAGCTAAGTCTAAAGATCATACCACTTAAACACAAACCCGCATAATTAGATTTCATATCCTTGGAGAGGCGAGTGAAAGGGACCGCTACATCCTCCAATCTATTAGGGTAGGCCTTTTGTTGCAAATATAAGGTAAAATCATCTGGGCCTATCCTCGCATTCAGATCCCCACCCATCACCACAAAAGCATCTGGAAAAGTAAAAAGAAGGTCTATAATATAATTTTCCAATTTAGACCACATAACTCGAATCTGCAATTTCCTATTTAATGATGGGAAATAAATATTAATAATCAGCAACTTATGTCGATTAAATTGGATCAAGACAGCCATAGCAATTTGAGCAAATGATGGGAGGAGTCTCATAATAATCGCAGTGAAGTGGCTCGCAGTGAAGTGGCAACAAGAACACCCAAGCCACCTTTACATCTGCCTTGACCAGTCTCTGGCATCGCTTCTAGTGAGTAAGAATGGAAACCATTAAATGTTAGATCATCTAAAGTCCAGGTTTCTTGTAATAGGATAATATCAAAGCTAACCAGGAATTCCCTAAAAGAAGGATCAGATATAGAGGAAAACCAGCCCGCCACATTCCATGTTAAAATTTCTATTTTGCTTTGTTATCGTGTATCTTCCAGCATGTCTCCAATTATCTGGTCATCCGCCTTACTAAGAATATTTAAATTACAAATCTCATCAGATTGGGTTGAAAATTGATGGGCTATCATCAGGACTTCCAGAGGGGCAGGGGGTGACATATTATCCACCAGAGTTAATGACCCAGATTTTATTGCACCTGTAGAGGATTTCTCTAAAAACTGGGATTCTCTCTGGATAGTCCCATGATTCAGACTTCTACTCACAAGAATCTCTTTTAAAAGAGATAACCTAGTTACAATATCAGATTGCTCATTGGCGGTGAGATTCCCAAAACTTGTAATCAACGCCTTCTCTTCAGGTAAAAAACCTTCCAGATATTTATCAGCAATCTTATTAGATTGTACTTCTGTTGCTTGAGCATAGGCAATTGTTTGAACATCAGGACCATTAATGTGCCTGATATAACAATCATGAAAAACTCTAGTCACACGCATCCTACAGCCCTGAAACACATGTTGGTATCTTAACAATTTAGAAACCACTATTCTAGAAGAGAAGGTCACAATTGCACGTGCATTGTAATAATTGTAATACAAATATTGAATATCAAGGATATCTTGCATAGTAACAAAAGTCAGATCAAATGTTCTCATTAATTGAACCAGATGCATCTTTCGATCACTCTGTTGTAAAAACCCTCTCGGCTTGGGATAGTTGACCAAGGCTACTTTGTAAGGGACCAGTTGCAAACAACATACATTACTGTCTCTTAGAACTGTAGGGTTCAGTGGTTCTGATACCAGAGCTAATGGACTTAGCAGAAGAGGGTGGAGGTCTCGAGGAATATCATCATTACTAGCATTCAGAGCTAAGTCTTCAGGGCTTTCAGGTGTCTCCTCAGAGTAAATCTCCCCCTCAGGATTTTGTTCCAAGGGAGAAGCAGCTGTATCCTTACTGGAAGACACCCTCTTCTTTTGACTCTTTTTCTTCTTTCGGTTCCCCACAATATCCTTAACACCAGCCTGAGGGCTTTGTGGTGCATCTAAAATTTAATATAATCTATTAAAGTTCATCTTGGTCCCCCGTCTTGATAGAATAGAAATCCTTGTATTTTTATTTTCCTTTTTATTTTTATTTTTGTTTTCTTTCTTTATTAAGCCCTTTTTCTTTGGACTAATTAACTGTGTAGTAGGGCATATTGTTGGGCATATTGTTCTCTTCTTAGCTGTATGTAAAGAAATCGTAGGTAAATTGGAGGCAGCTGGAAGTGAAATAGCTGCATCATCATTCTTAGTAACAGAGAGTTGTAAAACTCCTTCAGTAAGCATAGTCAAAAGATTCTTACACTCCTCCAGAAAGGCTCTGATAAGAGGAATTTCCGTAGACCAAGTAGTAGCAAGTTTATTAATTTGCTCTTGTTGTTTAATCAAAATCTCCATCAAAGCAAAAGGCCATTGTTCTTGCTCACACATAGAACCTCCATTAGCAGGTGCAGGAGGAGTTTGAGGTGTTTGGGTGTTGTCATTCCTTGCATTGTTCCCCAAACCAAGGTTTATTAAGGCAGTAACTGCTGCAATGTCTGCTGCATCCACATAAGCAATCTCTTGAGCCAAATTTGGACAAATATTTTGAGACTCTTGAGCATCAGGGGGGAAAAGACAGAAAGGGCCGAGTGACCTGTCTTAGTCAGAAACAGTCTCAGAAATAATCTCAGTCCTTCCTGTAATCCGCTCTACAGGGTCAGGAGGTTTTGTAGGAGGAAAAAAGTCAGTAATGGAAGCCTGTTTGCTTTTTTTCCTTCTCCTTGTAAATTCTGCTCTGTCATTAATTGGCAAAATACCCAGGGAACGATAAGAAGTTCTAGTTAGAACCATTACTCAAGGAAAAAAAGTAACGAATTATCTTTTCAGAGAGAGAAAAAATATTTACTTGTTAGGATAAGCTTACTGCCATAGCTAAAAAGCAACAGCATTATCTAAATCTCTGAACATTAAAGGAGAAGGAGAAGGAATGCATCTCCATTTAGGTCTTGACCAACTGTAAATAACCAACCTTCAAATCCAGCAGAAGCCAAAACTTCGAAGATTAAGAAGTAATCAAAGTCCTAGACCATTCGGTCAATTTATTCTGTTTAATCTTCCTGGTTTATTTTAGTTTCCTTATCTTCAGCAGGAGCTCAAGAAAATCCAACTATACTCGTTGGCCGGACCAGTTCCTTATTCACTTAAACATATACTGGACATTTCTGAGCAAGGGGGAAAACATGTTTGCCAGTATCATGGTCTGATGTCAATAGGATTGCGGTCACTTAGTTCAAACTGGTGTTAACAAAAATAACCCCTCTCCCTCTTTTTTGTATGAAATAAGGCAAGAAGAAACACAAATTAACAACAACAACAAAAACCACCCAACACAAATGATACAGTCATGTCTTATCAGGAGCGTATCTAGGGTGGGGCAGGCAGGGCACGTGCCCCAGGCGCCACTTGAAGGGGGGCACCATTTCATAAAATAAAAAAAAAATTAAAAATGGCTGCTGAAAACACAATGGCCACTGCACATGCTCAAATGGCCTCCGTGAGGCCCAAGGCCAGACCAGGCCTCGCAGAGGCCATTTGAGCATGCATGGTGGCCATTTTGTTTTTAGTGGTCATTAAAAAAATTTTTTTAAAATGGTCACAACACATGCTAAAATGGTCCCTATGAGGCCCTAGAAGCCAGCAGGGGGAGGGGAAACCTTTACAGACCCCCCACAGCCTTTAGGAAGCCCCACGAAGGGACTACAGGTATTATTTTTAATTTAATATAATATAAATCACTGTACACCTATTCAGTTTGGCACTATGTACAGAGAATCAGGGCTTGTGAATAATGAGCTGAAGCTTATGAGCTAGGATTGTATTCATTTGCTCTTACTTTGTTTCTTGTGATGAGTGAGTTAAATGTGATGTCTTAATAATATGGCTATTAATGGTGAGTTTGTCTTTGAATCAGTGTGAAATCCTTAGTATTAAGAGTTTGTGTGCTCTCCAAAAGTTGTAACACTTAATTTACAACCATTTTACAATCCTTTCCTATTTACCATCTCTATTCTCTTGACTCCAAAAAATGAAAAGGACATAAATAACAGCTAAAGTTCTAGATGCTGTTCTTGCTGTCAGGAATACAGAATTTTTAAAATGCAAAGATGAGCTAGAGTGACAAAGCTAGACTTTCATTCTTTATTGTAGAAATGAACCATTAGAATTTGTATTCCAGAAATAAGCTAACATAACCTTTATGCAACAGCTTAGTATTACTACTGTTATTTATATGCAGCATTTCAATAAAAAGTCTACATTGAAAAAGAATAATAAGGAGAAGATGGTTTTTCTCCTTGGTTTGAACAGCCCCTGAGTACGAATGTGTAAAACTTTAATCACTCCACCTCCAGAGATATAATGTGGGCTGCCACTTTTTGTAAAGTGGGGGCATGGGGAGATGACCTTGAATCATTTGTGTTTGTTGAATTTTTTTTAGCATATCTATCTATCTTTAGGTCTACAACTTTTAATCAGTTAATGTGTAATTAATTTATTGAGGCCTTAATTGCAGGTGCAGATTAGCAAGCATGAATTGTCCCCTTTGCTAAGCAGGGTCTACCCTGGTCTACCCATAGTGGCCCCATCCTCTAAGGGGAATATTTTATAGTACTCACACATGAAGTCTCCCATTCAAATTCAAATCAGGGTAGCCCCTGCTTAGCATTTGAATGGGAGATCACATGTGTGAGTACTATAAAATATTCCCCTTAGAGGATGGGGCCCTCTATGGGGAGAGCATTTGCATGTTTGCGTGGAGAAGGTTCCAAGTTCCCTCCCTGGCATCTCCAGATAGGGCTGGGACTGGGAGAGGCTCCTGCCTGCAACCTTGGAGAAGCCACTGCCAATCTGTGAAGAAAATACTGAGCTAGATTGACCAGTGGTCTGACTCAGGATAAGGCAGCTTTCTAGGTTCCTAAGATTTGCCTCTGACCCATATTGATCAGTGCAGCTGTCAAGAAGCTGTCAGTGCAGCTGTTTATTTATTATTTCTCTGTGTATAGCTTGATGGAAAGTGAGGCTGTAATTTCTGGCAGCAGATTGGGTTGCACCCACATGATCAGTCCTACTCATATGCTTACTTACAGCAAGTACACACATGCTTAACTATGTGGAATTACACCATGGGAAAGAGCCTGCCAGGTCGTTTTTCACACAGCAGGCTTGACTGCAAGTTTATTGCAAGGGTTAACTGCAAGTCTGAAGTTGCCCCAAAAAACCAATGCAAAAAGTGGATTTTTAAATTCTGGATATAGATCGGGCTACACTCTTAATGTGCAATGAAAAACCTGAATTCTGTGTGAAGTGCTCCCTGATAGCTTGCAGGGACTTCAGGGTAAGTCTGGCCAATATGTGAACACACACCCTCCATTCTGGAGGAGATGCAAGCTAAAAGCCCTGTGTGAAAAACACCCTGGTAACTGTGGGTGTGCGTGACAGGTACCAAATTGACGGGCAATATATTCACTTTTCAATCAGCCAATATATTCACTTTTGAAGATGTCTGCTAAATATTAGACTTCTGGTAATTCGTTTGGCCAGATTCAGAGCCTAAGAGGATTATCTTGAAATGCATATTGAAATGGTTAATAAAAGTCAGAATTTTATTGTGTGGCTTTTCCCATCATAGTGTTGCAGTTATGAGAGAAGCCCCACATAGTGGAATTTTCCTCTGTATACTACTCTCAAGAGATTCAGAAGTTCATCACACTCTGGACCTGCCTACCTATTTTGTAACAGGAGGATTGTATTAACAAGTACACTGATTCATACTTAAAGTATCTAAACTTTTCAATTATTTAAAGCTTGGGTTACTAGCAAATTTCTGGTTTCTTCTGATTTCTTTCAGGTGTGGTGTGCCTGCTATTTCCTGCTCTTTTCTCCTGTCTAATATTCTCTTTCTGTTACTGCAGTATGTATAAAAAAGCCTTGTAATGAAAGTAAGGCCATAAAAATAATACATGATGTTTACAGTTATGGGTCTTTAAAGGGCACACAGCTCAGTCTTAAACATATTTATGAAGAATTACATTCCATTGCTTTCAAAGGGATTTATTTACAAGTAAGTATGCTTAGGATTGCAGCCATAACCTATGGCCAACTTTGGTTAGATTCTTAAACTATAGCTGATAAATATGTTCTAGATGCTCCAAATCAATATGTTTTAAATTCAGTCAAATGGTATATCAGGGCTTTAGGTAGTAGCACCTCTCTTGAACTGCAATGGAGATGTTTTAGTGGTTTATCTAAATAGTTTCTAGGCTAAAAATCAGCATTCATATATTCTAATCTGGAGCATTTTGTATGATCTGGTTCAAGAATGTATGTAGATCATGCTCCAGTTAGCATGGAATGATCGTGGAAGTCAGAGAAATAAAAGGGAAACGGGAAATTGTACAAGGGAGGACAATTACACAGGGCCCACATGGTTTGAGAGGCCTCCAAAGGACCCCAGGGCAGTCTCCCCTTGTCCATGAGTTGCCCGCATTGTCGCCCTTGCCATGCTCGCCAACGTGCTCTTTAAGATAACTTGGACCTAAGCTGTTTAGGGCTTTAAACGTAATAACCAACATGTTGTATTTTGCCCAGAAACATATTGGCAGCCAGTATAACAGTTTCAAAACCCGCTAACTTGGCAAACAGGCACCTTTTAATGTGGTGATTCTCTTTATTTAGCAGGGGGAGAGTAACTGGCCCTATTCATCCCCAACACAGTACCTCCAGTGACTGTTGCTGGTGTCTATCTTTTGTTTCTTTTTAGATTATGAGCCCTTTGGGGACAGGGATCCATCTTTATTTATTTATTATTGTAAACTGCCCTGAGCCTTTTTTGGAAGGGTGGTATAGAAATCAAATCAATCAGTCAATAATATGGTCTCTCTGGGTTGCCCCAGAGACCAGTCTGGCTGCTGCATTTTGAACTAATTAAAGTTTCCGAAGTTTACGTACAAAGGCAGCCCCACATAGAGCGCATTGCAATAGTCGAGCCTGGAGGTTACTAGCTGATGCACCACTGTTTTGAGGTCATCATCTTCAAGGAATGGGTGCAGCTGTCAAATCAGCTCAAGCTGATAGAAAGCATTCCTGTCCATGGCCAGGGGTTAGACTGAATATGCTAATGCATATGGGTTAGACTGTGTAGGTTTAGGTTTCGGATGCTCAAGTTTTTTCTTCCCATATATAATGAAAATATAAATGTGTCATATTTTCATTACAGGTGTTATCATGCTGCTTATTATCATAGATATTCTAGTTAGTTGCAGGAATGATCTTCACTGTCTGTTTGGGGTAAACAATAATAATAAAGCCCTCTTCAAACAAAGTGAACAATACATCAAATTATGTAAGTATAGCTTTGCTTCATTCCTAAAAACAACTTGCTAGCTTTCAGATTAACAGCATCAAAAGTTCGGGGCTTTGGGATGTTCGGTTCCTTAACCTCATCAGAATTTAACGGATGAATTTGATGACCCTGCCTGAAGACATAGCATCACTTATAACACCTAAATTTCGTTGGAGATGCAGTTAATAGCACCAGCAGTCCTATTGATCACTAGGGGCACTAGAGGTAGAGACAGTGAGCAAGGGAATCCTCTCTCTGACTATACTTTCTCTACTCTACTTCCCCCTTGTTAAACTGTTCTCAGGTTTCAGTCCCTCACCTGAAAGACAGACTTCCTCTTTCTGTTGTAGCAAGCAGCTAGGCATGCAGACCTTTCCTATCTCTCTGATGTATCTCCTAAATAAACTACTTAGAACTTTAACTCAGTGTTTCCAGACAATATAATTAGCAGTGCTCGCCTTACTTGTGCACTTCTGCTGTGAGTGGGTAGATAAATTATCTCCCCTCCAAATCTCTAACTATTTTTTGCCACAATGAATGGCTGGTGTCTTTGCACTTTCATTGTTAATCAGACCACATCAGACCCAAACTTCAGTGGATATGTTTGCATGTTCTGACATACTCTCTATGTGTGGAGAAAGATTTCATTCCTACATTTACAGCCCAATCCTATGCATGCCTACCCAGAAGTAAGTCCCAGTGACTTCAATGGGACTTCCTGCCAAGTATGATAGGATTGCAGTCATATTTTACTGTTTTCTCCCTCCTCAATAAACCTTTGTGATCAAGGCACCTAAGTTGATTATAAGAATATCTAGCTGCATAATCAAACTTTTACAGTCAATAAAACAGGAAAAAACAACACCCAGTACTATCTAGCTGCATAAAGCAAATTAAAGAGAAAATGTGTTTATGCCAACTTGAAAATGCTTGCACAAGATAGGGCACAATGGAAAGTTATCAGAGTCTGAATTGAAATACTAGGGAATGAGTAAATGAATGATGGGGAGGGAAAGAAAATTATGCTGCATCTGCAGAAATATGCAGCTCATTCTGTTACAAAGCTTTGCTCTGAAAATTTGGCACTCTTTCTCAAGCTGAAGTCTGCATTTTGGTAAGCTAATTTTAAAACTTGGTATTTGTAGATTCCTGAGAAATCAACTTCTTGTCTTTTTACTTTCTTAATATCAGTGTGTCCTATATTTTTTAAAAAATCTTTCTCTTTCTAGTTTTGTGGCTGCTAGTTGGTATTGGTTTACTGGGATTAGGACTGCGATATAAAGTTTATGAAAGAAAATTAGGCCATGGTGTAAGTAATGTGCTTCTTTTTCATACTTTGCAACATTACATCTCTCATAATAATCTCCATGTGCACCCACTAGTGTAGAACTAATATTTCAGGATAGAGTGAATAGAACTGTACACAGGACTCCATATGATGCATCGATTATTATACACTACAGTCTCACAATTCCAAATTCTCTCTCATGCATACTGCTTTTCAGTGGGGCCAGTTCACATATCTGACTGCAAGTAATCAAGGAATACATCAAGCGGTATGCTACAGTCATGTATAAACTAGGCCTTAGACAACAAATTCAGAGCTGCACTTAAATGTAGATTATGGACAGAATTTAAAATATTATAACTCTCTTACTAGGTCATAATGTTTGGAATAAAGGGTCATTCTCCTGATTTTATTCTTATGAATTGTATATTTCATCCTCAATGTCTATGTGCTTCACAAATTTTCACATAAAGTGAAAGAGGTCTCTGCCGCTTAAGAGCTTACAAACTAAAGTCTGACAGTGTGAGAGACAATGGAGTTTTGGAATAGAAGGGAGAGAAGGAGAAAGATGGTAGATAGGAGGCTAGCAAGGAATCAGTGTGCACAAATGTAGTGACATGTTACATTTGGTTACATTTGGGGATAAGAATCAAGGGGCTAGCCAAAGGCCTATTGGCCAGCACTATTTCATTTCGTGTTATGATTTCTTGCCTCCCCCCACCCCTGCAAGTCAAAATTTATTTTTACAGGGTCCCCAGATGTACCTGGCTGGTTGGTCACTGCATGAAGCAGGATGCTGTACTAGATGGACCTTTGGCCTGGTCCAGTAGGACTTTTTAATGTTCTTAGTTTGTAAGCTCTTGAGACAGAGATGTGTGTGTGTGTGTGTGTGTGTGTGTGTGTGTAAATGATGTGCCATGTCTCTGTGTGAAAGTGATGTTCCATGTACATTGATGCTCATTCTTTTTTTGGACAAATATTTTACTTCCAGTAATCATGCATGCCTCTATTATCCTGTCAGCTACTTTATGTTATTGAATACTGAGTAATTCAATTATATTAGTCAAATGCCATAAGAGGGAGAAAAACCCAATAGAATGTTGTTTTCCCTTTTCACCTTATCTGTAGCCTCCAAGGAAAGACTTCTCTGCCTTGATCTGGCCATTCAGGTTTGGCTATGATAATGAAGGATGGCCTAATCTGGAAAGATCAGCTATTCTGCTTAATCAAACAGGTACTTTTGACAAAACTAATATTTTACTCATTATGCCTCTGCATGCCTTTTATAGTCATCTCTTCCATCTGTGACAGAGGGAAAAGGAATCTTGTCTACCAGGAAAAAAGAGAGAGCAGAAGTATAGGTGGCAATAGAAATTGTTGCCAAATAATGAGCTCTGGGATGTGAATTACCCCCAGGTCAAAGGCAAATCAGCAACTATCACATACTGTTCAGCTTATGGGGTAATGAAGTAGATATTTCACATTTGGTTGAGAACTGAGGTGCCTGTAGCCCCTTCAGCAAGTTGAAGTGAGAACTCCTGTTAGCATTGTGGTGAAAGTTGTGAGATGTGGACTCCCCAGTTCGACTTGTATCTCCAACCGGGTACAAGCCTTGGACGAGCTGCTATTTCTCACTCTCCTGTCTGCTATGTGTAGGTAGTAATATTGATTTATGTTTAATAGTTCTACTTTCAGTCTCCATAATAGATTGTTTAGCACGTAAAGAGGTAAATATGCAACCTGAATGGGGTACCTACAGGGATTTGTTATGTTTCCAAGAACAGGGCTGTAAATTTAAAAAATCTAATTGAAGTACAAAATTTGGTTAGTAACTGGTTTCAGTACCATCAGTTAAATGAAATCTATAAGAAGAATCTTAAAGTTGGATTTGAGGATCAAATGTCGAGATTTGAGAAGGAGCTGTGTGAAAATGACGAAAAATTAGTTTCTAAGATGTATAAACTGTTGCTTTTGGAGGAGACAAGAGATGAAGTGGTTAAAACGACTATGATAAAATGGGCTCAAGATGTGGGTCATAATATAGATATGGCAGCTTGGGAAAAATTATGGAAAATGGATTTAAAGTTCACTGCATGTTATATTTTAAAAGAAAATTATTACAAGATGATGTACAGGTGGTATTTGACACCCAAAAAATTAGCATTAATGTATAAAAATGTTCCAAACAAATGTTGGAAATGTGGACATTGTGAAGGAACTTTTTTTCATATGTGGTGGTCTTGCGGGAAGGCAAAGGCCTTTTGGGATATGATATATAATGAGTTGAAGAAAATTTTTAAAATGACATTTCCTAAGAGGCCAGAATCCTTCCTGCTGGGAATAACGCAAGGAGAGTTTTCCAGAAGAAACTTAACATTTTTTATGTATGCAACCACAGCGGCCAGAATAGTATATGCGCAGAAATGGAAGGACAATGAAATGCCCTCAAAAGAAGACTGGTTGATAAAAAATTTGGAATATGCTGCGATGGCAAAACTTACAGTATTGATAAGGGATGAAAACTTGGAATGTTTTTAAAAGAAGATTGGAAACCATTCTTACTATACTTAAAGAACTATTTTTCTAATATCGACTTTTCAGCAGGGTTTGAAATTTAGTAATAATAGCAGGTTGGGTAGAGTAAAATCGAGTTTGCAATGTGTAGGATATATGTTTTGAATTACTATAGCAATGGTTGACTTGTATAGTTAATGAATCGTGCTGATTGGTGAGCAGGAAGTCAATATTTACTTAATTAGATGTAATGGGATTGTTAAGATATTGTAAAAACCAATTAATTTTTTTTAAAAAAAGGAATTAATAATGTATATGAAACACTTTTGACACTCTGAAATTTATATAGATGCTTGATAACAATAACAGCAACAATAATAAACGTGTAATTCCCATTTTGTACAGAAAGGAAGTCCTGGGCTCTAGGAAATCAGTTGGGTAGACTATATAGATATATTTCTTTTCCTCTTAAACATTTTGTTACATAAGCTAGCATTGCTCCAGTTGGATTGATGGACTTTGAAGCCCTGTTCACACCTTCAAAACATGTTCGTAGGGATGGGGAAAGGCAAGATTACACCCACTGTACCATTTTCACCCTCTGAGTGTTCAGCAAGTGTGAATGGAGCAATACATGCATACAATTGTATGCACAATCAAGGACTAGTCAAGTCATTTTAGGTCAATTTTTAGTAAATAAAGGGGGGGAAATCTCAACGTTTTGAAAATTGGTACAGATTTTGAGGACATAATCCTCAAAAGTAACATAAGTAATTTCCTGATAGATACAACTTGAGCTTTTGCCGCCATCTTGGAAAAATGTTTCTCATAAACTGTTGCTCCGACAGGAAAATGTTAAATACAAAAATTGTAGAGCATCTATAAAAATGTGGTTTTCAATGTAGATTTCAACCAATGGTTTTTCTGTAAAGTGAAGGTTTCAGTCGGACACTTCTTCATGGTGACTGTGCCATCTCTCTTTTATCTGTACCTGTCAGCAGCCGGTCCATCTGACATTGGAGTCTAGCTGTCAGCGTTCAGAGCAGGGAATAGAGCAGGGCACGGCAGGAGACAGGATTCAAGGCAGGAAACCAGTCTGGGTCGCAGAGACCAAGACCCACGGCTGGGAAGCTCCTTGGCTCAGGCTGGGGTTTGGTAGATGCTCCATGAACGATGTATGTTTTCCAGCTCCTGGCTGCAGTCTGCAGACTTGATTTATAGCTTGGGTTGATGGCTCTCAGCTGGCATGGATTCAGGGTTTATCAGCCCTATTAAGGAGACGTTTGCTTCTTCTGATAGTTTCCAGCTGGTGTTGGCATCTCGTGATTCTCCTTTGTAGCTGAGTCAGAGGAGACTCCCCATTTAACTCAGGGTCCTGCTCTCCACTCCCCATCTCTGCTGCTTCTGACTGCTCTGCTTGTTCTGGAACTGCAACCAGTTCTGCTTCAGCTATTTCTTGTGGACTGACAGTCCGGCTCTGCCCTTCAGGTACCCCTGCATTGGCTGGAGGACTGTCAGCATCCTCTTCCCCTTTGCTATCTGAGAGCACCTTTCTTATGAAGCAAGACTACAACACCTGGGCTATGTAGTTTAGAAAAAAAGACGACTGCGGAGAGACATGATAGAGGTCTATAGAATCATGCGTGGTGTGGAGAAAGTGGATAGAGAGAAATTCTTCTCCCTCTCCCATAACACTAGAACCAGTGGTCATCCCATGAAATCGATTGCCGGAAAATCTAGGACCAACAAACGGAAGTACTTTTTCACACAACGCCTCATCAACTTGTGGAATTCTCTGCTACAAGATTTGGTGACAGCCAACAACCTGGATGGCTGAAAGCCATCTGTTGCCAGATTTGGCTTATGTTAAGCCAAATTTTGGGTTACGGCCCATTTGACCCACGAGTATACCCCTTAGGTTCTGGCAACAAACTTCATGGAGGAGAGGTCTATCAACGGATACTAGTCGGAGGGCTGTGGGCCACCTCCAGCCTCAAAGGCAGGATGCCTCTGAGTACCAGTTGCAGGGGAGTAACAGCAAGAGAGAGGGCATGCCCTCAACTCCTGCCTGTGGCTTCCAGCGGCATCTAGTGGACCACTGTGCGAAACAGGATGCTGGACTAGATGGGCCTTCGCCCTGATCTAGCAGGGCTGTTCTTATGTTCTTATGTACCTCAGTCATATAAATGTTTCCTGCAAAACAAAACTTAAATATAATTAAGAAGCATGAAACTTACTGTCAGTCACAAGAGCGGTTTCCCCTGCTTTTTGCTATGCGATTCAAGGAACGCATGGAGGACAGAGTGCATGCAGTTCATGAAACATGCCTCCTACACACTCATTTCCACACCACTCAAGAGGTAGATAAGAGGTGGGACATAGTATCCCCGTATATAGAATTTGATGCTCTACAGTTTTTGTATTTAAAATTTTCCCGCTGGAGCAATGGTTTGTGAGATATATGTGAAAAGTTATTTTTGGTGGCCATTTTTCCAAGGTGGCCAAAGCTGAAGTCGAAGTTTTGGTGGCCAAAGCTGAAGTCGTGATCAGGACCTTTAGTATGTTACTTACAACAGTGTCCTCAGCATCTGTACCATTTTTCAAAACTTTGGGATTCGCCCCCCACCCCACAAATTGATCTACAATGACTGGACTAAACCTTGATTATGCAATACCAATAATATACTGTGATGATTGTCTTTTGATAGGAAGAAAATCAAACTGACGTTATGAGATTAAACCTTGTAAATTTTACCTGTCCACATGTCAGTTTTTCACGTAAAGAAATTATTACTGAAGATTTATTAATATGGTTACAACTTTCCCAATCATTTTTGTCCTTCAGGTGCGGACTTTATTACTATTGTGGAGAGTGATGCCTCTAAGCCATTCATTGGAAACAATGATCCAACCATGTGGCTAGGGGAAAAACTTGGTTTTTACACAGATTTTGGCCCAAGTACACGGGATCATACTTGGGGGTGCGTCATATTTGGTTACCGGGATACAACGGGTGATAAAGACATTGTTCTTTTATGTATTGTGATGGGAATGTTATTTTGTCAAGTGATTTGCTTAGTGAATACTGTGATGACTGGTGGCTACAGTAAAGTTGTGCTGTTGAGTTGGTGTCGACTCCTAGCGACCACAGAACCCTGTGGTTGTCTTTGGTAGAATACAGGAGGGGTTTACCATTGCCATCTCTCGCACAGTAAGAGATGATGCCTTTCAGCATTTTCCTATAGCGCTGCTGCCAGATATAGGTGTTTCCCATAGTCTGGGAGACATACCAGCGGGGATTCAAACCGGCAACCTCTTGCTCTCTAGGCAAGTTACTTCCATTAGGTGGCTGCTACTAGCTACTAAAACCTGAGACATAAACCCCATCTATTTGGCTGGGAGCTGAAGGAAGCAGATTGACTATTTTGAATGTAACCAACCTGTGGGTCAAATGACTTGTCTGGTTTGTGGGAGTCAACCCAGTGGGGATCCTCCAAGGACAAATTCTATGTTTTTGTTAACATTTCATTTCAGTTATGTTCACAGAGCAACAACACTGTAGAAAAGTGCAGAAAAATAAACCAGGAAAAAGACCTACATGTTGCATTCCATAAACTGATACAAAATGATAGCTTTCATTAAATAAATGTTATCCATGATGGTTGAGCTCTTTCTGAACCTTTGAAAGACTCAACTTGCTAAGTGACTCCTTTTGAAAACACTGCTCTAAATGTATGATTACAAAATGAGAATGCAAACTGTCATTTAGAAACTGTCACTAATATTTGAAGTTTAAAAGCCCCATCTTCTCCAAATATGAAGAGGAGGTTTATTTTTGGTTTTACTGTCAGGGTGGATTCAGACATCACACAGAATCAGAGTTAAATCTTGGTTCTATGTGACATCTCTGAGCCTTGGAAGTGTATGCTTCCCCCATCACCTGCCTGTGTATGAAATGGAAGAATCTCTCTATATAATTATCTAAGGCATACACGTGGATGATCCCATGCATGGCAGTGAGTTTGATTGTGTTTTATTGCAAACACTTTGGTTAGCAAAAACCAATATTGGTCAGTTTGGACATCATGGCTGATTTTGGTGTTTTTAACTGCAATTGCAAATAGAATTCTTCCGTCGCTCTTGTGGGCAGTGGTGCAGTGGGGGAGCACACTGCAAAGGCTCAGAAATGTCATGTAGAGCCAACATTTAACCATGGTTCCATGTGATGTCTTAACCCACCCTCAGATTATATTTGAAGATAACTTATTCCAGGTATTTTGACCTGCAGGGTGTTTCCCTTTCAAACATATTCTGGATTTGAGAACATCATGCATCAGGCAAAAATCCTATTACAATTCATGAATGTTAACCTTCAAGTAGGATTATGAATAATCTGAACTGTCCTACCTAATGGGGCATGCTGGAGATCTTGAATAAAAGACATATAGATAACTTAAGAGAGCCAAAGTCACCAAAATTCTAATCAAGAGGCACATGTGTATTGGTGGAGATGTACTGTTGGTGTTCTCCTCTGAAAAATTGCAGTACTCTGACATGAAGTGGACTGGCAAATGAAGGACTAGACAAGGCACTTTCTAAACATGTATCTACCTATCAGTTTTAGATGACCAGGAAATAGAAGAAGGTGGGGTACAATGTTTCCTCTAAGGCGTGCGCATGTGCATGCACTCACATGTTGTTTTATGTTCGCTCAGTTAATTTTATGTCCCGCTGAGGTTGAATCAGGAAGGCTCCACTCTGAATGCACATGTGCACATGGTGCCTTGATGCTGCTGCCCAAAACAAAACTCATTCCGAACACAGATGAAAAAAAATTAGAGGGAACGATGGTGGGGTATTGCATAGGTTTTCCTTGGATAAAGCCCATTTCAGAGATTAATGTACAATCTTGCATGCTTCCTTCACTTCCTCCTCCTTTCATGAATCTTTTACACACTTCCCATCTTAACTTGTCATGAGACAGGTTCTACAGATGCCCAATGCCATCTTCTTAATAGTAGGACCCCGGGCACCAGTCTTGGGTCACTTCACTGCAGGTGCTGATCTTGGTTTTATGTTATGTATTGCAATTAATTAACATTCAATAATTTTATTTTCACATAATGCAGGATGATGGTTCTATCAAGGTACCCAGTTGTGAGATCCAGGCATCACCTTATCCCCTCTCCTGAAGGAGAGATAGCACCAGGCATTTCCATGACTGTTAACTTCACAGGAAAACTGGTGGATTTTGTGGTTGCTCATTTTGGAAATGAGGAGTATGTATGTAGTCATTTGTATTGATAGAAAATGGGAAGCAAAATGCTTAAATTAAGCACCAGATTATGTATGTATTTATTTAATAAAATAAATAATAATAATAATAATAATAATAATAATAATAATAATAATAATAATAATAATAAATATAATTCTTTAATATTTTTGCATTTTGCATTTCAGCCATATCAAAGAAAATACTCTGACATAGTTATAGAGTTGGCATTGATGCTGAGATATAGAGTTGTATAAAATGATACATGGTGTGAGATATATTTTTTCTTCCTCCCTCATAATACTAAAACTCAGGGTTATCCACTGAAATTGATTGACAGAGGATTGAGGAAATACTTGAGAAATTATTCACATAACATACAATTAATAAATGGAATTTGCTGCCACAGGATGTAGTGATGGCCACAATCTTAGATGGCTTCAGAAGTGGATTACTCATATTCATGGAGTACTGTAGTTAATCACTGGCAATGTGGAACCTTCAGTATCTCTCTGAATACCAGAGCGGGGGGGGGGGGGGAGGCAGGGGTGGATCTTATTTATAGGCAAAGTAGGCAGTGCTCATCTTAAATTTCTCAATCACCCGCCTATTACCTGTGGCTGCACCCATAACCTGCCCTGCCTAGCCACCCCACCCCCCAGTCCCAGGAATCACCAGCTGCCATGGTGGGGGGGGGGGGGGCAACAGCAGAAGAGAGCTATTGCTTCCATGTCCTACTGATGGGCTTCCCAAAGGCACCTGGTTGGCCACTTTAGGAAACAGGATGCTGGACTTGATGGGCCTTTGGTCTGATCAAGCAGGGCTCTTTATTAGAAGTAGCTGATTAAAACAAGAGTTGAAGTGAGACGTAGGTGGTCCAAAAGGTTATGGAGTTCTCAGATTTGCTTTATGGACCCATATGACTGATTCACACATTCATGTACATCAGTTGATTCCTCATCATTTCTTGAGGAGAAGCCTTTGATGAGAGCAACTGAATATATGAATCAGCTCAACTGAAAAATAACAAGTGATGGTATGAAAAATCATTGGAGGTATTATATCTCCAGTGGCTTTCTCATATATGCAAATCATTACTTGTAGCTTAATACAGAGAAAGATGATTTAAGGAGTTGGGGAGGAAAAATTCCCTTCCTTCCACACTGCTCACTAGAGAATTAAATAATGGGTGGTGTTCAGATTAGTGCCCCATCAGCGGAAGCTGCTTCTGTGAACGGCAGAGGTGGTGTTGCATACACACAATGATCCCTTGCGTTAATGCAATACGCCTTCCATTCATGGGAGAAGTTTCTATTGATGGAGTGCTACCCTAGAAGAAGCTGACCAGTTTCCCTATATTTAAAAAAATTATGCTGTCAAATTCAGGCTGCAGCTCTGTGTACACTTACCTGGGAATAAGCCCCACACTGAACAATGGAACTTACTTCTAAGTAGTCATGTGGAGGACTGAACTATCAGTGTCTTATGACAAGCTGATCTTCAAAGTGATTGAGTGTGCTGTGGAAGTTATGGATCCTTGATAATGAGTAATACAAATAGATTATTAGACGTGGACTGGGGAGAGATGAGTTTTAGTCCCTACTCAGCCAGGACTATCACTGGGTGGCCTGGGATAAGTCACTAGTTCTCAGCCTAACATACCTCACATGGCTGCTACTGTACAGGGCAATTTCTCTTTTCTTTAAGAAGGAATGCTTTAACAAGTATTATCTCTTTCAGAGACGACTTAGACAGAAAGCTCCAAGCAATAACTGTTTCCCATCTATTGAAAACCAGCTCCAATCAGGTTGTTTTTCTAGGATACATCACTTCAGCTCCTGGTTCCAGAGATTACTTGCAACTAATTGAAAATGGAAATGTTCAGGTATTTCAGTACTAGTTATGATAACAATGAATAAATCACTTTTTCAAAATGAGATCAATAATTGAGTACTGTTTGGTGGCATGGATACGTATTTGTGCCCAACCAGCAACAAAACTGAGGCAGGTCTCACGATCTAAGAGACCCGCCTCCATAGGGCTTGTGGGGAGAGTGGGCTAAGCCCGCTTTCCCAGCAGACGACCAGGGATGCAGCCCTGGGCAGCTGGATTGGCCGACCACACGACTGCCGGCTCCGTTACGGAGCCGGCAGAGGCTGGGAGGATTGGGGGCCACATGGCCCCCGCAAACTCCAGTATGCCCTACGCAAGCGTGCAAGGCATACTGAAGAGACCCCTGAGCCGGGAGGCTGCTTTTCAGCCTTCCAGTTGGGGGTGTGTGTCTCCTCATGAGTAGCTGCGCCGTGGCTACTCACGATTTCAAAAACCGGGTTTGTGGAATGCTCGCTCCGCAAGCCCAGTTTAAGTAACAGGCTACAGGAGCGGGTGACCCACTTAAGAACCACCGTGCTTGCAGCCGAGCCCAGTGGTTCTCATGGTTGTAGAAAATCAGGCTAGCGGAGGCAGTCCGCTATCGTGTGAATCGTGTGAATAGCCTCAGTGCGTGCTTAGATTTCAAGATCAGTTCATACTGTCCTTTTTTTCTTATTGTGGCAAGCTGCGACTATACCAAGCCACACACTTCCATGGAGAAACATAACATGTCAAAAAGAAGGGTCAGGAGATCTTTACCAGGGAGCAAGGAGTTTTCCCTTTCACTCATAGCCACACACTGCCTTGCTTCTGGCTTACAAGCTTGAGCCTCAGCAAAGGAATTGGGTTTACAGCTCCTTTGACTTCCATTCATAACCACCACTCCTCTCAAGACAGTGAGTCAGTTCAGGCCTCATGCAGAATCACAGTTAAAGGCTGGTTCCATGCAATGCCCCCAAGTGTTGGGAATGCACACTCCCCACTCCCTTGCCCATCCGAGCCTCCCAGGAATTCTACTACAGATTTAGGTTAGAAACAAACCAGTATCAAGCATGATGTTCAAACCAACTCGTCTTGGTTGATTCTCACCAACTTGCACTAAGTTATATAAGTAGGCCACTTCAGACTTTGGTCTCCTATCTAGGTTTATTGCAAGCAAGTTGGTTAAAATCATCATGAAAATCTTAGTTTGTTTCTAACCTAATTTGGAAGTAGAATTCCTCGGAGGCTTGCACAGGCAGGAGAATGTGTGCTTCTGAGGTTCAGAGATGTCATGCAGAATCAGACTTTAATTGTTGTCCTGCAAGACAGCTTATGCAGCCCATGGAGGGAGCTAATCTCACCTTCATCTCTCGCTTCTTTCGGACAGACTTCTTTCAACCCCTTTAAAAATTTCCTCCCCAATACATATGCTGTTTATAGCAGTTTCTGTTCCTAAGCCTTCAATCAAACAATCAATCAATCAATCAATCAATCAATATCTTTATTAAAATACTTGATCAGATTTCAGCATTATATACAAGGTTGACATTCAATACAGTTCGTACAGTCTGTTAGATATCACAGTTGCATTTAGGTAGAGGAAGTTTGCCCATCAGGGACATCCTTACCTAACTGATAGCGGGCGTGTGTGTGTGTGTGGCGGCTTCGCCATTGCTTGATGGATCTTGTATGCAATGGCACAAAATCTAGCGACACAAGAAGTAACAAATACAGTCTTATCTGCAAGAAGATAGGTTACATAAAAATCCATTGGTCTTCCCTGAAGGTTCTTTAAAAGATGTAAAATCAATTTGCTATGTGGAGTGCTGTAAAGTCTACAATGAAGTAAAATATGAGCCAAATTATCAACTTTTTCTGATCCACAGGAACATTTGCACAGGTGACAGGATGTTCCTAAGCCTGAAATAGCATTGTATTGACCAGTTCCTCCAAGGCCCCACTGCTTGCCATATCCCAATCTGGCTTCTCCCCAGCTCTATAAACACTACATGAACACAGCCAGCAGCAGTTACCACAATTATGGCTCTAGAAAAAGTTCCACCATTATAATGGAAATTGAGGCAGTGTATTCTGGTCCAAATTTCTTTTTTCTTTACATATGTGTGTGTGTGTGTGTGTGTGTGTGTACTACTGCCCTGAGCCTTTTGGAAGGGCAGTATAAAAGTTTTAATAATAAATTAATAAATTAATTAATACTAAGGATGGATTAGGGCTGCTTTTATATAACAGTCCTATGTAAATCAGCATTCAGTTTCACATTTATAAAATAAATCCTTTCCTTTATCTACCACAACCCAATAATATATAACATACAAATAATTTAGTAAAAAGTGGCTGACATCCAAGCTAATGTTGCCCAAGCCAAATAAGATTTCATATGTATAATAGGGGAGAAGTGATTTTGCCAGCCACCACCCCTTCCCTCTGCAGCCCTCTGTGCATCCTCAGAATACATCCCTGGAGTCCTGAAACACTCAGGGACGTATTTTTGGGAGGCACAAAGGGCTGTAGAAGGAAGTGTGGTCAGCTAGATCACCCTTCCCCTGTGAAATGTTGTTCGTGAAATGTTATTCAATATGTGCAGCATTAGTCTGGATGTCAGTGAATAATTCTGCTTTTCAGTTTCTTTAGATATCAGCTACCAAAGTCTTGTTTCCCTGTGTTTTGGAAATTTTAGCTCCAGTTTAGGCATCTGAAGACATAGTCATAACTACTTAACTAGTCATAACAAGCTCACTCCTAAGCGTCCTGTCAGACCTGCTTTGAAATTGGCCCTTTGGTATATAGTAATGGGTTGGATGAGGGATAACAAGATGAGACTTAATCCCATAAAACAGAGGTACCTATTGTGTGAGGTCAGAACTCAGGAGCTGATTTTGATCTGTCTATTCTGGATGCGGTCACACTTCCCTGGAAAGAATAAGTACGCAGTCTGGCGGTGCTTCTGGATCCTAACTTCTCTCTGGTGCCCCAGGCTGAGGCAGTGGCCAGAGGTTCCTTCTATCAGCTTTGGCTGATAGGTGTCTGTTTCTTGAGATAAATGACCTCAGAACAGTGGTACATATGCTGGTAACCTCCGGACTTCACTACTGCAATGTGCTTTATGTGGGGCTGCCTTTCTACATAGTCTAGAAACTGCAGTTGGTACAGAATGTGATTTTATGTAAAGCTTTTGTATTTTGTGTTTTGAAGGTCGAATGACCATAAAAATAAAGATTTGATTTGATTTGAATGTGGCAACCAGGTTGATCTCTGGGTCATCTCGGAGAGACCTTATTACTCCTGTATTGAAAGAACTACACTGGCTACTGATAAGTTTCTGGGCGAAATACAAGATGCTGGTTATAACCTATAAACCCCTAAATGGCTTATGTCCTGGGTATTTAAGAGAATGTCTTCTTCGCCATTTCCCACTGCCCATTATGATCATCTAGAGAGATTCGTCTACAGTTGTCACCAGCTCATCTGGTGGTTACTCAGGGACGGGCTTCCTCCATTGCTGTCCCTATGCTTTGGAGTGCGCTTCCTGTTGAAATAAGAGCCTCCCCATCTCTGACAACTTTTAAAAAGTCAATGAAGACACATCTGTTCACCCAGGCTTTTAATTAGATTTACTGTTTTAATAAAAATATTAAAACCTAGTTTAAGTTTTTAAATTGTTTTAATCTTTAAATTTTGTTTTAATTGTGTTTTTATGGTAAACCGCCTAGAGACATAAGTTTTGGTCAGTATAGAAATTTGTTACATACATACATATGTTGAATTCAAAGAAATGGGTTCATTAACAATTTCCCCTTCTCTTTGTTTTACTAATACTTAGGATATTGACAGCACAGATAAAGACAGATGGTGCAGTTATATAATGTATCGTGGCTTGATAAGGTATGTTAAAATGGGTGCATTGTTTATTTTAGATATTTTGTAGCTGAGGTTGTGTAATCTCTGCCAATCCACATCAGATACCAAAATGATCCAAATTTTGCATTTTGATTAAATTAGCTATTTTGTGCAAATTGTCATACACTGCAGAATACCCTGTTTAAGTCTTTTGCAGAATTTGGAATACGATTGTATAAGACAAGCCTCACCTAATATATGTCATCATATTGTGAGGAAACATTATATGTAAAGGCAGAGACAGTAGTTTTGAAATACATCTTACAATGGCCTCATAGAAGCCTGTAAGACGTTCCTGTTTCAGAACAGGTATATGACATTCAAAATTAATTCCAGGCTTCAGCCCCTTTACTCTTCTCCACAGAAAAGAGCAGAGCTGCTATTCAGTTATATGGGAAAATGTAAAATAGCTGTGTCTAGGGATGCATTTCAGCTGGGCTGAAACTTGCCCTAACTTTGAGATATTGTTTTAGTCTGTGTTTCATATCGAACCTTTTGTCACGAGCAGTAAGAAAGGGCTGCAGGATTTGCAAGGAGGAAGCCCTAAAGAGCTTACCTCCCCACAGACAGTAATTCTGCCTTCCCTGGTTGGGTGGATCGTCCACCCGGATGAGCACCAGCTGCTGCCGGCAGCTCCAAGGGTTGGGATGCTGGGATGCATCGCCCTACTCCTCGGAGCTCCAATAATACACCGTATGAGTGTGCGGTGCATTATAGGGACCCCCCCACCCCATCTGCTAGCATTGTGCAAAGAGAACGAAACCCTGGTCATTGCAGCATATGAGGATTAAGCAAATGATGCCCACTAAAATATCTATTTTGGGGACGAAAAGGAACCTACAAAGAAGGAAAATCAAGGAAGCATTATTTATAGAGAAACTGAGACCTGATATTAATGCGTGGGAGGCGCTGGCTGATGCCATTACGTTTATTAGCCTCTGAGAAGAATAAGGTGTTCCCCATTATCATCCACCCCCCCCGCCACCACTAATTATGTCTCTGCCAGTCAGGGAACTGTGTGTTATCACATCTAAGGAATTTAACAGCTGGGGGACAGAGCTTTTCATATGTGCTCATTTGTTTTACTTAACAAATTTCTTTAAGGAAAGGGATGGTGTCTCATACCAAAACGTCTTATGGTTTTATGTTTACCAAACTTTTAGTTTTTCTTTGTTTGCATAATAAAAGGTATTTTTGGTGAGAGTTTGGAGTTAATTTGCGCATTGCATTGCCAACATATCGACTTATTTTAAACAAACATTTAAAATGCCAGACACTAATTTGGGGCTCTTGAATGTGTGAAAAGATAGAAGAATGGGATGTTTTACTTTACTGAAACAATTATTATGAATTTCTTGGCAGGTTGGGCTATGCTCGAATTTCCCATGGTCATTTGAGCGATTCAGAACTTCAAATGGCGAAATTTAGAATCCCAGATGATACAGCTAATTATGTTGACAATGACAAAATCACCATTGACCTCAGTGAAGTTCCAAAGGAAACACACTTTAGTGCCAGGTTGGTGTACTTTACTACAAATTTTTAAAAAGTGATGCTGTATTTTCAAATGAATGATTTGGAAACAGAACTTTTCAATATGAAAATGAAATATGGGAATCAATACAGATTAGCACCGGCTGTACTTATCCTTTGGAGTCATCCCTTATTCCTTGGAGTCAAAAGATCCCTTTTGTAATCCTATTTCTATCAGGAAACATGCTGTAGTGGATTATTTATTATTTATTTATTTACTCAATTTTTATACCGCCCTTCCAGAAAGGCTCAGGGCGGTTTACATTAAAACAAAACCATTAAAATCAGTTAATGATTAACACAGAAATTATAAAACAGTGTAAACAGATCAGGATTAAAGCCTTTGTCTCAGAGCAAGCTCATCTGAGGGAAAGAAATGCTGGATCATCCCTGCTCAGCTGCCTGGCTAGGCTTCTCCTAAAGCTATTCTGCATTCAATTACAGTCTATGACCAGCACAACAAAGGAATATAATAGAATAAATAACACAGTTTAAAATAAAAACATAATGCCACCTATATCACAATATTCTAGGGTATAATACTGAAACCACCAAAAGCCTCCCAACCTTAAGGAGGGAGTTAATTACTAAAACTCAAATTTATACATAAGACAAAATGAATATAGAATTATATTAAAAAAAAACAATTAAAGAGGATAACAGGTCAACAGTCTCAAAGGCCACCAGAACTAGAAAACTATAAAGCAGCCGACGCAGTCTTTGAGCTGCCGCACAGAAACCCGCCACTTTCCGAGTAATGGAAAGAATACTATCCTCAAGCAGAAAGGCCACTTGTTGGCTCGGTGAATTTCCTGGGGAACGAGCCAGCAATGGAAATATTAATTCTAAACTTAAGTCCCTATAAAAGGAGCAATAAAGCAGAACATGTTCGATTGATTCAACTTCCCCATCACCACAAGGGCATAGACACTCCGCATAAGGAGTCCCACTGAAGTGACCTTCAAGAACAGCAGAGGGGAAGCATCTACATCTAGCCAACTATTCTGTATTATTGGTAGGTTCAAAATGCTGCCGCCGCCACCCCACCTTTTGTCTACAGAAACTCTCTGGGCTTGGGGTAGGAAAACCCAGGGAAAAAACCTCTTAATTTGGCTCTTGGACAAGTACAAAAATCTTCCACATGCAAGCCTATATGTAGTGAGAAAACTGATAGCTGCTGAACATCTGAGGATGTGCTTGCACCAGAGAAGTCCCCCTTTGACCCCCACTTTTCCTGAGTTAAGAACCAATTTGGAGAGGCTTGTAAAAAGAAAAGAACTAAAAAAACAAAAACCAGTTTTATTCTACAGATTACTTCCATCTGAGGCTTTCTCAGCTTTTAGATATAGTTAAGAATGCTTAGTGGGATTACAAAAATAGGTTGTCTTAAAGCATGCTTAAATGTTTACAGAGGCTTTTGCAACGCCCAAGTGTATTGAGCATAGGTTAGTGTTTCTTATTTAAATTACATTGTAGGTAAACTATAATAGAATAGTATCCAGGATATGCAGAGCACACACTCACAAAGCAATAAAACATCCCTAACAACCAGTCTGACTAAACAAACTGTTCCCTATGCTAAACTTCCTGAAGCCATAAGCCCTGGCTCCTTGCCTTGAACTCACCAAACTCCTGATGAGAATTCAAGCTTCCTGCCCTCCTGTCTTTCAAGGATCTGCAAAGTTATTTTACTGCAGCCAGCCTCCATGGCCACATGTCCTCCTGTGCACCTCCAGCTTCGCTTCTTCTAACAAAGAACTCCTTTCTTCCTGGCAACAGCTCTAGGTCCCACCCACCTGGTGTGTTGATTGGCTGAGTCCTGGAGTATACCAGCCTGTTAGTCAAGACAGGGTTCACTTCTTTAGAGGAGGGAGAGGCTGATCACTAAAAATACAGTAAAGAAATAGCACCTGTTCTTGTGTAGCTCTGTGTCTAGTTATTCATATGCAAGTTTAACTGAAATCAGTAAAACATATAGCATAAATTATACATATTTATTCAGAAGTAAATATGGTAAGACAGAACTGCATATTAGGGTAGTGCACAAAACTGGTTTGCCCAGTTTGGTTCAAGTCCGAACTGGACCAGGCATGTTCAGTTTTGGTACCCCTGAACTTAGGGAATGGTTTGAATTTAAACCGGTTCAGGTCCAGTTTGGGGGTACCAGACACATAAAATTAGTTTTAAAAGGCAGATGTAGCACCACCAAGGGTTTGGGGGGCCTCATGGAGTGCTGCTTCAGACACAGAGGTGGTTTCTGGCAGTTACCCCTCCCCCGCCGGCCTTCCCCCAGCCTCCTACAGGCCGTTTCAGCCTGTTTTGGTCCTCTATGAGTGTGCGACAACCATTTTCTGGCCACCATGCATGCACATGGGCCATTTGTATGGCTGGGTTACAACCCAGCCATGCAAATGACATGCACATGTGTTGTGGCCTAGAAAGTGGCCACAACACACTCACAGAGGACCGAAATGGCCCCGAAATGGGCCCAAACAGCCTGTAGGAGGCCGGCAGGGAGGGTAACCACATAAATCCCCCCGTGACCACAGCAGCACCCCCTGAGGCCCCCAGTGGTAGTAAATCCACCCAAACTGGGCCTGGTTTGGTTTGAGGTCAAGCCCCTCAGACTGAGTTAGTTCAAGCTCAAGCTGGTTTGCATATCCCTACTACTTACATATGGAAAGCTTATGAAGGTTGGTATTTAGACACCTTTAAGATCTAAAGCATGTTTCACTGCCTTCAAAAGCAACCCACCATTGCTTTAATAAAATAGGGTATTCAAGGTCATTGTTCCAAAGATCTTGGATATAACAGATAATCTTTGCACTTCTGATAGAGCAAGGTTACAGGCTTAGGTGCATCCAATAGATGTTCCAGGTCTAATAACAGAAATAGCATTTCAGAAGCAGAAATTGCATTAGGACCAAAGAGCCGTGATAGTAAATGCTTTAACTGAATAAACTGCCAGCTAGTACTCTCAGAATGTTAAAAGATTTTAAAACACCTTCAGAAGAGATTGACTGATCTAGCGTGATGACATTGTGGCCCAATAAAAAGATTTACAAGCAATTTTCAAAGAGAAATTCTTCCACAGCAAAAGCTTTTCATGCTGGAAAAGATCAAAACCATGTCTAGAACTCAAAGTTCTCCATTTATGCTTTGTGGCTTTAACCACTGGTAAAGACCTAGATCTGTGAACAAATGATGAACCCAGCACCTGCCAAGATTTCAGTTGGGGTCAAATGCTAACTTTCAAGCTGTGCCCAAGGCGTGACCAAAACTTGGGACTCATTGTTCCACCCTAAGACGGAAGTTAGAATAAATGCCCAATGATAAGCCTGTAAGTGCGGAAAATTAAATCTGCCTTCTGTTCTCCATGCAAAGGGTCCGTGGGACCCACAATGTGAATACATGGCAGCAAGTGCACAGAGGAGTGCATCTGCTGTACTCAAATTCTTTCACACTAATGGGAGGATATTACAATCCTGCGGCGGTTAGGGTATATCAGGCTAGAATACTGGCACAAGTGTTGTACAGGGTTCAGAACTGTCCCACCTGTAATTTTAAGCCCTTAGGAGTGGTGCAATCTGGATTTCTTCATGCCATTTCATGCCATTTTTCAAGTCCACAGATGTGCATCGAATGCTATCTTGCATTTAGAAACAGGGTTATCCAGAGTTGAGGCACAGGTGTGGATTCGTACATTTAACTACTGTCTTAAATTTTATGCCTGCCCCCAGGGCCTTGCCCCCTTGGTTTTGAAAGATGAGTTTCTGGTGCAAGAGCCTCTATAACAATTTGGGCAGATATGGCTTCTCACTGCAATATTTATTGGCTTTGGGTCATGATGCTGCCAAAGAAATTATTAAACCGCGTGTGGCAGATATGGAGAAGCAATTGGATTTAAAACTGGTTATCACCAGTAGCACTTTAGGTGAGTTTTTCAAATGACCCCCAGCCAGCTACATACCTCACCCACTTGACCACCTTAAACCAGAGGAGAGCCTTTTTGCGGGTGCGGTTTAATGCCTTGCCTTCTGCCGTTTTGGATGTCAGATTTAAGGGGATACCACTAGGGAACCAGTTATGTCCACGTGGTTCAGGTGACACTGAGTCTGTCCTATATGTTCTTTTACACTGTGCTTATTATAGGGGCATTCATACTATCTGGATTGAACCATTTCTAAAAAATAGGCCTGGTCAATCAAAGGAGTATTACATCTCCTATCTTTGGCAAATCAGCATGCCACTGCCACAGTGGGGACAGCAAGATTCTGTGCAGCAGCCTGTAAACTGAGATGGGAACAACTTAGTTGTAACTGAGATTTTTGCATTACCTGATGTGGTGTTATCAAGTTTTACTGTTTTGATTTTGTTTTGTTTTATGCTGATTTATATTTTGGTGTGTATGTTGACTGGTCATTGATCGTAATAAATTATTACTTACTAAATCTGCCTTCTTCAATAGGTAGCTAAAGTTTATAAAGTGAGTGTCTTTGCCATAAACAAATCATTGACTAGTTTATAAACTTGCTTAAAATATGATAAAGGTATAAGAATAGAAGACTTCTTAAAATATGAGCCTTGGCATTAGATTAATCTTAACCACATTTATTTTGCCCCAGATTAGGAATGACTTGAACCATGCTTTGAAGCATGGTTAAAGCACTTTTAAGAACAAAAAGGGAATTTTAAGGAAAAGGAGAGCAGGTGCTTACCTGCTCTCCACTGCCACTTCTAGCTTACTGCTGGGGTGGCACGCATCCCAAAAAGCCCCACACACTGTCAGCATGCACATGGTGTCCAAATTTAAATTTACTAATTGAGAGAGCTTACTGGAAATTACTGCATACAGGCAGTAATGGCCTGGATGAGGGATAATAAACTAAAACTGAATCCAAGCAAGTTGGAGGTGTTCATTTTGGGGGGATTGTAATCTGAAAGATAGGATAGAACTTCCTGTTCTGGACAAGATTATACTCCCCCAGAAAGAACAAGTTCATAACTTGAGAGTGCTCTTGAACCCGGGTCTCACCCTGGTGCCTCTGGTTGAGGTTGTGGCCAGGAGCACTTTTTACCAGCTGTGATTGATTCGGCAACTACACCCATTCCTTGAGGAGAATGACCTGAAAATGGTGGTACACCAGCTGGTAACCACTAGGTTGGACTACTGTAATGAGTTCTACATAGGCCTTTGTATGTAGTTTGGAAATTTCCATTAGTTCAAAATGCAGCTGCCAGATTGGTCTCTGGGGTATCCTGGAAAGATCACATTATGGCTGTTCTTAAACAACTGCACTGGCTTCCACAATATGCTTCTACGCAAAGTACAAAGTGCTGATTATTACCTTAAAAACCCTGAATGGCTTAGGTCCAGAATACCTGAGAGAGCACCTTTCTATACATAGTCCCTACTGCTCATTAATATCATCAGTAGGAGTCCATCTTTGGGTGCCACCAGTTAATCTCGTGGCAATCTAGGATCAGGCCTTCTCAGTTGTTGCCTCTGGGTTGTAGAACACACTCCTCATGGATATAAAAGGATTATCTTCCTTAGAGGCCTTCAGGAGAGCCTTAAAGATCCTTAGCTAAGCGGGTTCCACCCTGGTCACATATGCATGGGAGAATAGAAGTGTGAGCACTGTAAGATATTCCCCTCAGGGGATGGAGCCGCTCTGGGAAGAGCAGAAGGTTCCAAGTTCCCTCCCTGGCATCTTCAAGAAAGGGCAGAGAGAGATTCCTGCCTGCAACCTTGGAGAAGCCGCTGCCAATCTGAAGACAATACTGAGCTAGATAGACCAATGGTCTGATTTAGTATATGGCAGCTTCCTATGTTCCTAACTGAATGCATGAATGAATGTATACATAAATAAAATTTCTGCTGATCAGAGTTGCAGTACAATGTATTGTCTTTGCCAGTACCCAAAGCTAAAGTTGGAAGACTACTCTGTGAAGAGAAGACACAGCCTGAGGTAGTAAGCAAGCTTTTCTAAACATCTAGCCTTTCCCCCCTTCAACTAATTAACAGGAGGAGGGAAGATTTTCAGGGGTTGGTTTCTCTTTAAGGGATAAGTCTCTGTGTGTGTGTGTGTGTGTGTGTGTGTGTGTGTGTGTGTGTGTGTGTGATTTGCCAGGGCTAGCAAACTCCAGTGTTTTTGTTTGTCCCTGCCTGGAGGGGGTGGAGTCAGCTAGGGCTGGGGGAGGCCCCACATTCCTTTGACTCACATCCTGTGTCTCAGTTGGAAGCCTACTCTCTACATAAGAGGTGAAGGCCCGAGAGCATAGCTAACAGGGATAGCAAACAAGACGGAGTTTTGCAGGAGTTTAGTGGGAAGTGTGCAAGGGAGCCTGGAGCAAGCCCCTGTGATCACAAGCAGCCTGGTGGAGAAGAGAATGTAAGTACAAATCTCTCTCATATTCTTAAGAAAGGCTGTTTGGACAGTTAAATAGTTTACCATTACAGCTGAGACCTATCCTTCTAATAACTATCTCTAAATACCAACAAAAACAGTATGAAGACAGAAAGTCAGCAGGGGAGGGGGCACTTCCCAGTGTATTGCATAGAGTGCCACATGTATGACTATTTGTCCCATGGAAAGCATCCTCAAGGATAAAATTGTATAACACATAGGAGAACAGGCCCTGCTGGGAGTGAACCAGCATGGCTTCTGCAAAGGTAAATCTTGCCTCACAAACCTTTTGGAGCTTTTTGAGAGTGTCAACAAGTGTGTGGATCAAGGTGACATAGTATACCTGGACTTCCAAAAAGCTTTTGTCAAAGTTCCTCATTAAAGACTCCTGAGGAAACTTAGCGGTCATAGGATAAGGGGACAAGTACATGTGTGGATTGCTAACTGGTTGAAAGACAGGAAACAGAGGACAGGTATAAATGGAGAGTTTTCACAATGGAGGGAAGTAAGAAGTGGGGTCCCTCATGGATCTGTACTGGGACCAGTGCTTTTATTCATAAATGTTCTAGAAGCAGGGGTAAGCAGCGAGGTGGCCAAATTTGCAGATGATACCAAACTCTTTCGGGTAGTAAAATCCAAGGTGGATTATGAGGAGCTCCAAAAGGATCTCTCCAAACTGGGTGAGTGGGCGACAAAGTGGCAAATGCAGTTCAAAGTTGGCAAGTGTAAAGTGATGCACATTGGGACGAAAAATGCCAACTTCAAGTATACGCTGATGGGATCTGAGCTGTCGGTGACTGACCAGAAGAGGAATCTTGTGGTCGTGGGGGACAGCTTGTTCAAAGTGTCAATTCAATGTGCGGCAGCTGTGAAAATGGCCAATTCCATGCTAGGGATCATTAGGAAGGGGATTGAAAATAAAACTGCTAATATTATAATGCCCTTATACAAAACTATGGTGCGGCCACACTTGGAGTACTGCGTACAATTCTGGTCACCACATCTAAAAAAGGACATTGTAGAACTGGAAAAGGTGCAGAAGAGGGCAACCAAGATGATCAGGGACCTAGAGCACCTTTTTAATGAGGCAAGGCTACAACACTTGGGGCTTTTTAGTTTAGAAAAAAATACAACTGTGGGGAGACATGATAGAGGTCTATGAACCATGCATGGTGTGGAGAAAGTGGATAGAGAGAAATTCTTATCCCTCTCACATAACACTAGGACCAGGGGTCATTCCATGAAATTGATTGCCAGGAAATCTAGGACCAACAAATGGAAGTAATTTTTCACACAACACATAATCAACTTGTGGAATTCTCTGCCACAAGATGTGGTGACACAGCCAACAACCTGGATGGCTTTAAGAGGGGTTTGGATAACTTCATGGAGGAGAGGTTTATCAATGGCTACTAGTTGGAGGGCTATAGGCCACCTTCAGCCTCAAAGGCTCTGAGTACCAGTTGCAGGGGAGTAACAGCAGGAGAGAGGGCATGCCCTCAACTCCTACCTGTGGCTTCCAGCGGCATCTGGTGGGCCACTGTACGAAACAGGATGCTGGACTAGATGGGCCTTGGGCCTGATCCAGCAGGGCTGTTCTTATGATTAAGGTGGAGGAGAGCTTGTCTTGTGGTAGTAGCAAGCATGACTTGCCCCCTTTGCTAAACAGGGTCTGCACTGGTTGCACATGAATGGGAGATTGTGTGTGAGCACTGTAAGATATTCCCCTTAGGGGATGGGGCCACTCTGGGAAGAGCAGAAGGTTCCTGATTCCTTCCCTGACATCTCCAAGATAGGGCCGAGAAAGATTCCTGCTTGCAAACTTGGAGAAACTGCTGCCAGTCTGTGTAGACAATACTGAGCTAGACTGACCAATGGTCTGACTCGGTTTCAAAGAAAATTGGAATGGAATAGAATCTTTATTTCAGTCATCAACTAGGCAGAAACAAAACACAAAACACAAAATTAGAAAAATTGAAAATTTGAAAAATCATGCACATGTGCATCATTTATAATACAATCCAGCTTTTCTTGATATACAATGTTTGTTACCTTGGCACACAATTTTTTAAATTAAAAAATGCAGAACATGCACAACTGTGCTATCCAACACATTTATTGCCTCTTTCATGCATCCAATAAAGTAGAGTCTTGTTTAGGAAAGATCATTATCTCTAGGGAAATCTCTGGTTTCATAGACCTCTATCAAGGTTTTTTGGATGATGTTGTATGGTGACGTCTGCATTTTGGCGAGATACATCTTCTTGTCACCTGGGGCAGCCATGAATAGATCATAATATATGGTGTAAGTAAGAGATGGTGGAGACAGTATATCTAGACTGCACAGAAAGTCAGTGCTAATTTGGAAAGCTAGCGCCTAAACCTCCATTTCTATTAGTAAGTGGGAGGAGGGTCAGCTGTCTTCACAACTTTCTACTACAAGATGGACAATATATGTATTGTTTTTTCTGTTTAACTCAATCTGTTCTTTTAAAAGCAAGAAATTGGTGTTATGGACATGCAACTGTACCTCCAAACATCCTGAAGCTGTTCCCAGCTGACAGGGGTCCTCTGGAAATTCCATACCAACTCAAGTATTCAGTCCCTGTCTTAAAATAACCTTTTCTGTTCCAATACAGCCATTGCCACAACTAATTCATGGATGAGGCATTTGTGCTCTGGATATACAATACATTCTAACATTTGCACTAGTCTGTCCATTTGCAGTATTAATGCATGTTATATAATATCTTTTTAGCCCAATAGTTAGTACTCATCATCATAAACATGTATTCACCATCAATGCAAGTATCAAACAGAACAGATTTGATTCTGTACTTGCTTTCAGGGGTGTGAACAAAACTGGAAGACTTGGTTCAGTTCAAGCTGAACTGGACAGTCTGGTTTTGTGCACGTTGAATGGCATTTGCCATTTTGTCACCCATTCCCCCAGGTTTGGAGAGATTCTTTTAGAGCTCCTCCCAATCTGTTTTGGATTTCACTACCCTAAATAGTTTGGTGTCATCTGCAGAATTTGGCCAGCTCGCTGCTTACCCCAACTTCTAGATCATTTATGAATAAATTAAAAAGTGCTGGTCCCTGGGGGACCTTACTTCCTCCATTTAGAGAACTGTCAGTTTATATCTATGCTTTGTTTCCTGTCCTTCAACCAGTTACCAGTCCACACATGAACCTTTCCCCTTATCCCATGACTGCTACTTTTTTCAAGAGTCTTTGATGAGGAACTTTGTCGAAGATGTTTTCAAAGTTAAGGTATACTATGTCAACCGGATTACTTTTATCCACATGCTCATATTTACACTCTCAAAAAACTCCAAAAGGTTGGTGAGGCAAGATTTACCTTTGCAGAAGACATGTTGGTTCTTCTTCAGCAAGGCCTGTTCTTCTATATAATTAACAATTTTATCCTTGAGAATGCTTTCCATCAATTTGCCTGGAACAGACAATAGGCTAACTGCCCTGTAATTTCCCAGATCCCCCCGGATCCCTTTTGAAAATCAGTGTTACATTGGCTACTTTCCAGTCCTCCAGTACAGAGCCTGCTTGTAGGGATAAGTTATACATTTTTGCAAAGAGGTTGGCAACCAGGAACTTCTCAAGAAAAAAAGAGAGAAATCTAAATTTCAGGAAAAAACACCAGAAAATATTAAAGGCATCCTGTTTTTAAAAAACCTACTTAATTAAAAGCTAGCTTTATTCTAAAAAATTTCTGTAGAAGAAAGCCTTGACAGTAAGGCCTTATTCTGGAAACAGTTCTGTGTAACTTTTGTGTTTATAATCAGAGGTGCACCTAGGTAATTTTGGAGCCTGGACCTAAAGGCTTTTGGAGCCCCACCCCATGCAAATTAAGCATCAACTTGCTCAGCTGAGCAACCACACCACTTGGGACAGACTAAAGAGGATTTGGGGCTCCCCAGGGGCTGTGGAGGCCTTGGATTTTGTCCCCAAAGTCCAGGGGTAAGAGCAGCTCTGCCCGGAATGCCAGGCCTACTGAAGATATCAGCTGTTTGCTGCAGCAGTGAAAAATGGAAATTCAGTGTTTAGAATTATTTGGAAGATAAAAGAAGTGTCATCATGCCATTATATAACCCCCGCATTTAATTTAGTGCATTGTTCCACTTGCCTCATCTCAAAATTAAGATTAACACTGAACTGAAACAGTTACAGAAGAGTGAACTTAAAATATCAGGGAGGTTGGAGCTTTTTAGTTTAATAAATAGACAAGGGGAGATAAAATGGATGTTTCTTATTTGTATGTGTGTCTCAAAATATTACAGTTAGGACTTGGGTCAGCCATGCAGCTGATTGGCAATAAGTTAGGCAAGCAAAACAAAGTACAAACTGCTAGGGGCCAAGAGATGCCACTCTCCACATGGCAACATATTCTTAATTATATGGATATAAATTATATACTATATCCATACATCTTCATATACATTTTAATTGTAAGTTGATTTGGGAGCCCATCTTGGTTAAAAAGTGAGGTATGCCTATAAGAAGTAATTTTCTGAGCAACACATATAGTTAATTTATGAAATTTATTTTTACAAGCTATGGTAATATCTTGTAGGGGACACATCTCCATATTCAGAGACCACTTACCTTTGATTACCAGTTGAAAGACAAAAAACAGGAGATGGTTCTATCACGCCCCAGTTGTGACCTTCCCAGGGCACCTGACTGGCCACTGTGGAGACAGAGCACTAGACTACATGAACCTTTGATCTGAGTGAGTGAGTGACAATGGGAACTCTTCTGTTCTTAATCTAAAAAAGAAGCACAGAGGGGGGCAGCACCACGCCAACAAATAGGAAGGAAGGAAGGAAGGAAGGAATCAGGAACAGTGCAGTAGCAGTGAGTAGATCCTGGTGCATTTTGAGTAAAACTCTTCTTCAGGGAAAATGGTTTGCAATGCAGAATACTCAGCTTCTAAGCTAAGCTGCTTACACGTTGATTATTCTGCTTTGTAAACAATTTTCCCTGAAGAAGAGTTTTACTTAAAATGCACCAGGATCTACTCACTGCTACTGCACCATTCCTGTTTCCTTCCTTATTAATCTAAAAAAGTAACTTCAATAAGAACAAATTGTTTTAGAATTCTACTTGGCTTTATAAATGCACAGCTTGCCCTATAAAAAGCTAGACTTAACAGCATGAGTGAATCTCTTCATGTGGCTTTTACTCTATGAATATATGCAGTATCTCTGTCCAAAAGCTATTTCAGAGTACAAAGAGTTTGGGTCCTTTCCTTTTGGGGGGCAGTGTGTACATGGATTGTGCATGCATTATGTGCATATCATGAATTTTGTTGTGCAACTTGTACCAAGAGCCAAAAGCTAACCCAATACCTTTGCCACTGTTTCTCTAGAAAATAACTTTCATAAACATTTGACATGCAGCTCCACCTGTCTTACACTGAGGAACACACCCAAGCAACCTTTTAAAAGAAAAATCCCACATATGTGTATACTTTGTGTTCTCACTGGAGAATCTGTCTATGCAGTTGTGAGTGTGAACAATATAGCGGGCGATCACATTGAGCAGGTGTCTTCAGGGAACCCTCTCTAAACTGACATCCACCAAGGAACCCCTGTAAAACAGTGCTGCATATTGCAAAGGTTTTTGGGGAGGGTGCATGGTCAGTTCACGTGGAGTACAGGCCAGACCTAGTGGGCTTCCTCTTGGCCTTTGTGAAGTCAGAGTGCAACCTAGAACACAACCAAATACCCTCTTGGTGCTTTGGATTGCATGGGAAGATTGGTAGTGGACAGGAAATCCTGTCCACTATTACTGACCTTTTCTGTGAATCATCTCTGATTAACTTTCAAAAGAACCTCACAATTTGCATTCCCTCTATAGAGTATTTCAAAGACATCATGGATGTGGTTCTGAAAACTAGGACTGCATGACTGGCTACCTCTCTTCCTTGCATATCTGTAAACAAATGGATACTACAAGACCACCACAAGTCCCCACTCTTTGGTGGCAGAGCTGTAAGAAGAACCTGTGTTCCAAGAACCCATACACAGTGGCTCCCGGGGCCTCCGTGAAGGGCAACTGGTGGTGCCCCCCGTGTCTCTTCTCTCCCTGGTGTGTAGTACAAGGGGTGTCATTTTTCTCCCTGTTGCACGTGCAGCCACAGCCCTGATGGAGCCGCCTGGGTTAGTAGGCTGCTGTCCCGCCGCTGGCCAGCTGAGTGGTCAGGATGGAAGTTGGCTGCTGTGCCCACCACTCTAATGAACTCCACGCATGCACGACAGCCAGCTGAGCGGTGGAGGCAGGGCATCCTACTACCCCAGGTTGCGCTGCCAGGAGAGAAGGGGCACCATGGGGGCAGGGTTGTGCCCGTACACAGGCCACCTGTGCCCAAACACAGGCCACCTATGTCCTCCCTACACAACTGCCACTCTTCTTTCCTCACAAGGAAAGTTCATTCAGAATATGTATGCCGCACCTCCAGTGCAATACTGCTAGGGGCAGCTAAAAAAAAAAATCAATATTAAATGAATAAAATTTAGTTAACTAAATCCACCTGAAGAAATGCTTGACAAACAAGCAGAAGGTTGCCAGTCCGAATCCCCACTGATATGTCTCCCAGACTATGGGAAACGCCTATACCAGGCAGCAGAGATATAGGAAGATGCTGAAAGGCATCATCTCATACTACATGGGAGGAAGCAATGGTAAGCTTCTCCTGTATTCTACCAAAGAAAACCACAGGGCTCTGTGGGCACCTGCAGTCAAAATTGACTTGACAGCACACTTTAACCTTTAAATCCACTTAGACTTAGAAGGCTATGCTGCCATTTTCAACTACTCAGGAGAGTGAGAAGCAAATAGCTTTCAAGGAATGCCACAAATATATACAATCCAGTTTTGAGTTATGTTTCTTAGATGCTTGGTTTATTAGTTTATTGAACTAAAGCTGAACAAGAATTAAAGCAACTCATATCAATAATAATGAAAAATTCTCCATAAGTTTCTTATGTCAGCATATAAGCATCCATTACATACAGCATCAGTACACATCTCAAACAATTCTGAACTTAAGAGTGTAACCAATGTGGGGGCAAACATGAGCTCAATAGGTGTCATTCAACAACAGATGCATTTGCCCCCAATGGTCCTGTGTATCAGCAGTTAAGAAATATGCCACAGACGAGCACTTGGTAGGGTTATAATGAAGGCCTTGGAAAGGATATTTAGATGCTGTGACGCGTCTATACCTACAAAGATTAGAACGTTCGGACAATGGTTTTCCCCATGACACTCTATGGATGCGAAAGCTGGACTTTGAAGAAACAAGACAGAAAAAGCATTGACGCTTTTGAACTTTGGTGCTGGAAAAGACTTTTGAGGATACCATGGACAGCCAGGAAAACAAACAAATAGACCATATAACAAATCAATCCAGAATTCTCACTCAAAGCACAACTGACCAGGCTCAAACTATCATACTTCAGACACATAATGTGAAGACCCAGCTCCCTTGAGAAGTCCATAATGCTGGAAAAAGTTGAAGGAAAGAGAAGACGACGCTTAGCAGCAAGGTGGATGGACTCGATAATGACAGCAATGAATGCACCACTGAGAGACCTCAAAGGCCAAGCTGAAGACAGACCATCTTGGAGAGAAACCATCTATGTGGTTGCTAAGAGTCGATACCGACTTGACAGCACTTGATCAATCAGCCAATCAGCCCTACAGTATTGGAGGTTATTGCAGATGCATCCATGGTCAGAGTCTGTGCTGTCACAGGACCATGGTCATTGTAAGTTTCTCCAGATCACATGTCATTAAAGAGGAAATATTTTAATCATTCTCCTATGCAAAAGAGTAGACAATATAAAACAGAATAATATCTACAAAGGCCAATCAACTCAAAGCCTCTGGGAATAGGTGCTCATGAGTACACAAGGCTCAATATCCCTGCCTGAAAGCCTTCAAGATACCAGATATTTTACTGGATGAATCTCTAGTGCGCAGGTGTATGCAACATTTGCATATGGGGCATTTTGCATTGGTCAAAATACAAAGACAGCCAACTTCAGCTACAGGTAAAGCAATAACTTAAAAGAGTCCTATGTCATCTTATGAACTAAGGTTGCAATCCTAGGCACACTTAATTGGGATCAAGCCCAAAGAATCTTACTTCCAAGTAAACATGAATATAGTTTGGTTATAGTACATTATATTGTGGAATAAGCTTTTACATAATAGAGCCCACTCAGAAGATGCATGAAGTACTATCCTAAGCTGACAGGTAAATATACTCACATAAGAGGAAAATAGGTTCATAAATAAGAGAGTCAAATGGCCAAAGAATGCACGGTGTACCGGGTGTGCGTCACCATCAATCAACTCCCCCGCCCTCCATACTTACATGCATACCTTTCCAGCTTAAAGGTACCACACCCGTCATACATTTGGGTGAGGAGACTAACCCACAAAAGCATATACCAGTTAGTTTATAAAGTGCCATGGAACTCTATTGCTAGCCACATATCTTCCAGCTAAAGTTAAGTTAGTTATTGCAAATATATTTAGCTGCATCAAGCAGCTAATGATCTAATCACATAACCTTTTGCTCTCCAAACACAGCACACAATAATAGTGTTTGAAATGCTAGCAGTTACTGCTTAGACCTTTATTTACCTGAGGAATCTACAAGTTAGTGGTAATAAGTAACCTTATTTTGTGCACAGGTGACAATTACATGTTTTTATTGTCGATGAAAATATCTGTATATCTTAAAAGATTGTTTAATCTTGCACTAAAAGAAGTGCTCCTAAAATGAAGCCTAGGACGTCGCCTGCTTTATATAATATTATTTCGTACCAGCCGCAGCAACTATCATTTATGCCAACCCATCTCCCGACGCAGTGTTCAATTACCTTCAGTTTTAGAGACAACCAGTATCAGCTACAAATAGCGTGGGTGCCATCTACAGGTCATGCCGTATTAACGCTTAACGTTCAGCTGCGATATTTGGTTTCGCCAGAGTTCCTTCCACCCCACTCTCCCATACGCATACCACACATAGAGCCATCTATTAGAAGGCTTTTGACTTTAAAAAAAATTGCAATCTGACTGCAAAAGGATGGTAAGCTTAAGAGATCCTACACTTTGCTATATTTCTCACAATGGGCGCCTTCAAACGAGGCGTTTTAACTAATAACAGCAAGAACAAAGTCTCTTGTTTTTATATAGTGCGGGTTCGAAGATCGTTAGATATTTGTAATACAAAATTTTGTATTCCATACCCTGATACAAAATTCCTTTACAAGCGGTCATACAATTATTCTCAACGACAGCAAGAACCCATTTAGCAAGCTCTAATACCATCAATGACTTGCGTTAGACTCCTCTTAGCCAATCATTTAAGAGGATGGGCGAGGCCTCGAACCCATCCTTGTCCAATCAGACCGCGAAAGCCACACGACATTAGTGTTCGCCTTTTGCACGCGCTTGGTACAGTGATTGATGTCACAAATAGTCCAATGGATACAGTGGAACAGGCGGAACGCTTCCAGAGCCCGGGCCGTGGAGGCTGTGCCGGGGCGAGTGGCAGCCGAAGCATCCCATCGGAGCGACAGGGAGCAGGCTGTGCGAGGAACAACGCACCAATGTCGATTCCGTGTGGGCGGGGCGAAAGGGCGGGCCTCCGTGTTTCGGAGTCAGAACGGAACAGTGAGGGAGCCGGTCGGAGCGCCCGCGCGCGGGGCAGTGCATTTGCGACTGCCGCTGCCCAAAAATGCACTCGGATGCTGCCGCTGTCAGTAAGTTGCGGGCAGGTGTTGTGCGGTGGAGAGGCAGCTCGTAACCTTCGTCTTCCTGAGAAGGGGTTGCAAGGGGGAGGCGAGGGTGGTGTTCTCCTTCTCCTGGGATGAAGCGGGGAGGGATGTGTGGAAGGGGGAGTGGGGGTGGCGGTGAGCCGGCGCACAGGGGAAGCCCAGGCGGAGCGGGGAAGGGGGCAGGTAGCGAGGAAGAGGACTGGGGGTGGTGCCAGGAGGGGTAGGAAATAGTTGTGACGCAGTTTGCCCCATTCTGGCCAGGGATTTTTCCGGATAGCAATCGTCTTCCTGGCGGGCGGGGGGGGGGGAGCGGGGCCTCCCATCACCCCGCATTGAAAGAGAAGCGGGAGGTGGGGAAGAAGGAATCGGTCCTTTATATTCATGGCTCTAGGGCCCGCTGCGAAGGGGAGGATGAAGCACCTCTCTCTCTTTCTCATTGCATTGTGGGAATCTGATTCTCGTCTCCTGGCTTCTGCGAGGACATATGGTGGTGGTGCACTACGACTCCCAGAATGCAACGCCAACTGCCTGTCTCCCACGCCCCCCTCCTTTCTCATCCATCACCGCCCCCCCGCGTTTGGGTCAGTGGGGTGCAGCTTGAGAGCGCAGGCCCGTTCTCCTGGGAAAGAAAACGCAGGTAGGGGGTTCCTGCAGTGGATCATACCCAGGAAATCTAAGGCTCCTACTTTCAAGGCTGTACCTGCTTTATGGGGAAGAAGAGGAAGCAATAGGAATGGGAAAGGCTAATAGTTTGTGTTTATATATTTTGCACCTTAACTTAAGGTCTCAGTGTTTTTCTAGCGTTTTGCTGTACTGGGCGAAGTTCCCTGTTACCTGACTGTCATTGTCTGCATTCTGGAAAAGTCATCATGGGAAGGGGGGCGGGGAAGCAGAACAGCCTTTGACTGTGTTCTGAACATGTTGTTTTGAAGTCAGTTTTAAGTCAGTAACTTCAAGTAAACATGTATTCGTATGGATCTGCCCATTTTCTCTTGTCACTAGGTAGCATCAAGGAGATACGAATCACATTTTATTATAAACGGTCTACTTTGCATGTGGATTGCTATAGACTAGGGTTCTTCTCAAATTATTTCCTGACTTTTCAGATTTCTTGTGTTTAAAAAATAATAATCCACACACATTGCCTTTCTCCCTTCAGGATCCAAAGCAGTCATAACCCAAATCTTTAACAGGTCTGCTTGGAAGTGCATCTAGATTTTGGTGGAACTGTCTCCTAGATATGCTTTGATCTGCAGCCTTTGTTTGCCTTGTCCTCATCTTTGTATTTTGGATAACTTCCAATTTCTGCATCATATTTAAGCTTTGTAGTTTCAAAGATACAAAATGAGCATTATTAGCACATAAGCTTTTCTTTAAAAAAAAAACCAGAACACTAAGGTATTTATACTCTTAGTTTTCATGAGTATTCAAAATTATAATTACAACTATCCAGTGCTAGGGATCAGCCTGCAAGCTGCTACAACTTACCTGAGGTATCTGCATAGGTTTCTCCTCCAGCTTTGCTACTCGCTGTAAGCCTCTTACAGCATCTGCTTCTTTTGACTTTCTTTAACTTTCTCCACACAAGCAGACGGGGCAATAGCCTGCTTGTTTCCCTGTAGGAGGGTGAAAAATGATGTCTCAGTTCTTTGTGGTGAGAGAGTATCTGCAACGTGAACAGGGGCCAAATCAGGAGGATAATGTTTTCACCACTCTCCAGGTCAAAGAGAAAGGCAGGCCAGAGGAAAGGAGACAATTGACAAGAGAATTGATTTTAGTTGTTTTTATTTTAATGTAAACTGCCCTGAGCCACTTTTGGAAGGGCAGCATAGAAATTAAATTAAAAAATAAAATAAAAACAGTTTACAAGCAAAAAAGGGGCCTAGGTCTGTATGTTCTTCTTGTAAAGATGACCGTGTATTCTCTGAGGGGCAAAGGCCAAAATGCATTTGGGACTAAAGAGTTAAATGTAACTCTCTAATATATGGGAATAGAATTGTAACTAATATTTTTCATTGTTTTACATAAAACATCTTCATATTACATAGTTATCATTTTGAATGAGCAATAGGTAGTAAGTGATATTTTAAAACCATGCTTTGTAAAACATTTCATGTACCATTCTGGAAATATTTCATAAGACTTTTTTCAGTTTTTCCAAATGTTCCAGTTTTTCTATCACTGGCCTTGGGAGTGGGGAGAGAGAAAAAAGTAGTTCCTGCCACACACCCCCGTTGTAATATTTTCGCATAGATTAAGCCTTAAAAGTTAAGCCTCAAAACAAGCTAGTCAAAATGCAGTACTGTATAAAACTATTAAAATTACATTATCCAGATTTGTTATGACCACTGAAGGCCACCTCACATAAAATGGTTTTTAATTCTTTCAAAACAAATTATTGCATTTAAGGTATGAAGTTCTTTAGAACAGTGCAGTTGTTAAGCCAAAACGCTTTGATTATGCTTCTATGTTACTTAATCTCATGCCTCTTATTTCAGATGTGAAGGAAACATCTGAAGATTTAAAACAAAACAAGACTTCTGAGGGTACATATCTAGCAGAACAAGCAAAGTATTTGGATACTGGATAATGTTCCTGTTTTTTGATGTTGTTTTTAAAATCAGAATTGTGTAGGTTCCTTAGTGCTACTTCTGCAAACTCAATCATTTCAAAAGCGTAACAGCCGTAGAAACCAAGGAACTATAGATGTTGGCCTAGCTAAAGGATTTGGCATCTGTTTCATTCCTTAAAGGAACAGGCATGCAGTCTGGGAGTGCTTCTGGATTCACACCTCTCCCTGGGGGTTATTCACACATGACTTTACGCAGCAGGGTATCTGAGGTGCAAAACTACTTAGCAGTAGACTTGAGGCAGTTTAATTCAGGGGATTAGATGGACAGTTCACATAGCCGTGGTCTCCTCCCCACACTCCCTGTGATCTCTCTCCTATGTGCGTTCCCACTGCTTGCTCTGGTTTTTCCTCCAACCAATCACATCGCAGGAGGAGGCACGGGACACCTCCCTTCAGTATTACTTTTTAAAAAGTTTGACAGCCAGCCGGATTTCCGCAGAAGTGACCAGTCAAAACAACAAAATGCTTAATCCCAATTTGCAGTCTCCATTGTTAAGCTTCCAAACATCTGCATATGTAAGCTGTGTTCCTATGGTGACCAAACTTGAAAGCATAGGAAGACACACATTTTGCTTGTGCTTGCATTTAACTCAGGAATTTCTCCCTCCCCTTCTGGACTCTGTTCACAGAATTTTATCAAACTGCCACATCCCCTCCTTCCATCCCCCAGCACTTGCAATTGCAAATTACTCAAAGAACACACCAGACTGAGCTGTCAAACTCACCTTTGCTGATACTTGGTGTTATGGAAGTCCACCCAGCAGATACTTAAAAATAAAACAAAACACGAAAGTGCGAGTAAGCCATATTATTGGCAATGGCCGCTCCACACATCAATGAAAAAGTTTGGGTTTTTTCAAAAGCAGCTGGAAATACAGGCTTTTATAAAGCTGGAAATGCTTTGGGCTAAGGCAGAATGAGCAGCCTCGATTTGAGGGGAAACAGAGTCCCTGATAGCCCGCAGAGACTAAGGGGCAAATCCTGCTAATATGTGGACTGTCATACTCCAATCCAGAGTGGATTTGAAACAAAAGTCCTGTCTGTAAAGCCTCCTGGTATCTCAGGTTGAGGCGGTGGCCAGAGGGGCTTTCTATCAGCTTCGGCTGATATACCAGCTGTGTCCATTTCTCAAAATTAATGAACTCAAAACAGTGGTACATATGCTGGTAACCTCCAGACTTGACTTCTGCAATGTGCTCTATGTGGGGCTGCTTTTGTACGTATTCCGGAAACTGCAGTTGGTCCAGAACGCAGCAGCTAGTTTGGTCTCTGGGTCATCTTAGAGAGATCACATCATTCCTTTGTACACTGGCTGCCAGTAGGTTTCTGGGCAAAATACAGAGTGCTTGTTATAACCTATAAAGCCCTGAACAACTTAGGCCCTGGGTATTTAAGATAACTTCTTCTTCTTTATGAGCCCCACTGTCCATTGAGGTTGTCTGCAGAGGATCGTCTCTAGTTGCCACCAGCTCAGCTGGTGGCCACATGGGGGACGGGCCTTCTTGGTTGCTGCCCCGAGACAGTGGAATGCGCTCCCTACTAAAATACGATCCTCCCCATCTCTGACAATTTTTAAAAAGCATTTGAAAACCTACCTTTTCACCCAAGCTTTTTCAGTTTTTTTTTAAAATTAAGTTTTAATCTGTGTTTGACTCTTAGATTTTCTAAATTGTTTTAAGATTGTTGTGTATGTTTTAATTAACTGCCCAGAGAGGAAAGTTTGGGATGGTGTACAAATTTGACAAATAAATAAATATAAATCATCCCCTCGTGTAATATATTGGAAGCTGAGTTCTTCAAGAATGAATTTTTCAATATTAATCTCTGCAAAGTAATTGCTGAGTTGTGATTTCGAACATATGGTATGGCTGTCCTTTCAGGAAAATCTATCTATCTATATAATTAATTATCTTAAACGTACCTGTTGCTAATCCCTGCATGGCAGCTTTCACGAGGGTTCGCAAGCGAGCTGCTGATTAGTGACAGGGACGCGAGGAGAAGCAGCAGCCGGCCGCCAACGTAAGGGTAGTGGCTGCTGCCAGGTTGGCAGGTGGCTGGCTGAGGAGAAGTGGCCACTGCCAGGCGGCTGCCAGGGAGAAGCAGCGGCTGGCCGGAGAGGAGAAGCAGCCTGGCCGCCAAGGGAGAACGGGAGAAAGAAATGAAGATGGGCGAAGAGAGACAGGAAGAACTAAGGGCACAGATGCTCTGCGCCAGGTCAGCTAGTATTCTAAATTTTCTATTTTAGTTAGTCTTGCAAGTACAGTGCTGAGGGTGTGAATAATCTTATTTCTCTTCATTCTTTTTGGTCCTTTGACCATGGAGGCTGGACTGCTTGGTTTACTATATTATTGTGCACGTATTAAGTACTACAGTGGAAATATTTAAGATTTTTCCTTTGTTCTTTTTGGTATTTTAGCAACTGGTTTTACATAACTGGGAAGCCCAAGATTTGGGTGCTAATTTTTGTTGCTATTTAATTATAGCATTAGTAGTAGTCATTATTTTTCTCATTTGTATGTGGAAAAGTGGGCTATGATGTTTCACGTTCTTGGCAACAAGTTAACGTTATTGCCTGTAACTACTGACTGATATGTCGGTATACATTGCCTAGAGAGAGAGAGATATCAGGCGGTATATAAATATGGTAGATAAATACATGTGTAGCCATGTCTGACTTTGCAGTTTGACAAAATGTCTTAAGTTTGTAATTCATTGTTTAACTAATATTAAAATATTTAGGAACAACCTTGGGGTTTCAAGATAAATGGCCTGATCCTTCCGATATAACAGTTCCCATCATCTAACTAAAACTTCCAAGGAAATGTGTATGTTGTAGCAAACGTCTCATCATGACATTAGGAAGGGCATTGTAACACCTGACACAATTTAGACAAGAACAGTCTCTCCCTCCCCCACCCCCATTCCCTTGAGGCTTTCCCTTGCTGGGCTGTGTAACATTAGACCAAGGGTTCCCAACAGGGGGTACTTGAAGGACTCCCAGGGGGTATTCAGAACGCTCCTGCTTCCGCATGCTACAGCTGTGCTATTTGTTCCCCATCTAAGGATTGTTGGCTTGAAGCTGATGCATCTTCAGTGATGTTTCTGCTGTTCCTCATTGGCTGGCTATGAGCTGAAGTTCAGCATACCCTCTCAGCCTGACTGACAGGCTACAGAAAATTACCACTGGGTACTCCCACTGAAAGTAATAGGACATGTAAACCTGTCTTGAGTCTCCATTAATTCCAATGAGACTCTTTATGAGTATTGTAGTTTAGATGTAAGCCAGTGACTGTAGTAGTTTGTCTCCTTAACTGTGACATTTAAGTGTATGTGTGTACATACATCTTCTCTCTATGGGGCACCTGAGCTGAAGGTTTGCAACAGAAGGTGTACGCTTGTTTGTGAACCCATATACTAGAGGTTCGGTTTTGGGTCTGATGGCCAGCCCGTAACTGAAGCATTTTATTGTGTTGTCGTGAGTAGTTCTGGAGAGTGGGAAAGTGAAGAGGTGTCCTTCCTCCTGAGTCTCCAGATTGTGTAGAACCAAACAGCTTTTTTTGGGGGGGTGATCCCTTTTCACTTCAAAATGGATAGACTTTTAACCATCTGAGTTCAGTATTGGAGGAAATAATACTGTCAAGAAAGTTAGTCATGGCCAACTTAAGTCCTATTGATTTCAATGGGACTTGGCCTAAAACCAACCTCTTTATAATCTAACCCAATAAAATAATTAGACCTACTTGCTTGGAAGTATGCAGTTGAACTTTTGGACTTGATTTTAAAGTAAACATGCTTAGCATTAGGTTAATGGTCTTTTGAGATACTGCTGCAACAAATCTAGAATAGTACAGGTGCTTTTTTAAAAAGTACTGAATCAACTCGTCTCTCTCTCTTTTTAAAGTTTAATGTGTTGAATGTTTCTCAGTGTCTTGTATTATTTGGATCTGAACTGAAATATTTGGGGCTTTAAACACTGTTGCTCATCGTTTATTTTAGAAATAGACTTACACAATGACTTTTAAATGAACATGGATGTTATATCTGTCAATTGGAGAGCTGGATTAGTTCTTGTAAAAGAAACAATTGGGATATAGCTCTCAAAATCTAGGATGAAATATTTTTCTCCACCTGGATAGGCTCGGAAGTTAAATTTTGAAAAGTATAGCTGTACCACAGAGCTACAGCCCCTTTCTCTAAATTAGTTCCCAGCTTGCTCCTAGGCAAGCAACCCAGTCCTATGAATGATTACTCTCAAGTAGTTTTAAAAAGGATTGCAGCCTTCTGTATTCTTGCACATGAAAACTGGACATGTAAATTCTAATGCAGACTTGGTTTTGTTACTAATTTATCATAATACTAGTGTCATGGGTACTTCAGCTTTTGGTATCTTTTCAGTCCCCATCCCCACCCTGGTAAATTCCTTGGCCTCCATCTATACATTCTTGGAGTCCAGAGGGATATGCTTGTACTAGGAATGGAGCCCATTATGTAGCTTTGCTGTATACAACTATATATGAGAAGGAAATATTTTTCCTAGTTATGTGTTCATTAAATTTGTCCAGTTACCTGACATTAGCTGGCATTTGCTGACATGATTACTAGGCCAAATTGGAAGAAAGGATCATTGTTCAGCCCAAATGGCAGAGTCCGTTTATGGGCAGTGGAATATTTGCAACTTCTTAAAAAGAAAAAATAGTCTTTGTTCTAGAATCTAGGCAAACGTCTTGTTTTGAATGTCTGTAACATACAAAGTTGTTTACTAGCCTATCTGCCCACATATGCCAATGAAAGTGAATTATGGCACATCGATAACCTGAATGGACCCCCTCCCCCCGCCTTTAAAGCAATATCATTATCTGGTTACCTAGAGAACTTAGAAAAGGTTAAAAGCCTGATCAGATGTAATAATATATTAGCAGAAAATAACCTTGTATTAGGATAATATAATGGCTGAGCTGAGACTCTCATCCGCTATATGGTTCTATGAATTGTGCTTCATTGAGCTTTGCTTTCCATGCTATCCCCTCTTTTTGTGTGTGAGCAAGGAGATCGAAAGCTTGCACATATGCTTTTGAGTAAACTAATAGCTTCCCATTAACTAAACTTGGGAAACTAGTTCTAATTGTTGAAGCAATAATCAAGCCATGGTTTCAGATCCTGGTTTAAGTAACCACCAGTTTCCTCTAAGGCGTGCGTGCGCTCACAAGTTTGCTGATGTCCTCTCAGTTAACTTTATATCCTGCTCAGGTTGAATTAGGAAGATCCCACTCTGAATGCATTTGCGCACACAGGTCCTTGATACTGTCACCCAGAACAAAACTCATTCCGCACAGAGATAAAAAAATTAAAAGGACCACTGGTAACCACTAGCTTAACCTGTGCAGAGCATCTGCATGCTAGTACTTGATAGCTCCCCTCACCCCCTACCACAGCCCCCCTCACCTCAGAGATCTCTCCACCCTCACCTGAGCCACCCTCCTGCTCCTCCATCTCCATATGGTTGCTTCCATCCCCCTCACTCCTCTAGGTCACTACTCCATCCTCCTCACATCCTCCTGCTCCTCCCCATAGCAGTAGCAGCAGTTGACCGGGCCCTTTCTTGCTGCCGCCGCCGCCATTGCTGCTCATTCTCCTCAGGCCACTGACAGGCCTGGGCTCATCCCTTGCCTGCCTGCCTCCCTCTGCCAACAGCCTTGGTTGCCCCAAACAGCAGCAGTGATTGACTGGGCCCTTCCTTGCTGCCAATAGGTGCTGCTGTGGCCGCTGGTTCCCCTCAGGCCACTGACAGGCTTGGGATCATCCCTCATCCTTCCTCTTATCTCTCCCCCTCCCTTCTTTTTCTCTCGCCTCCACTTACTCTTACCCTGTGTCTTTCTTCTCCTCCCTTCTCTCTCTCTCTCTCTCTCTCTCTCTCTCTCTCTCTCTCTCTCCACCCCCCATCCTTAGTTAACAGATCTTGTTCATCTTGTTTCCTCATCTTATCCACACAACAGCAGCCTCCTTCTTCTGAAGGGACTCTTTCCTCCATCACGACCCCTCTCTTCACAGACCCCTGCTCACTATCCATAGATAGTTAGATAGATAGATATTCCTCTCCAGTCAAGAACATCTTCGGACCAGTAACAGTTGCATTCCAACTGATCTTAACCATCAAAGGCTCCTTCTCCCTATCTGCATATGGAATCCCCACTGCCCAATCAACATAGTGCTTCTGCTCTCACAAGCTCCTCCTCCCTATCTGCATATGGAATCCCCACTGTCCAGTCAGGTGCTTCTGCTTGTGAACTCTTTCAAGAGCTGCCACACATGGGATTAGCCACAGGTGCACCTTAGAGAATTATATAGAGAGAAGATAGTTAGAACAAACCACCGCTTCTCAAGTTTAGATGTACTTGGAGAAACTGCTGTTTGTTCAAAAAGCAAAAGTGGAAGTGTTCAGTCTCCTCACCCTTATTCATGGAGGAGTAGGGGTACTGTGTAAGCCTTAGATGACTGTGACTTGACCTGATAATGCTGATCCATACTTTAGCATGTCTGAACTGGACCAGTGGCAATAAAGCATAAATTTATAGTAATTAATGAGTGTTACAATTATAAGTCAGTAACCTTATGTATTAAACTCCTAGCTGTGAAACATGGGAAGCATGTTGTGTACATTGAGAAGGAAGTGGGACATTGATTCTCCTCAGCTGAAATACAAAGTGGTATTGCTGTGTGATGAAATATAATTACTTTATTTCTAATAGTTTTTACTCACTTTCCTATCTAATGATAATTAAGCCAGCAAAATTAAAAAACAACACTAAAAACAGTTCAGATAATTAAAACACCAAGATGGAGCAGACAATGACAATACAACATAGTTCTTAAATATGTAAAATAAAACAAAGAACCAAAAGCTCTTTGAGATGAAACAGTTTTCATCACTCAAGTAAAGTTAGGGACAGTTGGATATATCTCAGTAGGACATTCTAAAGCCTTGGCCCAATAACAGAAAATCAGTTCCCTCTAACAGGGATTCCCAGATGTTGACTACAACTCCCAGAATCCCCAGCCAAAGGCCACTTCAGCGGAGGATGCTGGGAGTTGTAGTGAACAACATCTGGGAATCCCTGTTAGAGGGAACAGTATCCCTGACACTCAAGTCGATCTGCGTGAGGAGCACAGTGCATTGGGGGATTTCCCTGCTGCCAGGCACTCTTGCCACCCAGCTCTTTGGATTCTCAGGTTGCAGGCAGCCTGGGTGTTCACATGACCAGGGAGTAGGGTAGAAGGGTACACTCGCGCCCTGGTAGCAAGCATGACTTGTCCCCTTAGCTAAGCAGGGTCTGCCCTGGTTGCATATGAATGGGAGACTAGAAGTGTGAGCACTGTAAGATATTCCCCTCAGGGGATGGAGCCACTCTGGGAAGAGCAGAAGGTTCCAAGTTCCCTCCCTGGCATCTCCAAGATAGGGCTGAAAGAGATTCCTGTCTGCAACCTTGGAGAAGCTGCTGCCAGTCTAGGTAGATAATACTGAGCTAGATGGACCAATGGTCTGACTCAGTATATGGCAGCTTCCTATGCTGCACTGTACCTCAGATATTGGGCGAACATGGAGTAGGACCAGAGATGTGGGTTTTCTGGAAAAAACTCCCATACAAATTCCCCTTCATTTGCATAAAATTAGGCATTTTTCTCAAATCATACTAATTTTTCTGATGCACTGAATAGACATATACTATAGAATAGAAAACTGATTTGATATTTGATCTGTTAATGCGGGGGGGGGGGACCCAAAACCACCCACTAGATTAGCTTCCCCTCACTGTATCTCAAAAGTCTTTCAAGTAGCAATTCTAGAAATGGAAAATTTTCCACCCCATGTCTGAGTAGGGTCTCCATTGTCTATCTCTGTTTTGGGGCAAGTTCATATGAGAGGCAAAAGCATTTTTCAGGTATTCTGGTCCTAAGATCTTTAGGGCCTAAAAGTCAGCGCTAGCACTTTGAATTGACTCTGGAAACAAAATGGTAGCCAGTAAAGCTGGCTTAATACAGGAATAATATTATCTAACTTCCTTAATACAGGAGTAATATCTAATTTGTGGCCAGTTAATAATCTGGGGGCTGCATTTTGAATCCTTTAAGTTTCAGAACAATCTTCAAAGGCAGCCCCACACAAAACACATTAACAAAACTCTAGACATTACAGTGTGTTTGACTGCCTAGGTGTGACTAGGGCATAGGGCCAGTTTGTAGTCAGTCATTCTATAGCTTCCTAGTAAATTATTTGTATTCCACTGATTCTGAAAGCCTCTGTGGTACTTGCTCAATCTTTTAAATTGCACTGGCCTAGTTCAGACATCACATGGAACCTTGGCCTTGTACATATGGGCACCCTTTCTCCCTTCATGTGTGAGGGGAGGAAGACTTCTACTTCTGCCTTTGGCTTGGAACCTGCCATGTTTCATGATCCCAGCTTTGGATCCTGACTTGTTTGCAAACTCCATTTGGATCAAGACAGCCATTTGGACATCATGGCAAAATCTGGCATGTTCTAAGCCAGGGGCAGTAGAATGCTTCCTTCCCTTTGCACATGTGGGGTGGTGGTGGTGGTGCGAGGAGGCACAGACCTGGAGGCTAGGGAATGTCCTGTGGAACCAGGATTCTGTTACATACCTGAACAAGGCCACTATGTAGTTCTAATTAAAAATGTGACCTGAAGCAATTTTAAGGGAAATGATCAAGACCCAGTGAGTTGCTCTGGCCTGTCTGGATTGTGTATTTTGTTTTCCTCCAAAACTCTTTAACTTCTCTATTTGATATGAAGCCTTTCATGGATCTGAGAGTGGCTAGCTACACTGAAGGAGCTACATTCCAATTTTGTTAATTTCCCTGAATTTCTAGGCAGGATAAGTAGTCTAGTTAGAAAAGGACTTAGTCTAATTTTATTACTTGTACAAAATATGATTTAAAACAGGACTGCACAACTTTGGCCCACCAGCTGACGTTGGATTATAACTCCCATCATTCCCAGTCACAGTGGCCAATAGTAATAGTAGATTATGAGAGTTGTAGTCCAACAACATCTGGAAGACCAAGGTTGTGCACCCCCCACCTTAAAACAATAGTTGCTATTTAATTGTTCGTTGTATTGATTTGGCTCAGTGGGGGAGTCCAGCTAATAACAAATCAGCTTTCTGAGAGTTTGAATGTTTTTGTTACTGGACATCAACTCTTGCTTGGTTAGACATAAGGTAATCAAGTAGAGCAGAAGATATTATTAAAATTTTAGAAAAGCATTGATATAACAACAGAACATTTGTTCTATAACAAAATGTAATTCTAATGAAGATATTTGCCCTGAGCTGTTGAAATAGTGTAGGAGATACAGTCTTTTGACCAATTTCCAGTTGCAAAACTTGCTACCAGTAGAAGGCAGAGCTGGTCTTGTGGTAGCAAGCAGGGTCCGCCCTGGTTGCATTTGAATGGGAGACCACATGTGAGCACTGTAAGATATTCCCCTCAGGGGGTGGAGCCGCTCTGGGAAGAGCAGAAGGTACCAAGTTCCCTCCCTGGCATCTCCAAGATAGGGTTGAGAGAGATTCCTGCCTGCAACCCTGGAGCAGCCACTGCCAGTCTGTGTAGACAATACTGAGCTAGATGGACCAATAGTCTGACTCAGTATATGGCAGCATCCTATGTTTCTAAGGTAGTCCTTTTGTCATCAGGGCTGACTGGACCATACAAGCAAAGAAGACTGCTGCCTAGGGCAACATTGTTCAAGGGGCATCAGTGACCAGCCATGGAGAGATGCCATTTAAGCCTAGATCCTCCTGCTGCTTCTGGCTGGTTGGCTCCCCAACGTGTGAAGTATACCCCAGAATCCTTTCCAGTGCTGTAGGTGGTGAGGTGTACACTTGAGTTTGCATGGAAATATACCTGTCCTGCTTTGGTTCGGCACTCCAGAAAAGGAGTGATGAATTGGTTTGTGCACATCCCTACCCTTGAGTATCTTCAGATATGTCGCTTACAGAGAACCATATTGAGCCATTTGAGATGGCTGGGTCAGATGTATATAACCGTGAATGTCAAATAGCCATTTGCTCTGTGTAAGTTTGTCTCCAAGAATGAGCACATGAATGGGTTAATAATGGCTTGTTTGAAGAACTCTGAGTTCTAAAGGTAGAAAGTAGTGAGGGACAGTTGAGAAAAACCCTTATAAGCAGGAACAAAGTTATTTATGACTGAGCTTAGTCTTTTCTGATGATGTCTCTGAAACAGAAGCAGGGGCTAGATACCGGCCTTCCATCTGACTATGGTGTTTCTTTTGTTCAAAGACTTATCCAGTGCCTATCATAAAATTCATGGCAACTAATATCTTTGGATATAATTCTGTCGACATTTTCTGCATCAGAGCCATAGTCTGCTCAAGATGTGTATGTTGAGAGACACTGAGGCGAGTCTCATGATGGGTTAGACTCTCCAGAGCGGGTTTGCGGATTGAGTCTGCTCTCCCCGCAGATGACTAGAGGGGAAGCCCTGGGCAGCTGGATCGTCACAGAGCCGGCGGGAGCTTGGGAGTTCGGGGGCTGCATGGCCCCCGGAAGTTCCAGCATGTTCTGTGCAAGTGCGCAGAGCATGCTGGAGGGACCCCTGACCCAGGAGGCTGCTTTTTAGCCTCCCTGTCAGGGGTCTTCTTGTGAGTTGCTGCAGCGCGGCAACACATGATCCAGAAACCCTGGTTAGCAGAGCGCTTGCTCCGCTAACCTGGGCTAAGGGGAGGGCTTTGCAATCAGGTTAACCGCTTTGTGGTAACCGGGCTCGCCTGGTGCTTCTCACGGTCCGCTAAAATTAGGCTAGGCTCCCCTAGCCCAGTTTTAGCCGATTGTGAGAATAGCCTCACTACCTCCTTCTGTAGACTCATTCATGTCAGTACTACTACTACGAATACTTATATGCTGATTTTCAACCAAAGTGGTTTCCATAGAAAAATAAATAACAAATTAGATGGTTCCCTGTCCCCAAAGGGCTCACAAGCTAACAGAAACAAATGTTTAAGATAGACACCAGCAACAAACACTGGAGGGAAGCTGTGCTGAGATTTGGAATAGCTACTTTCTCTCTTCTTGCTAAATACAAAAGAATCGCCACTTTAAAAGGCTCTGCTCAGAGCCTCATGACGCTCTTCTGTGACATCAGCAATAATTAGATTGACCATTCTAACTCACTCTTTGCTAGTCTGTATATGTATGTACAGGGTCTATATTAGAATTAGTTTTTTCACACAGGCACAGAGTGAAGCTTTTGATTTCAGGTACTTTTTTGCAAAGCTAAAAATAATGTTATATTGAAGATGAAACACTTCACATTGTGAACTACATTTTGGGAGTTGCAAAGAATCAAGTGAAATATTCCGACAAGATCATGTAATGGCTTTTATGGGAGGTAGGTGACCTTTAAAGTCTAGTGTAAAAAATGTATCTTAAAAAGGAAAGATTGTGCTGTCGATTCGGTGTTGGCTCCTGGCGACCACAGAGCCATGTAGTTTTCGTGGTAGAATACAGGAGGGGTTTACCATTTCCTCCCCCCGCACAGTATGAGATGATGATTTCAGCAATTTCCTATATCGCTGCTACCTGATATAGGTGTTTCTCAAAGTCTGGGAAACATGCCAGTGGGGATTCAAACTAACAACCTCTTGCTCCTTAGGCAAGTCATTTCCCCACTGTGCCATTACTTATCTTACCAGAAGAAAATAATCTTTAGGGGTCCAGTTCTATGAGCAACTAATCTAATTTTGGATTAGACTCTTTCCTCTGTCTTTGTGACGGTTTTGTATAGGATATTCCCCATTATGGGTTTCATTCTGTTTTATTGGTGACTTGTTTTTAAATGGCTAAATTCTCTTTTGGAGGGGGAAATCTGCTGGTCTAAACTACAGAAGATTGTTTTTTTGTGGGGGTTTGTGGGGTAGGTTTCTCACAATAAGGTAATACTGTTAGTAGTGACAAGTTTTGCCTGGGTTGCCGCCAAGAGTAGAATTTTTGTGCCGTGGTTAGTGAGTGTTTTTACGCAGAATTTATTTTCTCTGTTTTGTGAACATTCATTTTAAGAATGTTTACTTTTTCTGTATTCCTGCTCTAATATGATGACCAATGATTGAAATAATAAAAACATCTATCTATGGGCATCTAATTTAATTCTGGAGACAATGTGTTTGCTGTTGGGCAGTTCTGAATTTTGTGTTGATGCTTCAGTGCTGTGCCAGAAAGAAATATTGCCAGGTGTAATATAGCAGCGTGACTTTCATGGTGGCACCTTAGATGACTTGCCTGTAGGAGACATTTGTCACCATGGAGCCAATTATGTTGGTGCAAATATATGTCATGAACTATTACAGTGGTATTGAAGTTGATTTTGCATCATAATTGTGTTTCACTTTTCTTGCACTGGTTAGCTCTGTGTCTCTCTGTTATGCTGTCCCAGCTGCCCTTGCTTCATAGCTGCTGGCAAGGTCTGACTTTATGTGGCCCAATGTAGATGTAACACTGCCAGTCTCTTAACCATGGTTTGAACGAGTTTCAGATAGGATAGTAATCCTTGCTGTGATGTGGCATACAGTTTTCTCTTTTAGCATTCAATGGAAGATCCGTTTGCCTTTTTTGATCATGACATTGGTTATGTGACTGATATCTTTTTTTAAAAAACTATTTGACTGGTTAACTCCTGAACATACACAAAATATGCCAACTCTCCCTCTTCTGCAGCATGTAAACTGCATATATGATTGTCTTAAAGCCACCAAAACACGATGGGGTGTGTGTGTGTGTGTGTGTGTGTGTGTGTATATATATAGAGAGAGAGAGAGAGAGAGAGTGAGAGAGTGAGAGTGTGTCTGTCTTGTTGAGATTCAGATCTTTGAGTACCATAGGTCTCAAAGCCACCAAAACATGATGGTCGAGATATAGATATATATATAGAGAGAGAGAGAGTGTCTTGTTGAGATTCAAAGGAGTACCATAGGTCTCAAAGATCTTGTCTGTGGATCAGTGAGTTGGATTATAAACTTGTAGCAAGACTGCACTTAAAAAATACATGCTCTGTATTGTACTCTCAATATACAGCGTGCTTTACAAATTCCCATTTAATTTTTCTTGGCAGCAACCTTGTGAGGTAGGTAATTTTTATTTTCCCATCTGTAAGGTGAGAGATGACAGAATTTCACTTCAGACTTAGTTTGTAATCTGCTAGCTGAAGCACATAGTTGGAGAGAAATGTGCCTGTATTGTTTGGCATGTTCTTTATGTTGCATAAAAGTATTAGTGTTACAATAGGTGAATACTTGAGATTCAAATGCAATTCAAGAATGTCAAATAAATGGAGGAGGTTAAAAAAGCCAAACATAAATACTGTATCTTATGATAGATGAAAGACAATTCATAATTTAAGACTTTTGGCTTAACATTACATTTTTCATTAATTTTAGAAGCCTAGTCTGTGCATAAAAGTGACCTTGAAAGGTGTTGATTGAGCATTGTAATAGGGTAATGTAACCAAAAGTGAGCAAAATGTTTTTGGTTTTTCCTCTCTAGATTTTCAGCTGAATTCTCATCTATCAACACTGGCAAATATTCACAAGATCTACCACACTCTTAATAGGCTGGTAATCACTCATAAATTCTTTATCTGCTAGTAATTTAGTATTTAAATTTATGTTTGACTCTCTTCTGTTACTATGAAATGAGAAATGGTCCTTGGAAAATTAGAGGATGTATGTTTGTAATAGTTTGTGTCATCAGTTCCCCCTTCAGTCTTCTGTTCATCTTCACTTTCCCATTCATGCTATTGAAACTTGCACAACTTTCAACACATATTACAGTCCTATTTGCGCAACATCCGCCAAGTCTATCCTATGCCCAGCACTGCAATAGTGTTATCTATTCTGCTGTACCCCTTGCCATAAATAGCTGTTGGGAAGCTTTCTGTGATAGTCCAGCTAATACCTAGAAGGGCTCTTTTCACTGAAATGAAGGCAGAATGTTTACAGCAAATAGCCTGAGAGGGCTTAAGACCAGAGACTGCTTTTAACTCTGCTTTTATTTCCCCCCAAGTTTTTCTCAGGCAGATGGTCAAAATGGTTGTTTTCTGCAAGTATGTGTGTCAGGCTTTAATTTGATACCTTATTTGATATCTTACTTGTATCCAGAGCTGCCTACTGCTTTGCAGTAGATGGATGACAAGTAATCGGTGAAATTTCATTGAAAAGACTTTTTTCAAATATTCACACCATCTAGCTTATTCATTTATACACAGCACTTGGAGGTGTTTCTGCACCTTCATTTCTAGTGAACAGAAGCTATGTTCTTAGCATATCCTTGCAGATGGGGAACATTGAGCCCTTTGCCAACTTGCTGGAAACATCAGGGATCTTGTTTCCATTTTGGTAAGCTGGCAGTCTGGTAAGCTGTCTCTTGAATGGGGTATCCACCTGTTAAACCCCTACACCTTACCTCTTATGCCACTAAGACTAAGGTATTGCAGTGCAAGGTTGCCATCTAGGCTGCAGTAATTGTCCACAAGCCAATTCCAGCTCACCTTGGCCCCTCCGAGCTGGCCCATCAGTCTGAGCAGCTCATCACTACAGACAGCAGCATCAGTCTCACTCTGCCTTACCTGTGTGCGGAGTTTGGACTTCTAGCCTGGTTCTGGCTATGCATCTAGTCACCCTGTTAACACTCTGTCCTTGATTGTACGTGTCTGGACCACATCCTTGTCTTGGCACCCAACAACAGAGCAGATCCCTACTAAAGTCTGACACCTCCACATAATGACGGTGGTGACTTGGGGTACATACTAGCTTCTCCTCTTCAAATGGATTGGATGAGGTGTACTTTGAAAGAGGAACAACTGTGCAAAAGAGAGGCTATATCTCCCTAGAATATCTGTGCAGGAGGCTTTCAGGATGTTTGGAGCAAACAAACTGCTTTTGCACTGCATACTTGCTCATTTCCCTCAGTTGCTCATCTCACTTGCTCACAGTGCAGCAGGCAATTTAGTTTTCATCCTAGCCCAGACAATCAAATCCAGTTTCCTCACAGCTGCTAGGATTTGTTGAAAGCCTTGCCCTTGGTGCGTGTCATTTCACAGGTGCTGGACCCCAATTAATATTTGAGTTGGGTACTCCGTTAGTATTGTGTATTTTGCCCATTGGATATTTGTCCAGTAAGGTGAGTTGTTGATGATCTCTGCTGCTTTGCAACCCTCTCAAGTTGTACTGTGTGGCAGCCAGTTCCCTGCCTTAGATTCTGCTTTAATTGCCCTCTGTTTTGGTGTGTTCTGGTTTGAATGGCTACTGCAGCCATTCCCAGAACTCATTCCTTCTGGTCATCTTACTCGTGTCTGAAGCCAAGTGCTGACAGAGTGGACTAGTTCAGCTGTCACATGGATTGAATCCCACTTGCATATCCTGTTTGTTCTTAAACTTTTGGTCAGAGGAAGCTGGGATATGCTGGATTGTTAAAATGTTATGACAAATCCCAGTTTGTTCTAAATTGGGACTAGAACTTTAAAGGGAGCTGGTGACAGCTGCTCCAGCCAAAATGGGGGAGAAGTGTGATTTGTGAACCACCTCTGGTTTGTGTGAGGATATATTTATTTAATTTAATTTGATTTCTATTTTGCCCTTCCAAAAATGGCTTAGGGTGGTTTACATAGAGAAATAATAAATAAATAAGATGGATCCCTGTCCCCAAAGGGCTCACAAAGAAACATAAGATAGACACCAGCAACAGTCACTGGAGGTACTGTGCTGGTGGTGGATAGGGCCAGTTACACTCCCCCGCTAAATAAGAGAAAACCAACATGTTAAAAGGTGCCTCTTTGCCAAGTTAGCAGTGGTTTTTGAGATCTAATTGTGTTTGCTTCTGTTCTGTGTTAGCTGTAACTTGTTTTTTGATTGTTCGAAGGTTGATTTAAATCTTTGCACACTGTCTTGGAGTTAAAAGATGGAAGGTGGCCTAAAAATGCAATAGAGAAATGAAACTACCTGCCTTCCCTCCTCTTGGTATGAAACGGGGAGGGAGTCTAATGTAGAGTTTCCCAGAAAATTTTGAATTGGAAAATTTTCCTGAAAAAAATCTCATGCAACTTCATTATTTGTATAAAGTTTCCATCCCCCCCTTTAAAACAAGTTACTATACAAATTTTCCTGATGCTGTAAGTAGATTATCTGATTTGGCATGTATGTTTGATCTATTTGTACAGTCAAACACACTTCCAGCATATTAATTTCTCTTCCTGGTATCTCAAAATTTGTTCAATAGCCCAGTACAAAATTTAGACTTGGAAGACTTTCCATGGGAAACTAAAGTATGAGAACACTTGGTTTTGCAAAACCTTCCATCCCTTATCTCTGTAGGAGACTACACAAGCCCAAACTCAAGTTGCCCTAACTGGGCCAGTATTGGCAAGTTTGTATGTTTGTGGTTTCTTCCTCAAAGTGGATATCCTTTTTCAAACCCATTCTTCAGCAAGCTTCCAGACATAGCTTCATATCAAGTCCTTGGCTACCTTCATCCAGAGAGTAAATACTTCATTATATTGACTTATTGATTACTGGTAGATTGTGAATTGATTATAGATAGCTTGTTTGGGAGGAAATAAATGAAGCTATGGCTTATTTGTTTGGGATTTTTTATGCTGGGAGTTTTGTCTGAAACACACACTTTTGCTGTGTCCCTGTATTTTGGAAGGTTCAGCAGTTAAAGTAAAATAGTAAAATAAGAATTCATGAATGATTTTGCAAAACATTTATGAACTGTTACATGCAGTGGGACCTTCTTAATGTATAAAATCTTAGGTAGCTTTTTAAGGACATGTTCTTTCTCACTGAGAGAGCAAGTTCTATCATAAATGTCTTTCCCCTGAAGTCTTTTGGCACTAAGCTATCTTGAAAGCTTATGCTGAAAGGTGGGATAGAAAACTTTTAATGAATAAGATGGAAGAAACTGCACAATTGCTCTGAAAATGGGCAATTGTCTGTTTTTCTAATATGTAATCTTGATTTTCTTGACTTTCAGTTTGGTGGGGGAGGGGAAGTACACAGCTTTCCAGCTGGCTTATCATGGGAAACCTTGTATAACCTCATAAGGTGATATAGGGATGGGTAATGACACTTGAAAATGTAGTAGCAATGGCTAAATCCCAATTAACTGCATTGATTTAAATGTTTTACAGAATTTGACAGAAGACGCTAGTCAAGACGATCGCCAAACAGGTATTGTTCTTAAATATACACATATACTGTAGTGAGGTGTTTTTCCACACTGAACATTCCTATTAAAATTGTTCACTTCTAGCCATTGGAAATCAATACCAGCAAGAAAAGGGGGTTATCCTTCCTGGGAGTTGCCATAACATTGGGACAAGGTCAATTAGTTTGTTAGTATCAGTGTGAAGAGAGAAACTGACGATTTGTATTTTATTACTCAGCAGCGCCATAATTGTGATTGTCCTTTTAAATCTAGTGACATTGGAGCAAATGACTAGAGCCCATAATGTGTTGTCTTTTAATTAGGCCAAGTTATTGGCCTGTGATAAGGTTCCAAGTTCAAGAGTTTATCCATTTCTTGGAAACAAATTTTAACATGCAATGAAATATGACATCTTTGATCTTCTGTCCTTGGAATTATATACTCGATTCAGTGTGAGTGTTGCATGCATACGTATATTCACAACAAATTCTGCTATGAATATTTGCATATTTCAGTTATATTCCTACTATTTGTTCTAGAGACACACTATCTTTATGGAAAGAGAAAAAGACCTGCATCTGTCTCTCTCTGGACACTTGAATAACTTCAAGCATGAAATCTCAGAATAGCACTATTATGTGCATATTTGCTTTAATGCTGCAGTTTCTAATAGCCATATAGACAGTGGCATATATATATATGAATATTCTCAGCATATGAAGTTGCCTATACTGAGTTAAGCAATGGGTTTATCTAGCCCAGTAGTGACTGACAGTGGCTCTCTTGGGCAGAGATATCCCCCAACTTTGCTGTCTTGGATCCTTTAACTGGAGATGGCAGGACAAGGCACTTTCTGCGTGCAAAGCATGTGCTTTGTCACTGAGCTGTGGTCCTTCACTAGGCTTGCTTAATATATATTAAATTCTAGAATCAAACCTCTTTCAGCTGAAGAGGTAAGGCTTTTGCAAATTTACTCATGCATAAAAAAACATGGAGATTTTAAGTTTGAGTTCTTACCTTAAGTTCTGTGCTAGTCAAGAAGGCTCTACACACAATCCGTGTGTCGAGCCAAAATGGGGTCTGCAAGGAGAGCGGGTTTGACCTTGGATGAGCCACCCAGATGATTACTGGCTCCGTCACGGAGCTGGTTGGGGCGGTCGGGTTCGGGGGCCTCCTGGCCCCCAGAAGTTCCATAAGGCACCACGCAAGTCTGCAGTGTTTTGTGGGGAGCCTTCCGACGCCAGGAGGCTTCTTGTAGCCACTCGGTTGGGAGCCTGCTCATGAGTCACTGTGGAGTTGCGCTGCGTCAACACATGATCTTTTAACCTGGTTTTGGGGCACTCTTCTTCATAAGCGGGCTTGCCACTGCCAGGAGCTGTGCGGCTCCCATTGCTGCACACGAGCAGCAGGAACTGGTTTGGGCTGTTCCTAGCCCTGTTCCTGCTGCTCGTGAGAATAGCCTCATTATGTTCTGCAGTTTCTCATTATTTACAGCTGAAGCTCTGTATACCAATATTTTTCCTTGGTATTTTAGCCCCAGTCCCCTTCCTATGCAGGCTGTGGAGGGAAGGGGTGAACAACATTGAAGCTGAGGACACATGGGGCAGTGGCCTTCTATTTGTTTTGATCTACCTTGCATTCTCTATATGTTCTCACTTGGGTTGGAGATAATGATATGAGAGGAACAAGGGTGGGTGGTGCAAAACTGGGGGCAACTGATTGTGGCAGGTGTTTGTATCTTCATGACGTGAAACACAAAATTGACAAGAGAGAGAAGGTGAGTAAGAACTGCATTTATGAGAACAAATGCATGGGATTGGACTTTGCAAGAGGCTCTTGGTGAAAAGAATTAGCTCAAACCTTAAAATTCATAGTCAGTACAGAGCAAGCCTGATGGTCTAATAATGCCTCAATAGTTACTTTGCTGATTTTACTTTTGGTTAAACAAGCAAAGATTGAACTCTTCATCTGAAGGTAGGCTGCAACCCAAGCTCCAACAAATAATGTTGACTTTATAAGGATTAGAACTGTTGTGCTTTGTAATAATAAATCACTAAAAGGTGTTCATGCCTCAGTTATACAGCTGCTCATGCAACTGTGTAGAAGTATGTCCAGATTTTCTTGGAGAGTAATATCACATAATTGATGTGCTCCCCCAAGCATTTTGAAAAGGTATGGTAACATATGGATGGTTCTTAAATGCCTTGCTTACAGTTGTGTGTGAAGAAGACCACGTATTGCCCTTTCTGAAGTTCTGGTGAAGACTCTTCTCTGAGCATTCTTGCTTTCTCCTGGTTGTTCTAGGAAAAGTAAGCCACAACAAAGCCTATGCAAAATAGGTATTGTTCACCTCACCGTTTTGGGTAGCAGTAATGGCAGCAAACACTCCCATTTTCAAGAACATGGGGCAGAGTGAGGGGAGAGGGTGCTTTGAGAAGTATCTCCAGCCGTGGTTTCCTGTGCCGTTTGGTGGGGAAGGGAGATTACGTGTGTTCCGTCATCAAGAATGACCCATAGACAATTAAGAATTTACAGTTTTTGATAATGACCTAGTTGACATTGATTTCTACTTCCCTGAGCCTTTGACTAGACACTCTTATTGGTTATCATACTATATTTAGAAGTCTTCTATAGCTTGCTCTATTGGTGGTTATTAAGCAAACTCTTAAAGGTTTTGCATTTGATTTAATCCTCCTATTGTTTCCCTGAATCATTCCACAGGAAGCCTCAGGTCTTGCAGTTCATCAGACTGCTTTAGCAAAGTGATGCCTCCAAGAAAAAAGAGGCGACCTGCAGCTGGAGATGACCTATTGGCTAAAAAGAGTAGACATGATGGGTATGTGATTCTCCTTTGTTTGTTCTGCCTCCATCTTTCTTTCGAATCATATCTTTTAGATGGACAGCAGGTTGAGAGATGTGGACTCAAATTTCAATTCTATCCTGGCTTCCTAGGTGGAGGTTGCAGGTTTTATTTCCATATGCCCTTAGAGGCCTAGGAATTGTTAATATTTCATTCTTGGAGGAAGGATTATGTAGTAATCCAGAATAAAGACATTGCCTTCTCCCATAAGAGTTTTCATACGATGAAGCATTTTCAGAATGGATCTTACTTATATATGTTCCTATTTTACTAGTATATATTATTTTTGTCTGAAATTCCTTGTGGAATTATTTCATGTAGTTCAGTTTACAAATTAATTAAAATAAGTTGTTTGAAGCTTGAACAATTCAAATGATTTACTGCTTAAAAGAGAGAACTTGTTTATAGTGGCTGACATTCTACACAGACTAAAACAGGCGATTCTCAACCATCCATGTTGCTGTGGGCATCTAAAACAATGCTTGCGGTGTTGCCCAAGAGTGCTTTTGATTCCAATAGAGAGATCATTGTGAGAGTATAATTGAGCATTTTCCAGTATTGCTGCAAGAGCACTCTTGAGCAACACTGCAGGCATTATTTTAGATTCTTGCAGCGACACCGATGGTTTTACACCTGTGTTGTTCTGTGTAGAACATCAGCCACTACTCACAGACTATGAATTGCTAAATACAAATACAATTGAGTACCAATGTGGGTATAAGCAATACATTTAAATTCTTTAAACATTTATAGCATCTAAAAAGCAAGTCTATGAGCACTGTAAGTTAAACAGCAGAATGACAGGATAGTGAATTGGGCATTCTCTCTCTCTCTCTCTCTCTCTCTCTCTCTCTCTGTATGTATGTATGTATGTATGTATGTATATGTACATGTACACACACATACTTACATATACATTTCTCTAAGGTGTGGCAGCTCTTGTGAGAGTTTGCAAGCAGAAGCACTGTGGTGATTGGGCAGTGGAGATCCCATATGCAGATCGGGAGGAGGAACCTGTGAGAGCAGAAGCACCATGATGATTGGGCATTGGGGATTCAATTCCTTCCTTGCTGCTGCCACCGCAGCCATGGTCACTCATTGCCCTCATGCCACTGACAGGCTTGGGCCCATCCCTCACTCTTCCTTCTCTCTCTTTCCCCCTCCCTTCTTTTTCTCTCTTTCTCTCTCCTCCACTCGCTCTTCCCTTCTGTCTTTCTTTCTCTCCCTTCTCTCTCTCTCTCTTCTCCTTCCTGAGTTAACAAATCTTGTTCATCTTGTTTCCTAATCTAATTCACACAGCGGCAGCCTCCATCTCCTGAAGGGGCTCTTTCTTCTCACAATCCCTCCCTTCGCAGACCCCTGCCCACTATCCTTTTATCTGTATAGATTCCTCTCCTCTACAATCAAGAACATCTTCTGACCAGTAACAGTTGCATTCCAACTGACCTTAACCATCACAGGCTTCTCCCCACATCTGCATATGGAATCCCCACTGCCCAGTTATCATGGTGCCCGGGCCTGTCAGCGGTCTGAGGGGAGCGAGTGGCCATGGCAGTGAGGAAGGGCCTGGTCAACCGCTGTTGCTCCTGCTCCTGTGGGGAGGAGCGGGGCTTGGGTGAGGAGGGTTCTGGGAATAGAGGGCTGCAGCTTGGCCAATAGGTGCCAGCAATGCTGCAGTCGCAACCAAGAGGGGTGAGGGGGATGGAGTAAAGGGATGGAGGAGTGACCAAGAGGGGTGAGGAGTATGGAAGCAATGGGATGGAGGAGGAGGAGCAGGAGTATAGCTCAGGTGAAGGTGGAGAGATCTCTGAGGTGACGGGGCTGTGGCAGGGGGCATAGGCACTCTAACCCCAACACCTTGGGGCCCCGGTCTGTGTTCTCCAAGGTCCAGGGTGGAGGGCTCCAAATGGCCGGGAGGCCTCTGGCAGCCACCCTGCACCCATCCTGCCAAACCTTCATGTTTTTTCCCCTTTTAAATTACAGTCGCTGCGCAGACGGTGGGTGGCTGCTGGGGTGTGAGCAGAGCAGTCCTTCTCCATTCTCCCCTGTTCCTCCTCTGGCACCTGGAGCAACACTGGGCCCATCCGCTCGGGGCAGCACCTTCTACCAACTGTGAGGTGCACCTGCGCAGTTGAGAGATCGTTGCAAGCCCGTGACATCATGGGCTTGCGATGATCTCTCAACTGTGCAGGCGCACCTTGCAGTTGGTAAAAGACGCTGGCCTGAGTGGACAGGCCCAGAGTAGCTCTGGCCGCCACTGCCGGAGCAGGGAGAGCAGAGAAGGACTGCTTCGCTCACCCCCGGCAGCCACCCCTTGGTTGCACAGCGGCTGTAATAAAAGGGGGGACACGGAGGTTTGGTGAGGCCCCCCAAAAGTAGGTTTCGAAGGGGCCTCGCGTGGTGGGACTTGCAGCTGGAGGTCTGGGTGCTCAAATCAGCGAGGTGTGCCCCTGGCAGGGGGTGCGGGGAGCAATCAAGTACTAGAGTGCAGATGCCCTGCGCGGGTTAAGCTAGTTTCAAGTAAAGTAATCTATGTGTATCCTGTTCTGATGCAATTTGAGCTGGAAAATGTTGTCCCAGGTAAGTTTTGTGTAGAACTACAGTCTTGAGTCAAAGTCCAGCTGAGAGTTGGGTATGTTTAAGCCCATTGGGTTCTGTTCTAACCTTTTGTAGATATCTGCTTCCTCATCAGAAGCTCCTTCCACATCCAGAGGAAGCTTCCAATGAGTGAGCAACACTCTGCAAAAGGTTGATTTAAGGAGACTTATATCTCTGATTTGGATTGGAACTTCAGTGCTCCATCGACTAGCAATCTTTTACATAGAATCTATGATTATAGGTCACTGTGGCTATAGTGAATCAATCCTGGATAAATGTGGCTTGACTGGTATTGCCCAGAAATTCCAGGTTCTAGTGTCGTACTCAATGGGAGTGAGCTCCAGAGGGGCTCAGTAATCATGGTTAACTCTTTAACCTTGTTCCCTGTGGTCATGAGAACACAGCCTCTGTTGCCATTCTGGATCATTTCTTTCATTCAGAGATATGTGAAATATTAATGTTTTAAGTCTAAAATAGGTTTTGTATTGCTGAGATAAATTAGTTGCATTGCTACAGCTTTTTGATACCTCAAACCCTTTGTACACTGTATATTGACTGGGAGCCAAGGGAGTGAGTAAGCTGTTTTGTGTACTCCTTGTGCCTTCTCTGCCCCCACTTTTGCTTTATCTTCTCAGACCTCTCTGGATTGAGTTATATTGTAGGGGAATGCAGTAAAGGGCTGTGTAAGTTTTCACTCATGCACTGATCCCAGCTATCATTTACTGTACAGAAAATAACCAGAAAATATGGTGAGGGCCAAGGTTACAACCTGAGCACAAGTTAACTTAATATTAATTCATTGAATTAAATAAAATAGTAAATGCTTCTCAGTCATCCCAATAACTCCACACGGTGATTTTAATTTTACTGAGTAATTGGCAGCAGTCTGGCTAGATATGTTTTTTTAATAGAACTGTGGCCAATAGGCCTAGAGATGTGAAAGCTATACATTCATGGAAGAGAACTGAAATATCCCAAGCAGTGGAGTGTTTTGGCATTGCTGCCCGCCTCTTTCTTCCCTCACAGATGGCAATGACCTGGGTAATCTTGCAAGGTGAAAGCTATAATGGCCTTTACAACCTCAAGAGTGCTTTGGCTTTAGGTTCTGATGCAGAAATTCACGAGTTAAATAAAATGGTCTTATTTAATTTTGAGATTGTCATCTGGTCTGTGCTAGTTTTCAGTAATGGTCTTGAAGGTCTGAAAATGAATGGGTTAACTAGGGGAAGAGGCAATGTGAAAAGCTTGGTAATACGTTTATCAAACAACATTTATTTATATTTTAACTGATAACTTTAAAATTTTGACCTTTTCCTCTTCATCATTAGTATGTATAGAAAGTATGATTCTGCTAGAATAAAGACAGAAGATGACATGTTCTCAAGCAAGAGGTGCTTAGAATGGTTTTATGAATATGCAGGTAGGCAGATATGTGTACATTTCTTATTCCTGGTTACCCAGTAAATAATATTTAAAGAACAATCAAATATTCTAGTTTGTATATAACATGTTTTGTATGCAGATAATTGAGGTTTTCAATAAAAAGAGGAAGCTGTAAACTCCTGAAAGAATAAAAATTTTAATGAATAATGAACAGACTGAGTTGGTCATGATGAAGTCCCACTGAACTTAATTTGACTTACGTTAGTTATGACTAACTTGTTCCATTGGTTTCAGTGGTGCTTAGTCATGACTTTCTGGGTGTTGTCCACTGTTTTCAGCATTGACACAGACTCAATCTTGGTTTTACATTGCAGATAAAAATTCACTTGTCGGTTTCACTAGTGAAAATAATCCTTTAGCAAATATGATGCAAAAGTCTGAAGTTCTAAGTCATTTCTAAGTAGCTGCTTATTTAGTTTTTGGGTAGCAACTTATCTTGGTTGGTAGTGCAGTGAACTGAAACACTTTTGTAGGAGACAGCCTTTCAAATGCAATCCCCACCCTTCTTTTTGAAGGCATCTTTGGAAACCCTTCCTTGAATGTATATTATGAAGTGTGTACATGGATATGTATTTTTAAGGTAGAGGAGTATAAATGGAGGAGAAAGTGTTTGAGCCTGGTTCTGCTAACCATCTTATTGTTTGAACAGTCCCATATCCTGAACTATTGTAAAAACATAACTCTAACTTTTCAAGTGAAAGTGACACACTCTCATTTGGTTGTAGGAACAGATGATATTGTGGGTCCTGAAGGAATGGAGAAATTCTGTGAGGACATTGGAGTTGAACCAGAAAATGTACGTTCAGACTATATACTGTTGGCAAGGCATTTGTTGACTTTCAGATAATGAAAAGTGGGGGAGTACAGTCTTGTAATGTTCACTTTTATTTATTTATTTATTCATGCATTCATTAACTCAGTGGATGTGTGTGTCTGCTCCAAAGGCTCTGAGCAGCTTGCACAATTATTATACATTTTATTCCATCAAGGGGGGGCGGGATTTGTGTTGCTGGAAGGGAGCGACCAACCAACCTCTCAGCACTCCTTCTTCTGACCAGTTCATATTAAAGTACTGTAATTGAGGATGCTTTATCAAACATAAAAGTAGTTGCCTTTTTATGAAGTGTATGTCTCCGAGAACTTGAGCCCGATGGCATCAGTAATAAAGGTTTAACAAATGGTGAACTTAAGGATAGTCAACTGGAAGTCGGGGACATAATCCTTATCTCCAGGGCTTCTCAGTTGGTCTCAATATAGTCCCCAATTCCAAGGGCCTCTCCTAATTAAATTCTCAGCCTTCCTTCTGGGGGCATCGATTAAGTGTTTTAATCCCTTCCTTGTCAGCATGAACAACCTTGGTAGCAATCCTCACTCTGATTATACACCTCAGCTGGTCATTCAGAGGCGTAGGAAAAGGGTCTCTTCTCCTTTCAGTGATGAAATCTTTGTCTTGAGATGTTTTGACAAAGTTCTTACCTTCATAAGTCTTTGCTGCTTGCGCCCAGAATTGGAAGTGAGCAGCTGAACTGCATAAAGGGGCGACCTCTCAATGCCTCTTGAAGAAGACCTCAGTTGCTGTTCACACTGAGGGAGAGGAATTAAAGAACCCTGCTCTGAGGAGGATGGGTCACTGGGCAGAGTCAGTGATGCTTGCTTAGTCTTTCCTCGGTTCTTTGCTTGTTAATACTTTGTTCAGTTCAAAATGTGATCCATGTAGAAAATTTAGCTCTGGCCTGTATTACACTCCCAAGTGTGTGTGTTTTGGTGTTAAATTTTAGATGCCATTCTTCCTTTCCAGTTTTGCTCATTTGCCATCTTAAAAGAAGCTAGATGATTATATAATTTTCATTTTTGTTGGGAGAGTTTTGTTTTGTTAGGAAAGAGTGTCTTAAGAGTCCACAGGAGCTTCAAAGAACATTCAACTTGGTATAGGAAGTTCATATAGAAATGTGAACTGCATGTGGTCTCCCAGAAATCACTAGACTTGGTGATAAAGAGAGAACCTATGTGAAGATTGAAAAGCATTCACGAACTCTAGATTTTCCCTCACCTCTCTGTATTTTAATATGTGGGTGTCTTTTTTTTTTTTTAACTAGGTAGTTATGCTTGTTTTAGCTTGGAAGCTGGACGCTCAGAACATGGGTTATTTTACATTGCAAGAATGGTTAAAAGGAATGACCTCCCTGCAGTAAGTATTATTCTTACCAGGGGCACAGTCGTAGTTGAACAAGGTGGGACAAATTCCTCTGGGCCCTGAAGTGGGGAGGTTTTAGGGATGTGCATGAGCCGGTTCGGCACCACCTCAGGGAAGCGCCAAAACCGCTCACGTGCTGGCGTTTGAGCCAGCAGGGTGGGGAGCAGTTCCTTTAAAAAGTTCCTTACCTACTCACCCCTGCCCTGCTGCTCTTCCATTGGTGGCACCCACTCTCCAAACGGTCACGCAGAGCTGCGGGGCTGCTCCCTGCAGCCTCCACACAGCGTTGGCATGCACATGGTGGCGTGCATGCAGCTTTGCGGGGCTGTTTAAAGAGCAGGCGCTGCCATCAGAAGAGCGGCAGGGTGAGGACGAGCTAGTAAGGGCTGCTTACCTGCTTTTTAAGGGAACTGCTCCCTGCCGCCAGCTGCCCCGAGCCGTTCGTGCACATCCCTAGGAGGCACTGTGCTGAGTGTGCGACATTGCCTGGGAGTGAGTGAGTGTGCCAGTAATGTTCACCATGTCCTAATGGTTCTTATGGAGCAAAGATACTGGGAAGGGCTGGAGTTGAGGCAGGGACCCATCGTCACTTCTTGACCCTGGTCTCACTCTAACCTTGCTATACCCCAATCCTGATTGTCAGATGTGAAGCAGATAGTCACACGACTTGCAAACTTTCACTTGGTTCTCCACAGAAGCCAAACATTCTATAGCTTTTGATTCAGCAACTTTCAATTGGCCTTGTGAGTTTGTGGGTCTGAACATATACATATGCTTTCAAATATTGGTAGCTTCTTTTCCTGTCAAGTTTGTGAGGGGAAAATGTGTTAGCAGACCAGGCTGATCAATCTATAATTGAGAGTTAATAGTACAAATTAAATAGCTGGAAAGAAGGTTTAACGTCTGCTGTACTTAAGCTGCATCTATTTGAACTGTTTATTGAAAGGCAGTTTATCAGTTTTAATATAGATAGGTAGGTAGGTTATGGGTTAAAGATGAGAAAAGGTATTGTGCTTAGCAGTCAGTTTAGCTAAAACTCGGAAGTCCAGATTGGATTGTTTTTTAAAATTTTATTTTACAGATGTGATACAACGGAGAAGCTAAGAAATTCTTTGGATTACTTGAGATCTTTATTAAATGAGCCTACAAATTTTAAACTTATATACAGATACGCATTTGACTTTGCACGTGTGAGTAGCCTGAAGTTCAAGTTCTGATCACTCTATTTTCATGACTTCCCAAACAACTGCTTTCATGGGGAGGAGTTTATACACTGGAATTAGTAGTTCCCTGTAAGTCAGTAAAGCTTCCTTCAGTGTGCAAAATGTTCAATTTGTGTCTAGAATTTTAGTATTCTGTGTATTTGCTAATCTGTCACTTGAATGAAAGTTTTGCAACTCAACAGAATTACTCTCTCGTTAATCTTTAAGGGCCCTCTACTTGAGTCATGTGCACATTTTGTTCATTTTTAGATGTCTTAGTCCTGCAAATTGCAGTTTTAAGTTTGTGAGGTAGTGATCAGCCATTCTGCCCATGTTGGGCTCCCCCAAGATAGTTCCAGTAGCCACCTCTGCAGCTGTCTTCTGATGCCTACCAAGAGCATTGAGTGCATATTTGGAGAACGGGAACCAAATAGACTCTTAGGTTTCCCATGCAGAGCGATGCCAGGGAAGAAAAGAAAAGACATTCAAACCTCTTTCACCTTTTGAAGAATCCTGGAATAGAACAATGCTCTTCATAGGAGCAGAGGGACATCTGCCTAAGTGGAGGAGCAGTTAGAAGGGTATTGGGGCTTCTGCTTCGATGTTTGCACACATGAAAACAGCCTTGCTGGCTCAGGCCCATCTAGTCCAGGATCCTTTTTCACACAGTGGACCACCAGATGCTTCTGAGAAGCCCACAGGCAAGAGGTGAAAGTATTGAGGCATCTTGGCTCTGAGGGTGGAAGTGGCCTATAGCCACCAGACCAATAGCCATTGATAGACCTGTCCTCCATTAATTTGTCTAAGCCCCTTCTAAAGCCACCCAATCTTGTGTCCATCATCATATTCCATGGCAGAGAATTCCATAGATCAAAAATGTGCTGTGTGAAAAAGTACTTCCTTTTTGTCCGTCCTAAATTTCCTGGCCACTAGTTCCATTGTATGACCCCTGGTTCTAGTGTTGTGAGAGAGGAAGAAGAATTTATTCTGTCCACTCTCTCTACTCCATGCAAATCTTATACACCTCTATCATGTCCCCCCCGTAGTTGCCTTTTTTCCAAACTAAAAAGCCCCAGATGCTGTAGCTTTGCCTATAAGGAAGGTGTTCCAGGTCCCAATTTTTGGTTGCTCTCTTCTGCACCTTTTCCAGTTCTATAGTGTCCTTAAGACACAGTGACCAGAGCTGTACACAGTACTCCACATGTGGCCGCACCATAGTTTGTATAAAGGCATTATAAGGCAGTTTTATTTCAGTCCCCTTCCTAATGATCCCTAGCATGGAATTTGCCTTTTTCACAGCTGCCATGCACTGAGTAGACACTTCCAATGAGCTGTCCACCACAGCCTCAAAATCTTTCTCCTGGTCAGTCACCAACAGCTCAGACTCCAAGGTTTTTTTTGCCCCAGTGTGCACCACCTTACACTTGCTTACACTGAACCACATTTACCATTTTGTTGCCTACTCACCCAGTTTGGAGAGATCCTTTTAGAACTTCTCCCAATCTGTTTTGGATTTCACTACCCTAAATAGTTTAGTGTTCCATGCAAATTTGGCCACCTCGCTGCTTACCCCAACTTCTAGATCATGTATGAAGTAGTTAGAGTACTTGTCCCTGTACACATCCTTGAGGGAGCCCACTTCTTACTTCCCTCCAAAACTGTCTGTTTATTCCTACTCTCTGTTTTCTGTCCTTCAACCAGTTACCAGTCCACACATTAACCTTTCTCCTTATCCCATGACTGCTATGTTTACTCAAGAGCCTATGGTGGGGAGCCTTGTCAAAAGCTTTTTAGAAGTCCAAGTGTACTATGTCAACCCAGATCACCTTTATCCACATGCCTGTCAAAGAACTCTAAAATATTAGTGAGGCAAGACTTGCCCTTGCAGAAGCCATCCTCGTTCTCCTTCAGGCCTCCTCTTCTATACATCGAACAATTTTGTCCTTAAGTATGCTTCCTTCAATTTACCCAGCACAGAAGTTGGCTAGTTAGTTTCTTGGATCCTCCCGGATCCCCTTTTGGATATCGTGAGTTTCATTGGCTACTTTCCAGTTATCCGATTGTAGTGACCAGTTACATATTTTTGCTAGGACATCAACAATTTCACATTGGGTGGATGCCATCTGGCTCTGGCGATCTGTTAGTTTTTAGTTTTTTCAAGAAGTTTAGAACATCCTCTTGTCTCCTCAAATTAGCCCAGTTCTTCAGCCTCAAAGCTTGAGAAGCTCAGTTCCAGAGCAGGTATATGGTCAGTATCCTCTGCCTTGAAGAGAGATGCAAAGAACTCATTCAGCTTTTTGCCCTTTCATGCCCTCATCATCTAAGGGCCTAATCACCTCCCTGGCAGGTTTTCTGCTTCTGATCTATTTAAGTAAGTTTGTTATTCCACTTGACACTTCTAGCTGTATACTTGTCAAGCTGTCTTTTTGCATCCCTATTGCTGGTCAATGACTGAAATAAAGATCTCTCTCTCTCTCTCTCTCTCTCTCTCTCTCTCTCTCTCATCTATCTATCTATCTATCTATCTATCTATCTATCCTTTTGCATCTCTTATTGTTTCCTTGCATTTCTTTTGCCATAGTTTATGTTCCTTCCATTTTCTAAAGGAAGTCTTCTTCCCTTTTATAGCTTCCCTGACTCTACTTGTTAGCAACTTGGTGGTACCTTTCTTCCTTCTTGTTATATATTCCAACTGAACTTGTATTGTTGTGGTTTTAAATGTTCCATGCTTTCTGGAGTGATTTGACACTCCTGACTTTACCTTTCAGCTTCCTTTTTACCAGTCTCCTCATTTTTGAGAAGTTTCCTCTTCTGAAGTCCAATACATCTTCCTTGGCAGTGCTCCATTCGCATATAAGTTGAATTGAGTCACACTATGGTCACTGTTCCCCAGTGGTTCTACAACTTTGACATCTCACCAGGTCCTGGGTACCACTCAGGATTAAGTCCAAGGTCGCCTTCTCACTGATTGGTTCCACGACCAACTGTTCTAAGGCACAGTCATTTACCATGTCTAGAAATTTGGCTTCTCTGTCAATACCCAAACGTGAATTTGCCTAGTCTCTGTGAGGGTAATTGAAATCACCCATTATTACAGCTATGTCTCTCACTGTTCCTCCCTGCACTTTATGTAGAGTTTGTATCCACAAATTAGTGTCCCACTGATTCTTACCATTCTACCAGGTTTCAGTTATGCCCACTATATCCATGTTTTCATTAGCAACCAAGCACTCCAGCTCACCCATCTTAGCTCGGAGGCTTCTGGCATTGGTATATAAACACCTGTATGCCCAGTCTCTTACTTGGTATTGGCATGTGCTATCTTCCTTGCTGTCGTTTGACCTTTTTGACCAGCTGTCATGTTTGTCTGCTCTACTCCTGGTTCTACTCTGTCCCCTTCTGGTTTATTTGAAACGTTTGTACCCTTGCACCTTAGGGGATTTTGCTTGCCAAACCAGATATCACCCAGTTCCTGTTGGCAATCCCCCTGGCATCATTTTTAAAGCTGCTCTGTAATCTTCTTGATTTTAAACACCAGCAGTCTAGTTCCATCTTGGTTCAAGTGGAAACTGTCCCTTTTGTACAGGCTTTTCTTGCCCCCAAATGTATCCCAGTACCTAACAAATCTAAATCCCTCCTGGCACCATCATCTCCTGGCACATATTTAGACCTCTCAGCTCCGCCTGTCTTGCTGGCCCTGTAGGTGGAACAGGTAGCACTTCAGTGAATGCTACCCTGGGGGTCCTGGACTTCAATCTGCCATCTAGCAGCCTAAATTTGGCTTCCAGGACCTCCTGACTGCATTTCCCAACATCGCTGGTGCTGACATGCACCATGACAGCTGATTCCTCTCCAGCACTGCCTATCTAGATGCTGCGTGACATCCGCAGCCTTCACACCAGGCAGGAAAGTCACCATGTGATCTACACACAGGTCACAAACTCAGTGTGGTTTAGTGGTTAGAGTGCTGGACTAGGACCGAGGAGACCCGAGTTCAAATCCCCATTCAGCCATGATACTTGCTGGGTGACTCTGGGCCAGTCACTTCTCTCTCAGCCTAACCTACTTCACAGGGTTGTTGTGAAAGAGAAACTCAAGTCTGTAGTACACCGCTCTGGGCTCCTTGGAGGAAGAGCAGGATATAAATGTAAAAATAATAATAATAAATCTCTCTATGCCCCTAACAATTGAATCATCCACTACTAGGAGGCCCCCAACCTGTGGAGGAGTTATCCTCTGTGTGGGGATATGGGCACATCACCTAAGGAAGGGGTGCCTTCTAAGGGAGCATGACCCTCTTCTTCAGACTGAGGAATGTGGAACACTGGATGAGCAATTGCTCTGATTAGCTGAAGAAATTCAAGCTTTGCAGGAAAAGAAAAGGAATGTGCTGCCAAGCAACTCTATATAGGGGAGTGTGTCACAAATTAATACTAGTGAAAATGTGAATGCATAATTTAACTAGCTGCCCAGGCTAAGAAGCTGGCATTCAGATTGGGGATGGAATACATACAGCTTACACTGACAATTAAAGCTATTGGGGTTAATTTTTAATCTGTTTTTACTGTAGGTGAACAATACAACTGAAAAGCAAGAAACCATGAAGAGAATTGATTGTAGTTTATATTAGTTAACTTGTGAACTGATCTGTTACTAGTTCAAGTGAGAACCATTGCTGTTAAACTTTGTTTTATTCTCTCTCTCTCTCTCTGACAGGAAAAGGACCAGCGAAGTCTAGATATAAATACTGCCAAGTGTATGTTAGGACTTCTTTTAGGGAAAACATGGCCCCTCTTTCCAGTATTTCACCAGTTCCTAGAGGTACAAGTGAAAACTCTTTTTTAAAATTTAAAAATACAATATCAAAAGTGAATATTGGGAATGAGTAGTGAGGTTTATTATGGAAGGCCATATTGAAAATGTTACTACTAGCTGCAATACAGTATTTGCTTTAATTCCATGAGCCTGATATCAGTTGCATGGCTTCCATGTTGATAATGTCACTTAAAACTTCTGATACGACCAGAAGTTCTAATCAATCATGAGTTTGTTGGAATATGACTTAAGTTGTTATCAGATGGTTTGAGGATGATGGCTTATTACCCTTGCTGATGTTCAACAATGTAAATGACTGTCTTATCAATATGCATTTTCCCAGTGAGACACTCAGTGTACTACTTGTATCCTGTTGATCTGCCTCATAAAATTCCAGTAGCATGGCTTAAAAAAAAAAAAAGTAATACAGACCAACTAATTCCTTCTGTTGCTTGCTATTGCTGGTGCAATAATAAATTAAGTATGTGTGTGTAGTCTTCTGAAAGTGCAGAGCTTTCTTTAAAATTTCCATGGCAGTATATCCTCATAAATCATGTATCCTTGACTCTATTATTTTTTCAGGAGACCATTCCTGACGCCTTTTGTCAAGTAATAAAGCTGTATGTTATAGTTGTAAGTGATTATACCATTCCAACTAGACATGGGAGTTATTTCAGTATATTATGACTACATGTTGTTTTTAAAAAAATGTTTCAATAATGCCTTGCGTGCAAACCATTTTTCAGAAGATTTTGGTTACTTGGAGTATCCACAAATCCACGGAATATAATTTTAGCTTTTGAGAGTTCTGTTTTCAGTAACTATCACTCTCATTTTAAGCAGCAATCTAAGTACAAGGTTATCAACAAGGACCAATGGTGCAATGTTCTGGAGTTCAGCAGAACCATTAATCTTGACCTCAGCAATTATGATGAAGATGGAGCATGTACGTATTTGCATGAAAAACAAAAATCACTTAGTACCATATCTGTGCCCCTATGCTGTTCCCTCAAGTTAGTCTTTAAAAGATGTACATTTTAAAAATAAGGGGCAGGGAGATTGTTTTTATCTGTCTCTTTCTTTCTTTCAGGGCCAGTGTTGCTGGATGAATTTGTGGAGTGGTATAAAGAAAAACAAATGACATAGGAATTTTAACTATGCACAGCCGCTCAAGAGTCTTTGTTACAACAGTTATGTCAACCATTAGCCATAAACTGCTATTTGTATAAAAAGCGCATGCTGCTTTTCCTGCACTGTATCCCATTTTCAGGGACCTTTTGGTGTTTTGCTGTTTAACAGGCCAGCTCTGCTTGCTGTGTAGCATTGTTCTCTCCGAAGGCTGCTTTGCATTTTGTATCTACACTACAGATGGTGAACTTACCAGCATCCTCACTGTGATTTATGTGTATATTGATGTCTAAACTTTGTATATGTGTATAAAAAAGTGCTTCACCTAGGAATTATTTCAGCAGAAATGTATTGTAAAAATAATTTTGTGGCATATTTCTAGTTGCATTCAATAACCATGTAACTTAATTTTTAATTTTCACTTGGTCTCAGACGTAGCATTTCAGATAAAATGTAACTGATTGTTGGGGCGGTAACCATGCAGAACTATTGCCAGTTACCAACATTGTTTAAGATGCCAATTTCTGAGAGGAGATCGTGCAAGTATGATTTCTTCTAATGCAGATGTCCAACTTTTTGTTTAGTAAGCAAGTATTGGCTGTCTGTCTTTTTTTCTTTTTTAAATTGAAGCCTAGTAAAATAGTAATAGCTTGAATAGAGTTGTACATGCCACAATGATTTCCATTTGGTGATAGTGCTGACTTCCTAATATTCAGACTGCTGTAGCTTGCAAATAGGTGCAGGTGATCAAATTAAAAATCTGATTAAAAAGGGTTTTAGACTTGTAAATTGGAATATTGCTTTATTTCAGTTTTGTTGTTCCCTAAGGGTGGTTTTTGTTTTGGTCTTAATGATAAAAGCAAAATGAAGCCTCTTGTAAAATTAACAGCATAGTTTTTCTGGGTGGATTTTAGGGTTTGGATATTTTTTGTTAAATTTTACCCTAAAATGTTACAACACAGGAAACTAAACTGGTTTCATTCTTACTAGGGATTGGATTTCCCTGGCAGAATGCCTGTTGCAGGCAATGGGTACACTGATCACCAGCATTGCCATTCATCTGGGACCACTTTGTTTATCTCTTTGCACAGGAAAATTCAAGCCATTGTTTGCTTGAGGAAGCTGGATGGATGGGATTAGACATGTCTTGTTACCTTTGCCTCAACCTTTTAAAAAAAAATTAAAACCAATATTGATTTTGACAAAAGTTTGCTAATGGGAAAGTGCTTTTAAACTTTTATTTTGATCCTGGTGTATGTTAAACCAATGAGCCAGTGTGGTAATTGTGGAATTAGCAATAAAATATTAGTAAGGTATTTTGGGTAGAAATCTAAACATGAGTAAAAATTCTAAAATCTCACCATTCTGGATAAGCATCAAACGAATACAGATCCCCTGATTTTATTTTTAAATTAATGGATGTATTGGCAAAACATGCATAGGCATCATTCTCCTTAGAACTGGGTAGTTGGAAACAAAGTTGCCCTCGATGTAATAGACTAGGATTTGGAGGCCCATGTACAGTATTCTTCTCTATTGGGGGTAGAGTGTCCCCGCTGAACTTTTCATCCTTGCAGCAGCCGTCTCTCACATCATATATCCCCTACTCTGTCCTTAAGTGGCTCTTGGGTATAAGGGGCTATTGTGTTCTAAATAAAATGCTTTCATCTGTTTAGCTTATTACATTAAACCAAATACAAAAATTAATTGACCCTATTCTTAGCTGTTTGTACATAACATTCAACCTGATCTAAAGGTATGCGACACTTCCACAAGACAGGTACAACATCAGATGTTTATGATAAGCTGCTTGCTTTAAACAACTATTATATATATATATATATATATATATATATATATATATATACACACACACACACACACACACACACACACACACACACACACACACAATTGGTATAGCCATAGAAGACATACTTGTGAAGCTCTCCCCCCCCCCATTTTCTTGCAAACCATTTTGCTCATTTGCAAAACAAGCTTCCTATCATGTGAAGGCAGTAGCCAAAGAAATTTAATGTAATCTAGTTTGGAAATAAAAACTACTATACACCAGATCAAAATTGTGACTATCCAGTTCTTGGGACTGATTCTCACTTTATATTTTGTTCTTGGGTGTGGATACTAGAGTACAAAATAAGAGCACCTCATCAAAGCATAAAGGGCATGCATATTAAAGGTCTGTTAGATGCTTTTAAAATAGAAGCAACATTTTAAGGATTGGGTCCCTACTTCAGCAAACTTGATGTAAATACATGTCTGTATGACATCAAGGGTCTGTACTTAATGTTAATACATGTTTTGCTAGTAAAACATATTGACATCAGCCTCAAGATTGTATAGAGTGGTAATCAAACCCTCTACATGTAGGTTTGGGATTGTGTAGAGGTAATCATGTCTTGGACTGGGTCCCAAAGAGACATGCACAAAGCATTTCTTTGTGCATACAGGGTTGCTGACTTACCCCAACATTCACATATATTGGAATGCTGCCCTAAAGAGAAATGCCCATGCAGTATTTTTTAAATGTGGGGGTCTTCAACAAGAGGCTTATTTATTTTATGTGCTATATCAAAGTAGAGAATAAAGTGATGATTGGTCCTTTGGTTTGGATGTGAAAAACAAAAATACAGTTGTTTACTTGTGTTCTGGATTGATGTTCATGTTCTCATTTATTTTGTTGACTTGCATGCACAGTTAAGAAATGGAAAGGAAGGAGTGTCGGTTACTTACTGTGAAGGCTTTTTCCTGCTGCTGGAGACTTCTTGTGGGTTATCCTCCCCTACACTGCTCCAGAGGGCAGGACTATGCAAATTAGTTAGAAGTCTTTAAGTAGTCTGGGGAGAATAGCCCACCCAGTTCTGAATAGCCAAGTTGAGACAAATGGAGGCAAACTAGAAAAAATATTGTAAGAGTGCCATGTCATTCCTTTTTTCTGCTAAAGTAGTCCCGGCAATAGACCCAGGCAGCCCAAACTCCTAACCAACACTCCTTTCCCTGTTGCTGGATGAGGACATCTTATGGGACATGCCTCGGTTGATATTCCCAGGTGGTAGCACTGCAAAGGGAGTACCTGCTGCAAAACTCTCCTACCAAAAGTGGCCTCTGCTGAGCAATGTATGTCCATCTTATAGTGTCTGGCAAAGGCTGATGGAGATGACCACGTTGCTGCTTTACAAATTTCAGCAAGGGGGCATTAGAAGAGAAGGCTGCCATAGTTGTGTATGTTCTGGTAGAATAAGCCAAAATATGCAGAGGGGTTGGAAGCTTTAGGGGTGTCGTAAGCCAGAGAAATGCATGCTTTGATCCACTGGGCAATGGTGGAAACAGACCTTCCTACCCATGGATGTAAGTGAATAGGGCATCACACTAAAAAAGGCTCAGTATGTCTAATATAAACTTTTAAGCATCTTTGAATGTCCAGTTTGTGCCAGGTGTGTTCTGAAGGTGCACTTTTTAGAGGGGGGAAGGGAGCTGACTCTGGAACAGACACAGAACTAGAAGAACTGGGTGGGCTATACTCCCCAAAGTACTTGACTTCTGATTTGCATAGTCCTGCCCTCTGGAGCAGCATAGCAGAGGATAACCCACGAGGTGTCCTTACCCAGCAGCAGGGAATATGCCTTTTGTTTATGGCCCAGTTTATGATTTAGAACATTAACTTGTACCATTTAAGAGTTCCATGTATCTGCTCAGAATGATGCAATTGTGAATCTTGACAATTGACACCTGACTTTTTTTCTAATGGAGAAAAGTGTTCTGTTGGAGCCTAAAACCTTTTCCTTTTTACTTAGTGCAATATTTTCTGGGTAAATGGCAAATTTCAGTGACATCTGTTCATTTCACAGGTAATTCTTAAATCATTGGAATTTAAATAGTGTAGTGTTTGATATGCTTTTCCTTTTCAAGGGTGGTGGTTCAATTAGTTTGTTTGCAGATGTTCCTGCCTTTTCTACAAAAATGAATCTGGCAAAATGTATGTGTATGCATTATTCTGATGTAAAATAAAAATGGTTAATGTAACTGTTTTTTTAATGATCTATTATGTAAACTGATACTTGAGTGGGAAACTGGTCACTGGGGAAATCAGGCCCCAGAAACTATCGATAGAATCCTTGTAATACCAAAGATTGTTCACACTATTAACTTGCAGAATTTAACATTACATTCTTGGGCAAAGCAAGATAAGACCTACCACTACAACTTTCCTTGCCATATATACAAATGTAGTACTGAAGATAAAAACTTGGTGGTCTTAACCTGAAGTAGTATTGATTGTGTAGTGTAAACTCATCCCCATTTGTTTGCAAATATGGCAAGACAACTGGGAACAGTCTATAATTGTACATACCCACTGCATACCATCTGGTTAAATATCTATAATGTACTACTTTTTAATGAGTACATGTCAGTCTCAAGTGGAGACACTGCAAATGCATTTTATTGTATAACAGGGTCATAGTTTTAAAAAAGTATCTCAGCAGTTAAAATCTCCTGCTCATTATAAAGCATTGGTAAGGGTTGTTTGTATGTGTTCCTTTTGGGAGGTATTGGAATGTAACTGGTTAGGATGTCTCTTCCCCAGTCATGAATATAATACTGTGCTTAAGTACTCCAAAGCAAAGTTGTAAGATTTGCTTTGTGCCTGGGCTAATTACAACTCCTGTATACCTCTTGAAAGCCTTAAACACCATCCTTTTTATATGGTTCATGTAAATGCATAGAATTAAACCTCAGTTTAAAACTGATTATAATTTGGGATGAAAATGTGGGTTGTATAGTCAGTTTCTACTGTGGCATGCTGCTGTTGCAGAAACAGCAGTTTACCTGACTGACTGCTTTTTGTCCCTGGGTTTTTCCCTATTGCAAACCTGGAAGTGTGCTTTAAGTACTATGGCTCAGTCTGACTGAAGTACTGTATATACCACAATCTGAATTTGGTATGCTGCAGTTTGTGTAAAACCAGTATCTCACAAATAAACAGTATTTGTGTTTGGTTTCAGAAATTGATTTCTGTGGCTCTTAAAGATCTATTTCTCTGAATTTTGTCATGGAAAGCTGTAAAGCTAGAATCATTTCTAAAATCAACATTTTAGAAATGTTTTTAGTCCTTTTCATCTGCACATTTTAGATGAAGTCTGAGTAACAAACTGCCAAATGTTAGCAAGGCATGGACCTATCTCTTGCTATGTAATAGAAAGTGTGCAATCCTTACGAAGAATCATCCAATAACATTTGAACTGGGGTCCCGCTCTCAAGCTATTCATACTACTGGAGTTCAAAAGCTTCACTCCAAAGTGACTGGTTTAATATAGTTTATTTTTGCAACTGCATACAGGAACTTCCTATGTAACAGGAACAGAGCACATCAGAATTGACGGTATAAATACATGAAAACCCTGTCAAAGAAACCGTCCCTCCCCTGCTTGCCTGCCCCCACTCACACAGCACTAGTTAACACATGTAAAACAATACCTTGTTTTGTATAAAGTAACCTTATTAATAGCAACAGTGCCAGCATGGAGAAAATATGGGCAGAGATTGTTTTGGACTGTTCAGTTAAAAGCCCATCTAAATTCTATATTTCTGGTTTGCATTTAGGGCCTTGCTTTAATAGGTAAAACGACAGCAAGCTTTCTGGAAATTCTGCACAATGGCCTAGAGCAGGGGTTAGCAACCTGTGGCCCAGATGCCAAATATGGCATGTGACATGATTTTGAGCAGCACCCTTACTCCTAGGAAGAGCAGCCGCTACGATGCCCTGCCTGCCATGTCACTGCTTGCATGTAACAGGCAGTGGCCATCCAGGTGTCGCTGGCTGGCACTTTCGAATGTGTGCACTCTGGAAAATGAACATGTGCATGTGAAAGCTAGCCAACACTGCCGGAGAGACTGCTGCTGCCTATTACAGCCAGCAGTAACAGGCTAGTTGGAAGTAGGCAGCAGACATTGTAGCTGTCAGTGTTCACATATGTGTGTGCTCTGCTCTCCAGCAACTAGCTTCTGTGTGTTGTCTGCTCCTCATATGGAGGAGATAAAACACAAAAGTCCCTGAAAGATGGAGACAGATCAGCTGCTAATGTTTAATGCTGGCTAGAGAACACTGAACGCCACCAGAAGGAAAGAGCTGACTTATCATCACAGGGCTTCCAGTCCTGCAGTGAGGCTAACAAGGTGAGCCAGTGGCCTGCCTGACTGATGGCAGAGGGTGGGGTTGGTAAGGCAGGTGGCATCCTGCTTTAGGCTGCCCCAAGGACTTGGTACACCACTTCTGAAAGTTCTCAAAACTTAGAAGTTTTGACACAATACCCTTAGATGACTTAATCTACGGGTATTAAACGAAATAGTCAAGTCAAGTTTTATTTACGGTCCTAGACCAAACATGCAAAAAACAAATCTAAAAGCATTAACTAAACTGACAGATTAACTTGCACTTTATCATGTGAAAGAAAGGTCTGAACTTAACACTGCTTTAATTGGGCTAGCTGCATCATGATTCACTTAGTGCATTTAAAAAAACACTTAAGACCTTCCCCAGCCTCCCAAAAAGAAGCTCAGGAAAGGTGCAAGACTTCCCAAAGAAGCATCTGATGTAGCTGGAAGTTCAATATTGAGCACGTCCCTGTGTATGCACAAGTGCTTTAGGTGCATGCATCTAGAAGCTGGGTATGCTAGTGTGAGGATAAATGAGTTAACTTATGCAGTTATTTATCTTCAAAACAGTAAGTTCATTACACAGTATTAGAAGAGGAAGACCGAAACAATACAATGAATTGACAGCCTTAATGAAAGCCTCCAATATTATAGTCCTCACAACCTTTGACAGGAACTGGACTATGGAAATTGTTTCTAATTGAATTCTTCTAAGCAGAAGCCCGTTTGAAGTTTTTGGTACCAAATCATAATTGGGGGCTATGTCTTATTTGGTTTCCCCCTAATTCAGCTACAGTAGTAATTTTTGTTCTAGTATTTCGTTATTGAAAACTTGCTCCCATTAAATGGGAAAAGGCAGCACTTGTAAAAGGCCCTCAAACAGCGTCAAAGGGCATACTGCCCTACTGGAAAGCTATTCAAATGTCTACTAGTAACATTTATTTGATTTCTATACCGCTTTTCAGTAAAATCTCAAAGCTGTTTACAATATAAAACAATGCACAATACAAATACACTTGTCTACTTTTGATAATAAGTTATTTCTTCCACACTTCGTGCCTACCCCCGCCCTCACTCTTTTGAGTACATCTGAATGAGGTTGTAACTTACAATTACCTTAGAAGTGGGAAGTAGCCCCACTGATAAATTGCAGTGCTGTTCTAAGATTTGTATGTTAAATTATCCCATACATTTTGATGGAATCAGGCAGGTGTCTGTGCTTTGTTCTCTGCCAGACTTAAACTTGAGCTGAGGCTGCATCAATAATACTTAGCATTCATATGGCACATCAAGTTTTCAAAGCTTGATACATTATTCTTCAGTCCTTACATCAGGTCTATAAAAGGCAGGTCAATAATGTTAGCACCCCATAGTTATTTAAATACAACACATTAGAGAGGATAATTACAAGCAGTAAAACGTAACAGCCTGAAATTAATCATACTTAATTTATCTCTGCCCATACAGTTAAGACCCTAAACACATACAACTCATTGAACTGCTTTGCTGAATTCAGGCCTAAATTAATCACTGGTATTCTGTGTTACAAAATGATTAGAGTAATGAATCTGCATTTCTGTTGATTGCCAACAATTATGTAAAATAGTTCAAGTTTCTCAACATAGCTTGCAAGAGTTCATGTGGTATTGTGGATTTCTACTTTTCTGCAGATTTGATGCAATTCAGTTCTGCAGCTAAAATTAGTGTGTTTAGTTTAAAAAAAAAAATCTCCACTGACCTTCTAAACTGCATTTAAGTTGTTCCTGTTTTAAAAAGAAGTTTGACACACACAAGTACTGAATCTGCTTTTTTTTAAAAAAAGTTTCCCTTAACAGCAGAGTACTTTTCAAGCTATACTTAAAAAATCTGGGAGTTTAGGGTACAGAGTTGCTGATGGGTAAACACATTAAATCAGGTTATTGGTAATTATGTGCCATTGGGATCAGCTTCCCTCCCTAAAGAATTCAGGAACAAGTTATTTTCCTCTGCTGCAAAATAAAACTATAGGAAGCATCCAGACTACCCATGCAAGAAGATCATGTGGCTGCACAAAGTTATGGGGATTTTTGGAATTGTATTCTTGCACAAAAGTTCCCTGCACAACATGAGGCATGCTACGGGCTGCACACATTGTTGTGCAAGCACAAACATGTTTACATTAGTACAACACTAATCTGGAAAGCAAGCTCCAGCTTTTAGCATTCTACCTAGTGCAACAGCCTTGAACTATCACAGCATTAGGATGTCTGCCCATGAGACAAGTTGGTCTGACTTAATCATGACTAATGTAGGTCTGGATATTTCCCTATGTTACTGCTGCCGAAAGCAATAAGTTAAAGGGCTCACACAATTCAAGTAAAAGCCAGAGCTTGCAAAAGTGACTGGGCAAAGAAGCATTCATGGCTCTCTCAGTTCTGCTACTTGAGATGATTTAACTGGAGTAGGCTTGAGCCCAAAACGTTTTGGAGGCCATTATAAAGGCCTCCGAAACATTTCAGCGGGGGGCGGGTTTCAGCGCCAGCAGGGGTGGTACTTTAAGGGCAGGGGAGGGTGTACTCACCCCTCCCGCCGCATTTCCCCCGCTGGCGCGCCGTCATTTGTAAGCCCCTCGGGGCGGCAGTGTTTCTCCCTGCCGCCCCATTTCCCTCATCAGCTGGAAGTAGCGACTGCGTGTACTGCCGTGTATGCGCATGGCAGACGCATACGCGGTCGCTACTTCCGGCCGATGAGGGAAACAGTGCAGCAGGGAGGAACGCTGCTGCCCCAAAGGGCTTACAAATAACGGAGCGCCGGCGGGAGAAATGCGGCAGGAGGGGTGAGTACACCCTCCCCAGCCCTTAAAGTACCACCCCCACCGGTGCCGAATACATTTTGGGTGCATCCCTAAACTGGAGACTGAATCTGGGACTTTCCACTTGCTTAATATGAAACGTGCACAGTTGCACATGAGTAATCTTGCACAAACACAAGTTTTGTGCAAACCTAGTTGTATGTTGGATGGCCGTTATTTCCAGTGGCCATCCATTGTGCAACTCTCTGCAATTTTTGCATTGCAGAAGAGTGCTCTTGCACAACTGCATACACATTTTGTTAATGCACATGGAATGTTGGGCTTTGCAAAAAGTTATTGCTACACAATGAACCTAAGAGGGAGGTTATATCCTACCTCCCCCGCAAGAGTTCTCATTTTGTGTTACATGTGAACTCGGGAAACTGTGGTCTGTTAACTAACTAGTTAGAACAAGTTAGGATATCAAACCAGCAACAAACAGTGATTTGATGTGTTGGCTTTCTAAAGCATAATGTGTGGGTGGGTGGGGGGATAAAGAGATAGCAACAAAAAAGTTGATACAGCAAAAGGAGAGAGATAGCAAACCACAGTTCCAAGTTCATATGTAACCCAGGATTGGAATATGTTTTAAAGTGAGAAAACTAAAACAATCTCCTCCAGTGTACACATGCATGCACTGGTAGAGGAACATAGCTGGAAACAAAAGAGTAACCAGCAGGCAAGCAGGTATGCAATTTCTAGCCACTTGAGCCTTTTACAATTGACAGTGTATGGACAGGTTTCATAATTAGGAGAACCGGTTTCTGGGCATGTGCCCAAAACGTTTTGGAGGCCATTATAAAGGCTTCCGAAATGTTTCAGTGTTTGGGGTGGTGGTATTGGTGTTTTGGTGCCGGTGGGGGTAATACTTTAAGGGCGAGGGAGGGTGTACTCACCCTTCCTGCCGCATTTCCCCCGCCGGCGCTCTGTTATCTTTAAGCCCCTCGAGGCGGCAGTGTTCCTCCCTGCCGCCCCATTTCCCCCATCGGCCGGAAGTGGCAAGCGCGCTTGCGCCCGTTGTGTGTGTGCATGGCAGATGGGTGCGTGCACGCAACGGGCGCATGCACACTCGCTACTTCTGGCCGATGGGGGAAATGGGGCGGCAGGGAGGAACATTGAGGGGCTTAAAGATAACAGCCTCGAGGGGCTTAAAGATAACAGAGCGCCGGCGGGGGAAATGCAGCGGGAGGGGTGAGTACACCCTCCCTCGCCCTTGAAGTACTACCCCTGCCGGCGCCAAAGTTATCCGTGGACATCCCTACCGGTTTCCCCCCATGAATCCACATTCTCTTGGTATCAGAATGTAGAGTTTAATGCACAAAACATTGCAAAAACACCCCTGAAGCAATGCTTGTGTCTGTCTTACTGAAAAGCAGTCATATGTAGCATAAAATCTTTTTTGAAACATTGATACAATCAATCTAAATTGGAGCATCCTGTGTTAAGTGCTTCATGTAATGTAAGAAAAAACTGTTGTAAGAAAGAAAAAAATTCCTTGCAAACATGCAATAGTTAATACAAGTGGGATTTACCACTTCCACCTTGCCATAGTGCCTTCCTCTGCCTTTAATACGTATTACCACATGGGTTGACTGAGGTTTGACAGCCCATGTTGCGGCTCTTCACCTGAACACGGAACAGAGTTCCATCAGCACACATGCAAAGCTTGTAGCGCTCCCAGTCACCATTGTTAAGCTGTTCCCCATGAGTACCACCTGGGAGTCGAGACGCACTTATCATCACACTTCCATTTAGGACGATGCTGTTGTCCTGTCAAATAATTTTTTAAAAAATAGAGGTTAACCATTATTTCAAATGAATAATGCTCTAAAAGCAAAATGGAAATAAACTAGAGCTTAAGATTAATGGAACATATGAAGTTCCCATATACAGATATCCTCTCTGTAGATCCTTCTCTTCCACTATGTTCTAGTCCAAGTGATAGCAGCTCTCCAGGGTGCCAAGAAGACTCTCTCAGTTCTGCTATGAGATCCTTTAACTGGAGACTTTCATCTGCAGAATGCACTCCAGCACTAAGCTAGGGTCCCTTTCCTTATTAAGACTACTATTCCATCTTAGCAATTCTGAAAGAATGCCAGCCTGATTTTATACTCCAGTGCTGCAGCATCCAGTTTTCCCTCCATTTGCCTCTTTAAACCCCCTCCGTACATTAATTTGCTCACGTCTTTGTCCTGGTAGAGTGACTTCCATAGCTCTTAAAACCACTAAGGAACATTTATACAGACCAGTATTTCTCAGCTGCTTTTTGGCCAATTGATTGACTGATCAAGTGCTGTCAAGGCAGTGTTGACTCTTTTGGAACAGGTGGATAACAAGATCCAATCACCTGCGACCAATTACCTTAGTGACCAATTGACCAATATCCCCCCATCAGTTAACTCGCATTGCACTCCTGTACCAGAGGCTTGTCCGCCACTTAAGTACAGCAGCAATTAGAACTGCTTTGCTGGATATGTGGCTGGCTCCCACCCCAAGAGGAGGTGACCTCAGTTCCTGAACCTTTCTGGCTACTGTGAAAACATGGTGTAGGAATAGGCTTTTGTGGGGCTAGAGGAGGGAAACACAAATGCACATACTCACTATATGACATGCGATAGTGTTACAATTTTTAAAAACATAGCTGGCAACACTGTCCTGTGCAACACTGTTTATATTCTGTGATAGGAACATCAGAAGTGAGGAGTGTGCATTTTACTGCTGTTGTCCCAAAGTTATGAAAGGACCTCCCCTATAAGGTTCAGAGTTCATGTCTTTTTTGTCTTCTGGAGAACATGTAAAATCCACCTGTTCCAAAGGGCTTTTGGCTACTGAATTTTAATGAGATCTAGCTACAGCTGCACTTCAGCGTTTATGGGCTGGGTTTTTCCCCCAGGATTTTAGAATGTGTGCTAACTTTTGTCTTAGGCCACACTTGTAAGCTTTGGAGAGGCAGGATATAAACGTTTGAACAAAATAATAGCTACTTGAAGACTTGTAAACAAACTGCAAATCTTAGAGTTGCTTACGGCTTTTAGCTCCATATTGTCCCGCATCCGAAACTCAATAGTTTTGCCCATGATGAAAACCCCTTCATTTCCACGGACAATGGCATTCCCATCAACCTTTATATTTAGATCACTGGTAGCATTGCTGGTAATCTGAGAAGAAAGAGTATAACTATACAATGTGCTTGCTAAAAATAGCAATCTCTTACAGCAAACCAGTTGCACAGTTTTCCTTGTTCTAAAAGCTGTGCTGCTCAACTGTTTGACTAAAACATGTTAAAATACTTGATGGAGGCTGCAATCTTAAGCAGACTATTTATTTATCTATTTATTATTTATTCGTCAAATTTGTACACCGCCCCAAACTTCCGTCTCTGGGTGATTAACAACATAAAACAAGTTAAAACATACACAAAAATCTTAAAACAATTTAGGCAATCTAAAAATTAAAAACTGATTTAAAAACTTAAAAATTTTAAAAGCAGAAAAAGTTTGGCTGGTGAGGTTTCAAGTGTTTTTTAAATTGTCAGAGATGGGGAGGATCATATTTCAGTAGGGAGCACATTCCACAGTCTCGGGGCAGCAACCAAGAAGGCCCATCCCCGTGTGGCCGCCAGCCGAGCTGGCAGCAACTGGAGACAGACCTCTCCAGACGTCCTCAATGTGTGGTGGGGGTCATAATGAAGAAGACATTCTCTTAAATACCCAGGGCCTAAGCTGTTTAGGGCTTTATAGGTTATAACCAGCAATCTTATATTTTGCTCAGAAACCTATTGGCAGCCAGTGTAGTTCTGTCAACAAAGGAGTAACGTGGTCTCTCCAAGATGACCCAGAGACCAGTTTGGCTGCTGCATTCTGTACCAACTGGAGTTTCCAGACTATGTACCAAGGCAGCCCCACATAGAGCACATTGCAGAAGTAAAGTCTTGAGATTACCAACATATGTATCACTGTTTTGAGGTCATTCATCTCAAGCAACGGATGCAGCTGGTGTATCAGCCGAAGCTGACAGAAAGCCCCTCTGGCCACCATCTCAACCTGGAATACCAGGAAGAAGTGTGGATCCAGAAGCACTCCCAGACTGCATTCTTGTTCCTTTTGGGGAAGTGTGACCCCCATCTAGAACAGGCAGATCAAAATAGTCTCTGGAGTTCTGACCCCACAAAATAAGTACCTCCGTCTTATCTGGATTCAGTTTATTCTCCGTCATCCAGCCCATTACTGCTCCCAGGCAGGCATTTAGGGAGGTTATACCGTCTCCTGATGATGTTGACATGGAGAAGTAGCTCTGGGTGTCATCAGCATACTGATAACACCCTGCACCAAATCCCCTGATGATCTCTCCCAGTGGTTTCATGTAGATGTTACAGAGTATTGGTGACTGCAGGCTCAGACTGGCCCACAGAGCAACAGGGCATATTCCTGGTGCGCCGCACCCGCAGGGTGCCCCTGTGCCCCGCCGCACTCGGCAGCAGTGAATACTCCCACTCTTAAGCACCCATTCTGCTCAAAACCAGGCACCCTCCCCACATACATTCCACCACCCTCTCAGTGCCCCCAGTCCAGCCCTGGGAGTCTGTATGGAGCCCTGAGGGACGCCATACATAAGCTCAGATTTTGAAGAGCAACAGTCTCCAATTGACACCATCTGGAATTTGAGAGGCAGGAGCAGAACCATCGTAAGACAGCACCTCCCATCCACAACTCAGATGTTCCAGAAGGATACTATGGTCGATAGTATCGAAAGCTGCTGAGAGATCCAAAAGGACCAAAAGAGTCACACTTCCTCTGTCAATTCCCAATTGGAGATCATCCATCAGGCCGACCAAGGCGGTCTGCACCCCATAGCCTGCCCGGAAGCCAGTTTGAAATGGGTCTAGATAATAAGTTTCCTCCAAGACCACCTGGAGCTGAGAGGCCCCCACCCTCTCAATTATCTTGCCCAGCCATGGGAGGTTGGAGACAGGCCTATAGTTGCACAACTCTGGGGGATCTAATGCAGGCTTCTTTAGAAGAGGTCTAATAATTGCCTCCTTAAGACAAGGAGGCACCCTTTCCTCCCTCAGAGAAGCATTCATTATTTCTACCAGGCCTCTTACAACAGCCTCCCTGGTAGATTGAACAAGCCATGTCGGACAAGCGTCAAGAGAACAAGTGGTAGGCCTCATCACTCCAAGCAGCTTGTCCACATCCTCAAGAGTCACAAACAGAAACCGATCCAGCCGAACTATATAAGAGGCATTGCTGGACATCACCAATTTAAACACCACAATAATTGTGGAGTCTCCACCTAAGTCGACCCGAATACGAGAGATTTTGTCCGCAATGAACTCATTAAAAACATCACAGCGGGTAACTGATGGCTCCAAATTCTGATTCAAGGAAGCAGGGGCACGTACTAACCCCCTCACAACCCTGAACAACTCTGCTGGACATGAGCTCGCAGATGCAATATGCACAGAAAAGAACCGCTTCTTTGCTGCACGTATTACCTGAGCTTAGATCTTTAAATGTGCTCTGTGTCGTAATCTGTTGGATTCAAGTAGTCTTTCTCCACTTGCGCTCCAGTTGCCTACCTTGCCACTTCTGCCCATGTAGATGTTCCATATCTAAACTAGGCAGAGTCCCATTGAACTCTGCAGGATTTACTCTGAAGTGAACATTTTTTGGACTGGACTACACATCTATGTTGTCTATTCATAACAAATTAACCATGAATTACCATTCTTGCTGCAAAATTATATAAGCCTCAATCCTATGCACACTTACATGGGAAGAAGTTCCAGTGACTTCAATGGAACTTCTGGCTTCCATATTACTTGTTTGCAAGGAAAACAAAAATACCCAACAATTAATGTTGCTTACAAACAAGAAACCTATCATCTCCCCACGCCCCTGACAGGTGAGCCAGGATTCTACTGCAGTTGCCTCTACCAGCTCTTTTAAAGATGAGCTTTTTCCAGCTCAAAGACATTTGCTACTACTACCCTACTCACCCACAAGATAGGGCAATAGGCTGTAGACATGCATTTTTATCTGAAAATAAGTCCCATTGACTTCAATGGGCTTTACTCCCAGAGAAGTATTTTTAGTATTGCACCTTCATTTAATAAAGCTGTCATTCAAAGGGATGTATGTGGTGGGCAACTGGTTAAGATATGGTGGCTGGTCTACAGTATGCAAGTACAACTTAGATTGCTATTCTATTGTGCATAGAGTATATAAACACAAACAGGAAGTTGGTCATATGATTCTTCATATCCATATGAATCCTAAGCCTTATCCATGTGTCCAAAAGAATGCTGCTCAACATGCTTACAAGTGCCAAAAGCGAGTCAGAGGTCCCTCTCCATCACTCACCTCCCTTGTTGCATTGCTCACAGAAAAGACAGCATTTTTGTGAAGAGGGAAGAGCTGTAACCACAGGCTGCCAATCATGAAAGCACGGCCATCACTGTTATGGTGCTTGCCTCGTCACACAAATGCTGTATTTTCCGTGTGTAGCGTGACAAGGACAGTGAGTGACATGATGGGCTGGATCTTCCAACTTGCTTTAGGTTCTAGTCACAATGCAAACAGAACTGTAAGTCTATGAGCATAACACAAATTACATAGCTTGCCAACGGAAATAAAAGAGTAAAGGATTGTCCTTACCCTCTCAGTAGAAGCTCTTTGGACATTCAAAATTTTTACTCCACTTGGCAAGTGAAACTCATGAGTGTTATAGTCAGTGCTGAACAATGTGTTCTGAGTCCGTGGGTCGACAAATTCCATGCCAATATCACTCGTAATTGAAGTTTTATTCTTTCCAACACTGAGTTTCGTTTCCCCTTGCTGAAATACAATCTTCAAAAACAAGTTAGGTATATTGTATCAAAAGTAATAACTTTCTTTATACATTTCAAGTTCTTGATGGCATTGCTGTTTGGGGTTATAAAGAAACTTACTGGCTGGTTCTCTCCAACAATCACCAAATCTTCATTACGTCGACCTCCAACTGTGCTCTTGTACAATGGATGTATAATTCCCATATCAGAGTCTTGTTTAAATCGCAATAAGCCACTCTCATGAAATTCCATGCTGTCACAGCCATTGGGCCCAATACGAATCACAGCCCAGATTATGAGTGTGATCTAAAGGAGTAAACCAAACATATTTTTTGTTTGTGAAATGTACTTTGTTGAACTAAATATCTTTAAGAAAAAATGCTTCTCTTATAATCGAACTATACAACTTGGTAGATTACAAGTTGATTGTAGTCTACCAGAGGAGGCTCTTCCAGCTGAGGTGGTCATTTCAACTGAGGTGGTTTTTGGCAGCGGGTGATATGGCAGTGGGAGGAAGATATGCTAGGTGAGGGGAAGGCACATTGGCTATATCAAAGCCATCACACTCTCCACTCCAGTCCTTCTCCCATCCAAAGAGACCCCAGTAACTCTCCCAGTAGCCCACCTTGCCTGAAGCTGGTGCTATTAAATGCCAGGTCTATAAATACAAAGGCCACAGCTATCCAGGAGGTTATCCTGGATAAGCACGCTGACCTGGCGTGCATTACGGAGACCTGGTTGGATGGTGGGGGAGATGTGTAAATTTCTCACAGCTGTGTCCACCATGTTTCCAGGTGCATCAGGCAAGGCAGGGTGGGTGGGGAAGTGAGGTTGTCCTGGTTCATTGGGAGACCATCCCCCTTAGCAGATGCCCTGTCCACTATTCTGACCAATTTTGAGTGCCTGCATGCAGTGTTGGGATTGTGAGACAAAGTTGGGATTATGTTGGCATAACGCCCACCCCACTGTCTGTCTCCCTGCCCAAGCTGCTCAAGGTAGTCTCGGATATGGTACTGAGGATGATTTCTGGTCTTTGACCATAAATAAACTTGACTAACTGACTGATATTGAGGATCCCAAGGCAGTTAAGTCTTGGAAGACTTTAACATCCATACTGAGGCTGCCTTGTCTGATGTAGCTTGGGACTTCATGTCCTTCATGACGACCATGGCTTTGTCTCAGCTGATTTCTGGTCCCACACATGGGATATAACATATGCTCAACTCGGTCTTTGGGTCAACTATGGTGTTTGATGGTCTTCCTGAAGGCTGGTCAGTGACTGTTCTTCCTGAAGGCTAACCTCCTGCTGCTGTGCTATCGAGAACTAGCCACGGAGGATGAGTGACTCATGGTCACCCCCACCCACTGCAACACCACTAGTAGCTCACCCCACCCTGTCCAAGCCCCAAACCAGGTGTGTCACAGTTTGCCCGTTAGTGCTGCTGACACATGTAGACACACATGCATGCCCCCGCCATGGCCAATGATGAGATGGACCAGTGCCCCGACCAATGTGTCAGGCTGTCATATGGAGCCCAGCACCAGCCTGAGGCAACAGTGTCACAGTGTGGGATATACATACGTTGGAGAAGAAAGAAGTATTCTTCTCACGGTAAGAGCCTAGATTTGTTTACTGTTAAGACTATTGACCCATCTAGCTTAGTACTGTCTGCACCAGAGGACAACTCTCTGTCCTCCTCTCTCTCTTTGGCAGGCAGGATGGAAAAGAGGAAGGTTTGATTTTGTGGAAAGTTTTTTTTGTGTGGTTTTCTTAGGAGTATAAGATGCTGTGCTATAACTTTCTGGTTTTGCTGGATCTCAGATTGACAAATTTATTTTGTTTGAGAGATAATGTTGTGGCAAGGAATGGACAGTGACAGCTGTGTGTAATATTTCTTGGCAACAGTTGTGACAAGCCGAACTCCATGTCTGGTCTTGAGACTAACTTGTGCTTCACTGACTGCTCTGCAATCTGCATTGCAAGGTGTACTCAGTCAAAACGTGGCTGAAGTTGCTCCAATTGAGCTTGCTGCTAAAGAGCTGCTGTGGCAGCTGTTGCAATGCTAGGAAGTAACATAAGGAGTCCTAATTGTGTGTGAGAGAGCAACTTGTACCAATGAGGTTACTGTAGCACAGGCACTGTGGCTGGCAGTGGATTCTGGGTCAGTGATTTTTGTGTGTGGCCATTTTTGGACTGTGTTTCATATGTGTATTCTGTGTTGAGAGAGACAGATTTTCTTTCACCATATGCTTTTGCAGTGTTTTTAGGCAGGGTTGCAAAATGCATTGCAAATTACAATGCAAAGTTTGTGTCCATGCACTCTGTGAGTGCAACTTGTTCCAGGCACAGGGAACAATGCAGAACCTGAAATACCCCAATGTTCCCCATGGGTAGCTCCTAGGAACACCAAAGTGTGTTGTGTTGGAGCGTGATGGGTGCTACATACCACCCAATCCACAAAAGAGATGAGCAAGTGGGTGATTTAACAATTTTTTAAAATCTTTTTGGCATATCCCCATAGGATCCTGTGTACAGGACCCTATGTGAGTTTGTGGGGAAAGGTTAAAAATTGCCTGTTTACCCATCTCTTTTATGAGTTGGATGGTCTGTAGCACCCATTAAGCCCCAACACACAACCCAATTTGATGTCCCTAAGAGCTACCCATGGGGAACAATGGGGTATTTAGAGTTCCCTACTGCTAAAACACTCGCAAGGTTTGGAATCTGTTTTGTCGAAACATTTTGACCATTTTGCCTTTCCTAAGAACTTAAGAAAAGTCCTGCTGGATCTGGCCCAAGGCCTATCTAGTCCACCTGAGGGCATGCCCTCTCTCCTACTGTTACTCCCCTGCAACTGGTATTTAGAGGCATCTTGCCTCTGAGGCTAGAGGTGGCCTATAACCCTCCAACTAGTAGTCATTGATAGACCTGCCCTCCATTAATTTATCTAAATCCCTCTTAAAGCCATCCAGGCTGTTGGCTGTCACATCATCTTGTGGCAAAGAATCCCACAGATTGATTATGCATTGTGTGAAAAAGTATTTCCTTTTGTTGGTCCTAAATTTCTTGGCAATCAGTTTCATGGGATGACCCCTAGTTCTAGTGTTATGCTAGAGGGAGAAAAATTTCTCTCTCTCAACTTTCTCCACACCATGCATAATTTTATAGACCTCCATCATGTCTCCCCTCAGTTGTCTTTTTTCTAAACTAAAAAGCCCTAGGTGTTGTAGCCTTGCCTCATAAGGAAGGTGCTCTAGGCCCATGATCATCTTGGTTGCTCTCTTCTGAACATTCTCCAGTTCTATAATGTACTTTCTGAGGTATAGTACCCAGAACTGTACACAGTACTCTAAATGTGGTCACACCATAGTTTTGTATGAAGGCATTATAATATTAGCAGATTTATTTTCAAACCACTTCCTAATGATCCCTAGCATGGAATTGGCCTTTTTCACAGCTGCTGCACATTGAGTCGACACTTTCAATGAGATGTCCATCACGACCCCAAGATCCCTCTCCTGGTCAGTCACTGACAGTTCAGTCTGCATCAGCATATATCTAAAGTTGGGTAGTTGGTTTTTTGCCCCAATATTCATCACTTTACACTTGTTAACACTGAACCACATTAGCCATTTTGTTGCCCACTCACCCAGTTTGGAGAGATCCTTTTGGAGCTCCTCACAATCTCTTTTGGATTCACTACCCTAAGTAGTTTGATGTCATCTGAAAAATTTGGCCACCTCGCTGCTTACCCTAACTTGTGGATCATTTATGAACAAGAGCACCAGTCCCAACATAGATCCCTGGGAGACCCCACTTCTTACTTCCCTCCATTTAGAGAACTGTCCATTTATTCCTACCCTCTGTTTCCTGTCCTTCAACCAATTACCAATCCACACATGAACCTGTCCCCCTTATCCCATGTCGGCTAAGTTTTCTCAAGAGTCTTTGATGAGGAACTTTATCGAAAGCGTTTTGAAAGTCCAGGTATACTATGTCAACTGGCTCACCTTTATGCACACACATGTTGACATTCTTAAATAACTCCAAAAGGTTAGTGAGGCAAGATTTACCATGCCGGTCCTCCTTCAGTGGGGCCTTTTCTTCTATATGCATAACCATTTTATCCTTGAGAATACTTTCCATCAATTTGCCTGCAACAGATGTTAAACTAACCGGCCTGTAATTTCCCGGATTCCTTTTTTAAAATCAGTGTTACATCGAGGTCAAAACACAATGCAAATCCTGTTTCATGCACATGCTTACTTAGAAGCAGTCTCAGATTAGGGATGGGCCCGGACCGGTCCGGAGGCCATTGTAAAGGCCTCTGGACCGGTCCAGACCTGGGAAGTCTGGTTCGGGTGGGGGGTAGCTTTAAGAGCGGTGGGAGAGTTTACTTACCCCTCCCGCCGCTTTCCCGCTCTGGCGCCGTAATTGTAGGAGTAATTGGGGCGGCAGGATCTCTCCCTGCCACCCCTTCGCCGCTGTCGCTGTAAAAAACTCCCAGGAGTCTTTTGCGTGTGCGCACGTTGTGCACGCGCTTCATGTCTCTGTGACATGAGAGCATGCAAAGGACTCTTGGGAGGTTTTTTTACAGCAACAGCAGGGAAGGGGCAGCAGGGAGGTATCCTGGCACCCCAATTACTCCTACAATTACAGCGCCAGAGCGGGGAAAGCGGCAGGAGGGGTAAGTAAACCCTCCCTCCGCTCTTAAAGCTACCCCCCACCCCAGTGCCAGACCGCAGTTTGGCGGTTCCGTGCAGGGGTGTAGCTAGGGGAGAGGGGACCCGTGTTCATCCCTCTCTCTGGTGGACCCCCAGAGTGAGGGAGATAATGAAGAAAATAGGGGGGGATGGAGCTGGAGGGCCCTCAGGAGCTGGGGGCCTGTGTTCTTTGAACCCTTTCGCTCAATTATAGCTTTGCCCCTGGTTCCGTGCACACCCCTATCTTAGATTCAGTGGGGTTTACTTGTAAGTATGCATAGAATTGCTGTCTCAGTGTATTTGCTTCCAAGTAAACATGTATAATGTTTGGCTACAGTTTTTTTGTAATCTACTAGCTACATGGTAATGCTTGCCAGTTTAGAGCCAGCTTCCCATAGTGCCCAATTTAACCATAAATCAGACATGAGTTTACACTAATGTGCTTAGTAAAAGACAAATGCAGATTTTGTATAATCACGTGAAACTTCCAAAACAGTCATTCCTCATCGGTCTAGCACCTGGTTCAGATTATCCATGACTTAAAATAGGACTGCGACAATTGCGCCGAGTGCACCATGCAGAGGAGTTGGTTCATATAATCAGTAACTTGCACAACCCATATTGGAGTATGAGCCTGTTGGTGGCTCTGCACAACATCTGTGTGAGAGTCACTCAGTCAGTGCCTGAATTTGTTTGAGTTTTTATAGTCATTGAGCATAAGCTCTCTGAAATGGATCATACTACTGAGAAAAGTCAAATCCCACTAAAGTCAACTCCTGCTGGCTTTTAATAGAGCTAAACGGCACCCAATATTTATAATCTCTAGTACTGCAACATGACACCATGTACAACAATTAGATGTGTTGGGTTAGAAATCCTGTACATTGATAATAAAAATCATTAATTTAAGGGCAGCAATAATTATCTAGCATTAAAAACAAGAACATCCATTTAGAATGGTGTCAAGAATGCGATGAACCATTCACACCAACAACCAAATACATACATTGTTTTGCACTCCCACTTTTCCAAGCCATGGCAGTTCTAGGATACCTTTTGCATGCAAGGGCATTGAAGATTTTTGATGGCATTTATAAGAAACTAACTATAATTATACACACTGAGCAGGTTGCAAGAAAGCAAACACATAGGCAAGCAGTGCTACCCTCACAAAAGTACCCCAAACAACAGACTGTCTTCTCCATCCCCTCAAGATTTCTCTTTGACCAAACTTTCATTGACCAAATCTAAAAATAAACATCTTCCTAGATCTCTTGACCCTGACATCTCATGCATGACTAGCCAGTTTCTTAGCCCCTTCCTTCCCTATAGGTGAGAAGGAAGAGGCTACGCAGGTGAGCTAACAGAACAGACAATCATTTGCTGCCTTGCTTACTCACAAGGGTTCATTGTTAGTGACCAAGTCATGTCAAAGCTAAAACAGGACAGCATCCAGGAGTGAGCAACCTTCAACTCTCCAGCTGTTGCCGACAACTCCGATCAACCCCTATCACAACTTATTTTGCCTGGGGATGATGGAGCTGTAGTTCAAAACCAGCTGAAGAGCCAAGGTTGCCTGCTCCTAGCACAGTCTACAATATCAGTACAAACATGCCTTTTATAGACTCATATACTTACAATCAAATTGATGACAGCCAAAATAAAAAGGAGGACAATCACACAAATAGCTAAGTTGCCTTTCCTGCCCCGCAAACCAGTTTTGTGTAGACGATCTTCATCAATGGGAATATATCCAGCCTTGAAGTTACTGTTGTGCTCTTTGTTTACATTTCTCCTCTCCACAGCTTTCTCACGCATTGATTTCTTCACAGGGCCATTTGAGCTTTGCTAAAATATCACAATAAATTAAGTCAAACTTGCTACACCATTAACAAAAATCATATGAAAGTTTTCATTTTACCACACTATGATTGCCATGTAGGAACTATTATCAAAAACTCAGCTAGTAGATTTAAAACAAAACTATTTTCAAAATGATCAGAATGTATCTATAAATAATAAATATATCAGCTTGTTGCAGAGAACAGTTATATTGTGGAGAAAGAGAACTAGTACAGCTGAGGACTACTTATGTGACAATGATTTCCTACATAGATGCTTCTATGGAGAAAAGAATATTAGCATATGTTTTTAATGTATGTATATGCAGAGTTAGAAGGACTTTGTAACCAAAGTGAGTAGGGTTATGGCACTCACCCTGCAAATGCTCCTTAGTGGTTCTTTCAGTTTCTATTGAAGTTCAGTCATTTCTTTTTAGCAACTGTGTTTTATGTAACTAAACTATACATATATCAAACAGCTAGAAAATCTCAGCGATGAATTTTGCCCACAGTGCATGCAATAACAGGTTGATTTCTTTTTGTAAGATTAACTATTTTAGACAAAAAACGAAAACTGGAAGAGTCCAATAGTACAGTGCCTGGGAAACCTTGGGGGAAATGCATATTAAAAGCACAGGCAAATATGCAAACAGTGCTTAGCCATGATTTAGCAGTCTGGATGTTGTCCACTGAACTATTCCTGAAACGGGACAAATAAGATACCACAATGAAGTTTTAAACCATTTGTTATGCGAGTCCTCTAAATATGAATAGAATTGTACGCGCTTAAAGATACACAGCCCTCTGCATGTGTGCCATAACAACGCTTGAAGAGGAATAATCCCACTTTGTGGTTCGTCCTGGCAGGTCTCTGCACAGGTACCACATTCAGAAGTCAAAACAACTCATTTGTCCCTCTTCGAAGTAGTGAAATTCCTATGCAGGTCTAACACGAACCTATGCTCGGAAGCTCTGCGCGCCAACTCTCCTGTCCCCCTTACGGGCTCGCCGCTATTGAGCCCAGTAGCATCGGGACCTTCAGTACGAAGGCGCTGCATGTAACTCATGTCCATAGAGAGAGCGCGTGTGTAGTGTGCTATTTCTGTTTTGATACGAGGGCTGCCTACGCACATTGCCTTCGGAAGACGTCTCGCTGAACTCAATGGGGGCTCGCTTTGCGGTAAACAGACCCAGCGCCGCGAGCCCCCCGAATGTCCTGAGGGACAAATGAGGAGCACCGCTACGTGCTGCTCGCGCGCCGCCACTGGCCGGGCTGCTTGGCTCCTTGCAACCCCCCAGCAGGCGCTTGGAGAAGGGCGGGACTCCCCGCTCCCCACCCCAGACTCCATGCCATTGCCAGACGTCCGCCGCCTAACGGTTTGGGCCGACGTCTTAGTTGGAGCAGCCTTTCCTCTCTCAGCCCGGGTTGCGAGGACAACATTTGGGAACAGCAACCGAGCACGGTGGAATTCCCTCCGCCACCCAGTTGCCAGCCAGAGCCCTGCAGCACGAGAGACTGCTACCCACCTGTTCCGAGGCAGTGGCTGCTGGCGCCGCAGTAGCCGCCATCTTCAAGCCCTCCCCTTCCTGCGCCTCTCCCAGACTTAACTGCGACGAGACCCTCCTCCTTCGCTCCACTCCCGTCATCATGCCTAATCCTTAAAGAGACTGGGATGGATGTGGGAGGAGAGTCCTCTTCTTGGTGGCAGAGATTGAAGCGCTTGTCTGGCGGCAATCAAGAGCAGCGAGGGAGAGGGGGAGGCATTTATAATGGCTGCAAAGTATTATTAGCACTTTGGATATTATTAATTTAGCTCTTAGTGTGCAGAATTAACAGCAAACAAAACAAAAAAAGACTCATCCTAAGTAAATTAAAGGGGGGGGGGGTGCGGAGTCAGAGGGAAGGTAAAAACCCAGAGGAGGTGTGGGAGAGGCAAGGGTAAAACCGGACATCGATCGATTCTATTTATATAAAGCTCCCGAAAGAGAGTGAGATATAGCAAGCTCCTGGTTTATGCATGGGGCAAAGAATAAGGGAAAAGGAAGAGGGTGGTGCAAGCCGTTTTTTAACATCCGGAAGACTGGGAAAGCAAAGCAAAGCAAACAATAAGTTCTTTCTTTCTTTCTTAGTTGGGATTGCATGTCTTTAAATAGTTGTGCTGTAGGTAGAAATTCAGCACATGCACCTTTCCCCATCTTGGACATGAAGTTATAGAAAATATTGTGTTAGCGCTTAAGAGAAGAATATATAGAATATTATATTAAGAGAAGAATATATAGAAGTTATAGAATATATTGTGTTAGCGCTTAAGAGAAGACCTGTGTATTTTTGAGGCTATTTTTGGTTCTGACATATGTATAAGATATGGTGGGGGGGGACGACTATTAAAGATTACTGCCTCCCAACAATCAGTGGGCACTTTTGTTTATTAAATTGTAGATTTTACCTCACACTTCTTGCCAATAATCCCCATTTAGCCATGATACTAGCTGGGTGACTCTGGGCCAGCCACTTCTCTCTCAGCCTAACCTACTTCACAGGGTTGTTGTGAGGAGAAACTCAAGTATGTAGTACACCGCTCTGGGCTCCTTGGAGGAAGAGCGGGATGTAAATGTAAAAATAAATAAAAATAAAATAAAGTAAAATAAATAAATAAACAACATCCACATCTATAACAAGGTTAATGGAAAACTGGCTCTTTGGTCTATCCACCCTCACCCCCACATTTCTGTGCTGACACTCAATGAATCTCATGACAGTTTACAACAAAACACACAAAAAACAGTTAAGATGAGTTAAAATTACAATCAAAAGGTTCAGATAAAAGCCTGCTGAAAGAGATGTGTTTTCAAGACCTTCTGAAAGGCCGCCAGCCTCCTATCTCAGCAGGGAGCGTGTTTCAAAGCTTGGGGGCTATTATAGAGAAGGCCCAACTCTGAGTCACTGTCAGACAAGCCCAGTAGATCTCCACCATGACCTAGGTAAGCGGAGGGGATTATGCTGAAGAATTACTAGTGTGGATAATTTTTACTTTTTGTTGTCATTCATTTTAACCAATATTTTAATTTGTCATTTATTTGTTTTAGCTAATCTTTTAACTTTTTGTTTTTGTTGTAAACCACCCAGAGACGTAAGTTTTGGGCAGTATAAAAATATGTTAAATAAATAAATAAATAAATAAATAAATAAATAAATGTCAGATTACAGCCATGGCTGCTTTTTGTTTTTGTTTTCCAGGGATGTTGTAGACATTGTCTACTTCCAGGGTAGCTTCCCACCCCACTCACAATTTTTTAACAGTTTTCTCTGCCAGTTTAAATGCTGCCTCAGCACGTTATTTGATTTTTCTGATACTGTTTATTTTAGGAAGGAAAATATCTTCTTGTAACTCAAACGTGAAGGCATTAAAAACCATTAAAGAAATCAATGCTAAAAACAACAATAATGATATATTTAATTCGCTAAGACATACCCGTGGCTAATCCCATGCGTGGCAGCTCTCACGAGTTTTCATGAGCGAGGGGAGGGGGAGAGGAAGGTGAGTGGCCACTGGCTGGTGAAAGGAAGCGGTGGTGCTTAGGGATGTGCACGGTCCGGAGAAGTCCGGACCGGCACCGAAGGGGGGCCTTGTTTTTAGGGCGGGGAGGGCTTGCTTAGCCCTCCCGCCTCCTTGCCCCCGCCAGCGCCCGTATTGAGCACTATAGGGGCGCTGGAAACCAGCCGCCCCCCCCCGCTGCCGCGGCGAAATAACCCCTAAAACCAGCCAGCCCTCCCTCCCTCCCAGCTAGCTGCCCGCCCGCCCCCCACCCACTCACCCACCCACCCGGTGGCTCACCCGGTCGCTGGATAAAAAGCGAGAGGAGCTCCGGCACAGAGCTCCTCTCGCTTGGAAGGCCTCCAGCAGAATGGTGGCTTGCGCGCGCGCGCATGCGCGCGCCGCAAACCACGCCGTTCTCCAGAGGCCCGGTCTACCCGCCTGGCGGGTAGACCGGGCCTCCGGAGAACGGTGTGGTTTGCGGTGCGTGCATGCGCGCGCGCGCAAGCCACCATTCTGCTGGAGGCCTTCCAAGCGAGAGGAGCTCTGTGCTGGAGCTCCTCTCGCTTTTTATCCAGCGACCGGGTGAGCGACCGGGTGGGTGGGTGAGTGGGTGGGGGGCGGGCGGGCAGCTAGCTGGGAGGGAGGAAGGGCTGGCTGGTTTTAGGGGTTATTTCGCGGCGGGGGGGCGGCTGGTTTCCAGCGCCCCTATAGTGTTCAATACGGGCGCTGGCGGGGGCAAGGAGGCGGGAGGGCTAAGCAAGCCCTCCCCGCCCTTAAAGACATACCCCCCACCCGGACCCGAACCTGGCAGGGCCGGACCGGTCCGGCAGTTCGGCCATTCTTTGGAATGGCTGCCGGACCGGTTCGGGCACACCATTAGTGGTGCTGGCTTCTGGGAGAAAGCACTGGGCAGCAAGAGCAAGCGGCAGCCAGGCCGACCACTGCTGGGCGGCGAGAGGAAGCGCCATCTGGTAAAAGGAAGCAGCAGCTAGGGCCAGCCGCCCAGCTGCCGAGAGCAAGCAGCCAGGGCTGAAGGGATGAGGTGGAAGACAAGGAGAACTAGGGGCGCAGATGCTCTGCACCAGGTCAGCTAGTAATTAATAATTTAATAAACAAATTGTTCTCTGGTGGCTCACAACAGAGGATTAAAACATATAATAAAAACACATAACACATTAAATCATAACAGACAAAAAAGAAAATACATTACAAAACTGCTTTAAAACTCATTTTAAAATTAGTTAAAAACCAAAACAAATCTTAGAAGTCCTGGGTGAACAAAAAGGTCCTTTACCTGTTGTCTAAAAGAACAAAGTGACAAAGCCTGGCAAACTCCACTGGAGAGGCTATTCCATAAATAGGGTGAAACAATTGAAAAGCCCCTCTCCCTGGTAGCCACCCACCTCTCCTCATTTGGCAGGGGCACCTGGAGGAGGGCCTCCAAAGAAGGTTTGGGTACGGACATATGGGGCAAGGTGCTCTTTCAGCTAACCCGGAATGCTTGACTAATAGCAATAGCAATAGCACTTACATTTATATACCGCTTTATAGCCGGAGCTCTCTAAGCAGTTTACAATGATTTTAGCATATTGCCCCCAACATTCTGGGTACTCACAAGCAGAAGGTTGCCTTCTGACTAACAAGCAGAAGGTTGCCAATTTTACCTTTAAAACACTTAGGGAGAAAGTGGGTAATCTTTTAACATGCAATCAGTTAAGTCCGTTAACTGAGTGTGAGCCAGAATAAGATATAAACAGAATATAAATTGGTAGATAGATAAGTAGGGGTAGTGTGTGTGTGGATGGATGGATGGAAGGAAGGAAGGAAGGGAGGGAGGGTGTCTTTATGTAACTCTGTGTTGGGAAGGCCCAACCAGCAAGAAGGCAATCTTTGAAGTCTTTGTGGTGTTAATTGATGGGATTATAAAAAAGATCGATCACTTCCTTCAGCCTTTCTTCTCTTGTCTTAACCTTTTGGTTATCGTTGGTGTTTTGTTAATCCTTTCCAAATATAGTAAAAGAAGAAACAGATTTTTTCTTGCTTCACTGAAGCGTTAGATCTCAACGTTATCTGGAGATTAGTGTTTATTTTTAGAAAGGCGACTGAAATCATGGCTTAGCATGATAACTGGTGGAGGTACAACACAGAAGCAAAGGCATTAAGCTGCTATTCCCTTTCCGAGTTCTTTCCAGTTGGATTGGATTTGAGGATGCTCCGCCCATCCCTTTCTTCTCCTTTCAGCTTCAAGTGACTTGAAAACAAGGACCACACCCGATGGTTTGTGCTGCTACAACTGGAAGTCTCGAATAAAGATGCTTGCCGAAATCACGGCCACTGTGTTGTATACAACAATACTCAAAGTCCTTGGGCTTTATCCCAATTCAAAATTTGTGTCTCCGGTGCGTTATAAAGGCTGTTTCGTGGACACGCTGCGTTTCACAGGCCAATTTAGACCTCGATACGCCGTAACCAGGAGCCGAAAAGAGGCGACTTTGGGGAAGACCAGGTGGGAAATCTCGTGATTCGTAAGGAAACCTTCATTCTAAAAGGCCTTCAAAACTAAGACATTTTATATACCGGACTGCCTGCGTGTTTATACGGGAACCCTACTCTTTCTGTCTGAGTGGAGTTCAAGCGGGGTTCCTTCTTAGCGCGGATCTTCCTTGAGCTTGGAAAGGAAGGATGCGGGCAGGGCAGGGCGCGGGAGGAGGTGGGGTTTTCAGCGTTGCTACAACCAAAGCGCCCTCTTCGCGCAGCCGTGGCGTCCCTGGCATCCGAGCAAAGCAAACGTCAGTTTGTTTAACAATCGCCGAGTATAAAATGCTCCAATCATAGAGGAGAGTTGTAGGGGGCTTAAGTTTGAGCGTAGCTCAGGGCCACTAGCAGAAGAGGGTATTTCCTCGCTGATCTCTTCCCCCAACAATTGGGGTTCCTAAAAGCAGAATACCCTGGGGGGGAGAACATCGATGCTAGTAGTTCCGTAGGACAAGCCTAGACCCTCCGTTTTTTCACCCCCTTATTTTTCCACCTCTGAGGGAGCAATGGCCGATACCCTGAGAAGACTGATCAGCAACGAGACCTGCAGGATTTTACAGGATAAATTGGAGAGTTGGTATAAAGAGTATCACGTGAGTGTGCTGATCCGCGTGAAATCGGTGGTCACCTCTGGCAGGCAGTCTGAAAAACGGGGAGGCACTGGCGGAATAGAAATTGTTGTTTTTCACTACGCAATAGTTTACAGAATATTTATCAGGCAAAATATTTATTCATTCCTCCTCATCCCGACCCGACCCACCCGCGTCACAAAACGGTGCTTGTGAGGTGGAAACGTGCTTTTGAGTGTTGTTTCCAAAGCGACTGTAAATACACGAAATCGTTTCAGAAACACCTTTCCTACCGTATAATCTTCTTAACGGGAAGGAGAGGAGGAACATTGCAACCATACTCAGATTTCAGGAGTGTAAATTTAAGGCGAGAGATGAATCTCTATTTGGCGGTCTTGAGTGAGTTGTTGGAGATTGTAGCTATTTCCCGGGAAAACAGTAACTAAGGACGCTGGGTTCCGGCACCAAGCAGACACTGTTGTAGTTGCCATAGTTACAGAACCCGGCGATACTCTAAAGGCGACCTATTAGGACCGCAGTCATTTGCAGCGATTTACTCAAGTCTCCTTTCTTCCTCCATACTGGTTCTTTTTATTGCTTTAAGATAAAGCTGAGTTGCCGAAATGAGCTCACATTCTCTTGGAAACAGTATTGCTCCTGCTTTAGTTCTTAAATAAATATCTTAAAATTTGTAGAAATGTTATTGTTCTAGAAGATATCCGGAGCCCAGATGTACATAGTTAGCCCCCCCCTTTATCCTCACAACAACCCTATGAGGTAGGTTAAGCTGAGAAGTAGGAACTGGCCAGGATTACACAGGCTGAGTGAGATTTTGAACCTAGTCTAAGGCTGGAACTCGATGGTATGATTTATGATATATGTACAACTGCGGCCAAAAAATGGCAGTCACTCCCCTGTAATATTCACTACAATTTAGCTGTGCCCTGATGTAACAATATTGTGCACTTCTCTGCCCTTTCACCAGTGGCAGCTGGTGAGCCTCTCTATAGTGCAGACCAGTCCTGACTTGACAGTTAAGTGTCAAGTCATCAATAAGTGACTTTGGGATGCTTAAATTTGTTTGTTGGGATATGTCCTCTGCACAGCTAGTTTGAAGAGGATCCTATGAGACAGCTAAGCTGAAGTATGAACTGAAAAGCATTGTGTTGTGAGATGGTATAAGAGTTCTGTATGTCCTGCTATACCTGTGATGGCTCATTCCTCTCAGGAGAGGAGAGCTGGTCTTGTGGTAGCAAGCATGACTTGTCCCCTTAGCTAAGCAGGGTCTGCCCTGGTTGCATACGAATGAGACTACAAGTGTGAGCACTGTAAAGTATTCCCCTCAGGGGATGGAGCCGCCACTCTGGGAAGAGCAGAAGGTTCCGAGTTCCCTCCCTGTCTTCTCCAAGATAGGGCTGAGAGATTCCTGCCTGCAACCTTGGAGAAGCCGCTGCCAGTCTGTGAAGATAATACTGAGCTAGATAGACCAATGGTCTGACTTGGTATATGGCAACTTCCTATATTCCTATTCACACATGCAGGTCATCACCTGATGCTGCAGGGATGAAGTGATGCTGAGCATGCTTGTGTGAAACAGCCCTGGATTTAGCTCAGGCAGTTGCCTTTTAATAGACTGCATGGATCACAAACTTCTCCAAACAATTTCAGGTGTACAGCATCATCCAAAACATTACACCTGACCTGGCCTCTAAACCCAGGGCCTTTGTGGGTTGGGGATGAGAGGGGATGAGAGCAACTGCCCCAGGCCCCACACATGGATGAGGGGTAGCACAGGAAGTGGTGGGCAGGTGAGGCAGTTGCCTTGCCTCACCTCACCTCTTAGCAAGCTGCTTCTGTTCATTTGACATGATGGCAAGCCAGTAAAGAATGCATTGTCATTATGACTAAACTTTGTATTTGGTTATATTAGTTTATAAAACATGAAATTTTTATAAGGGTCCCATTTGCAGGAATCCTATACTTTTCAAGCGAAACTAATAGAGTATCTTTTTTTCCAATAATAAAATCTTAACATATTGTTCTGTTAATTCTGCTGTCGATATAGATGTTTTTTGAAAAATTATAGAATGCATATCTAGCATTTTTAGACTACTTTCCTTAAGGAAAGTAAGCTTATGAGATCACCCGGCATTCTGTGTGTTGGTCTGTGAGTCTATGTTCTCTGCCTCGACTTTGCAATGCCTGGATTAATATGAACCAAATTGGGTACAGTTGTAGGGACACCTCAGTGGTGTAGTTTGTGATGATGCCATCCCACAGCTATTCAAGATGGCATAAATATTTGAGGCATAATTGGGCAAACTTGTGAACCACCTAACCAATTTGAACCAAATTTGCTACAGCTGAAAGGACACATAGGGACGCCTCAGTGGTGTAGTTTGTGATGATGTCATCCATCCTGATTCAAGATGATGGACACATAAATGTTTGAGGCGTGAATGGGCTAACTTGTGAACTACCTAACCGGATTGAACCAAATTTGCTAAAGCTGTAGGGACACATACAGTAGGGGCACCAAAACAGCTTAGTTTGTAATGATGTCATCCAGCCCCATTCAACATGGCAGATGTGAATGTTTAAGGCTGAAGTGGGCTAACTTGTGAGGTTGTAACCCCTGCTAACTGGGCAAAGAGGCACCTTTTTAATGTGGCAATTCTTTTTATTTAGCAGGGGGAGAGACTGGCCCTATCCACTCCTAGCACAGTACCCCTCCAGTGACTGTTGCTGGTGTCTATTTTATGTTTCTTTTTAGATGGTGAGCCCTTTGGGGACAAGGACCCATCTTATTTTTATTTATTATTTCTCTACGTAAACCACTTTGGAAATGTTTGTTGAAAAGGGGTATATAAATATTTGTTGTTGGATGGTAATTATCTATTAAGATTCTAGTGAAAGGAAAATAGGCAGATTAGCTCTTACCAGAACAACTTGTTTCAGATTGAGAAAAAGAAATACATTGCCACAGGATGTAGTGAGAAGAAAGCAATGGGAGGTGGGGAGGGGCTCAAATGAATATTCAGCTCCCAGGCCTCTCAAAGGCTTAAAAAGGCCCGGCCTATGTCCAAACATATGCGTAGGAAGAGATTTTAAAGATATTTGTAAAATAAACATATCAAAACAGGACAACTTAAATATATTCCTATAATTGCAAATAAGAATGTTTTAGTTGAAAATAGCATCTTCTTCTAAGAATATGTGTACTTCATTAAAAGTCAGAGAATATCCAGACCATCCTCCTCCCCTGCCGCCCACACCCTATTACGGTTAGTTGCTTGAACTGGTGGGCTAGTTCACACTGCCGCCCAAGAAGCTCTGTAATGGCCTTTGGTGCCCCATTTCCTTTTTTTTTTTCATGCATGAGTTGGTACTTCAATAGAGAATGTATACATAAATACAAGGACAGAAGCAGGGGCGTAACTTTAATAGGGCAAGGGGAGGCAGTTGTCTGGGGGCCCACTGCCTTGGGGCTCCCCCCAGAGGCAAGTCACATGACTGACTCCCCCAGCCGCGCACCCGCCCAGGCTTCCTTCAGTTGTATTCATCCTCCGAAATTGATGTGAGGGTTAAGAACTGGAGCTACCAGAAGAGCATGTCTTTCTCTAGTACCATTAAATGACTTGCATCGTTCGCAATTTACAAAACTTAAAAAATTTAAGATTTCTTTACTTCATGAGCTGAGCTTCAGTGGGGGGGGGGTCATTTTAAAATCTTATCTCTGGGCCCACTCCAACCTTGCTACGCCCCTGGACAGAAGGAACAACCTCATCAATCCAATGACTAGTCTCAGCAGAAGTAAGAGTGAGTTTACACTTTCAGAATTTTTGTTTGACATACAACTAAAAGCTCTGAACTTATTCTTTATACTTGAGGGAAGTAACAGTGGGAGTAAGGCATCAGTCAGATTTGCCAGCTGGCAACTGTATGTTTTTTCATTGAGGATTAATACTGTTCTCTAAAAGCTAACAATTTACAAGGCACATGTATATTAGATTTAGGCCAAACAACTGTCATAGCTCCCTCCAAAGGATGCTGGTGATTGTAGTCTGGCGAGGATGCTGAGCATTCTTTGTTAGAGTTTCTTTCCTAATGCAATTCTGAATCGCACTTCTGATACTAAATAGAATGTGATTGCCATTCTGTGTGCCACTGCTAGTGCCAATCAAATAATGATTGCACCATAGATATGCAGGTCTAAAGTGACATCCTATCAAAGTACGTTGAGAGCCATAATGGCCCGTGAAAACTCAATTCCGTATCAGAAGTTTAAGCTGTGTTTCACTCTCTGAGCCCTTTCTCACGATCCATGAGAAGGGGTGAGGGGAAGAAGCCTCAGAAAGCTTACCTTCCCCACAGATAATCCTCTTCTTGTTGCTGGACAGCCAGATTGGCCACCCAGACGGTTGCTGGCTTTTGCTGGTAGTTCCAAGGGTCAGGGTGCCTGGACATGTTGCCCCGCCCTCCAGAACTCCCACAATGCATCGTGTGAGTTGTGGGGATCCCCCCTCCCTTCCCCCAAACCAGGCGGGAGCTCTGCAGTCTGCCAGCCTCAGCTGGGGCTGGCAGACGATCAGTAAAAGGGGTTAGGCGAGAGCTCTTTCTCCTAACCCCATTTAAGAGGGTGGCTCTGGAGGTGGGTTTGCTGCCGAGGTGCTGCCGGGACCGGGCATGATCCTGGTGGTACACACGTGCAGGCAAAAGTGGGTTGGGCGTCTTTAGCCCAGTTTTGCCTGTGCATAGGAGTAGTTTCTTTCTGAACTGTGTGGTAATAGATCTACAAGTGACAGAACTATACTTCCCAGGGGATGAATGTTAAACTAGTTAGTAGTGTAGATATGCCCTTGGGAATTTATTTGAAGAGTCAAATTTGTTTTAAAATATATCTAAAAGAGATGGCAGCTAGCTTAGATATCAACATTCCAGTTATGGAGTGTGGCTACTAGTATGATACATATTAGAAGCTGTTGCCTTGTTCTTATTGATGCAAATGTGCAGGATCTTTACTTTCCATTGTAGAATTTTATTTTTTTCAATATTTTGGTCTCTGCTTTATTGCTTAGTATGTAATGTAGTTATTGTGTTGGTCCCTGAGAATTTGGTACACATACAAAGTAAAATCTATTTTATCGAAACTGGTTCTGTTGGTGAGAATGAACAATGAGGGTACAATATGAGGAGAATTATAATGTAATAAAAGTATTTCTGATTTACAGATTAACTCATGCGATCAGAATCTAAACCGATGCTGTGAAATCATGGAACTGAATGCCATGATCCAGGGGCAACTGTTTACAATCCTCAATCAAACAACACGAGAAGGTGAGGTTGTTGTTTCTTGTGTCCATGTATTTATTAATTAGGGTATTTATATCCTGCCTTCCATATAAAATGCTCAAAGCAGCTTAAAACATTGTTTAAAACAGTATTAAAATGTGGCAGTCTAGTTTGTATTTAAAAAGATAATTTACAAGCTGTAGAGATGACAGATAACCACGGAATAGCAAAAGCTTTTTAGCAGGGAATCAAATAGAAATCATCAAATTGACAGGCCCAAAACCTGTTGAAAGAGGAACATCTTCATCTGGGCCTTTTCCAGACAGCGAGATTAAGAGGAATGAAATACAGGAGGACCTCATTATTTGCGGAACCACTATTCGCGGTTCTGCATATCCATTGGGTGTCTAATAGACACCCAGTTTCTGGTATTCACATATATTAATAAGTTAAAACCCATGTATCCACGGTTCCTAGAGGGCTGGAAGTGACCGTGGAGGTCACTTCCGGCCCTCATTTTATCTGGAGGAGCCCAGGAGAAGACAGAAGGAGCCATTTTGTGGGTCATTTCTTGAAAAAAAAACATACTTTTTCTTGCGATTTTTTGTGGTGGGGAGGCATTTTGTCCTTTGGGGGGCATTCTTGGGCATAGGGGTTACCCATGGAGCACACCACAGTAAGTTCTAGGCCATTGTGGGGCTCTTTGAGGGCCATTTTGCGGCTTTAAATTTTTTGTCAATCCACTCTGGAACCTAACCTCGCTTTCCCCATAGCCCTAATGCCTCGTTACCCATGGTTCGGTTACTTGCAGTAGTAGGAGAGGAACAGAACCTGCACGAGTTGTGAGGTTCTTCTGTTCTTCTGTACTGTATGGGCCATCGGATAGCGGATATTTTGAATTTGCCCAAAAACCTGATGCAAAAAGTGAAAAAAAACCACCTCACAACTCGTGCGGGTTCTGTTCCTCTCCTACTACTGCAAGTAGTAACCTCGGATATAAATTGGGCTAAGCTTCAATCTGCAACGAAAAACCTGAATCTTATATGAAGTGCTCCTTGATACTCACAGGGACTTTGATGTAAATCTGAATGATAAGTGAATTCACACCTGCCCCTTCCAAAGTAAAATCACCATCTGGTAGGGGTTCAGGTAGTAAAAACACATCAGAAAGGGGGAAAGACAGTTCTATCTTGGAAGAGAGTTCAAAGTCTAGGTGCATTTGCAGAGAAGCCCTTTTCACATGTCCCAGCCAACTGCACCTCAGTTACCAGTGGGCAGGCAGACTCCCATGGGCGGATACAGTCTTTTACGTATGTTAGTCCTAAGATGTTTTGTGTTTTCAGGGTTATAATCAGCACTTTAAATTGGGCCTGGATTAGAAATGGACTGAAAGCCAACAAACCAGTTCCATGTCCTTAAAATCAGCCCCAGTCAGAATGTTTGCAATCAAATTTTGGACCAGCTGAAGTTTCTGAGCACTTTTAAAGGCAGCCCCACATACATCACTGAGCACCTTGCAGTAATCCATCCTTGATGTAACTGAGTGGCCCTAACTAAATCTGCTGTCTCCAAAAACAGGTATAGCAGGTGCACCAGCTCCATGTGGGAAAACACACTTCTGGTCACAGTTGCTACCTCAGTATACAGGAGCAAAGCTGAGTCTAGGAGCACCCTGGATTGTGAAGCTGAGTCTTCAGGGGAAGTGCATGGATTGTGTGCATACATATATTATAGGGGATAGTTATTAACATAGCATTTAAAGCACTCTATCATATACACTTGGATTAATTTCTTTTTTACTCACTATCACAGGTGGACATTATGCAGGTGTGGAAACAATAAAATCTCGTCTCCTTCCATGGTTAGGAACTTGTTTTTCTAGCCCCTCTCTTGGAAGGTCCTTTGAAACAAGCTCTTCTCACTTCCAGGTACAATCAACATTAATTTATATTGACTAGTACTACCAGTAAATCACAAAGTTCAAGAGGCTTTGCTTCAGATATTACATTGCAGAGTGTTTACATCTTTCCTCCCCTGTGTCTTGAAAATGGATGCAGGGGTCTAGTTGGTATTCAGACTTACTTGTCTTATTCATACTTCAGGAGAAGTATGTTGTAAATGTACATTTATTGTGGTCACACTATGTTCATGGGAAATACTACATTGCAGTGTATTTAACATCTTTTGTGGTCCCCCTGAAAAGGAATGTGAGAAGTAAGCTGGAGTTTAAACCTGAAATGCAGAATTGTGTCTTGAATGTAAACACCAATGTTCATTCTGATATCTCAGTTTTCAAGTCAAATATCACATAATATTTTGTATTTTTCTCTCCTGGGTTTGAGGTTTTAGCCTTCAAACCTGAAATGTAGACATATACCATGCATACCAAATTCTACTCAGATCTCAGTGCTTAAGTGTTCTCCAGTAGTGTAGGGAGGCTGGTGGTGGCCTGTGTGTGGCCACGGAGGCCCCCTGGCCCCACCCCCGCTTCTGACGTCAGATGCAGGGACCCAGCTAGCCACACCCTGCATCTGATGTCAGACGCGGAGGACGTGGTCTCCGTCCCAAACGGGGCCGTGCAGCCCTGTTTGGAAGGGAGATCGGCCTGCGCTGCATTGGGCAGCATGGGCCAGAGCGACTCTCCCTGCCTTAAAGGCAGGGATTGCCGTTCTGTCCACACTGCCAATGCAGCGTGGGCCGAACTCTCTCCTAAATGGGGCCGATTGAGAGAGAGATCGATCGGCGCCGCTGTGTTGGCAGTGAGACCAGGAGAGGCTCTCCCTGCCTTTAATGCAGGGAGAGTCACTCTGGCTGCGCTGCCAATGCAGGGTGGGCTGATTTTGGCTCCAAACAGGGCCACACGGCCCCGTTTGAGACCGAAATAACACCCCCCCATGTCTGATGTCGGACACGGGGGTGGGGTGTTGTCTGGGGCCGCACTCGCAGCCCCGATTGGTGGCAGCCCAGGTTCTTTGAACCCATTCACCCAGTGGTGGCTCCACCCCGTTGTTGTTGTTGTTGTTGTTGTTGTTTTTACATTTATCTCCCACTCTTCCTCCAAGGAGCCCAGAGCGGTGTACTACATACTTGAGTTTCTCTTTCACAACAACCCTGTGAAGTAGGTTAGGCTGAGAGAGAAGTGACTGGCCCAGAGTCACCCAGCTAGTTTTATGGCTGAATGGGGATTTGAACTCGGGTCTCCCCGGTCCTAGTCCAGCACTCTAACCATGCTGGCTCTCAACAAACAAAAAATGCCAGCTGTTAAACCAAAGCCCTCACTTTGTTTGGTCAATAAAAAACCTTTCACAAAACTCTTCCAGCAATTTATCTCAACGTTTCATCCCTCCCCTCCCCACAAATGAACATTAATTGTTTGTAAAAGACTTCCATGGTTGATATCTCTCTGTGGCTGTGCGGCTTTGTGGCTTAATGTGAAATTCTGCAATTGAAATAATTGGTTTGAGAGGGCATGGTTCAGAGATGAAATTTTTTAAAGATTAGGGCCAGGGCTGATCTTCACATTGAAGCAAAGTGTATGGTGCAGAACTAGGACTATATTTGTTTCTTCAGAATGTAGGTGCAGGATTGTGCAAGCAGATGCTCCTCTACCCTGCATCAAAAGCTCCATGCATGTAGACAGACAGATGTCAGGGATAAATAACACTCATTAGCATTCAGAATAGTAATTATGTATTATAGCAGTTCTAAAAAGCATTCTAAGCATTTACTGCAACATTCCCGATTGTTGAACAGAACATTTTTTATTGAAAAAGACAAATGTTACAACTTGACATGTGTCCTTCACTATAGGAGTCCATTGAGAAAGAGAGACAGCTGAGGGAACTGGCCAACACTCAGAACCATGAAATACAACTGCTGGAGAAAGAACTGAATGCCACTCGTTTACAACTCAGTCTTGTACAGCAAGAGTAGGCCAATTAACTGTTGTTTTTTGCTCTCTCCCCCCCCCCTTTCTTTCTATAAGGGTTTTGAAAATGTTTAATTCTGGGTTTTTTAAAAAGAGAATTCTACAACATAAGTAGCCCTTAGAATGTGTAAATCAACTGGCAAGTGATTATGATCTGGTTGTGGTATTATATATTGTATGCTCATCACACTCAGCTGTGCACATGTGGAGTACACATACTTTCCTACACAGAAGTGATGTCTGTAAAGGAACAAAATCTTCATTGGTGGAGTGATTCTCCAGTACCTAACTTACGCTGGATATCCCTTTTCCCCTAGAGATGAAGGTAGTAGAATATGTCCTGTCTGAGACCTGCTGCCCAAAGCAAGCAACTTTTTATTACTTCTTTGTAAGGCAGGCCTTAATTGTACCACTATTCACAGAACACATGACACCCAAATGTACTTACTTCCAGTTTATTCATGTTGTTTTTAGGAATGGGTATATGGCTCAAGTATATGTTGAGCTATATTTTGGAGGCAAAATATGACCTGCAAATCAACCCACACTAACTACAAGTCATTTAAGCAGAGCTACACCTGGAAATATGTGACCTTTACCATGGTAGTGCCACTTCCTGTGATAGTTTCTATGTGCAATGGGTGGTATATACCATGGCACCTGCAGAATAAAGTGTTAGTGCAAGCAATTTCCTACTTCCCGCCCCTCCTCCCTGCAGTCCCCCTAGCTACTAGAAAAGCTCCTGGAAGTTGAGGGACCCTCAGCAATGGTGTCAGATGTGTGCTAGTGATTGCAGGACAAGGGGCAGGGTGAGAAGCACAGAGACATCTTCCATTACACTAGCAGAAAAGGTCTCCACACTGTTTCTGGGGTCTCCTCCCCTTGCAGCCATCCATGTAGCATCTGATGCCAATGGTCTGTCAACCCTTGAGAGTGGCTTTTCTGCCTTCAGGGAAGAGGGTGGGAAGGGGAGAATTGCTTCCACTAACTCTCTTTGTTTCACATGTGCTGCTGTGGGTGTATGCAACTGGGCACTAGCTGCCTATGACCTCCAGAGCATCAGGGCGTAACTACTATTAGGCAAGGTGAGGCGGCTGCCTGGGGGCCCCCACGCCTTGAGGGGCCCCCTAGAGGCAATTCACATGTGAAGTGTGTGTGTGTGTGTGTATCAGCGAGGGGCCCATTTTAAAATTTTGTCTCTGGGCCCGCTCCAGCCTTGTTACGCCCTGGCATCAGCCCTGCATCTATAGGAGACTGACTCACAGGAAGATGACTCCAAGAGAGCTCTTGTTAAAACATAGAGTAACTTCTTCTGTGTCGTTAATTTTCAGCTTCTCAGTTTAGCATCTCTTGATACATGTTTAGACCACAGCTACAGTATAGGGAGTGATCTTGCAGTTGCTTTTACATTCATATTCTGTCTCTTAATAGAGCTTTTTCAGATGGCAACTTACTTTGGGAGAGTGGGTGTGCGTTCGCATATTGGCCAGATCTAACTCAAAGTACATTAAAGATTTAACTTCATAGAGCACTTCACACATAATTTGAGGTTTCCCCTCCATATTGGAACCTAGCCCGATTTATGTCTGGGGTAAAAAAAAATCCTTTTTGTGTCGGAGTATCGGTTATGCCCCAGACTTGCAGTAAAGCCTCTCAGTAAACCCGCGGTAAAGCCTGCTGTCTGAAAAGCCTCATGGTATTATGAGTATCATGAAATAGTTTTTACGGATGTGCACAAATCATTTTTTTAAATTCAATTTGTGCCCAAAACAAATCACCCCATTTGTTTTGTGTTCAAATCTACCCCCTCCCCCCGCCGCCTCAAATCACCTCAGATTCGATTTGTATTTGCTTTGCTTTGTTTTGGATTTGTATGGATTCAGACCACTTAACAAGGTCCTAGGGGCACCAAATTTGGGTGTGTGTTAGGTCCCCCATGGGTGGCAACTAACATCCAGATTTCAAGGCAGTGGGACACTTGGTTGATTTTTAATTATTTTTTTTTAAGTTTTTACTGATTTTGAACATTTCTGCCATAGGAAACAATGGGGATTTGAAGTTGCCATATCCTAACCCTAACACGGATCTCCAGCTTTCATTTTTGTAAAAAAGCTAAGCTCCAGCCCTTGTAGAAGTGGAGTTATGGAGCAAAATGTGCAATCATTATTTTTCAAGTGTTCAGATTCTTTGGTGTATAATAACTTTTCCTTATAATGAACCCCTATGAGGATTGAACCCCTAACATAATGAACCCCTATGAGCACACCTTCATTTCTTCTGTTAATTTTGACTGTCACTGGACAGTGCCAACTGTCAACTGCGATGTGCCAAACACATTCCACCCCCCCCCACCTGCAAGGCAGTGGGGTACTCATTTTAATTTTTAGGGATATTGAAATGTTTAGATTCTTTGGTGTCTAATAACTTTTCCTCATAATGAATCCCTATGTGGATCCATTATACGCCTTCATTTCTTCTGTTTATTTTGACTATCACTGGACAGTGCCAACTGTCAACAGCCATGTGTCAACTTCATCTCCCCCACCCACACACACACTGGGGTACTCAGTTTATTTTTTAAGGTATTTTTGTTTAGATTCTTTGGTGTCTTCATTACACATCTTCATTTCTTCTGTTCATTTTGACCCCACTGCTTTGCAGGTGGGTGTGAGGAATTAGTGGCATCCCATGTGCCAACTACCCTACAAGACACTGAGTACTCAGTTTATATTTTAGGAATTTTTGAGGTGTTTAGACTCTTTGGTGTGTAATGAATCCTTATAGGGATTCATTATGAGGAAAGGTTATTAGACACCAAAGAACCTAAACACTTGAAAAAATCCTAGAACATAAATTGAGTAGTACCCCACTGCCTTGCGGGTGAGAGTGGGGTGTAGTTGGCACATGGCAGTTGACAGTTGGCACTGTCATGGGAGGAGAGCTGGTCTTGTGGTAGCAAGCATGACTTGTTCCCTTAGCTAAGCAGGCTCCACCCTGGTTAAAAATGAATGGGAGACTAGAAGTGTAAGCACTGTAAGATATTCCCCTCAGGGGATGGAGCCACTCTGGGAAGAGCAGAAGGTTCCAAGTTCCCTCCCTGGCCTCTCCAAGATAGGGCTGAGAGAGATTCCTGCCTGCAACCTTGGAGAAGCCGCTGCCAGTCTGTGAAGACAATACTGAGCTAGATAGACCAATGGTCTGACTCAGTATATGGTAGCTTCCTATGTTCCACTGTCCAAAAGACAGTCAAAATGAATAGAAGAAATGAAGGTGTGCAATGAATCCTCATAGGGATTCATTGAGGGAAAGTTATTATATACCAAAGAATCCAAACACTTGAAAAATAACGACCACACATTTTGCTCCATAACTCCATTTCTACAAGGGCTAGAGCTTAGCTTTTTTTAAAAAATGAAAGCTGGGAATCTGGGGAAATTAATAGGAGGGATCTGTATCTCGAATAGATTCAAATCGAATTAAGCATGATTCGATTTGGATCTGAATCTAGCCAATGGACCACAGGGAGATTTGTTTTGTCTCCAAATCATCCGAATCAGCTAGATTTGGGTACAATTTGATTTGTACCCGAATCAATTTGCACATCCCTAATGGCTTCGGTTATTTAAAGAACCTTTGACGGATGTCTCTGTACATCTAGCTATTTCTAATAATCACAGACAACTTAATAGCAATGGTTTATCATAACAATGTGGAAGAATTTGTTTTGCCTTTCTCAGTATGGTCCATGTATGAAAGACGCTATGGTTAACCTGGTGAACTGGGGTTTAGGAAGGGATTCACACTGACAATTGTGTGTGAAGTTTTTCAGTCATTGTGGTGTCAAGGCAGTAGAAAATATAAGCAGTTCTGTTAGATGGTAACTGCTGGTCTGTGAGAAGAATTTACATTTACAAAAGTGTACAAGTCCATTCATGCACTAGGGAGGATGTCTTTTGCACCTAAGGTCAAATTAGTTAATTCAGTTTAATTCAATTCCTTTATTACAATCACAGGCCAGCATAGTTAAACTTGTTCTAGTTAAAGAATCTCAGTGAGCATCATGGGGAAACTTTGCATGAGATCTAGACAGCTGCTATCAATGACAGATGCGAAAAAACAATGTGGATTATTTGGATGAATGGTCTGAATATATGTAGCATGTGTTGACTCCCAAGTACAAAATACACAGCATGTGTACAAACTGTGATATTCACTAGCAAAATATGTGTAAATAATAGCTGTGTATAGCCCACATTGTGCATATTTTGCTATTGAAAGCTATGATTTCTGCAAGGGCATATCATTAATAAATTACACTGATTGCATATATTTTGTATTAGTTGATAGGGCCACTATATATATATATATATATATATATATATATATATATATATATATATATATATATATATATATATTCTATACTTGATGGCCTGAGTTTGGAAGGAAAGTGGAGGACTGCTGATATTATCATTGTGGCTTTTAAAGCTACTTACATATTGATGGGCTGTCATTCTCTGGCATGCTCTTATCTTTACAAATGCAAGAAGTAGCCTAAGATATTGGCTGATCTGTTTCACTAAACATGCTGGGAGAATTCCTGCCTTTTACATTAAAAGTGTATCTCTGGGTGTTGATTTCTCTTGCAGTCTTGCAGAAGCCCAGTTGGCTCTTGAAGACACAAAGACCAAATCAGCCACCACTCTTTTGGCAGCAGAAGATGAAATTGTTCAGCTAAAAGCAGAGTAAGAAAAATATCATGCAGGGCTATTTATGCCTATAAAGTGACCAACAAAGTTGGTTTCAGATTTATCTTTCTCTTTGGGTGATGACTACTGTTTCCCTTAGTCTGGAACAAAAAGTCTTATTCTGGAGCAAGGCTCCTTGTTCCAGAGTAAGGGCAGGGGAGTGTCCCTCAATCACCCCAAGCCCCACGCCATCCCAAGCCCTCCAGTTGTGCTGCTGGGTTCCTACCCAGCCTCAACACCCTCATCACTGATGGTTGGTGGCTCCATGCTGGGCATGGGGTGCTCAGTGCTTTTAGGTGACTCCCTGTACTCATCAGCCTGGTGACTCAATCACCACCTGAGACCCAATTGCCAGGAGACCGAGGAGGAGGTGGTAGCAACAGCAGCTTGGAAAGTGGCAAGAAGGGCAGTGACACCATCAGCAAGCACAGCATGCCTGGCAGCCTGCCTTGCTTATCCTCAGAGCTACCCCAGAGGCGTATCTAGGGAAAATAGCGCCTAGGACAAGCACTAAAATTGCACCCTTGTCCAAACATCTGACACCCATCTTTCAGATAACTTTACCATAATATCAGCTCAAAAATACAAGTCAAGCTCGCTAATCTTTTAATATTTCAAAAACTATTTAGCAGTGGATGTAGCCAGACCAAAAAATGCTGGAAAACTACAAATTTCAGTATGCTGGGGCTCATGAAATACCCAAATACTATGTGGAGGTGTACTTGGAAAACTAAACAGAAGTGTCTGTCTAATTCTCTACTATGCATTGTAGCATCACTATTACATATGTTTTAAAAATAAATGGAGAATTTGACTTTTCCCAGATACTCTGAAAATAATTAAAGGATATGAAGAGTAAACTGTGTCACTGCTTGGAATATATTCTAAGTATTTCAGAAAGACAGTTAAAATGAGAGAAAGAGAGCAAGAAACTCCCAGTGGGCCTTAATACTAAGGATTTCACACATTCAAAGACAAACTCACCATTAATAGCCATATTATTAAGACATCACATTTAACTCACATCAAAAGAAACAAAGTAAGAGCAAATGAATACAATCCTAACTCATAAGCTTCAGCTCAGTATTCACAAGCCTTGATTTTCTGTACATAGTGCCAATCTGAATATGTGTACAGTGACTTATATTACATTGAATTTTAATTTTTTTAACCTGTAGCCCCTTTGGGGGGCTTCCTAAAGGCCGTGGGGTGGTCTGCAAAGGTTCCCCTTCCCCCCGGTGGCCTCTAGGGCCTTGCAGGGACAATTTGAGCATGTGTGGTGGCCATTTAAAAAAAAAATATTTTAAAATGGCCACTGAAAACAAAATGTCCACTGCACATGCTCAAATGGCCTCTGTGAGGCCTGGCATGGCCTAGGGCCTCACAGAGGCCATTTGAGCATGCACGGTGGACATTTTGTTTTCGGCGGCCATTCAAAAAACTTTTTTAAATTTTTAAAAATGGCGCCCCCCCTTCAAGGGGCGCCTGGGGCACGTGCCCTGCCTGCCTCACCCTAGATACACCCCTTGCCACAACCTCCCAAGCTCAGGCACAGAAATGTCCTGGAGTGAAAACTGCCAGACTCTGGGTGCGCTACAGCAGAGGCAAAGGAGATGGACTCGCCCCACCCCTGATGCTTGTGTCAGCAGGGAGGCGTGGCCAGCATCAGAGGGCCCTATGTACACTCTGATTGCTCTAGGCCCTGCACACACTACAGAATGGCCCAAGTAAGTGGGACTTTGTCTGTGACCCTGGATATATTGTTTATATATTCTAATGTGCATGATTTACTGTTCTCTATTACTCAAGACGAGTACTCTCACTAGCCTCTAAACATTTTGTAAAAGGAACTTTGTTTGTCAAATGTTCCTTCAATTAAAAAAGATATAATTGGCTGTTTTCAGATGTTTTACAGGGTATATCTCAATTACAATATTTTGTGGCCTTAGGGTTCACAGATGACCTATTTTTTCTTCCATTGTTGAGTGACTTCTATGACTTCTGTGTAAGTGGAGCTCCTGTGGAATAAGATTGTCTAAAGCAGGGGTTCTCAAACTTTGATCCCTAGATGTTGCTGGACTACAAGTATCTCATCCCCAGCCTTTGGCTGTTGTGGCTCAAGATAAGGGGAGTTGCACTGGCGGATTAAAGGAGAGGCAGTAGAGGTGACTGCCTATGGTGGCAAAATCCCCCCCGCGGCAAATTTCAGTCATATGAAAGAAAGGCCCCAAATCTGGCGATAGCTCTCATTTGGGAGGTAGGCGGGCTTGGGTTAGGAGGGGTATTGCCACCCTCTCCGACAGCACATCACTGCGCTGCTACACGGTGGCAGTTTTAAAATTTTTTAAAAAAGATTTAAACTCCCTCCCTTCCTCCGTTGCAGCTTAATCCGCCCCTGGGGAGTTGTAGTCCAGCAACATAAGGGGACCCAAGTTCAAGCACCCCTGGTCTAAAGGGATCCAATGTATGATGGACTCTTGTTGTGCCCTGCTTTCAGCAGACTTGGAGGCAATTCTCACGATTGCCGGGGCGTGCAGGTGGGCGGAGGCAGGGTAAATTCCCTTCCCTACACACGAACAAAGTGAGAGTGATGGGACCACGCTCTGCATTCCCACATGGGCAGCCCTGCTCTGTGAAGCAATGGTTGTCAAGGAACTGATTGCATGTTGAAGCTTGCCACACAGTCCTAATCCATGGATATTCCACACCCTCATCCATTTGTCTTCAATAATGCAAACAGTCAGTATTCTGTATTTTCTATTCATCTGGTGTGTGATCACCTTTTGTGCCTTGTAGAGTGGATAAAAGCAGCATGGGGAAAGGCAGAGGAGGTTGTAAGGACAAACTAGCTTAGCATAACTCGGATATCTTACAGGATTCAGATTTCAGGCTCCAAAAATGTTTGAATCTCATTAAATTTTAGGAAGTCTGCATTCCCTTCTTCAAAGTGGCAAAATTAAATCTTGCAGCCACATTTTCTGGGCATGCCTTCAGAGATAACTAACTCGTTTACATCCTACCAAATGGCTGCTGGCCATTTGGAGAAACTTAAGTATGTAGTACACTGCTCTGGGCTCCTTGGAGGAAGAGCAGGATATAAAATGTAATAATAATAAATAAATAAATAAATAAATCAGTTTCAGTTTAGTACTGGCCAACTGTATATTCATCCCCTCTGAGCCAACAGCTCCAAAGCACATGCAGTGGCTTTGAAACAGACCACCATGTGCTCAGCGGTTTCCTTACTTCAGTGATTAATTTTTGATTAATCAAACATACAATCCCCTTATGTACCCGTCATTATATCTTGTCTCTGAAGTAAAAGGGAAAGCTCCTGCTTGTATGGGGTTCCATGCATGCATTGTGGTAACTATGTTGATAAATGCAGACATTCTGATATTCTCTTTTCATTAGCAGTAATGTACAATGTATTTCCCCAGATCTAAATATTACTCTAAATAATGACTTTATTATGACTTATTATAACTGAACAAAGAGGCACCTTTTAAAAGTGGTGACTCTTTTTATTTAGCAGGGGGAGAGCAACTGGTCCTATCCATCCCAGTACAGCATCCTTCCAGTGGCTGTTGCTGGTGTCTGTCTTATGTTTCTTTTTTAGATTGTGAGTGCTTTGGGGACAGAGAACCACGTTTGTTTCTATCTGTCTATCTATCTATCTATCTATCTATCTATCTATCTATCTAAACCGCTTTTGGAAATTTTGTTGAAAAGTGCTATATAAATATTTGTCATGTTTATATTTGTAATCCTACAGGTGAAACTCGGAAAATTAGAATATCGTGCAAAAGTCCATTAATTTCAGTAATGCAAATTAAAAGGTGAATGATATATGAGACAGACGCATTACATGCAAAGCGAGATAAGTCAAGCCTTAATTTGTTATAATTATGATGATCATGGCGTACAGCTCATGAAAACCCCAAATCCACAATCTCAGAAAATTAGAATATTACATGGAACCAAGAAGACAAGGATTGAAGAATAGAACAATATCGGACCTCTAAAAAGTATACAGTGTACTGTGCTTGATTGGCCAGCAAACTCGCCTGACCTGACCCCATAGAGAATCTATGGGGCATTGCCAAGAGAAGGATGAGAGACATGAGACCAAAGAATGCAGAATTGCTGAAGGCCGCTAATGAAGCATCCTGGTCTTCCATAATACCTCATCAGTGCCACAGGCTGATAGCATCCATGCCACGCCACATTGAGGCAGTAATTGCTGCAAAAGGGGCCCAAACCAAGTACTGAATACATATGCATGCTTATACTTTTCAGAAGTCTGATATTGTTCTATTCTTCAATCCTTGTCTTATTGGTTCCATGTAATATTCTAATTTTCTGAGATTGTGGATTTGGGGTTTTCATGAGCTGTACGCCATGATCATCACAATTATAACAAATTAAGGCTTGACTTAGCTCGCTTTGCATGTAATGCGTCTGTCTCATATATCAGTTTCACCTTTTAATTTGCATTACTGAAATTAATGTACTTTTGCACGATATTCTAATTTTCCGAGTTTCACCTGTATGTCTATAGGACCTTTCTACAGTGCTGAAAATCTCACAAATGTTATCTAATTAATCCTTACAACACCCCTTTTAAGGGCCTAACTTCACATAAAATGTGTCACTGTTTAATTAGAGGCTTGGCTTTACTCTTAAGTAGCAGCTGTGCAATTCAGAACAGGACTACAACATGGAGGTAGGGGGTATTACTATTCTAATCCTTTACCTTCATACTGTTTTCCTCCTGAAAATCGATTCCCAAAGCTGCTATTCAAGTCCAAAAGTGTTATATATTTGCTACAATGAGATAGACCATTATCATCATCATCGGCATCTTTGTATTACAGATGAACTGAGGAAATAGTTTTATTTATTTATTTACTTATTTACTTATTTACTTATTTACTTTTATAAACCGCCCATCTCCGAAGGCTCTGTGCAGTGTACAACAAGTTTAAAAAGACACAAAAACACACACCATTTAAAACACAGTGCTCAAAACAATATAAAAACAATTTAAAAACAATTCAAAACCATTTAAAAACAATTAAAACACCTGAAAAAACAATTTAAAAACCTTGGAAGGCCAGGCCAAACAAGTAAGTTTTTAGGGCTCTCTTATAGGCTAACAGTGATCCTAAACTGCAGATGTCTGCTGGGAGTGTATTCCGTAGGCCAGGAGCAGCTACAGAAAAGGCCCAGTTCCGAGTCGCTACCAGACGTACGGGTGGTGACTGGAGACGGACCTCTCCAGATGACCTCAATGAGCAATGGGGATCATACCAAAGAAGGCGCTCTCTAAGGTAGCCCGTACTGTTTCTACTGGGGTAGTGAAACCCCAACCAGTACAGATATCTGCTGGGAGTGCATCTAACTCATCCTTCAAATTCCAATCTCCCACAATGAGAACCTTATTGTGGGAAGCTTGTTGCTTCTCTTCCTAGCATATCTGAAGGGACTGGAACCAGGGACTTGCAAGATTACACTACATGATCATATATCTCAACACATTTCTGTGGCATTATTATTTAATTCATAAAATTTTAATTTTAAAGACTTGTTTTAATATCTATTTTATTCTATTTTTTATTGTCATGTATTTTAATTTGTAAATTAAATTTTCTACACCACCTAGAGATGTATACATCAGGTGGTATAGAAATATGACAGATAGATAAATAAATAATTTATAAAACAAGAGATTAAGACATTACATACTGCTTGCGGCTGTCTAAGAAGTAAAGCCAGTAAGACTATAAATGTTTGCCTCCAGTTATATGTGGCAGATAAATGTCATTTCTCTTTTTCATTGCTCTGTGTTGGTAGCTCTGGAGTTCTCCCTGATTGTCAGCTTTAAACATTTAAACTATACCAGTGAAATGTTAAAAGCAGGGTATTGGTTGTGGCAGAAATGCCCATGGTTTGATCAACTTTGTTCTGTGTGGTTAAGTCTAAAGGCTTCCCAGGCAAAAGAAGACTGTGCTTTGAGGAGTCTGGGGCAACTGAATGACTATGAGCAGCAGGTTCAAATACTGAAGGATGAGATTGCAATCCTTGGTGCTCAAAAATCTGTCCTCCAAAGCAGGTATTTTATTTATTTATTTTTGTATTTCTCCTCTATCATAAGACCCCAGGGCAGTGAACAACAAATAAAAAAACAACGATCTTAAAAGTTCTTTTAAAACATACTCAAAATAAAACATAAACAGCTACAAGCAACTAAAAATAAATCAGATGGCTACTCATTTGCCAAAGGCCTGAATAAAAATGGCAACCTTCAATCTCCTCCAAAAGATTGGGAGTGAGAGCCTGTCAGATCTCACCTGTAAGTGAGTTCCTCAGGCTGGGGGCAATCACTGAGAAGGCCTTGTCTTGCTTGCTTGACCAATGAGCTTCAGTAGGTGTCAGCATGTGAAGTAGGAATCCTATTATAATTTAAGAGGCTGCTAAAACCTAAATTTTGCTTAAAAGTATGTATTTTGCAATGCTGTTCTAGAATGTAAAGTGATGCATATTGGGGCAAAAAAAACCCAGCTTCACATATACACAGATGGTGTCTGAGTTGTCAGTGACTGACTAGGAGAGAGATCTTGGGGTTGTGGTGGACAGCTCATTGAAAGTGTCGACTTAGTGTGCTGCAGCTGTGAAAAAGGCAACTTCCATGCTAGGGATCATTAGGAAGGGGATTGAAAATAAAAATGCTAATATTGTTATGCCCTTACACAAATCTATGGTGTGCCCACATTTGGAGTATTGCATGCAGTTCTGGTAACTGTATCTTAAGGAGAACACTGTAGAACTGGAAGAGGGCAACCAAGATGATCAGGGGCCTGGATCACCTTCCTTATGAGGCAAGGCTATAGCATCTGGGGCTTTTTAGTTTGGAAAAGAGGCGACTACAGGGAGACACGATAGAGGTGTATAAAATTATGCATGGACTAGAGAGAGTGGACAGAGATAATTTCTTCTCCTTCTCTCACAATGTTAGAACATCCCTTGAAACTGAGGCTGGGAATTTTAGGACCAGTAAAAGGAAGCACTTTTCCTCACAGGATGTAATACATCTATCTTCCTGCCACAGGATGTGGTGATGGCTTCTAGCTTGGATGGCTTTAAAAAGGACTTAGACAAATTCACAGAGGACAGGTCTATCAATGGCTACTAGTCTGGTGGCTGTAGGCCGCCTCCAGCCTCAGAGGCAAGATGTGTCTAAATACCAGTTGCAGGGGAGCACCAGCAAGAGAGAGGGCATGTCCTCAGCTCTTGCTTGTGGGCTTCTCAGGGGCATTTTGTGGGCCACTGTGTGAAATAGGATGCTGGACTGGATGGGCCTTGGGCATGATCCAGCAGGGCTGTTCTTATGTTATGTTCTAATTTCTCAAGCCAGGATAATGCAAGTTGAGTTTTTCCAGATGAGGTATTATTGTGTCAATTTTATTTTGGAATAAGAAACCAGGAAGTATTTATGACAATGACTTTTTATAATTATATTGAATGTGAGAGAAACCAAAGGCAGTAGCTTTGCTGGCCAAACTGAAGGTACCTATAGCTCAAAGCAGTTGAGCTTCTCATTCATCTTATTATTAAGCCATCCATGGTGGTGGTGGTGGTGGTGGTGGTGGTGGTAGTAGTAGTAGTAGTAGTAGTAGTAATAATAATAATAATAATAATAATAAATGATAATGTTACACTGTTATTGGCTCTGCATGTTCCATTTCTTTAAATCCTAGTTATTAATAGTTTAGAATTAAGTTTCATAAAGATCTCGTCATAATGTCATTTTACAATTCTGTCATAGACTTGCACGCAGTCGATCTCCTTCCCCAAGACCTGTCCGAAGCAGATCGCCTAGTCCACTTCCAATGAGAAGTTTCTCACCTGGCCGAGCGAGACTTACAAATGCTTCCCGTCATGCTCGCCTTGTGGAACGCTTCAGTGACATTTATGCTCAGGAACGCTTGGATGTTCAAACTCTCTTGAGGAGTTATGTTGATGACCTGGAGATGGTGCAGAGAATAATTTATGTTGCAGCTGTGGTATGCAATATAATACCTGCTCTGTTCAGTATCATTTGGCTGCAAGCAGAGTGGGGATCACTATTTCAGTCACAGAATTATGGTAAAAATCTAATATGACCAACAGTCTGATTTAAACACTCACTGCAGCAGTGTGCCAGTTCTTAGGATGGGATTTAACAATGGTGGGTCAGCACTTCACCATTAAAAGTGGTATGCAAGTGTTGATAAACTGGCATCATAGACAGGTATGGTGGCATAATCTTTTATGTTCAGGGGACCAGGGGCCAAAAGGCTGTTCCTTTGAGGTCCCGTTGCATGCTCCAAATCTCAACTGCTAATTGCTGGGGCTGGAGCAAGGGATACTATATAAAATTGTAGAATGTGGTATAAATGAACTCCCACATTGATCTATCTGTGGAGTTTGTACTCTGAAAATGAAATGGCTTTTGTTTTCTTTGGGCTTCTAGATTTAACTAAATGTATTATCATTTGTAGGAGTCATTCCATGCAGCCAAGATGGCCTTCAGACAGTTCAAAATGCGTGTTCGGAAAACTTTGTCCCTAAGTTACTCAGGACCTGAATCACTTGAAGACATGGTAATGGACTATATTGTTCGCCAGGAGGATCTGTATGACGTTCAGTCCAGTGTCAATGTAAGTGAGATTACACTATTCTCCACCAGTGTCTCACTTAGCTTAAGGAAAAATGAATATTTATATGTATATGGACCAAAATCTGATCCTTCTATAGTGTTTTTTTTTTTTTAAAGGAAGAACTGCAATATAACTCTGCTAACCAATTAGCCTTTTTATACACTGGTGTACCTATGTATTGTTTAATTCTAATATTTTTAAGCCACCTCTCTGCCAAGACTCACAAGGCTACTTATAACTGTAAAATCGATACAAAATCAAGCATAGAACACTAAAATTACAGACATAAAATTATAGTACTGTAATTTTGGGTAGAAAGGACGTGGCGGGTACGTTATTAAAAGTTGTTTATTGCCGCCTGTGGCATTTATGCCGATGCAGAGTTTACGCTAGAATTCAGGATCAAGTTGTAGTAAAATGTTAAGCATTACATACAACCAAAAAAAATGCATACTGTCCTGCTCTAACTGCAGCGTTTGCGCCAATGCGGCATTTCTGCAATTTTCCAGCTCCCTGCCCCCTTATTGTGGCATTTATGCCGATGCGGTGTTTCTGCCCCAAATTACAGTAGTTTAAATAGCAGCATAAAACCTCAGTTAAATAACTTTTCTGCCTGTATTTATTATTCATTTATTATGTATGTATTTGCCTTCTAAACAGATGCTGAAAAATTATTTAACACAGGGTAAGAAGCTAATATGAAGCCTACCCAAGCCTTTAATAAGCAAGCTGGACAGTAATAATAACTAGCTTAACCTGCACAGAGCATCTGTGTGCTAATATTTGATTGCTCCCCTCACCCCCTGCCACAGCCCCCCTCACTTGAGCTGCACTCCTGCTCCTCCTCCTCCGTCCTTTTACTTCATCCCCCTCATTCCTCTTGGTCACGGCTGCAGCATTGCTGGCAACTGTTGGCCAAGCTGCAGCCCCCTATCCCCAGAGACCTCCCCACCTTCATCTGAGCCCCATTCCTGCTCCTCCCCACAGGAGCAGCAGCAGCAGTTGACTGGGCTCTTCCTCACGGCCACCACCACCGTGGCTGCTCGTTCCTCTCAGGCCTCTGACAGGCCCTGGCCTGTCCATTGCTTGCCTGCCTCCCTCCGCCAATGGCCTTGGTAGACCCAAACAGCAGCAGTGGTTGACTGGGCCCTTCCTTGCTGTCAGTAGGCACCTCCATGGCCGCTTCCCCTAAGGCCGCTGACAGTCCTGTGCTCGTCCCTTGCCCTTCCTTCTTTCTCTCTTCCTCTCCCTTTTTTCTCTCTCTCCTCCACTCGCTCTTCCCCTCTGTCTTTCTTCCCTTCCTTCCTTCCTTCCTCCTTTCTTTCTCTCTCCCTTCCTGAGTTAACAGATCTTGTTCATCTTGTTTCGTCATCTAATTCACACAATGGCAGCCTCCTTCTCCTGAAGGGGCTCTTTCCTCCCTCACAACCCCTCTCTTTGCAGACCCCATCCATCTATCCATCTATCTATCTACCTATCGACTCCCCCCTCTCTACAATCAAGAACATCTTCTGACAAGTAACAGTTGCATTCCAACTAACCTAACCATCTCAGGATCCTCCTCCCTATCTACATATGGAATCCCCACTGCCCAATCACCATGATGCTTCTGCTCTCACAGCCTCCTTCTCCCTATCTGCATATGGAATCCCCACTGCCCAATCACTACGGTGCTTCTGCTTACAAAATCTCACGAGAGCTGCCACATATGGGATTAGCCACGGGTACGCCTTAGAGAATTATATATATAGATAATAAAAGCTGCTGATTAACCTACAATATGAACAATAAAACAGAACAACAGGGTTAGATGTATTTAGTTAGATTGGAATCACATTTTGTTCCACCTAGGATTTAGGAGTCTCCCTTGCTGCCTCAATCTCCAGAGCTCCTGGTTAAACTAAGGGGAATTCAAACTATGGATGTGCACAAACCAATGTTCATTCACAGGTCTGGCACTGAACTGGTCTGGCACCTTGAGGAGGGGAGCGGTGAGCGGGGTCTTTAAAAAAGAGGAGAGCAGGTCCTTACCTGTTTGGCGGCATTGAACCTGTGCATGAACCTTGAGGTGTACAAAACTTAGGGATGTGCATGAACCTCAGTTCTGAAAACCAAATGGATCCATTTGGTTTCCCAAACTGTGGAGAATTACTGTGAAGAGAAAATATTGTTTCCCTTGTGTTCACAACTTTTTTGTTTTTGTTTTTTAATTGCTAGCATGAACATTTATTCCTCAAGGTGATATAGGGGAGCAGTGAGCCATTAAAGGAAAAGAGGAAGAAAAATAATAATGTTGACCTTGAAGATACTAAAAGAAAATGGTGCAAACATGAAAAATAAAGTTCTGTCATTCATTACTGATATTGTCACAGATACTATTCAGTAGGAGTCTGTGACCAGTATTCCCTCTAAGGCATGTTCACGTGTGTGCACTCACTTATGTCCGCTCAGTTAATTTTAGATTAACTAAAATTAAAATTGAATCAGGAAGGCTCCACTCTGAATGCATGTGTGCATACACTGCCTTGATACTGCCATCCAGAACAAAATTCATACTGCACACAGATGAATTTTTTTAGAGAGAACACTGCCTATGATACTTGCACAATAAACTGAACGTTGGTCTCCATTGTAATTGTGACATTAGTGAGATAGGTGAGGATAATATTTTCTGGTGATAAGATAAAGTAATTTGGGTACAGAGGAAATATGATATGTTTTCAACTGCTGTCAATGTGTTGCTGATGCTATTTTAAATAGCATTTAAAAAGGGATGTTATCCGGTATCACCATAATACAATCTATTCCTCTTTCCCATGTCTCTTTTTCTCCAAACAATTTTTTTTAAATGACTCTTGTATATTTCTATTTGAATTTTAAAAAAGATTTGTTTTCTCTAGAAAATAATATACATGTTCTGTTTGTTTCAGGAAGTAATTCGTGCAATGAACATCAATCCTAAGATTTCCTTCCCACCAGAAGTTGATTTTATCATGATCAGTGGTTTGATACGAGAGTTGTGCCGCATAGCCTTTTCAATGCAGACTCTGGATCCTCCACTTGATATTTCATTTGGTACAGATGGAGAACTTTTTAGCGATTACAAGTAAGAGAAATACGGAAATATACAGTCTTGTATTCCCAATGCAAAAATGAAAAATGCGTATAACTCGACATTCTTGCCTTCTTTCTGGCTCATGAAACATTGTGCAGTACAATGGCTACTACTAAAGAGGGTCAATGCACTTACTGGCTTCTACAAGAGGCAACTGCTAAAATGAGGAGGGCCTGGTTTGTGTCTTATGTCTATAACAGCCAAAGCCGGCATTCGCCAATAACATCAAGCTATCTATCAGTTAAGGATACTGTGAGATCAGTAGCTCCTGTCCTAACAGAAGAAACAGTGATGATGGAAGGGTGCTATAGAAAAAATTCGACAAAATCAACTGATGGAGAAGTACTACTTCTAATACCTTACCATACCAAGGATAGAAAAAAAGTGATCCTTTTGGCAGAGTTTTTGCCAGAGATTTACCAAAAGATATCCCTTTTGGCAGATGGCTTTTGGGATTGTCATCATGGTTTGCCATGAGGGATCTCAGATGTTATTATGATTATTATTATTATTGCATATTTCTGCCTTTCTTGCAAAAGCAAGTCAAGGAAGTATCCAGCAAGTCAATAAACACATAGTTAAAACACAAAATTTACCAGAAATAGCAGCAAACATTAAAAGATCCTTTTGATCCAAATCTAGCACGAAAAACATCTTTACAATAATTTTAAAAAATCAGATTATTTCAAAGGCTTTTTGAAAAAGTCGTTACCTGAAATAATACAATGTATGGACCAAACGTTCCCTCTCTGAGACATCATTCTACAAGAATTCCATAGTTGTTTCACATAGTAACAAATTCTTGAGTTGATAATGGGTGACAATAAGAATTTCTAATCTTTTATAGGTTTAAACCATTTTTAGCCATGTGTGCAGTGACTATATTAGGGAAAAAAATTCAGGTCTTCCTCATTATCGATGATTGATTCATGGTAGACAGAACCATTGTGGTCTGGGTCCTTTAGGTTCTTGTTAAGTTGTTGCCCACTGACCCAGACTTCTGATCCCTCCATTCCCCTTAAATTCCTAGAGGGATTACTTATATAAAAACCTCTTACACCATCACTGTGGAATCCATTCAGTATATCCATTCCCAGTTCAGCAGCCTGGAATGCATTCTCAACCTGCAAAAGTACAGCTTGCAATTATGCTGAAGGACCTTTTCATAGCAGCTTTGTTTAATCCTGATTAAAAGCACTATGTTCTTTCAGTTTGTGCACCATGCATTGATGGTATTTTAAATAGACATCATCTGTTTTAATGTTCATGATGATGAAACATAGGAGAAGAGGCAATCTCAGCCACATGTGGGTGCTATGATGGAAATCTTTGCTCTTGCATCTTAAAATATTACAGAGAAAATAACATTATAAATGACAGCAGATATGTCAAGAGTATATGGTGCTTCCATAAATGTTGCTTTTTAGTGTGACTGTTATCTCTTGTTCTGAAAATGTTCTAGACATAGTCCCATTCACTTTAACTGGATAAAAACGCCATGTGGTGTTGATGACAGTATTGAACTTGGACCAGAAAGACCTGGTTTCAATGACATATGAAACTCACTGGGTGACATTGGGCCAGTCACTTATTCTTAGCCTTAGCATATCATAAGAGTATTAGGCTAAAATGGGATAACATTTGAGTTTTGAGGTCCTTGGAAGAAGGGTGGGATACAAATGTGATAGATGAGTAAACACAAGGAGAACATTTTGGAATCTGGTTTATGGACCACTAAGTTGTCAGCTAATCTTCTTTGTGTCTGACTAGGTATCGTCGCAGTTTTGACTCCGAATTTACAGCTCCACTGGTGGTTTACCATGTGTGGCCTGCTCTTATGGAAGATGATTCTGTCATTGTGAAAGGAGAAGTGGTCACAAGAAGAGGTGCTCTGGTAAGTGAACATTAAACTTGGTTCTCAAGTGTCTGTGCTGCTGCAGGTAAAACACCCACACCTACACTGATGTGCAACTGGTGTAATGAGCTCCGGGTCTGACACGGAGGAGTCCCAGGATAAAGGGATATCCTGAGCTGGACACCAGGGGCTCTGAAGGTGAAGTGATTGTGACTTCTGAGACTGACTCTGACTGAGAGGACTCACAGGACAAGGCAAGCTTTGAGGGGCCCTCACCCCAACAGTGGAAATTCCAGCACCTGCTGACCCCCTCAGCACACCCTTGCCTGTGGCCTCTGAGTGAGAGGATGAACCTGAAGCACCCCAATCCCCACCAGCAGCCATCCATCTACGCTGCAGCCAGCACTAGGAATGTGCACATACCGGTTCAGAGGCCCTTTTATGGACCTCTGAACTAGTTCCAAGGTCCAGCAGTTTGGCCGGTTCGGTGGCGGGGGTTACCTTTAGGGAGCAGGGAGGGTGCGCTTACCCTGCCCGCCGTGTTTCCTCCACCGGCGCTGTGATTAAAAACGGTCCCGTGTGCCGGCAGTGTACCTCCTTGCTGCCCTGGTGTGTGCCCATTGTGCACATGCGTACACACATACACTGGGCACTTCCTATTCAACGGCGCAGCAAGGAGGTACGCTGCCACCCTGTGGAACTGTGTTTAATCACAGTGCCTGTGGGGGAAACGTGGTGGTGGTGGGAAATAAGAGCGCCCTCCTTGCTCCTTAAAGATAACACACACCCTCCTGTCGAACCAGCCGTCACCAGTTCCATGCTTATCCCTAGCCAGCACTTAAGAAATAGGGTGCAGCCCCTTTAAGACATTCCAGCAGTGCTGGTTCTATATTTAAGGCCTCAGTTTGTCTTTGCCATTTGCTAAAGCAATTTCATTGTGAATGTGTGCTACTTTGATTTTGCTCCTGCTCTTGGTTTTCCTGGTTTCTGACCCTTTGTTTGTTTTTGGACTTCTGCCTTGCCCTGCTTGCTCCTAATGAACTGATCTTTGGCCTCTGACCCTTTGCCTGTTTTGACTCTGACTTGCCTGCCCAAATGGGCTGATCTCTGGCTCCTTACCTCCTGCTTGTTTGACTTTGCCTTGCCTGCTCCCACCATGTGCTTCCTGCCACACCTGCCCTGCCCAGGTATGACAACAGGGCTGTTTTGCTACTACTTACCATTGTGCAATCAGATGTTGCAACATGACTTGCATTATTCCTAGTGCAAGTCACATTACAATATGTGATTGTGCAGTGGTAAGTAGTGGCTGAGCTGCCATGCTGCACAGCAACTTGGACATGTATTTTAGATGCTTGCAGCAGCACAGGCAGTTCAGAACCACCCACATTACACTGCAGGACATGTCAGCCATAGTCTACAGCCCAGAGATATTTGAATGAAGTAGTCTACATACCTGCTGATGTGCCTGGGCATCCCATTCCTCCCCACGACCAAGCAGATTATTAACATTTTTGCCCCATGCAGCGCCCTTCTCTATGGGCAAAAAAAAAGGCAGATTCAGGAGCCAAGACCTCTTTTTGCTTCTTAATCTAGCTCCTTGATTTGGAGTAATATAGTTTATTGGCAAGTGATACAGTGCTACGATTGATTATGCTCTCAAATGAATAATTACCAATTTACTGGTGCAAAGCAGTAAGCCATGCTATTACACATTTTCTTTCTTTGGGTGCATGTCCCATCTTTCCCATTAACATGCTCAAGTGAATAACAAAACTAACATAAGCAATGTCACACTAAATTTGTACAAAAGCCTATAATGATAGTAAGTGGAAGGCACAAATGTTTTGGAGTCAGACTGTGAAATTGATTCACATCCTGTCTTCCCCTTCACAGAACTGTCCTTACCATGACTGAACCAAGAATATGTTTAAAGTACTTATTAAAAGGAGCATTCCCTTTCAAATGTCTATTTTACAGCCTTACAGCAATGGCATTTCAAAGGGCAGCTAAAATTTCTAAGGGCCTTGTGTGGGAGAGCTTTCCAGTGTATTATGCCTAACGTTTGGGACTAGGACCTTAACTTAGAATCATAACGGATTCATGGGAGAGAGTATTTCCATCCACAGTGACCTTGCCCTCATAAAATGTAGCCTTACTGAATATCCCTGCTGAATATAGACCTGTGTTATATTCTATATTTTGTTTTAGTGGTCTCACAGGAGTAGAAGCCGAAGCCGTAGCCGCAGCCACAGTCGAGGCCGCAGCCGCAGCGGGAGCCCCCTGTCTCATAGTGCAGGCCACTCCCGACACTTGGTAAAGTAGAATGACCAGATTACTCTACTAATCCAAGATAAGATGCAAATCAGGCATTTGCCATGAAGACAGCATTGGGAATATGTAAAAATGAACTGTGTGTGCAGTAGCCACATGGTAGATCTGCAGGGATATAGCTGGCAACCTTTTGTTAGAAAAGGCAACCATGGTCACAGATAGATCTCTGTGCCTACCAGTATCTACAGTATGGTTACAATCCTATTTCCCCAATGTGAGTGAGGAGCAGGTTGCAGAGTGGCTTCCTTAGGAGCCAAGAAGAACCTTTCTTCTCCTCTCCCTCTTGCTTTGCCAGGCAAACTGCAGCAGGGCCTGTGCACAAAGCAAGGTGCTTTGCCTTCCCTATGATGACCCAGCAGCCGGCTCTTCCTTAGGCCCACATGTACAGGCTACTGTCTGTGATTGAGACCTGAGGATGAGTGGGTTACTGCACTGTTCTATTCAAAGTGCTGGAGAGTCCCTTCTTGGGGAAAGTTCCTGGCTGCAAAAGAAGCATGTAGGCATGGTTGCTCATGCAGCACACAAGAGGCAGGGGACAGTGTTCCCTCTATCAGGGATTCCCAGTTGTTGTTGACAACAACTCCCAGAATCCCTGGCTGCAATGGCTTTTCCTTGGGGATTATGAGAGTTGTAGTCAACAACATACGGAGGCTTTACAGACAGGGCTTCTACCCCGAATCTCCTGCAGAAGAGAGTGTGTGCGTTCACACACCAGCCAAACTTACCCCAAAGTCCATTCGAGATCATTGGAAGCACTCCACTCACAAATCGGGCTTTGTCTTCTGAATTCTAGCTTATTTCAATGTATTTCTGGGTTTTTAAAACGTTGGTTTTAAGCAACTTTTTCTGAAAATGCTGGAGCAAATAGGGGGAGGCACTGTTGTAGAATCATTAACATGATAAGAGGGAAACCCTCTTTAGGAATGTAGATATAGGCTTTAGAACCCCACCCCCCGCATTGTCTAGAACAGGGATTCTCAAACCTGGGTCCTCAGGTGTTATTGGACTTCAACTCCCATAATCCCCAGCCTCAGTGGCCTTTGGTTGGGGATTATGGGAGTTGAAGTCCAATAACACCTGAGGACCCAAGTTTGAGAATCCCTGGTCTAGAAGGAAAACACGGAGGCATGCAATGTGAACCTTCACCAAAAACAAAACAAAACCCGAGAGCAGAGGGGAGGGGCTGCCTCCCTCAATGCCAGGAGTGTAATTCGAAGTGGCTTCACTCAACATTTACCCCGCAGCATGAAGCCATCTGTGAATAACTCCCTGGTAATCCCTGTTAGAGGGAACACTGGCAGGGGATGGGGAAGGAAAGGATTCTGCTTTGTGGTCACTCCACAGCTTGCTCTCTGTACACATCTACATGCTAGGGGAGTAGGATTGTGCCTTATGTTGTCACAGGGAAATAAAAGTTGCTGCATGCTTTAAATGGAGGCACACCTGTGGTGGTTGCTATAGTAAACATGTAAATCATGTTGGAGAGATGTGTGATTCCAGACTGGCATTAGAAATATTCCAAGGAACTACTTTCCAGCAGATGGCCATTGCAGGTTCCCAGGTGTAAGAGGACATGTGGCTTCCCTTCAAATATTGGAGACTTATTTGGGAAAATACCAAACACCCATGCTGTTTCATAAAGTCTGAAGCAGTTCTGGTGGACCAGAAACCTGTATAGACCCCACTGCTGTTCATTAACCTAAAAGGTGGATTAGTTTGTCATTATATAATTTACTGTTGATGGTAGGCATCTTGGCTGACATCCAGACTATCGCAGAACTGGTGCTCTAACATGGTGCTTGTGCTACTAATGCTGGGCTGGTGGTAGAGGGGAGTGGTGATCTTTGTCAGTTTCCTCTTCATTCTGAAGCCCACTGTGTCTGCTGATAATACGTCCCTGAGGGTTACATGCGACAGGCCCAATAGGCCTCAGAACAAAGGGGAGATGAGTAAAAATTGTCCCTCCCCCCCAGCACCAGTGCAGCATTAGCAGCCTGAGCACTGCATTCATCAGGATATCAGCCACTAAAGGTGGGGCAGGAAGCCTCTTTTTCTTTCAAAGGGTTTTTCTCACCGAAGCCTCCAACAGTCTGAATTTAATTTTAACAGTGTATATTACTGTAAATAGCACATTGCAAAGTTCTTGTGGCTCAAGCATGGCTATTAATAGTCTTCCGTGGCAGTGAAGGCATGAAGTAACTGTGAAATAATAGCTTACAAAGTTACCCTATATTCAAGTAAAAATTTATCAACACAATCTATAGAGATCATTCACACAAACAAAAACTGTGTTCTACCCAGGTTTGAGAGCTGTGTGAGCTCCCAATTTTTGGTTGTGTGGAAGCAGGGTAAGAAGAAAACCTGGGCAGCTTTTCCTCCTACCTTGTCTCCACACAATCACTTCAGAAGGCCTCCTTCTGAATGGGCACTGGCTGTGTGGGAACCATTGCGGGAGCATGGGAAGTTCTTGGCCATGCAAGGTCAGTTTCATCACTCTTGCAAATGGGGGTAAATGTTAACATGGGAAAGAGCTGAAGCATCAGCTTCTCTTATGTGACCAGGGGCTTCTCATGTCAATGTGGAAAGGACGGAGCCACACTGCACTGACTTCTGTGTGACAGCATAACAAAAGAAAGTTCCCCCGCCTTATTTAGTGAGTGAACTAAGTTGCATTTAGATTTTAGTGAGATGCTTCTCTAGAAGAAACAGAGTAAGGAAGAACTCATCCACTTACTCTCTCCTTTGTTATTTGTCTTTTAGCCATCTAGAAGCCGCAGCCCTTCCCCATTAAGGAATGGAAGCCCAAGTAAGTGGGCGTGTTCAGAACATAGACAATCATGGCGTTAAATGCTTGGATAATCAAGTAAACAGATGATATAACAATTTGCAGGGTGTTCTTTTTCTTTAAGACCACAGTGCTCTTCAGTTGCTTTCTTTTAATATCGGGGGCTTTCGGGGCAGGGGCTTATGTTAAAAGGAAGCCTTGTTGGCTGAGCAGTGGGGTAGAAATGCATAAAACATATACATTTAAAAGACTTTTTATTTTTATTTTAAAAGGCTGGCCTTGGCTTGTAGAATTCCCAAATCCTCACTTCATTCAGATGGCCACCAGTGGCAAAACAATCTTAGTATTTGTTGCAGTTATAACAGGCCATGACAAATTCTATAGTGGCCTCTTTTAGAGGAGTTTTTACAGAGACTGCCTAGTAATCCCAATCCAGTACACACCTCAGCACACTTAAGCCCACTGAAATGAACTGATTTAGTTGCACTTGATTTTATGTTGGATTCTAGCCATTTACTATAATTTGGCTCAACTTGCTAGAAAAAGCCAATTCCAGGGCCATTGCTACTGTTCCTACTAGCCGCCTGATTGACTAACTGGAATGATTTATCATGAGGAATATCTGGATTGTAAATACAATCCCAGTGTGAAATCCTTCAATGCCAATGATAAGAAAAATAATTATATACTGAAATATATATTTTTCCCCACTAGGAATTTAGATTAACTGGAAATGACTTTTTTGATTCTGTACATCTGGATCAGTCTGCTTCTGTGGTGCCTTCTCCGATCTGAGTACCTCAGTCCTCATTAATAATAATGTGAACAGCAGTTTTTAATCGCTCCAAATGGAGAATGATTTAGGATTGATTCTTCGTGTGTGTGTGTAACTTTTTTTTAATTTTAGAAATGAATGCAACAGATTTGATTAAATTTTTTGCATAGGCATTTAAATATCATATGCATTTGATGTTTTAAAAAATGATTGTTTACACAGCTCATGGGGAAATAGTTTCTGACACAAGGAATACAGTGCCAAGACAGGCTATATAATATGGTCCAACACCTAACAAGATAACTCTGCCTGACAGCTATATTACCTGAGGGCTGTCTGTCACTTGAAATAGAGTAGTCACTTGATGGTGCTTATTTAGGACACAATTCAGCTGAAGTTAAGCACTGGGACTTAAAATGGAAGCACTTGGTCTTTAAAATGCTTAACCGTTGGATTATGCCCAGTAAAAGTATCACTTCTAGATAATCCTATTACAGACTTTGGTTTTGATTTGATCTCAGAAGCATATGTTCCTGCTGATGGTTATAATATCTGGTGCTGATGTCAGCATGTATATCTTCCAAGAGATCTGATTCCCTGCTTTCCTTCTATATCACATTTGTAGGGCTAGCCATAAACACAAGCAACAGAAGTGACTGTTTGGGACCTTGCCCTTTTACATAGGATTGGTCCACATGGATCAGACAATTAGTCTAACTAGCTGACCGGGCACGGAGCATCTGCACCCCTAGTTCTCCACCACCTTGTCCCACTGGCCACCTCCTCAGGCCGGTGCGGCTTTACCCGCCGGCCTGCCTGTCGGCTCCTAACGCCTCCTCTGCACCTGGGCTCCACTGCCCGCCCAAAGTCTGGAACTCTCGTGAGTGGTGCTGCCGCTCTCGTGAGAGTTCCGCGACGCATCCCCACACATCCCCAGCGGCACGTCTTGGAGAATTAATTATATAGATGAGACTGGTCTCTTACTTCTGATCCTGATCCTGGTGCTTTAGCAGATCATGGAATTGCATTATATCAGCACAAAACAGAATGTGTTTTGCATGGTTTTCATAAATTATTCATAACATGATTTGAGCCTTTAAAAAAAAAAAGTCTAGCCATCTCAATTATGTCTCTGGCTTCTTGTACGGAACATACACAACCTGATAAGATGGTTCTCTTTAAATTGTATTTAGAGCTGCATATTTACAATGAGGTCAGCTCATATTTACAATAAAGTTGCGTCTAGTTTTAAAAATGTTTCCCCATTGCATGAATAATATAAATGATTGTGTTAGGTTTATGCATGTGTTAAGTGGATTGGATTGGACCTATAATAAACCTGTATTTGCAGGCTGTGTTGAGATGTTTTTAAAAAGAGATGGATTACTTAAACTGTAGTGCTAACACTGCTTTACATCTGTTTTGATCATGAGCAGCTCAAATCCTTAAAGCTCTCCTTAGCATAAAGAAGAAGAAAACAGCCAAGCGGTTTATGAGGCTGTTCTCATGTGCAGCCTAACCTAGGTTAGGGAAGCCCAGCCTGGGTTAGGCTGTGCATGAGATCCGCCAGGATCGGCCCTGATCCCGGCGGGGCACTACTGCCTAACCTGGGTTTTTAGCCTGGCTTTTAGCCTGGGTTAAGGGAGCAAACGCTCCTTTAACCCAGGCTCCATGGTCGTTTGTGTCCTAGGGCTGCATGCAGCCCGAGGAGAAATGGAGATGGGCGCCTAGAGTTCCCATCCCCTGCAGGAATCCCCCAATGCACTGTGCTCAGCACGTGGTGCATTATGGGATACCTGGAGGCTGGGACACATTGTCCTGGCCTCCGGTGCTCCATGCTGCTTGGTGTAGCACTGCTCATCTGGGAGTGTGGTCTGTGTTCCCAGCACTGTTCAAGGGATCATCTGGCGGCGGGGGGGAGGTAAGGCTTTGCAGCCTTCCCCCACTCCCCAATGGCCTTGTGAATACCTTTTATGAGTCAGTAACACTGGCCCTAGTTTACAGTAACACATGAGAGAAATCAAATCTTTTGTTCATAAAAAATATCTTTACTATATTTTCTGGGATCAAAACCACAGAAAAACCATGTGTGTGATTACTTTATCAAATGACTTGTTAATTAAAGCTGCCTTTCCCCCTAAGTTCTAGAAATTACTATGGCTTGGATCCAAAGAGCGACTTAGGCTCATGCAAGGACCTTGTGCTAGCCTAGAAGAAAGTCTTACTTTTTTCCTTTGAACAACTGACCAGTCATGCTATATCGCAAACTGCTTTTGAAATTCCCACCTATTTTAGAAGCAATTTGCCATGCAGTACTGGGCTCAGCATCGATGTCTGCTGCTGCTCAGAAAAGTCTAAAGACCTCTTGGCTCACAAGATTGCAGAATTTATCCTATGGTGGCACATCAAATGTGTTGAAAGACTGAAGCTAGAGAGGTTGCTTTCTGTCCCGATAGTTCTGTGCCTTTAACATGGCAGGTAAAACTTCAGGAAATTCAGTTTTTTCCCATGCTGGGAAAAGCTGCACTTTTAAATTACTGCAATTGTTAAAGGGCAGACCTGCTATCATGAAATAATCCTTTCAGCAAACCAATCTTGTTGCAGCTGTGTCACTTCACATTGCAGGTGAAGGATTGCACATTTGAATTCTTTATTTAAAAAAAGGATTACCTTCCTTGTTGGTGGAAAACTAACATATCGGGGAGAGGATCACATTTTTATCCTGGAGGTGCTAGTTTTCTAAATACTGGGAGGTTTTTAAAAACATTGTAGGACATTTTAAAATATAATCCCTTACATGTAAAAAGGTAAAGTTGTGCCCTCGGGTCGGTGTCAGCTCCTGGCGACCACAGAGCCATGCGGTTTTCTTTGGTAGAATACAGGAGGGGTTTACCATTGCCCTCTCCCATGCAGTATGAATGTATAAATGAGTTCTAGTTAAAGCAGAGATAACCAGACTACTTATAAGGCTACCCAAAGGTCAATATGGATGCATAAAGATGGAGGCCAAAGTAACCAAATTCATAAATTCAAAAATGTTTAGGACCAAAGAGAATGGATTTCGTCTTTACCCATGTAGTTTGATTAAAGCAAATCAAACAAGCATTTCAATAACCCACATTAGGGACATAGGAAGCTGTCATATACCGAGTCAGACCATTGGTCTATCTAGCTCAGTATTGTCTTCACAGACTGGCAGCGGCTTCTCCAAGGTTGCAGGCAGGAACCTCTCTCATCCCTATCTTGGAGAAGCCAGGGAGGAAACTTGAAACCTTCTGCTCTTCCCAGAGCATCTCCATCCCCTGAGGGGAATAACGTACAGCGCTCACACTTCTAGTCTCCCTTTCATATGTAACCAGGGCAGATCCTGCTTAGCTAAGGGGACAAGTCATGCTTGCTACCACAAGACCAGCTCTCCCCTCACATTAACAATGGGTTTTCAGACATTATACTAGGACTTGATGTTTGACCACTAATCAACAGTTCTTGTATTGGCAGATAATAAAATGTCCTTGATCTTAGTGCACAATGTTTATTCAAATAGTTGTTATGATCTGCAAATGAATATGTTTTGTAGAACTTATGCTATGTGATTTTTCAGTACAGTGTTATTTGTGATCAGAGTGATAATGCTGATACACTGGACCACACTGAGAGTAGTTCATGCTCTGTACACAATCCTTTTTGGAATTAAAGTGATGTAAATGGGCTCTTTATTTAAATCAGTGATTTTGTGTGTGTGTGATACATTGTGAAAAGTTATGTAAAAATAGAAATAAATACATCCTGCACATCAGCACTTTTAAAGCTGATTCAGATTCTGTATCTGCAGCAACTCCCCACTTCCCCTGGATGACAACTGATTAACCTATTATGAATATTTATATACAACTTTTCAACAAAAGTGCTCAAAGTTATTTATATAGAAAAATAATAAATAAGATAGTTGCGTATCCCAAAAGGTCTCAGTCTAATAAGGTACACACCAGCAACAACCACTGGAGGGACAGTTGTTCTCCCCTTGCTAAACAGAAGATAATTACCACTTTAAAAGGTGCCTCTTTGCTCAGTTAGCAAGGACCCAGTCAAATCTTACATCCCTAACTGGTAGAGCCAACCAAAAATACTTTCTTGCAATGGTGCCCCACATGTACAATATAATGGGTTGGTTACCACAATCCCTGTGATGCCAGTGGACAGGGAAACAGGATATTTTCAAAGTGTGCTCTTCCGATTTCCATTCATAAGAACCTAGAAATTTTCAGCGATGTGGGTTGGCACTGTGCCATCCCAACATGTGATGGAAATAAATAATCTTAAGCTTGCTGATCTCCATTAAATGTCAGGTTGGCGCAGTGCCAACCTGAGATCGCCAGACATTTCCAGATTCTTATGACTGGAAATTGGGAGCATGCAGACCTTGGGAATCTCCCATTCCTCAGTACATTGGCATGGATTGTGAGGAGCAGTCAATTGTTTGAAATCTGCTGACCACGTGGATATTGTGGAGGGTATCCACACTAGTGCTTAACAGACTCTGGGAATGTGCTATGCTGGTGTGGAAACTCACCACATGATTGGGTTCATTCCCATAATAAGATAATTTCAAACATTACAGTCTGTTATGTATCCCCAATGTGTTTTTCAGTAGCTTGCACGAGATAGGATGTGATTCCTTCCCACACAAACTATGCCCTCCTTTTGGGGTAGGGCAGTATTTGCATCAGGAAGGTGTGATGTCATTCTCCCCACCCACAGCCCTCTGTCTTGATGATACCAGAATGGCATGGGAAGACCAGAAGGAAATGGCTAATCATATGAATAGGCCTTGATAGAAAGCTAGTAGAATTGTTGTTTGGGTTTCTTATACCTATGTGGGTAGAGTTGCCTCCATGCCTGAGTATCTTTAAAAAGTCTGAAACAGCAAGAGAGGATGCAGCTAGTGTGATCTAGTGTAAGTGCTGGACAATGGAGTGAGGAGATCTGGGTTCACAATTTTGCTCAACCATCAATTGTTGGGTCATTCTGGGCAAGTCACAAACTGTTAGCCTAGCCTGTGTTACAGAATTGTTTCTCAGTTGTTAGGAAAAAGGGCAGTAACCTCAACATGACAAACTTAAAGGAAGCTTATTGTAATAATAACTGTACTGTTGTGTTGGAAGGTTTTGTAGAGGAGTACAAAGCTGCAATGATGCCCATTATTTTGGAACTATTGACACAATCAGAACATTCTGCCACAACAATCTTATTTTGACAACATGTTAAAGATCGTTCAGAACTATGCTGATCTATGTGTGTTCAATCAGAAGTCAATCGTATTTGTCTTAGTTTTCCTTACGTTTTTAAAATATATGTTCTATATTTTGGATTGTTGTTTCAACGACAGAGCTGTTTTCTTAGCTTGTATTCAAATAGCCTGTTTTTATTTCATTAAAGGACATTGAATAACCAGTATTTTGTTTGCAGGTATCTTATCATATACCATTTGAATGGAGTGCTGATATTGTATGTTTACATTGTACTGTGTTTCATGAACTATAGCTCACAGACAAGAGGCTTCTGCAATATTTCATAACTAAAGGAGAAGATCACACACATTTCCAGCTATGTCATGAGATAATAATGAAACACATTGTGAACTCTTATGGATATATAGTTAGCTATTTTTTTTATCTTAAGAATGCATGATTTTGTTTTATCACAGCACTAAAACATTTACCCCAATGTTTGGCAGCTCTGTGACAGAAAATGATGGCTTCTGCAATTGTGACTTTTGCAAATGAGAAATATAATAAATTCTGTTCCAATCAGAGACGGTTTAATCACAATGGAGTTATGCTGTGATGTTTGATTTGCAGGCTGAGGTAGAGGGGAGGAGAGGGATGGTTGTATTGGGGACGAAGCGATAACAGGGCAGATGGGTTCAAAGACCCTGAGGAGCTGCCGGGTGTCCAGGAGGAGCCACTGAGTTCCCCGCTCCCCCAGGCCAGGGCTGTTGCTGTAGCCGCCCCTGGCCACCTGCTGTGGCCACCAATCATCTCCTGTGGCTGCTTGGCTGGCGCCCAGGCCCACCTTCCTCCTATCAGCAGACTCCTGCCATCCCAGCTCATGGAAGGACATGCATGGGCTTCTAATAGGTTGATGGAAGCAGAACTGGCCTGCGAGCTGGGTGAGAGGTGGTGGAGGCAGCCAGTGGCAGTGGTGATGGTGAGGGCGCCAGCTGAATAAGTGGACAGCCAGCCAGCTGCAGTGGGGAGGGGAATGGGGGGGAGTGGGAGTGATTGGGGTGTGTGCGTGCGCATGAGCATGTGCATACCATGGGGGAGGGGTGCTGTCACGAGTGGGGAGGCCACCTGTGTTCACTATGTGGATACAGGCCCAGTGTCCACTCACTACACTCCTAGGTTGTGCATTTGTATGGGTGGCGAGTTTGGCCTTCTGGTAGCAAGCACGATCTGTCCCTTTTGCATCTTTTGCAAAGCATCTGCCTTGGTTTTTTAAAAAAATAATTTATACCCCGCCTTTCATTAAGAAAATCCCAAGGCAGCTCACAATAAAATTAAAAAACAAGATTATAAAAAAGGCACATTAAAACACTGAGCTAAAAAATATAAAAACAAATCTGATTTAAAAAAAACTAAAAAATTAAAACGCAAGTATGAAAACAGTACAAAATACAAGAAGCAGCACCATAGTCAATCATATAAAAGCCTGGGTAAAAAGCTACGATTTGACATGGTTTCTAAAAACTGTGATGGAGACAGAGGAGCGGATACCCACTGGGAGAGCATTCCAGAGTCTGGGGCCAGCAACAGAGAAAGCCCTGTCCCGAGTACACGATAACCTAGCCTCCCTCATAGTCTGCACCCAGAGCAGAGTGCCCTCAGATGACCTCGTCAAGCAGGCAGCAACCCTTGGGAGCAGGCGGTCCCTCAAGTATCCTGGGCCCCAACTGTTAAGGGCTTTAAAGGTCAAACCAGCACCTTGAATTGGACCCAGAAATGAACTGGCAGCCAGTGCAGCTCTTTCAGAATGAGTGTGATGTACTCCCACCAGGCAGCTCCAGATAAAACCCTAGCTGCTGCATTTTGTACTAGCTGCAGTTTCTGGATATGCTTCAAGGGCAGCTCCACATAGAGTACATTACCGTAATCTAGCCGTGACATGACTAAGGCGTGGGTAACTGCGGCCAGATCTGCCTTCTCAAGAAAGGGACGCAGCTGGTGCACTAGTTGAAGCCGTGCAAAGGCACCCGTGGCCACCGCCTCCACCTGAGCTTCCAAAAGCAGAGCCGGGTCCAGTAATATCTCCAAGCTGCGTACTTGCTCCTTCAAGGGGAGTGCAACCCCACCCAGAACTGGTAAAATCTCCTCATCCTGATTGGCTCTCCTACTGACCAACAGTACCTCTATCTTGTCTGGATTCAATTTCAGTTTATTAGCCCACATCCAGCCCATCACAGCCTCCAGCCCCCGATTCAGGACATTCACCGCCTCCCTAGGATCAGGTGACAAGGAGAGATAGAGCTCAAGGTCCAGCAGAACTAACAGGGATGCACTGCCCCTGTCTAGTTCCTGGTGTAGGTCATCCACTAGAGCAACCAAGGCAGTCTCAGTCCCATATCTGGGGTGGAAGCCAGATTGAAAAGGGTCCAGATGATCCATATCATCCAAGACCCTCTGCAGCTGGGATGCCACAACACGCTCTATCACCTTGCCCAAAAGGCAGGTTATAGACTGGTCTATAGTTGTCCAGGTTGGAGGGATCAAGGGAGGGCTTTTTAAATAATGGTCTTACCACCACCTCCTTGAAGCATGATGGCATCCTGCCCTCCCTTTATGAGGCATTAATAATCACCTCCAACCATCTGCCTGTACCCTCCCTGGCAGCTTTTATTAGCCATGAAGGGCAAGGGTCAAGAGCACACAGTGTCGCCCACACACTGCCCAGGATCTTGTCCACATACTCAGGCCACACCAACTAAAAAGAATTGGTATGTGTTTGGATGGGAGACTACATGTGAGCACTGTAAGAGATTCCCCTTTGGGGAATGGGGCCATTGCTCAGTGGAAGAGCATTGGCATGCTTGCATGCACAAGGTCCCAGATTCATTCCCTGGTATCTCAAGGTAGGGCTGGAAGAGACTCCTGCCTGTAACCTTGGAGAGCTGCTGTCAGTCAGTGTAGACAATATACTGAGCTAGATGGCCCAGTATACTGATCTGGTATAAGGCATCTTCTTCCTATGTTCCTATAAGCACAGGCCTTCCTTTGAAAGTAATTGTCAGCACTGCAGTGCACAAGCACACTTCTGAATGTGGCTGAGAGCCAAAGAGGGAAGGGGAGGGAAGGCCCAGCTGAGTCTTATGTTGACCTTCTCTAAGCATGCACCTACAGCTGCAGAGGATGGATCATGCCTACAATGTTTTGCATGTACCCATAAAAATGTAATCTGTCCCATCATGGAAAAATGCCTTCAATAAACAGGGGAACATGTAGAAACAACATTTTCCACAAGGTGGCACTCTTGTTCAAGGCATCAACCACGAGTTTGAAAACATATATAAGTAGTCAGTTCCAGCCTTTAGAGGCTAACAACTGCAAAGTCATAGATGTAACAAATTTAAATTGGTGCAGTCCTGCACACAAGTATGAAATGCACAGTTATGAAATGGAGTGCTAAAATTCTGCTGAAATAATGAGAATTGAACAAATTCATTGTGCTTATGATTGTAGCCAATCTACACCCAATTTCCAAGTGTTTTCAGATAGCAAAGGAACTGTTCTGAAAGGCAACATTAGAAAATAAAGTGTGAACCTTCTGGTACAGCTGCAGCACCTTCAAGACAATGCTTCCAGGAAATTCTGGAAAACACAGAGTTATGGAAAACATTTCAATCTTAAAGTATTGAGGTCCAGGGTGACTGCACCTTTAAGTCATGATATAGGACATGGTTAATTGTAACACAACGTGGGGAAAAACTAGGGTATAAATTTAACATCTGATTTGGACCATATGTCTGTAATAGGTAAGTGCTCCATAAAAGTCGAACCTCACATTGTACCATATTCAGTAGCAGCTTCCCTCTGCCCCTCCCGCTCTGCCACCATGAAGTTTTTCACATGGGGCTTTTAAAGTCCTTTAACTTGCATCTCCTCTGGGAAGGAAGGAGGAGGTGTGTTCACGTATTGGTCAGATTTATCCTGTCCCTGAAAGCCCTGCGAGTTATCAGGGAGCACTTCACACACAATTTGGGTTTTTCACTGTGTGTTAGAGTATAGCCTGATTTATATCTAGGATTTAAAAATCCACTATTTGTGTCAGTTTTTTTGGAAAACGTTGAGTTCGCAGTAAAGCCTCCCTGTAAATCCACAGTAAAGCCTGCTGTGTGTAAAAGTCCCAGCTTCACTCCTCTACTTCCAAATTAAATTCTCACTGTTACTTCATCTGCCTTGGGCACCTATTTATCTTGCCGTAATGGACCAGTGGAAGAGCTGGTGGCTATTCCTCTTGCAGCTTGCTCTTCCATCATCATCATCATCATCTTCGTCAGTAGTAGTAGTCCAGTAGAACTAATGTTAAAAAGGTGCACCTCTATTAGTAATATATAAACAGTGGATGACATTCAGACGAAGTTGCTCAAAATTACACTTAGGAGTTACAATAACAATTAATAATAACAATTAATAATAATTAATACTACTACTACTACTACTACTACTAAGAGCCTATATTCTGTGACGATATCTATAACAACAACAACAACAACAATATTGATAATAAAATTCTGGCATCCCAGGTCCTTGGGAAGGACTCGATGTCTGGATAAAACAAACCAGTAAATAACACCTGTCTGACAGTGTAAACAAGAAATAATAATAATAAATAAAAAGGAATATGCCTGGCAAAACAGGTGGGTCTTCAGAAGGGCCTTAAAAGCAGCAAGGGAGGGGGCTGAATGAATCTAGGGGGAAAGAGTGTTCCAAAGAAGAGGGGCGGCCACAGAGAAGGCCCTCCTATGGGCCCAGGCACTATGCACTACACCAGGGCTGCCCTGGGACACAAAGGTGGGCCAGCTGAGAAGACCTCACAGGCTGGGATACAATCGTCCGAAAGAGGCGATCCAAGAGTTGCACACTTAATCTGTTAATCTGCTGGTAGTTGTATGTGCGTGCATGCCTCCTTCAGGCTGATGGTGGAGCAATCCACCCTCACAATCATGGATGAGCCTGCCATCACGAGGACTGCTTTTCGCTCTTCAAACAAGTTCCGTCTCAACTGTGAACAGTGCATAGATGAGTGACGCGGCAGGGCGGTACTTCCTCCCCTTCACCCCACTGTAAACAGCTACAGTGGGGCTTTGGGATAATGTCTGAATCAAGCTAAAGTTGCACAACAAACTCACAACATTGCAACATTTCATTGTGGGTCCATACTTGCATGATATAATCATCTTCACATTTTTGTTTCTTTTCAAAAGCTTTTATTTAAATTTCTATGGTGCATCCATCACTAGTCCTTAAACAGTTTTTGCATCTAATCAAATAGTTTTGCATCTGCCTTTATTCACAACCTGCCTTGAAGGCAGTCAGCTTCCTTAGCATAACTGAAACACTTAGTGCATTTAAATATCCAGCCCCATTTGGGACACAGGAATGAACCAAGGACAGGACATTTTCACAGGGAAGCTTCCTTCCTACAGCTGCTGTCAAATAAGACTTTTCAGATCTAGAATGAATACATTATTCTCATCCACTTCTTTTAAAAAAAACACAAAAAAACAGCCATCTATACCCTGCAATTTGATAAAATAAATGAAGAGTTCACTGAATGGCAAAAGTTGCCTAAGAGAAGCAGCTGCTGGCAGCTGTCCCTTCTAATTAAAATGCATGTCAAAAACACTTCAGTCTTTGAGAATAATTAATAAAATGCCAGCCGTAGATAAGGGACAGATAATTCTTTGTGCTCTTTGATTTTGCTCTGCAGTTAAGAAATGTGGGATCAGCCAAGATCATTCTAATTATTTCATGTCATTAAATAAGGGTGTTTTATTTTGAATTCAAAATTAGAAGCTCTTACTTCCATAGCTGAATAGGAAGATGAATATACACTGGTTATCTGAAATCACAAAAAGAACAATTATTATTCATTTCAATTTTAAAATCAATGCTTCCACAAATGATGGAAAGTGCATTTACAATCAATGCTTCCACAAATGACTTCTTTCCCCCCCTATAAATAGGTATTAGACTATACCCTGGATGTACAGTTCAAGTATTGTGCTTAGACTTTGAAAATCTGTACAGCAACAGACTGGCTGGTTTGTAGCAATGCATCACCCTGATCTCAGCAAGGGAGAATCAGGCTTCTGCACATGGATTCCTTTGCTAATTGGAACCACTTGCACGTAGTCATATACATATGCATGCAGAGCAGCTAATGCAATACCCATTTGTTTCACCCAGTGACTTGAGCTCTGGATTGAAGCCACTGTTACTCAGTCTCATTTTTCCTTTCCATATAATGGGAACAAGAATCAACCAACTTACAAATTGTTGGGAGACTGCCTAATATTTTTTTTTAAAAATGCAATTGAGATGTCAGTGCTAAAGCTGTGACAGGTTCTGGCTCAGATCAGGCTTTGGATTTTGAGTAGTGAACTCGGCAAGATTTCTGCAGAGCGGCATATTAGGCCCATTGCTGGTAAAGTGTTGAGATGAAACTGAGCGGGATGGCCCATTGGTCTCAATACAAAGAAAACCCTTAGACCCTGAATTCAAAAAGAGAGGAACAACAGTAATATGAACAGATGCATGTTTAATATAATGTTTGCACATAAGCAGATGCAAGTCTTCTTGGGACAAATTACTTCAGGGCTCCTCAACTTTGGCCCTCCTGAAGATGTTGGCCTACAACTCCCATAATCCCTGGCTATTGGCCACTGTGGCTGGGATTATGGGAGCTGTAGTCCAAAAACAGCTGGGGGGGCCCTAAGTTGAGCAGGCCTGGATCACTTCCATGAGACTTGATGGTATCACAGGCTGGGAATTATAAATAATATTCCTGTGTCTTCAGAAGGGCTCCTCTATCTGTCTTGTTTTCCCCCCACCATTTTTCTTCTTCTTTTCATTTCCCTTCACAAGAGACATTCCCATCGGCTTGCACTTACAGTGGGCTATAGTTGATCTAGAGCAGGAGTAGGCAAGCTTGGTTCTTCAGCTGTTGTTGAACTACAACTCCCATAATGATGGGCATTGTTGTTCAACAATGGCTGGAGAACCAAAGTTCCCAACTCCTGGCCTAGGGACTATAGTAGTGACAGCATTGTCTGTGAAACATCTCTGTACCTTGGTCTTGGATTGAGGATGTAAACATAGTTCAATCTCATTGGATTCTTTAGACAAATTTATGTTACACAGAGTTTGTATACAAGAACAAGAACTTGGCCCCAAATCTTTTTTGATTGGTCTCATACGTATCAAGTACATAAACATTGGCAGCTTTGAGAGTCCTGTTTCCTTCTGATCTTAATTGAAGTGAGCAGCAGACAGTTTATGTGCTCTCCCAAGTTAACCCACAAGAGTTTATTTGGCATAGTCTGCATTTCTGACAGCTAACTGCAAGCCTAATCAAAACCAGACTTGTTCCAATGGGGAGTAGACTAATGAGCATTTATTGAGCTGCAATAAGACTGGGCTAAACAATGAGCCACTAGCATGGAAACTTCACTCATTGGCCCTCTTTCTTTTTCGTTAAATTGACATTGCAACAACAAATCCAGGTTTCTTTTGCCTCCACCATTATTCCCTCTTGCTGGAAAATATTAAAATGCTTGTGGGGGAAGCTAATGTGCTGCAACTAGTCTCTGACCCTGCTTGGGGTTTAGCTAGGAATATAGACTTTAACCCTGTTTTGCACAAGAATTGCTCAAGAAATCTATGTACCACGGAGCCCTCTGTCCACAGTGACTTCCAGACCTTTGTGGTGCGGTTAGAAGTAGGGATGTGCCAAAACAGTTCACAACTGAACTGGACCATCGAACCAACTGGCCCAGCTGATTGGCTCAACCAAACCAGCTTGCATACCCGTGGTTCAGTCCGAATTTGGTTCAAATTCGAACTGAACCACTCCAACCGGTCCATGCACACCCCTAGTTAGAAGTGATGTTAACTTATTTATTTATTTGTTTGTTTTGTTTGAGCACATTTATATCCCACCCCTCCAGCACACTACTGCTTGGGGCAGTTCACCACGTTAATGACTTGCAACTTATGTTGAGGCAGTATTGCTGGTGTGTCCCTGAAAAAGAATATGGTTCTCAGGGTGTCTGTGGCATCAAGCTAAGCTGTTCATTGTTTCAGGTAAGATGGCTCTGCTGCATACGATGCAGGTTCTGACATCATGAGAAACCTTGGTTGCTGCTCACTACAAGAACAAGCTGGGAGACTCTTGGCTTTGCATGCTATCCCTCCCTTTCTTTTACATATGAGCAGAGAAGAATGAAGGCTTTTGTTTTCAGTTTTAGCTAAATCACAGTTCTGCACTGTGTATGAATTGGGGAAACTCTTGTTAGTACAAACCACAACAGGTAACAAACCAGAATCTGACACCATGGTGCCAGAAAGCATGTCAAATTGTGGCTTTTTACCCAGGCTATTATATGATTGTCTCCACTGCTGCTTCTTGTATTTTGGACTGTTTTTATGCTTGTGGTTTTTTTAAAAATCAGATCTGTTTTTATATTTTTTAGCTCAATGCTTTAATGTGTCTTTTTTATAATCTTGTTTTTAAATTTTATTGTGAGCCGCCTTGGGTTTTTCTTATGAAAGGTGGGTTATAAATTTAACAATAAAAAATAAAATAAAATGGTTTGATCCTGGTTTGTTTAGTTATTTAGCAGAAGCCTTTGTTCCTCTCCTCTTGCACACAAAAAGGAAAGGCCAGCTATCTCCCATCTATTGTGGCTCTCCCAGGATCATTCTTGGATGACAATGGTTGCCCATTATGTCTGAACCCACATGTCTTGTATATTTTCTTTTTTGCCCGGGACTTACACATGTATGTGTTAATGTATTTGTTTGTTTTTCCAGTGCCATCAATGTGCATGGTGATTTGCTGAGTTACATAAGCAAACAGTCTGGCCCAGGCCCCAGGAGCTGACTGACAGTCTAAATTCTTACAGTGAGGAAGATAGAGGGGGGAGATGAAGGTGGTGGTAAGGATAACAAAGATGAATGAGAGCACATATTAGGGATGTGCAAAGCTTTGGAATGATATTCGATTCAGTCAGATGATATTCCTTTCAAATATCCCACCCAATATCTAATCCCAGATTGAACAGCTAGACCTCCAAATATCTCTGAAGAGACTAAGCAAAGTATCCATGGCAGATATTTTTAGGCTTTCTCTCTACTTTTTTGAAATGGCAAACATGTAACTTGTTGAAACTGTCAAGAGGGAGGAGATGGGCGATTGTGAAAAGCCCTGAGTGGAGAGGTGCCAGAGTCCTTTGAAACTGATATCTCGAGCTGACCAATGACTTTGCCTTTTGTCTTGTGTCTTCCTCTTTTAAAAACCCCCCACAAAAAACCCCCTAACAATCCAAAGTTTACTTTTCCAAATATCCTTGCATCTATTTGCTTGAAATGTTGCAACATTTCTTGAAATGTTGCAATTGTTGCAAAGAGGCTACCAGTCTCTGCTATTTTCACCCGACTGGTGTATACAACAAAGAATTTTTTCTACAATTAAAAAACATATTTCCTACAATTAAAATCATTTAAACATTAAAATCATTAACACTAAAATCATTTAAAACTCAACATTAAAGGTATTAAAACTATAAATCTAATTAAAAGCCTGGGCGAACAAATATGTCTTCAGTGCCTTTTTAAAAGTTGCCAGAGATGGGGAGGCTCTTATTTTAACAGGGAGCGCATTCTAAAGCCCAGGCGCAGCAATGGAGAAGGCCCGTCTCTGAGTAGCCACCAGACAAACTGGTGGCAATCAGTGTTCCCTCTAACAGGGATTCCCAGATGTTGTTGGCTACAACTCCCATAATCCTCATTCAAAGGCCATTGCAGCTGGGGTTTCTGGGAGTTGTAGTGAACAACATTTGGAAATCCCTGTAAGAGGGAACAGTGGCAACTGTGGACAAACCTTTCTAGAAGATCTCAACGGGCAATGGGGCTCATGGTGAAGAAGACATTCTCTTAAATATCCAGGGCCTAAGTTGTTTAGGGATTTATAGGTAATAACCAAGACCTTGTATTTTGCCCAGAAACTTATTGGCAGCCAGTGTAGCTCTTTCAACACAGGAGTAATATGATCTCTCCGAGATGACCCAGAGACCAACCTGGCCACCTCATTCTGTATCAACTGCAGTTTTCTGACTATGTGCAAAGACAGCCCCACATAGAGAACATTGCAGTAGCCCAGCCTAGAGGTTACCAGCATATGTACCACCATTCTGAGGTCGTCCATCTCAAGAAACAGACACATCTGGCATATCAGCCAAAGCTGATACAAAGCACCTCTGGCCACCACCTCAACCTGGGACACCAGGGAGAGGTTTGGATCCAGAAGCACCCTCAGGCTCCATACCTGTTCCTTCCGGGGGAGTGTGACCCCATCCAGAACTGACAGATCAAAATCATAACCTGAGTTCTGATCCCGCACAATAAGTATCTCCAACTTTACTACTACTACTACTACTACCATGACTATTTATATATTGCTCTTCAACAAAATTCTCAAAGCAGTTTACATAGAAAATTAAATACATAAATCAGATGGATTCAGCCTCATTTTTTATCCCTCAACCAGTCCATCACCACCTCCAGGCAGGCATTTAGGGCCTTCTCTTGATGAGTGGGAGAAATAGATTTGAGTGTCATCAGCATATAAGAACATAAGAACAGCTCTGCTGGATCAGGCCCAAGGCCCATCTAGTCCAGCATCCTGTTTCGCACAGTGGCCCACCATATGATAACACCTGGCACCAAATCTGATGATCTCTCCCAGCAGCTCCATATACGAGAATGATGTATATCATAGATAGATAGATAGACAGATGTTAAGCAACATTAAAGACAATACGGAGCCCTGAGGGACACCATACAAAAGTTCAGATTTTGAAGAACAAAAGTCTCCAAAAGATACCATTTAGAATCTGCCCATGAGGTAGGAGCAGAACCACTGCAAAGCAGTGCCTCCCACCCCCAATCCCCTCAGACATTCCAGAAGGATACTATGGCCAATAGTACTTAAGAGATCTAAAAGAACCAACAGAGTTGCACTCCCTCTGTCAATTCCCAGTTGGAGATCATCCATCAGGCCGACCAAGGCAATCTCCACCCATAGCCTGCCTGAAAGCCAGTTTGAAATGGGTCTAGATAATCAGTTTCCTCCAAGAAATTCTTCATTATGTGAAGAAATGAAGACATTATAGGCATTCTGGTGATTATCCCCATTATATCCCTGGACAAATATCCAGACAACCCAAATACCTGAATCTAAATTGTGTGGGGCATCCTAATACTGAATTGAATAATACATGTTCTGAATACCGAACTGAATGCTTGCCAATTCATACAGGTCAAGCAAGTACAATTACACATTTATGCTTTGTCTCCCTTTAGGATAAGGAACACATAGAGTGCTGCCATCCATTCATGTAACTGGTGCTGTACCTCATATGTAAAAAGACCCCCCTTTTCAAGAAACATGCAGTCTAAAGGATGAAGAGAACAGATGGTGGGGTGGGAGGGATGAAAGAGGGAATGAGAGCAGAAATGAGCCACTGCAGTACATGGACCTGGCCTTTGTTTCAGTTGGGAATAATTTTGTAAGAGGTTAAGGTTTTGAGCTTCTTGCTGTTTAAGGAGTCCTGGCGCACAGATCAGCAACTTCCTAGCTGTTTGTACATCAAAGAGTTTTTCTTGCCTCTGTAGAATCCTTTGAAAAGACCTACACAAGCCTGTTGTGTGTCAGGGCAGCCTTTGCGCTGGTTTGTGATGACACAACTCCTTCTTTTCAGGACTGGAATGCTAATGGGTTAAAAATAATTATCTCCAAAACCTGCAGAAAGAATATCTCATTTTTATATGTGGACACCTAATCAAACTGGCAATAGAATGCCCCATCAGATATAATCCAGAAATTCAACCAGTTCGGCTTACAATTTCACTGAAATTGGGGAGCAGGGATTTGGATCAGGACTATGGGATGAGGGGTGTGATAGAATTACCTTCCCCTCAACCCCAGCAACAAAGCCCTGATCCAGATAAGAGCCTCATGGGGAAGATTCCTCCTCACCCATAAAAAAAACTAATTGGGAGATTCAATAATGAATTTCCTGCATCACATAATGCCTCTTACTTAAAATCTCCCACATCTCACTGAAAATGAACCTTGATTTTATTTTTGTTTTGTGGCTGCATATGCTGTGAGGTTTTTAACCCTAAGAAAAGCAAAGGTGTGTGTAGCTTGAATTCTGACCAGTTTCACTGATGTCACAGCTGCTTTCTGAATTTTCATGTAGAAATTAGAAGAGGACCTCTGTTTACATTATTCTGGAAATAATGTATATGATGATAGATAGATAGATAGATAGATAGATAGATAGATAGATAGATAGATAGATAGCACACACATACACTGGTGTTGCATTCCTCAGTAGAGAATAAAGTGAGAGATCAGTATTGTTCCCTACTTATCTTTTAAACTAAGCTTTGCTGAGCTGAGAAATAGGGGGAAAAGTATTCTCTCTCTCTCTCTCTCTCTCTGCCTGGTAGAGTGGAATTAAAACCAAATCCCTTTTCTATGGATGTGCATAATTAACATCTTAATTACTAAATATGCAAGCAGTTGCTTTGCATTTGAAAGGTTTGTCTGATGAATCTTAATTGATCAGACAGTGTTTCAGAAGCAGACTCTCTGTTGTATTTCTAGTTCTTTGAATACCTGGAGGATCTATTATGTAATGTAAGTTCAATGGAGAACCTAAACACTGTATCCATTAACTGTAGAATGTTTTCTTTTCAGAAGTCATGTCTCAAGCACAATGGAAGCATGGTGTTGGTTGGATTAAGCGTCTGATTGTCAAAAGGCCAGGTGGTCAGAGTTGTTTACAGCTGCCTGTATACATTTGTATGCAATACCCCAGCTATGTTTTGCTCATGACTTCATTACTGAGGATGCCTTGGAATTAAATGTGGGTATTTGCATGGTAGGAAGGAAGGAAGGAAGGAAGGAAGGGCATAGCATAGCATAGCATAGCATAGCATTGCATTGCATTGTATTGCATTGCATTGCATTGCATCCTTTTGCATAAGACCTTACATTGACACTAGAGTTGCCACTGAAATTTGGCCTAAAACAAATTTGAAATAAATCCAGGGATTCCTCCTTGAGCATATGAAGCTCCCTTATACAGAGTCAGACCACTGAGCAATCTAGCTTGGCATTGCCTATGTTAATTGGCCACAGCTCCCCTATGATCTTTCCCAGCCATACCTGGCGATGCCATGAATTGAATCTGGAACCTTCTGAATACAAAGCATGTGCTGTGCTCTACCTCTGAACTACAGCTTCTCCCCACTTCCTTGTGAGAACTACCTGATGACTTTTGAAGGAAGTCAAATGATGATAGGACAAATGAAATATCTCAGTGATGTAATAGTGATTTAATGAGAGAGGTCATGCAAGAGAGGAAGATGTTCACTGCTTCCATTACTCGTTTACAACAAACCAGTGTTTGTCATTGTGCCCAAACCTCAAAAATCCCAGTTTGTTTTAACTACAGTAGATGAGTAAGCCAGCATATCATACCAGGGCTGAAATCCCAGCTTGTTCATAAACTGTGGTCAGAACAAATCAGAATTTGCTGGGTTCGAAGCAACAATAAACCATGGTTTGCTGTAAATCAGAATTGATTTAATCATGATTTAGTATTACATCTGAACCTGGCCAGTATGTGTGTGTGTGTGGTGGGGTACAGATTCCGAGACTGACACTAGGTTACATTTACAATAAAATTGAGTATGTATTTGACAGGTCCTCATTTGACAAAATATCTGAGGGGTTTTGAGGGAAGCCAAATGAGTTTCAATAAGCCTTTAACACCCCCAGACTATGTAGCATTCAGAACAGAGAGACAATTGTAGAAAAACCTAGAAACTGAGGGAAATTTCAATTTAAATAATGATGCAAAATAAAACAATTGAATTTAAATACACACACTTAAAAGGTAATAATACAATATGCAATGTAATTTAGAGAGAGTGGAAGGAATTCCTGCTGGTTGCCAGAACATAAATAACAGTTTGAGATTTCATTTATTCTGTGGTATCTTTGCCAAAACTATTGAGGGAGGGCAGCAAACATGAGGAAGAAAATCAAAATACTCTAGTCTTTCCATTTATTTCATGCCAAGCCTTTTCAGCTGGAGGATCCAGAAAAGGCCAAACTGTTTGGAACTTGTTAGACTTGTCACAGTAATTAAGGGAGAGCTGTGTTTGAAATGCAGATAGGATCTACTCTACAACATTTGTGTGCAACGTCAGGATGAATTTTGCAAAGTGCTCAACTGCATTTCACTGCATTTCTTGAAGGCAGCATCCGCTCATAATGATGTGGCACCCCACAGGCTGCTATTTCCAAGATGGGTTTTAAAATTCTGATGCTTTGTAAATTGTAATTTTAATACTTTTCAATATTTCTGAATGTGTCTCTTTCAGAATGGAATCTTTGAACAGGATCAAGACAAGTGTTGGGTTAGCATTACACTATTTTGCTAGTGTAAGGATGTTGCTTAAGGTTGTGTATTTCCACAAAGGAAGTAACCTCTGTACCAAAAAAGTTTTTGTGCTAGTGGAAGATGTTGCACTACCTCTAAAGGAGCATATGGGGCACTAGCTAATTGTTGCACAACAGAGTGCACAATCTCATATATGTCCCGGAAAAGGTTTTTCACTAGTAGTTGAGCAACACTGTAGTATATAAGAACATAAGAACATCCCTGCTGGATCAGGTCCAAGGCCCATCTAGTCCAGAATCCTGTTTCACACAGTGAACCACCAGCCTACAGGCAGGAGTTGAGGGCATGCCCCCCTCTCCTGCTGTTACTCCCCTGCAACTGGTACTCAGAGGCATCCTGCCTTTGAGGCTGCAGGTGGCCTATAGCTCTCTGTCTAGTAGCCGTTGATAGACCTCTCCTCCATGAAGTTATACAGACCCCTCTTAAAGCCATTCAGGTTGTTGGCTGTCACTACATCTTGTGGCAGAGAATTCCACAAGTTGATTATGTGTTGTGTGAATGTGTAGTGTAGCACAAACCACTTAGAGCAATGTGTATTATGCAGCTGTAACACTATTCTGCATTATGCAGGAGTAACACTATTCTGGATCCTGTCCTGTTCATATAAGGCATAACCTGTATGCAGATAAGATGTTTTATATATGATATAATTTATAAAATAACATTATATATAGGATATGACCAGACAGAGTTAAACACATATCATTACCCTGCTTTCAGTGTATGGGTTAAAGCACTAGATCAGCTCTCTTCCACTAAAATTGATGGCCAACATTCTCACTAATGCTGCATCAGTGCAGCAAGAGGATGCCCAGCCACAGTGGTAGCATCCCTGCTTCGGAAACATGGGTATTCCCATACAGTAAGATTTTTGCCAATCTCCCCTTCTTCTGGTAGCAGTCTGAGCATCCTAGAAATATGTCCCTGAAGTCTTTGTGATCTTCAGGGACATATTTTCTAGGTTGCAAAAAGCAATTCTAGGGGATGGGGAAATCACCCCCCCCCCACACAAATCCCCATTTTGTTCAAGTACCTATACTTCCAAAACAAGGATGCCAGTCCACCACTGCAGCTGGGCACTGTTTTGCTGTACAGATGCAGTGTAGTCAGGCTGTCAGCTGACCAATTTAACAGCACAAGATTTAACAGTGCCGAGCCCACAGGAAGTTGTTGCTTATCAGTCTGAACAGCACTGGGCTAAACGTATCAATGGTCTGACTCCATATATGGCCACTTCATGGGTTAAAAATTCTTAACTAGGCTATTGACAGCCAGCAACTAAAAGAAATAACCAAGGAGTTGGTAGCAGAATTCCCTTTGGGCTTGATGTCCATTGTCACAGTGGCAGTGGCAGTCCCAGTTTTTTTCCTGATACAGACTGATTGATTGATTGCGCCGTTGAGTCGGTGTCTACTCCTAGTGATCACATTCCATGTGATTTATTGGTAGAATACAGGAGTGCTTTACCAGTGCCTCCTCTTGTGCGGTGTGAGATGATGCTTTTCAGCACCTCCCTATATCACTGCTGCCCAATATAGGTGACTACAAATGCATTTACTAGGCAAAGTCTGGGAAGCACACCGGCGGGGATTTGAACTAACGCCTCTTGCACTGTAGGCAAGCTGCTTCCTCGCTTTGCCACCACAGCTGATATACAGATGGAGGCCTAGTTTATATAGCACCAGAGCAGCCATTTCCTGGTGGCTGGATTCCATGATACTGCTCTAACACTGGAAAGGTAGAATAATTTGGCAAACTTGTATTTTCACATTTAAGAACTTGCATATAGTGGTGATTTCCCACCATGAAGCATCTGACAAAGCAAAGCCTGTTTCAGAAGACGCATTACAATATTTGGATTCATGTGAGGCATTTAATATTGAGATACAAAAACAGGAAACTGGACTTATTTTTAAAGCTAGAAGACAAAATTTGTTGCTGACAATTTGTTGCTCTGGGGCTGGAACATCTGAAATGTAGACAGCAACATTTGCCATTCAGTCTCTAACTAGAAACACAGTTGGAAATGGTCTCTTGGCACCACTAATATATACATGAACACGTTGTACACAGGAAGCTTCAAGATAGTGAGAATGACATGCAGGCTCTACATAACATAACAATGACTTAAAAACTTTTCTCTGCAGGGCCTAAGTGGTTCATCCTGCTGGAAAGATGCTTTAAACTATTAACATTTCATATCTTCTATATTTATAAAATTGAATGTCTGTTTGTCTGTCTGTTCCCTATACATTGCCACACTCTTGGAGCTATTGGGACCAAACTTTGCATAGTGACTCCCTAGGACACTATGAGTAACATAGGGTACCTGGGAACCCTGACAACTATCTCACACAGAAAGACAGATGGATATTCTACGGGTATATCCACAAAACTTATGGATGCAGTAACAACGAGAAACCCGCACTATAAGCCCGAGCAACACTGGGTACTTAAAGCTAGTTTCATATAAGAGCAAATCTTCCAGAAGAGCAGCCGGGTAGGATTTATGAGGCTGAATTAAGAGGCAATAGAACACAGACACTTTTCTAGGAATAAAGAGAACATCAAGAAGATGCATCTCTGGGGGAAAAAAAGTAATATTTTTTGGAAAACCTTGAAAATTTTTATTTTTATTTTTATTTTATTGTTAAATTTATATACCGCCTTTCATTAAAACAATCCCAAGGTAGTTTACAGCAAAATTTAAAAGCAAGATTATTAAAAATGACACAGTTAAAATATTAAGCTAAAAATATAAGACAAATCTGATTAAAAAAAATTAAAACACAAAAAAGCCTGGGCTAGATTTAACATGCTTTCTAAAAGCTGTGATGGAGACTTAGGAGCGAATAACCACCGGAAGAGCATTCCAGAGTCTGGGGGCAGCAACAAAGACGGCCCTGTCCCACGTGCACGACAACCTAGCCTCCCTCATAGTCGGCACCTGGAGCAGAGCCTCCTCAGATGACCTCATCAAGCGGGCAGCAACCCTTGGGAGCAGGCGGTCCCTCAAAAATCCAGGGCCCAAACCATTAACTACTTTAAAGGTCAAAACCAGCACCTTGAATTGGACCCGGAAATAAACTGGTAGCCAGTGCAGCTCTTTCAAAATGGATGTGATGTGCTTCCATTGGGCAGCTCCTGCTAAAACCCTAGCTGCCGCATTTTGTACTAGCTGCAGTTTCCAGATATTCTTCAAGGGCAGCCCCATGTAGAGCACGTTACAGTAATCCAGCAGTGACATGACTAAGGCATGGGTAACTGTCCCTTCTCGAGAAAGGGACGCAGCTGGTGCACTAGCTGAGGCCGTGCAAAGGCACCCCTGGCCACCACCTTCACCTGAGCTTCCAGAAGCAGAGTCGAGTCCAGGCATACCCCCAGTAATACCCCCCAAATAGAAATGATTAAGATTAAAAGATAAACTTGATATCAGGCCTGTGCAATTTTAGGTACCAGATTTTAGAAATGGTCCAAAACAGGCTGTTTCAGAAGATATCAGAAATAAAATTGATCCAAAATAGGGAAGTCTATATTAGAATGGAATATATGGTTTCAGAGATTTTAGGGAAATTTCCAGTAAAATTTGGGGATTTTGGAGCACAAAATGGCAGCGGAAATACAAATGGAGTCTACATTTTCCCCCTTGATTGCAGCTAGGGGGAAGCCATATCCTGCCATCTGTCTGCCTGTCTATGTGTCTGCCCGTGCATTAATTTCTTTATTTAATTGATCATTTACTTACAAATTTGAAAATAAAGTAATAGATTCTTGAATGTTACATCACTTCCCCTGTGATTCTCAGATATTATATCACTTTCTCTGGGATTTTCAGGTGTTCTGTGACTTTTTGTTGTGATTCTTGGATGCAAGTACAATTTCTGGGTTACTTTAAAAACGTTAATTAAAAATCAACAGATGGGCCAATTTACTTGAACTCAAATACACACAGCCTTGCCGTCCTCTACTCTGTGTGTGTCAAGTTTCTGTTGAAGGGTGTGAGGAGAAACATTAAGATCCTCACACAGCAGAGTATGCTCTGATGATAAAGAAGTTTAGCCCAAGAGATTATCTGGAGACACTCTGATGAATTAAAACCCCCCACAAATAAATATTTATTAAGAAACTAAAACATCACTTCCTGAGAGAGACATAGAACAACATACCCAAACAGGCACTAGCCTTCAACAACTGAACAATTCTAACTGACTCTTAAATGACCAAGAGAAACCTATTAACATAACTCCTCATGTCTCTAGTGGCCAGAAGAGGTTCCTGCGGTGCTAAGAGCAATAATCTATCTATCTATCTATCTATCTATCTATCTATCTATCTATCTATCTATCTATCTATCTATCTATCACATTTCTATACCGCCTGAAACGCAAGTTCTCTGGGCGGTTTACAAAATAATAAAAACAGCCAATAAAAGATTAAAACCTTTCAACAATTAAAATTAAAAAGTTAAAACTATTAAAACACAATTAAAACACAATTAAAACAGTATCTAATTAAAAGCCTGGGTGAACAAATGTGTCTTGACTGCTCTTTTAAAAATTGTAAGAGATGGGGAGGCTCTTATTTCAGCAGGAAGTGTTCCAAAGCCTTGTGGCAGCGATGGAGAAAGCCTGTCCCTGAGTAGCCACCAGATGAGCCAGTGGAGGAGGTGAGCTGTGGCTTTTCACTATCTAGCCTCCTTTGTCAGACAGCTGAGAGCTTTGGAGCTACTCCTCCCCACTCTTCGTTTGTTGGACGGACCAACTGAGCCCAGCACAGACCTGCTGCCTAATTGGGATCTTCCCTTCCCCAAGTGCCAATGATTCACTACCTGCAGGCACTGAGTGCTTACATCAGCCCTACCCAGGGTCCTTTGTGAGAGGAAGGACTTGGGGGGCTATTTAAGGGAAGAGCTGCGCCGCCAAAGTGGGCCGGCCATTGGTGCCGTCCTTAGGTGTAGGGGTGAAGGTTGGGCTGCACTCTATTCAGTTTAACTCTTTGAGGAGTTGTAGCAATAAGTGTGCCAGCTTTGCCACTGAGATTGGGTAATGTGTTTGGGTTTGCCTGGAGATGGGGAGACAGGGGCCGCCTTCATTGAATGTGGGGCAGCTATTCCGGTGGTAGTGGGGAATAGAAGAAGTAACATTGGCAGGTCAGCAGGCTGTTCCAGGGGAAGGGTAGTCAGAAATTTAATAGCTGTCTCCCCTTCTGGCTGTCCTGCCAGCTCTTTGACCTCGGGGAGCATTGCCAACAACCCACATAGCCTCACCTTGCTCCTCTGCAATGCCAGGTCGGTCCAAAATAAGCCAGAGCTCATCCGAGATTTGATTATGGATGAAGGGGCTGACCTGGTATGTATTACTGAGACTTGGTTGGGGGAAGCTAGTGGTCCAGTTTGGTCCCAGCTTCTTCCTCCAGGATATTCTGTAGAGGAGCAGGTGAGGGGATGTGGGCGGGGAGGTGGAGTGGCTGTGGTCTATAAGGATGACATTTCCCTTACCAGGGTCCCTGTTAGGGTATCGGACCATATTGAATGTGTGTGCTTGAGTTTGGGGGCCAGGAATAGATTGGGACTTTTGTTGGTGTACCGATCGCCCCGCTGCCCAACGGAGTCCCTTATTGAGCTCATGGACTTGGTCGTGAGACTTGCGTTGGAGTCTCCCAGACTTTTGGTGCTGGGGGACTTCAATGTTTGTTTCGGGACCAATCTTTCCGGGGCAGCTCAGGAGTTCATAGCGGTCATGACAACTATGGTCCTATCCCAAGTGGTCTCTGGACCGACGCACACTGCAGGTCACACACTTAATTTGGTCTTTTACTCTGATCAGGGTGGTGTTCCATGGGTTCCTGTGATTTCCCCATTGTCATGGACAGACCACCATCTGGTTAAGGTTGGGATCACAACCACTTCCCACCTCCGCAGGGGTGAGGGGCCTATTAGATTGGTCCACCCAAAGAGGTTATTGGATCCAGTAGGATTCCAAGAAGCCTTGGAAGGATTTAATGTTGGTTTTGCCGGCAATCCTGTTGATGCCCTGGTTGAGAATTGGAACAACTTGCTCACCAGGGCAGGAGACACGATTGCTCCTAAGTGTCCCCTCTGACCTGCTTGAAAATTGGCCCCTTGGTCTACAGAAGATCTACAGGGGCTGAAGCGGCAGGTAGGCGATTGGAGCGCAAGTGGAGAAAGACTCGACTCGAATCCGACAGATTGCAACATAGAGCACACTAAAAGATCTATGCTCAGGCAATACGTGTGGCAAAGAAGCAATTCTTTTCTGCCCGTATTGCTTCTGTGAGTTCACGTCCGGTGGAGTTGTTCAGGGTTGTGAGGGGACTAGTATCCGCCCCCCTCCCTGGAACCAGAATTTGGAATCATCAGTCACCCGCTGTGATGTGTTTAATGAATTTTTCACGGACAAAATCTCTCGGATTCGGGCCAACCTAGATGGAGACTCTACAATTAATTTGATGTCTGAACAGGAGGTGTGCAATAATTCCTCTTATATGATTCGACTAGATCAATTTCAGTTTGTAACTCCTGAGGATGTGGACAAGCTGCTTGGAGCGGGGAGGCCTACCACTTGTTCTCTTGACCCTTGTCCAACATGGCTTATTCTATCTAGCAGGGAGGCTATTGTAGGTGGCCTGGTAGAAATCATAAATGCTTCTCTGAGGGAGGGCTGGATGCCTCCTTGTCTTAAGGAGGCAATTAGACCTCATCTAAAGAAGCCTGCACTAGATCCCTCAGAGTTGAGCAATTATAGGCCTGTCTCTAACCTCCCATGGCTGGGCAACGTAACTGAGAGGGTGGTGGCCTCTCAGCTTCAGACGGTCTTGGAGGAAACTGATTATCTAGACTCATTTCAAACTGGTTTTTGGGCGGGCTATGGGGTGGAGACTGCCTTGGTCGGCCTGATGGATGATCTCCAATTGGGAATTGACAGAGGAAGTGTGACACTGTTAGTCATTTTGGACCTTGCGGCGGCTTTCAATACTGCCAACCATAGAATCCTTCTGGAGCGTCTGAGGGGGTTGGGGGTGGGAAGCACTGTTTTTCAGTGGTTCTGCTCCTACCTCTCTGACAGGTTCCAGATGGTGTGAAATGGAGATTTTTGCTCTTCAAAATCTGAGCTTAAGTATGGTGTTCCTCAAAGCTCCATACTCTCTCCAATGCTTTTTAACATCTACATGAAACCGCTGGGAGAGATCATCAGGGGATTTGGAGCTGGGTGTTACTAGTATGTTGATGACACCCAGATCTACTTCTCCATGTCAACTTCTTCAGGTGATGGCATATCCTCCCTAAATGCCTGCCTGGAAGCAGTAATGGGCTGGATGAGGGAGAATAAACTGAAGCTGAATCCAGATAAGAGGGAGGTACTTATTGTGCGGGGTCAGAACTCTAGAGATGATTTTGATCTACCTGTTCTGGATGGGGTCACACTTCCCCAATAGGAACAGGTTCACAGTCTGGGAGTACTTCTGGATCCACACCTTTCCTTGGTTTCTCAGGTTGAAGCGGTGGCCAGGGGTGCTTTCTATCAGCTTCAGCTGATACGCCAGCTGCATCCGTTTCTCGAGATATATGACCTAAAACAGTGGTACATTTGTTGGTAACCTCAAGACTTTACTTCTGTAATGTGGGGTTGCCTTTGTACGTAGTCTGGAAACTCCAGTTGGTTCAGAATGCGGCAGACAGGTTGGTCTCTGGGTCATCTTGGAGAGACCACGTTACTTCTTTGCTGAAGAAGTTACACTGGCTGCCGATAGGTTTCCGGGCAAAATACAAGGTGTTGGTCATAACCTATAAAGCCCTAAACGGCTTAGGTCCTGGGTATTTAAGAGAGCGTCTTCTTCGCTATGAACCCCACCGCTCACTGAGGTCATCTGAGAAGGTCCGTCTCCAGTTACCGCCAACCCGTTTGGTGGTCACACAGAGATGGGCCTTCTCGACTGCTGCCCCGAGATTGTGGAATGCGCTCCCTGTTGAGTTACGATCCTCCCCATCTCTGGCTATTTTAAAAAAACATTTGAAAACATGTTTTTTTACCCAAGCCTTCTCAGGTTTTTAATTAAAAAATACTGTTTGTTAATTTTATGGTTTTTAAATTATTTTATTGTTTTAACTTTTATATGTGTTATATGTTTAACTGTTTTAACTTTTTATGTGTTTTAATTGTTGTTAGCTGCCCAGAGACATAAGTTTGAGTGGCGTATAAATCAATCAAACATACAAACAAACAAACAAACAAACTGCAGACATACCTCTCCAGATGATCTCAATGGGCAGTGTGTTTCATAGCGAAGAAGATGTTCTATTAAATACCCAGGGCCCAAGCTGTTTAGGGCTTTACAGGTTACTAGCTGACCCCGCACAGAGCATCTGTGCGCTCTTCGGGGCCGGCAGTTACCTCTCCTCCCCAGTCTCTGGCCATCTCCGCTGCTGGGCCCAGGCTGCGGGGCTGAGTGCCGTCTCCACAGACGGGCCCGCCACCGCTGCCACTTTCCTCTGCGGCCATGCCCGCCACCGCCTCTGGTCTCTTGGGTGTGCCGGCACCCAGCCAATCAGCTGGGAGCCAGGACGCACATTCCATGGCACACCCAGGAGAATTAATATAATAGATAACCAAAACCTTGTACTCTGCCCAGAAACTTACTGGCAGCTAGGGTAGATGTTTTAAGATAGGAGTGATATGGTCTCTCCGAGATGACCCAGAGACCAATCTGGCCGCTGCATTCTGGACTAACTGCAGGTTCTGGACTACGTACAAAGGCAGCCCCACATAGAGCGCATTGCAGTAGTCAAGTCTGGAGGTCTGGAGTTCTAAAGTCAAGTCTTTAGGATTCAGAACTCCCTGCCCAGCCATTTCCCCCCACCATATTTCTTTTAATTTCCCCATAGATACCTATGGCTATTTTTAAAAAACTGAACATTATTGAATTCCTAAAAGGAAATCTGATACTGAAACCAAAAAAGGATACTCTGAAGGGTCCAAAGGACCGGAAACTGAAATCTGTGGTTTTGTATCTGATCCAAAATTTGCAGTCGTGCACAGGTCTACTAGATTTTATTTTACATGAATTATTTGACTGGAAGTCTATATGTTTTTTTCTTCTCCAAAATAATCCACGTGGGTCATCTGATTTGTATTGGCTGAAGAGAGAGAGAGAGAGTGTGTGTGTGTGTGTGTGTGTGTGTGTGTGTGTGTGAAGGTTTTGCTCCCATGCCAATTCCCTAACTTAAGTCATGTCCTCCTGTGCCTGTAGCTGCAGGGAGGCAATATAAGCTGAGAAATCAGCACAAGGCAATAGATAACCTCCCATCAGAGCTGCACGGGGTAATTCTGGAGCCTGGATCTAAAGGCTTTTGGACCCCACCCCTCACTCACTGACATAGTATTTTAAACACATTTTTAATGCGACCATACCACCCAGGACAGACGGAAAAGGATTTGGGGGCCCCAAGGAGTGTGGAGGCCCTGGACTTCGGCCCTGAAGTCCAGGGGTAAGAGCGCCTCTGCCTCTCACTCCCTGTGCCACAGTAGTCCCAACCCAAATCAGGGGTTCATGCAGCAGAATGGAGATTTTCAGTCACAAAACTTCTGTATGATGTCTGTGTTGGCCCTATCACCACCATTACAATGGATATTTTGCCATTACATATTTTGCCATTACCAATATAATGTTCTTGTCCAGGTATTCCAAATGCAAGTGGTTATTATGAAGATTGTAGGATTAAAGGACTAGTTTAAGAAATCAAGGACTAGTAAAAAGATCAGAACAGATACTTTTTGAAAGAGGATTGCATGTCTATATACTATAGCTTTATAGGAAAGAGGCATTAGACAAATACATTTACATGTTTAAAAACATTATGTATTTGGTTTAAATATAAGTCAAAATTGAGAATGGGGCTCTTTCCACTTACCTCATGCTGTTATAATGAGCAAATTCATGCAACAGATATTTTAGGGGATATGACTTTATGGGAAATTTATAATCTTTTAACTCCATGGAACTGAGCTAAAAATGAGAACATTTTATTATATCCAGAAACAGAAAGCAAAATGAGACCACAAAAACCTCCCATGGAACAGCTCTTTCAGATAAGACATGCCATCTTTTGTTTTATTAAGAAATATGAACCTATGAAATAATGATATGAATTTGAGAATATTTTAATCCAAGATGGTGCTAAGGGACTTGGCAGAATTTGCTAGGTGTTAAATTTAGAAGCGACTAGTATGTATACCTTCCAGAAGATCTAGGCTTTCCAATTTCATCTCAGATATGAAGATTTTGGCAGAATGCACCATATAATTTAATTGTTGTTAAGACTTGGGATCTGGTTTTGTTTTATGCTGATCAAATAACTACCTGGTTTCTGTTTACTACGTTTCTGAATGACAAATTAAATAACAATGTAAGATCATGTGCTTTAGTAGGCAAGATAGAGATAAGTTGGTCATCACTAATTCCCATTGAAATTAATGGGACAAGTGAGTCATGTCTCATTTATTTTAATGGTGCTTAGCCCTGATTAACTTAGTCTGGACCTGCCTGTTATATTTCAAGTTTTATGTTTTTTTCAAATCTAGTTTTAATTAAAGAAGATCAACTATATCAAAATCTCTGCACACGGAAATCTTGCATATCAGGAAAAAGATTCTAGCCTAGTATTCTATTTCTATTGGATTTTATTATGGTTTGAATGTTTCTATTGGAAACTGCCTTGAGATATTTTGTGAAAGGCAGTATGTAAATATAACAAACAAAAGAAAGAAAGAAAGAAAGAATGTTCTCCCAATATGTAAGCTGTCTACATGCTGGAAAATTCTGTAAGCAGTTTACATGGTTCTTCATGGCTATTCTGAGTTGATGCAATCACAACTCCCAAGAGAGGACTACACAATAGACTAGATTACTCAATGGAAGTCCTATTCAGATTAAGCAGGCTTTTAGAGTAATTTCTGAGTAGTACTATTGAGTAACTTAGTCTGCATATCAACCACTATTTACAGACTTGAGGGATTTCCTAATTAGTCTGTACTCCCTGCAATTATGTTACTGTAGACAGCCATCTATGTGGTCTATTGAGCTGGACCAGCCTTGCTTGGAAATTTCTTTGGATTGCTGTTATGGGCAACCTGGGGATCCCATTCCACTGGTGTGTTTCAGCCCATGATTTCTACTTCTCTTTTTAAATCTATTATCCCCCACCCCACTGTTTTTTGTTTTTTTCCTGTTTTTATACTCATTCAGCGGCTTTTTGTAAGATCATCCCAGGAGCCAGCAAAATTCCAAAAACACTTAAACACACTAAGATATCTCCTAATTAAAACACTGTTTATCAGGAACTTCCAGTCTGTTAGGTATCTTTGCTTACACTTCCTTCCCTAGGACACAATACATTTTTCCGTGAACAAGACTGTGATTTCTGTTATGGTCTTTTTTGTTGGGAGCTGGCAAGATAAGGTCATTTGTAGCATATGTTGTATATCAGAGAAGCACTCAGATGGTTAAAACCAAAGCAGAAAGAACATAGCAGCCAGTTTGTTCCACTGGGCTGTCTCTCTCATTACAGCAACTTCTTTATTTCTTTAGCTATGACGTTACTTTGGATCGCTGCCAAAAACAGACATTTGCTTTCCATTAGCTGCACATATTCTCTCTTTATAGGCTTACTATGATTTGCGATACAGTGCTGGGCATGGCTCTGATTTAAGTAAGGCATCTTTAGATAAGAATAAAAAAAGTTCACTAAGTCATGCCTTCTACAGTTCTTTTAACTGTGCAAAATAGATAGCCCTGCTCTTTATACTGAGAGATCCTGACGTGTCCCTTTTGAGAGATGTGTTCTCTAGCAATAAGAGCTAAGGAAGCATAATGAAAATGGGAGGTATTTTGTCTTCAGGAGCCCCATAATAGTTGCACTACATAGAAATGGGGGTGGTGGTGGGGGGGGGGAGAAAGAGATAATAAATTCTTTGACCCTTCAGCATAACTGTAGTGGTTTTAAGATGCAATCCATCTGTATTTCAGCAAGGGGATATATAAACGCTCCAAAGAAGCTGTTTCAAGGCCCCATAGCAGAAGAAAAAGAGGGAAACTGTTTTGTTCATTTCTTTTTATGATTGAAGGACATCCATATATCACGAACGCAGTTCTATGTGAAATCATAAATCAACTATGAATGCAAGCAGCTATGGTTTTATTTCCTTTTCAGAACCAGGTTATTGTTCTGTTCAGGCACCTGGGGCATCATAAAGGAGACTTGGCTGCTGTTGCTCCATAATTTCAGCTGTCCTGCACCCATCCCCTTATACTGGTTCCTCCTCACATATACTACTTCCCTCTGCTGCCATGTCCTGCCTGCCCTGCTCCTATTGCCACAGCAAATTCCTCACACTCATCCCTAAGACCTCTAGGTTCTTCTCTCCTTGAAAGATTTCCTGCACTTCTTTCCAGTTCTCTGCCTCCAGTTTCCTTCTTCGTTCTCTAATCCCTAGCTGCCCTCCTCCCCACTGCATGTGTCCACTTTCTGATCCTAGTGCTTTAGCTCTACATCAGCTCTTGATCACTTTCATCCTGTCCTTAAGACATGCCAACAGAAATGGTGCTGGCATGGATCAAAAAGTGCCATAGTGGCATTTTCCATGGTAGACACTGCATCCATCCATGTAAAGTCATCAGGAAGAAGAAGCATCCCACATGGTGAAAGTAATGTGAAGACTGGCCCCAAGTCCCATGCTCATCAGCAGAGCTCCTCCTGTTGGAATGGAGGCAAAATTCTTCTCCAAGGGTTTGCTGAGGTATGCATTCCCTGTTGCAGAGAAATTATCCATCCTTTATAAGTAGTTGAACAGGAAGCCAACTTTAACTGAGAAACAAGAGTTTGATATTCATTATTTACTAAACATAGGCTAAGAAAACAATAAACAGGCTAACAGTCTCTTATGCAGAGGGAGGGAGAACCTCTCAGTTTGAATTTAAGTCAGCAAGTAAGGAGCAAACACTGTGACTCCACCCCCAAGCTAGTACATAGATACATTCAAATATATACACACATGCCCCACATAAAGAACTGAGATGGTCCGTAACAAAATCCCAACATTCCCAGCATCCCAACATTCTGAACATTCCCAATCCCAACATTCCCAAACATTCCCAAATTCCAACATTCCCAAATCCCAACATTCCCCATCCAACACTTTCTGTCTGCAACCACTGCCTGAATCACTGGCTGAGGACCAGCTCACATGTTACACCATCCACAAAGAAACACTGGGAAAAAGTATGATGTGGCAGTGGCTCCATGTGGCAGACATATATTATGAGACTCGAAGTAAATAAATCACTGGAAACTGGATATAGTCCCAGCACACAGAGACCTGGTGGTGGCTGAAATGGGTAAAGAAACCCGATCCATTTCCAAATATATGCTCTCCTTTCAAAAACAAACCTACAAAATGGTTATTACAGAGCAGCAAATATAACTCACTACAAATATTAACATTCAGCAATAAACAAAAAACAAACAAACAGATATCATAACACTGGAGGCAGCATCTATGTGACACTTGCCTTCGAGATCTTCTTGCTTGCCATCACATCATACTTGTATAGGCCAGTTGCAAACATGATCACATTACACACATGACTGTATCACAATCCAAATTTAGTTTTGACACTCAACAATCTATGGCTCAAAACGTCAGTGAAAAAGGAATGTTTCACACAGGGGCATAGTTATAATTGAGCAAGGGAGGGGGACAAATGTCCTGGAGCCCCTGATGGAGAGAAGCCCCCACCAGCTGAGTGACAGCTTGTTTTTTGCTCTCCCCCTCTTAAGAAGACAGTGCGGGGGGGGGGTGTCAGGGGCTTTTGTCCCAGGGCTCACTCCAACCTTGCTACATCCTTGCCTTCACAGCCTTCTCAAAAGGGCCAATAGAGCAGATCTGGTCAATCACTTGTGTAAAGAAATGGGAACCATAAAGTTGCCTGGAGGCATCTGGGTAATATGGGCATGCCAGTTAAAGACTGAAAGCAAAATAACAGCAGGAAGGATCTAGGGAGTCTGAGACATTAATCAGGCCTCCACAATACATGAGAGGGCCAAAATTACTGGCTGAGACTCTTTGAAGAAGTCAGTAAATGACATCAGTTTCTTCTAGCATGGTTGGTCAAGGCTAATGAAAGAACAACAGAGATAATTTCTCCCCATGGGGGATCTCTTGAGTGTAGATGCTTGATTGTAAGAAATGAATGACTCAACAGGAGACTAGAGGATGTTGAGAAAGAGGCATATATGGTGTCTCTCTGCAAATACTTGCTATGCAGAAAGAGCACGGAGAAATATTAATGTGGTCAGAAATATCCTGTTGCCTTTGGAAGAGGCATTGCTCAGAGCAAGGGCAAACTGGCTACAAGCCAGTCCTTCTGAACTGCAGGGTAAGCACAATATGAAGCAAATGTGTTGATTAGAGCTGGAGATAATTTTTTATTCCAGCGTGAATAACCCATAGCAAAGAGACCCAAATGACCTCCTTGATGAAGCTTGATCAGACCAGGAGATGTTTACCCAAGGAAGAAGTAACTATAGGGAAGCTACGGTTCAGATTTAATTATTTTGGCTACTATGGTGCAGGAAGGAGTCCCGAAGAAGGTTCACAACTATTTAAGCATGTATCGTAGACATACTATATGGAGAAAGATCCTGATTAAGCATTAAGTTGCTATACTGTGAACTGAGCAAAGAGACACTTTTAAAAGCAGTGATTCTTTTATATTTAGCAGGAGAGAGCAACTGGCCCTTTCTAGCCCCAGCACAGCATCCCTCCAGTGGCTGTTGCTGGTGTCTACCTTATATTTCCTTTTAGATCGTGAACCTCTTGGTGACAGGGATCTATCTATCTATCTATCTATCTATCTATCTATCTATCTATCTATCTATCTATCTATCTACCTTAGGCTTGTGCCCGAAACGTTTCGGAGGTCATTATGAAGGCCTCTGAAATGTTTTGGCTCTGGGGGCCAATGTAATAAATGCCTGCCATTGTATAGGCAAATCTGCATAAAATGAAAACATAGAAAGGTATCACATCTTATGCAAAAGCAGGGGCGAAGAAAACAGATGTAGGACGGCTCAGATGAAGGGGAGAGCCAGAGTTCCCATTCACACATGACACTGGAAGCAAAAAAAAGAAAGAAAAAAAGAGGAAGCAGAACCAATCACATTTCATTTCTCCCTTGCTTCTTTGTAGAAATTTAGATGAGGCTGTGGAGATGTTAAACTAGTGACTGGAGTCAGTAATGGACTAAGTGAGGGCCAAGGACTGAAGTTAAATCCAGACAAGATAGAAGTACTGTTGTTAGCTGATTTATCTGATTTGGGAAGTGGTGATCACTGGATGAGGTTGTCCCTCCTACCTACAACAAAGATGAGGTTTGTACCTGTGGGTGCTATTAGACCTATCCTGGCCAATGTTATCCATGCTCTAGTTACACTGGCCAATGTTATCCATGCTCTAATTACATTCTGTTTGGACTACTATAATGTGTTCTTCATGGGACTGCCCTTGGAAACTACTTGGAAGCATCAGTTGGGACAAAATACTGTAGTTATTACCTGGGATCACACCTGGGATCAGTTGATCACATCTCACTAGTTTTGAAACAACTTCACTGGCTACCAATCCATTTCTGAGCATGGTCTAAGATGCTAGTTCTTGCCTTTAAGCTCTAAATAGCTTAAGACTACCTGAAGGACTGTGGCTTCCCATCTGTGGCCTACCTGAAGGACTGTGCACCTCCCACAGTGGTGCATCAGCTGGTAACTTCCAGGCTCAACTACTGCAATGTGCTCTACGTGAGGCTGCCTTTGTACGTAGTTCAAAAACTTCAGTTAGTTCAAAATGCGGCAGCCAGATTGGTTTCTGGGGTAACCCGGAGAGACCATATTATGCCTGTCTTAAAACAGCTGCACTGGCTGCCGATATGTTTCCGGGTGAAATACAAAGTGCTGGTTATTACCTTTAAAGCTCTGAACGGCTTGGGTCTGGGTTACCTTAGAGAGCGCCCTCTTTGGTATGATCTCCATCACTAGTTGAGGTCATCTGGAGAGGTCCGTCTCCAGTTACCACCAGTAGGTCTGGTGGCGACTCGGAACCGGGCCTTTTCTGTAGCTGCTCCTGGTCTATGGAATGCACTCCTGGCAGATATCCGCAGTTTAGGCTCGCTATTGGCCTTTAAGAGAGCCCTAAAAACTTATTTGTTTGGCCTGGCCTTCCAAGGCTTGTAAAGTGTTGTTATTTTTAAAAAGTATTTTAATTGGTTTTAAATAGTTTTAATCATTTTTGAGTTGTTTTTATATTGTTTTTAGCATTGCGTTTAAATTGTGGGTTTTAGGTCTTTTAAAAAAGTTGTTGTACATCCTCTACAAACCTGCCTGAGATCAAAATCATCCTTTGAGGCCTCCCTCTGAGATTCCCTGCCATCCAGTGGAGGGTGACTGAGAAAATGGCCTTTTCTGTTGTGGTCCTCTGGCTGCAGAATGCTCTCCGCAAAGAGGTGTAACTGGCACCAGCTCTGCTGCCTTTTTGGTGCCATGTGCCTTTTTATTTGTTCAAGACTTTTAATGCCAACTTTGAGATGTTTTAATTTTCAGCTACAACTGAAGAGATTGTGCTGGTACAGTTGCTTAAAAAAATTATGTTGAAGTTTATAAATGCTAAACTGCCCTAGAGGACTTTGGACTGCATAGGGGGATGATGAATATTTGCAATAAATAAATAAATGATTTATTTAAAGCATGTTTAAGAATTAAATTACATGATTTCCCAGTTTTTTTCAGGGGAATGTACTTCCTGGTAAGGATAGATACGAATGCAAATTTACTGTAGCCTGAGTTGTTGTAGGCAATGGGTTTACTTCATTTGATGCATGAGGAACCTGGAAGCTAAACTGGGAAGTGATCTGGAGAGGTATACAGAAATTGTTTCTATCATCTGGATTACACAGAAACTGATTTGAATAATTTCTGTGAAAATACTGTTTCAGCTGAGGCTTTTGGGAGTGAACATGCAGAAAAGAAGTGATGAATTGATTATTTGAGTAGGGGACTGGAAGTTAGGGCTGATAGGCTCCAAAGATAGATCTTAAGCTAAGCAGAACCTGCAATAACATATTTAGGAATAATTTTTCTAGCCTGCTTTGTGATTTGATCTGAACCTGACCTTCTGAATCTCACATATAGAGAAGGCAACAGGTTCCCTTTTTCAATTCAGTAAGGGAATATTCCTTACTTCAGCCACACAGGCATGAGGACACCACATTCTGTAGTTCCCTTTAAAAAACTATATGTTGCCAATTATACTAAAAGACAGGAATGCTTGAACAATTTCATGTATTTGCATTTTCTGGATATATCATTATGTCAAGTGCTCTCTAGATAAGGATCTTAGCAATGGGCACCTCCTGTGATTTAATTATTTTAATTTTCCCAGTGTAGAAAGTGGTATCTTGCTCCCTGCAGTTCAGACGGCAATGGCTTTCTCTTTCTTCATCATAAATCAGGGAGACTGTGCACCCAACATAGGACATTTTAGACCAGGGCGCTTTCCAGATTACACGCTCTTGAGCAGTAAAATGCTTCAGCTTGGCAGGATCGTTTTGGAAACGTAAATAGCTTGCACAACCCTCCTACAACAAGAAGATACAGCTCTTTTTTTGCGACGGACTTGCAACGTTGCAGGATCAAAACGCAAGGATAAAATCCGAAAGAAGGCGTCGGAAATGAGAACAACACCTTGCTGACAGTGCAGGGACTGCTATGTCGAAACACAGGCATTACAGAAGTCCACCTAACGGACATGCAGTGACACTGTTGTAGCGTGTAATCTGGAAAGCGCTCAGGCCTGCTCAGTTTAGGCCCCCCAGCTGTTTTTGGCCTACAACTCGCATAATCCTCAGACACCGTGGCCAATAGCCAGGGATTATAAGTGTTGTAGGCCAACATCTGCAGGAGGACCAAAGTTGAGCAACCCTGTTTTAGACCAATAGTAACCTGCTCAATATGTAGAGCTGGATATTCTCTGTCCTGCAGAGACACTGAAATTTTACAGACTCAAAATGAGGTGGACAGAAATGAGAGAGATTGGGTTGGATCTGAAGGTGCCTTTCTGCATGTGGAACATGTCTTCTGCTCATGGAAGGGCTCCTTTCCACTAGGCACTAGAATGTTGTACAAGAAAAATGAAACTGAATCCAAACATGCTCTTCTGCTTGCACAAGCACTTGGGAAACTTCTTGAGCAAGCAGAATCATTAAAATTTCTATACAACTTACTTATTATAGCACTTTGTGAACTCTTGTGTGAGCTCTTGCACAAGCATTTGTGGAAGAGTACCTGCTCATGGTTCTTTGGATCCAGCCCATAGTTTGAATGTATGTATGTGTTTGCTTGTCAGAATTTTATTTATGCCCTTGCTATATTATCTCTCCTCCAAAGGGGTCTGGGCAGTATATATAAGCTTCTCTCATTTTAGCTTCCACCACCCTGCAAGATGGGTTAGATTGAGAGGGTGAGTTGTCCAAGACTACCCAGCAAGCCTTCATCAAGACTGACAGGCTTGGAGGCTGAATGTTCATTTGAGGTCCCCTCTTCCTTCTTGCTGCACTACATATGAACACTTTTTCTCAGATGGCATGCACTCTTTGTCAGTGATGATGTGGCTTCTATCTCACTCAATATGAGATCTGAGGCAATTGGTCAGCACCCAATGAGCTTCATGACTAAGCAGGGATTGGAACTCAGGTCTCCCTAGATTAAGAAGCTATTCTCACGAGCGGTAAAAACTGGGCTAGGGAAGCCCAGCCTGGTTTTCACTGCATGTGATAACTGCCAGGAGCCACATGGCTCCTGGTGGTGGCATGCTGGCGAGCCCTCTTAGGTAGCCCGCTGTTTAATCCAGGGTTTGGGCACGAGCATGCCCCCAAACCGGGCTAACTGATTGTGTGGCTGCTGTGGCTGCTTGCAGCCATGGCGAGCACACTCGGCGGTGGGCGGGGGGGGGAGAGCTCCCAGGAATGCCTCACACATACGGTGCATTATTGGGGCTCCAGGGGGTGGGGCGCTGCATGGTGGCGCTTCCCTGCACTTGACCTCCAGAACTGCTGGGCAAGGTGCGGGAGAGCCGTAAGGGAGCTGCCGCTTGTCTGGGCAGGCAATCTGCCCACCTGAGGAAGGGTGAGTGCTCGTTTGCAGGGAAGGTAGGGTAAACCCACTCTCCCCGCAGACCTCCTTTCAGTGCTTCGCACTGCTCGTGTGGAGCACCTCTTAGTCTATTAAATATTCCACACTACCCTGGGTATATACTTGCATATGAATGTTGGCAAATGAGAAACAGCTTATAAATGCTGAACAGGGGCCTTAGAAAATGATTCCGCATGGGGTCCTCAGGCTCTTTGATCTGACCTTACTCTGTATCATTCATTGGTTCTTGCAAATGCCCTGGTTTTGGCCAAGTTAATATTCAGCCTGAGCTTGATAAACTTGTAAGATCTGTAAGTAGCCATAGATTTCATTAGGTAGCAGATGTACATGAGGCCAGCAAATTTTGGTAGCAGCAAATTGACAGTTGCAGAGAATGATTCTGGGTTGGCCCAAGATATGTTGGTACACAGCACACATGGGGAAGTTCTATCCTAATTCTAATTAATAAGGGACAACATCCACTAGGATATTCTTTTATGAAAGCTTTATTGAAATGAGCAGGAGCGAAGCAGGAGTATTTCCTCGAGAGCTTCCCAACATCCGCATTTAATGCGGACTGCTTTAGCAATTTGAAATGCATCTTTCATATAATTTGTGTTGCATTAATTTAAGACAGATCTGATTAGGAATGAAGCCTAAGATTTGTGGCTAATTATTGCTTGAAATGCCCCTCACAATTTGATGCTGGTTTGAGATAAGGTTGCTACCTTTCAGGCTCGGACTGGCCCACAGGGCAACAGGGCAAATTCCCAGTGTGCCCCACTTGTGGGGCGCCCCTGCTCCCTGCCACACTCGGCAGCAGTGAATACTCCCACCCTTAAGTACCCATTCTGCTCAAAACCTGGCACCCTCCCCACATACATTCCACCGCCCTCTCAGTGCTCCCAGTCCGGCCCTGCTACCTTTTAACCTGGAAAGCAACAGTCACCTCAGTCCCTTGCTCTAGCTTGATTTCTGGCTGAATGTGAAGTGGGCAAATGGATTTCTATGTACTTTTTAATGGAGAGATCTTTCTAGGTAGGCATGTTCCTGCTAGAGAAGAGGAGATGGACAGTCTAGGTCAGGGTTTCTCAACGTGTGGGTCCCCAGATGTAATTAGACTTCAACTCCCATAATTCCCAACCAAAGGCCACTGGGGCTGGGGATTATGGGAGTTGAAGTCCAATAACATCTGGGGACCCACACGTTGAGAAACCCTGGTCTAGGTCAAGATGACAGCAGTGTCCATTACTATGAAGATTTGTGTTGTGTGTGCAGGCCCCCCTTGGGTAATGCAGTCAATTGAGTGACAGGAAACAAACAGTGGCTCTAATTTTTTGTATAGGCCTGGCCCATTTCCCTCCCCCACCCCCAGCTCTCCTGTTAAGGAATAACAATGATACTCTAGATGAATGAATGCAGAGATTTTACTTGTAATCCAATTATAGAAAAAAACATAGGCTGAGAACTTGAAGAAACTGGGGGTAAATTAAAGGTCAAGAGACAGAATTAAATTATACTCTGTCAATAACCAGAAGCAAGATGCTGGTTATCCTATAACAATAATACACCACTCTTTTAAAATACCCTCAAACGTACAAATTGGGATTAATTTCCACTGTTATTCTTTTGATTCCATTCCTTTGGTGAATCTAAAGTCAATGAAGGTGGAAAAAGAAGTCACATGGTCTCTGAATACTCCTCAAAAGTATTCTATTTCTTTTCTTCGTATTTTCCTGTGAATTTAACATTGTAAGCATATTTGTCATTAACAGAATCTGACAAAACAATTAGGTATCTGCTTCCCTGATGATAATCTCCTATGAAACCAGTGTAGCTGAGCAGACAGAAGCCCTATTCAGAAGCCTTGACAAAAGTTAGTACAGTATATTCAATGCATGTATATTCAATGCATTCAATTTTGGGGCTTTTAATTACTGTAAATTGTTTAATTGTTGTTTTAAAATGTTTTTAAATTGTTAATTGTGGCTATATTGTTTTTAACTTGTTTTAGCTTTTTATTTTTTTAATTGTAAACCGCCCTGAGCCATTTTGGAAGGGCGGTATATAAATCAAATAAATAAATAAATAAATAAATAAATAAATAAATAAATAAATGTACAATAGTACCCTTCCTAAGTACAGTACATCTGAGGGGGCCTGATCCCAGGTTCACTTTATAATGAATGCACGCATAGTAATTCATACAAAAATATGTATTCATATAAATACACTTGTACACATGCACAATGTAATGTCCAAATAGGCCTAGAGTGTTGTATTACGGTCAGGGAGGCTTTGGTTCAAATCCCAGATTCCCCACTCAGGGCCAAACTACACAGTATGTTAAACATGTAGTTTTGGGTTTTGTTTAAATGTTAAATAACAGCCTTGATCCCAGGAGAGGAATCAGGATCAGAACCAGAACACGCAAGGAGTATTTAAGCTTTTTGTACTACACTGCAGCCCAGACAAACATCATATCATATCTCCAAAGTCAATGAGGAGTCAATAGGAGCTTCCCTCCCAGGACTCATAACAGTTTGGGATTATGATTTTTGCCAGAACTGCAGTGCAGTGAGAAAAGGTATAAAACCCTCTCCCTGTGTGCTGTGGTCCTGATCCTGATCAGGCTCCCTGTTTCTGTCTAGCTTATTTTAAAGGGCCAAATTATGTGGTTAATTGTAGTGTGTAGCTTGGCCCTTAATCATGACACTCACTGGGTCACTGTGGACCAGTTACGATTCTTCAGTCTATCCAACCGCACAGGATTGTTATGAAGATAAAATGCAGGCAACCTATTTATGCTGCCCAAAGTATATGAATTTTGATTTCTATAATCTACTTTAAGAATGAACACAAATAAAGAAATAATCTGTTGACAATTTGCTAGATTTTGAATACAGGTGGAATTGCATTGTGTGAAATGATCTAAATGACCAGGAGCTCTTCCAGAAGGCGATAAGCGGAGCTCTGAAAACAGCCTGCGAGTCAATTGAAGGCAAGAGCTTACTCATCTCCCAGATATTCCCACAGATAGGGTAGGCTGTCCATTAGGCGGACTAGGCAGTCACTTAGGGCGCCAAGTGGGGAGGAGTGCCGATGGCCTGGGTCACGTGTCATCTGGCGAGCCAAAAGCAAGGCTGGTCCGCCCACTAGGCAGCTGCCTGGGATGGCAACCTGTGGAGTGCACTAGTGTATCTCCCACCTCTTCTCCTGCACGGGCGCCCCACGTCTCCTCATGGGGACGCATGCACCTCCCGTCTGAGTGAGCGAGTGGGTGGGCAGCTGAGTGGGCATTCCCCATTCCTTCTCAGTTGGTCACCTACTTGCTCTTCTTGCCATCAATGCCCACCACTCCTGCAGCTGCTGGCTGTTTCTGGGCATCTGCTCTGCCGTGGTGCATTATTATCACATTCCCATGTCGTACGGCAACATCATTGTAATGCACCGTGGCAGGCCAACTGCCCAGAAGTAGCTGGCAGCAGCAGGAGCAGCAGGAGCAGCAGGCAAAGGCAGAAGAGCAGCGAGGACAGCAAGCAGGCCAGCAGGAAGGTGACAGGGACAGCCTACTTGCTCAGACGATGGAGACTCCCCGCCCACCCTCCCACCTGCTCGGATGATTGGAGGAGCCCACTTGCACAGGCAAAAAGGGAACGGGCACCCAGGTGGGCATAGGAGGTGAGGGGACAAAAGCCTCGCTTTGCCTGTGGTGCCAGGCGTCAGCAATCCTTGGGCTGGCCCTGTGTGTTTTATGCACTGTCCATTAGGGCTTGGAACTTGGTGACTTGCAATTTCAACCCATAAGTGGTTTTCCTTAGCTGTACTCCAGTGTACTTCAAGTGTCTTCAGTGTACTTCAACTGTACTTCAGTGTACTTCAGTGTACTTCAACTGTACTTCAAGTGTCTTTTAACATGAGGACTTGGAGGCATCAGATATCTTATTAACTCTGCATGGTGTTGACTGCTCATAACTTCACACTTCTAAATATTCAGAAACTAGACGATAGGTGAATTGACTAAATGCAAGATGTTCAGCGGAAGACAGGCCACACGAGAGGCTTTGAAGGTTTGGCACCAGTCCTGGATCTTTTATTTTCAGTTATTTTCAGTTGGCTTTAGGGCCAAGAAGTTTCTTTTTGCAAGGAGGATCATAAACGCAATAGGAAACACCAGAATATGTCCCTATGAAACAAGTAACAGAATATGTATGAAATTTGAATTCTATATTTGTGCAGTATCAACTGATAACATGCAGCATCAGGGTTGCAAAAATAACTCTTATTTTTGAAGCCTAGTTCTTATTTTGTTTCTATACTATGCCTTGGACCCAAGTTTGAGGGAGAAGCAAGGGGACACTTTCCCCAGATCTGGAGGTATGAGACCATAGGGAGGCTGGCCTGGGCGTAAGCCCACAATCATAAGGGTGGGGCGGGGGGGGGGTTGGAGAGATTAAAGTAGATCATATTTGGGATGTTTATGCAAACTCATTTCCTAGTATCTATTTGGGGTGAGCTGCAGCCAATCAAAAGCTGTGTTAGAATAGAAAAAGCAACTTTCTGATCTGAGAGCTATTGCCTCAGGCTCTCCTCTAGAAGATGGGAGTGATGCTTGTTCAGGAGGTTCTAGGGCTGGTAGTTTGAGAGACAGAGAAATGTGTACCCAAGTGTCAAGCTTTCTCATTAACTACAGATCCCAGAATGCTTTAGTTTTTGCTGCTATTTCCTATGCAAAGGCAGAAGTAGCCAACAGGATGTGGCAGCAAACTGGCAGTGGGAAGTAGGAAGAAGCAGAATAAAATCCCAGATACTACGGAAAGGTAAGAAAATGAGTTAGGTCATTAGTCTCTACAGTGCCCAGAAGAACTGACCTTTGATTCCCAAGATCAGGGAATATAGCATTGAGAAGACATATGCCACTTCTACAGGATTTAGTATACATACATACTGCGGGGTCTGCTTAAACAAAAAGAAGTCAAATAAGTTAAAGGACACCAATCAAGACTCCAGTTTGCAAAAAATACAAGACCTTTTGTGAGGAGGTAGGAGAGTAGTGAGGAAAAGACCCATGCTAAAAGCTTATATTGGGCCCAGAGAAATCATGCTTGGGTTCTGATGATGCCTGGGACTATACCTGTGGAATTTTGAAATAGTAACAACCTGTATTATTAATTTATTTGTATTTTATTTTTACATTTATATCTCACTCTTCTTCCAAGGAGCCCAGAGTGGTGTACATGGTTATGTTTATTCTTAGAACAACCCTGTGAGGTAGGTTAGGCTGAGAGATATGCAACTGGCCCAGAGTCACCCAGTGAGTTTCATGGCTGAATGGGGATTTGAACGTAGGTCTCCCTGGCCCTAGGCCACATTTTACTGAACGTTCTGCATTTCATGGCCCTCTCCAGATGGCAATAAACTGTACAATGTGGAAAACTTGCATGCAAGTTCTAAGCACAGGTTTAATCGCCCTTCACACACTTCTGCAGGCTCCAGTCCTCCTTCCAGCATGATATCATGCTCTGTTCAGATGCTGGTGAGGGACCTTGCAGGATGTTTGCAGCTCCACCTGCTGGCCAGCTCTTGCTTTCCAAGATCAACTAGCCTTTCCCCCTGTTCACCAAGAAATAATGAAAAGGTAGCACAAGCAGAGAAGCATGGATATTGCCAACACAACATCCAGCCAGATGTGTGCCATGGTCAGGAGGCAACATGTATGGAAAACTGTGAAGGAAGGAAGCTTTAGAGAGAAGCAGGTGGGTCTGAGGTCTGGAAATATAAAAGGAGGCCTCTTTTCCCTTTGGGAACATCATGGGGCCCTCTAGGAGAGTAGGCACATAGACTTGCCCCACCCCCCACCCCAGGTCTGTGCCCAATGGCGCCCGTGGTTGAAACCACCGATGCAGGGAGCAATCTTGAAACTGCAGTATCTGCTTGATCTGTTCCATTTGGCCCAGCTGATCCCACAAGGATAAAGGAATCGTGAGTGTTGGGCCAGCAGCACTCATAAGTTATAATGGTTGGAGTGGAGGGCCTGGCATTCACTTACAAAGGTGGCTGGCTGTGTTCCTCATTGCCATGGAGGCATGAAGTTAAACCGATCTGCATTGGGGGGGTTCATGGCCATGTTGCTGACCACAAACACTCAAATACTACCAGTTGGGGTGGGTTCTTTAGGCAGTACAGTTGCTCCACATCATACATGGGAGATATTTACAGAGAGCCGTATTAGTAACCATTCTCTTGACTTGTCATGGGGGCCTAAGGCTCAAACATGTCAGTCGCATGGCTGCAGCTGCAATTAGGAGAAGGGAATCCACAGGCTACTGCCCCAGTACTGAGGCTTCCTATCATCTGTGTGTAATTATCAACATAATTAAAGCTGGATTAGTGGTAGTGCCATGGAAATGGTAAGGAAGAAGCTGTGCTATTGTTTCACGGAAAACATTACCCAAATACCATTGCCAGAATTAAGGACCAGTTCTGATATAACATTGTACATTGATTTCCTTTCTTTGACTAGAATATGTACATAAATGATTGTTTGGATTAATATACTGTTAGTTGGAGAACTGAAGAACGTTGGCACATTCTGGAGGCAGAAATGCCTTATGCTGCTAATTTGCTTATTTGTTGCTTATTTATTTTTAGGGGACATATTTGCTATAGGGGGCTGTAACTCCGGGGCTGGAGCATATGCCTTGCAAGCAGAAGTCCCCAGATTTACTCTCTGGCATTTTCAGACAAGAAAAGATCCCTCTCTGAAACCCTGGAGAACTGCTCCCAGTCAATGCAGAGCATATTGAACTGAATGGACCAATGGTCTAACTCAGTCTAAGGCAGATTCCTATTTTTGGATTTGTAGCGTCTTGCCCTCTAACAAATATTGGTAAAGCAATGGAAAAGGTGTAGTCTCCTACTTGCCACATGATGGCAGTGTTTTGTAAGATTACACACACTGGCATATATTATGGCACTTTGTGAATACAGCCTTAACTTTCCTAGGTGATGAAAGCACCCTGTCTTTCCCCATAGTCCTACAGAATTTGTGACTGCCAAGCTTAATGCAGCCACCAATTGTATGTTGGGGCCTGCCATGTTCTTGACCCTTTTTGCAGTCCCAGGCAAGCAACAAAACTGGGAGTTTACTGAATGCTTGGTGGGTCATCTTTCATGGTTGCTTGATGTGTCACAACAAATGGTGCAGGCTTGCACTGAACTCATGTTTACCCCAATCCAGCAAGTAACGGCTATCTTTCCTAATCCGAATTTTTTGTTGATTTAGGCATCTTAGCGCTCTTCCAGGTGGCAATAAACTGTGGGATGTGTGGGGCTTTCACAGAAGTTCCAAGTGCGATCTTACTCCCTGTACACAAGTTGCAGTAAGCTTCTGTGCTACTTCCTAGTGTGTTCCTACTCTCTGGCCTCATGCCCAGTAGGGACCTAGTGTGATTTTTGCTGCTGGTCAGCTCTTGCATTCTGAGAAGAGCCCACCCACTACTTTTGTGGTGACTAAAGAAAGGGATGGTTTGTTCTTGGAATGCAAGAGCTGGCCTATGGGTAGCACTGTGAAAATTACATGAGGTTCCTGCTTGGTGTGTGGCCAATGGGTAAGAATGTGCTAAAAATTAGCATGAAAGCAGGCTGCAGCGGGTGCATGGGAGGTAAGATTGTGCTTGGAACTTCTGTAAGAGCTTTGCACATCCTGCAGTTTCTTGCCAGCTGGAACAGCCCACCTACCTATTCCTAAATTACAGCATTGTAGACAACTTTGAATGGTGGAAAAGGTGGTGTGGAAATGTTTTAAATAAATAATTAAACCTCAATCTCTGGACAATGACTGTTGTTTTCCAGGTGACCTGTAGTCTATCTGTTCTTTTATCTCAGTCTTAGATTACTCTCGATAGACATATTAATTCTCAAATTGATTTATCCTCTCTAATAAAACGCTTGGTGTCCGTCCGTGGACGGACACCAAGCGTGCGTTCGTGCCTGGCCTGTTCTGGGCATGCCCAGAACAGGGCAAGGGAGGCACGAACGGCAGGACCCGGCGGCCATGTTGGGGCCGGGAGAAGGAGAAGTGGCCGCCGCCTACGCCAGGAGGAGAGTGCGGGAGAGGCGGCGGCGCAGCCGTGGCCACGGCCAGAGGTGGCGGTGGCCGCGACGGGGCAACTGGCGGCGGGAGTGCGGGTGAGGCGGCGGCGGGGCCAGAAGCGGCCGCCGCAAATAAAGGAGAGAGGCGCCGGGGGAAGAGGCGGCGGGGAAGCTGGCCGAGGTGGTGGCGGAGCCGCCGCCGAGGCCTGGCGCCGCCAGTAAAGCCGGGCGGGGGGGGAACCTTGGGGCCCGATTCCACCATTCCTGTCCCCCCGCCAAATTACTAAGGGCCAAATTGGCCCTGAAAAATGCCGCCGCCGAACCGCCCTCCCAGCTGCCCGATCCCACCATTTGTACAGGAAAGAGGAGCTCGCTAGCAGAGCTCCTCTTTCTGCAAAGGCTCTTCTCAAACTGGCGCTTTGAGCGGAAAGGGCGTCCTTTCCGCTCAAAGCGCCAGTTTGAGAAGAGCCTTTGCAGAAAGAGGAGCTCTGCTGGTGAGCTCCTCTTTCCTGTACAAATGGTGGGATTGGGCAGCTGGGAGGTTCGGCGGCGGGGGCCGAAAGCATTACTAGCGCCCGTTTTTCAATGGGCTAAAATTCACTTGTGGTTTTATATTAGTGTTCGTGTCAAACCAGCTATTACTTTAGGCACATTCTAAGCAGCTGCATGCTTGTTTTTCCTTTGTTAAATAGCATGCATGGGGCCCTCTCATCCAGATTGAGACTGAGGTAGGGTGGAATGGGCTTTAACCCTTTGCCTCCAGTATGATCCCAGTTCATACCATTCTCTCCTCTTATGGTTATTGGTTGGCCAGGGACAAAAACTGCCATTGGTGCCAGTGGGATATTTTCCCCTAGCCAAATAACGATTGTGGATTGTGAATGATTCAAATCAGGTCTCCCACAAAGGCAGAAGTCTAAAAGCTTCTCTATGCATTCTATTTACTTAACAAACAAAATGGCAAGCATGTGACTGCACAGCACTTGCTTAAGTAACATTTAAGTGACATGTGAGAAGTTATCACATGCAGCATTTCTCCAAGTTGTATTTTTGATAGTTCTCTGAACATATCAGACTAACAAACTGAGGTCATTCACACAATCAAAAACTGTGTTGTACCCAGGTTTGGGAGCTGTGCGAGCTCCCAATTTTTTGTTGTTTGGAAGCAGGGTAAGAGGAAAACCTGGGCAGAAGTGATTACGTGGAAGCAAGGTAGGAGGAAAAGCTACCCAAACCTGAGTAGAACACAGTTTTTTATTTGAGTGAATGACCTCATTGTTTGGTCTGGCCACAGGGAATCTGAGCACTCAATGGTTGTCTACAGTAGGGTTTCTCATGAATAGTTAAAGCAGTATGTATGCATGGTAGACACCTTATGGAATTCATTAGGAATCTTCAGATTATATTTCCCCTAGGATGTAACTGCATGAAGCCTGTACAGCTTGACATAGTGAAGCTATTCACACACGCATGCAAAATCTAGCTAAGGAAGCCCAGCCCGGTTTTGCACGCATGTGTGTACCGCTGGGATCAGGACTGATCCAAGTGGCACTGTGGTGGCAAACCCGCCTATGGAGCCTCCCTCGAAAGTGAGGCTAGGAGAGTGAGTGCTCTCCTAAGTCCGCTTTTTTAATCGTTTGCCAGCCGTGTCTACTTGCAGCCACAGCTGGCCAACTGTGGGGCTCCTGGTCGGCTCCGGAGAGGGGAGGGTGGATCCCCATAATGCACTGTGAACTTGCATGGTGCATTATGGGAGCTCCATGGGGCGCGGTGAGGTAGGGCAAAGCATCTGGCACCCCAACCCTTGGAGCAACCAGCAGGAGCTAGTAATCATCTAGGCGGGCAATCCGCCTGCCCAGAGGGAAGGACCTGAGTGTCTGCAGGGAGGTAAGCTTTTTGAGGTTTCCTCCCCACTAACCTTCTTGCCCTTTCTCACTGGTCATGAGAAAAGGCTCAATATGTTATTCAGAGCTCTTCCTTCCTGCTGTTGGGGAAAGCAAAAGGGATAGCTTACAACTGATGTGAGGGTCACTGGATGGCACAATAAAAATAAAGGTCTGGATGATGGCATGAAGTTATGAAAGACTACTTAAAAGGTGAGCAGATTTAAGTCCCTTATATTGTTATTGATGATGCCCCTTGCCCTTTGGCATTACAGATCAAATGGGGTTTTCCTGTGGTATTTACCAGCTGGTTATTTTAGTTACTCTGCATAGAAAATAGTCATTTTGGAGACTCAGAGGCGAGGTAATAGCTTTCATTGTGGTTCATCTTTGGTATCATGCTGTGGTCTCTCAAAAACTGGTTTTGCATGTTTTCATGCAAAAATGAAAAGATTTCATTTGAAATTACCGCAATGCATTTTATGTGGGATTGCTTTTGTCTGGAAACAGCTGGTACAAAATAGGGTTGTAAGATTAACTGGGACTGCACATTTTGATCATATTACACCAGTGCTTCATCAGCTGCACTGGCTCCCAGTCCATTTCTGGGCCCAATTCAAATTGCTGGTTTTAACCTTTAAATCCCTAAATAGTTTGGGACTGGGTTACCTGAGAAAGCACTTTGCCCCTTACGTCTTGACTCGGACCTTAAGATCTTCTTCAGAAGCCCTCCTCCAGGTGCCTCTGCCAAATGGGGTGAGGAGGGTTGCTGCTAGGGAGAGGGCCTTTTCAGTGGTTGCACCCCATTTATGGAATAGCCTCCCCAGTGAGGTTCACCAGGCTTCATTACTTTGTTCTTTTAGATCAGGGTTTCTCAACGTGTGGGTCCCCAGATGTTATTGGACTTCAACTCCCATAATCCCCAGCCCCAGTGGCCTTTGGTTGGGAATTAAGGGAGTTGAAGTCCAATTACATCTGGGGATCCACACGCTGAGAAACCCTGTTTTAGATGCTAGGTAAAGACCTTTTTATTCACTCATGCCTTTTAAATATTAATTTTTAAATTTGATTTGTAAAACTGATTTTTATAAAAGTTTTAAAATCTTTTTTGGGTGTGTGTGTTGTGATTTCATGTATTATATGTTTTTACTTGATGTTTTAATGCTGTGTTGTGAGCTGCCCAGTTAACAATTTGCTATGGGGCAGCTAACAAACTTTATTATTATTTTTAATTTTATTATTCATGGCGCTGCAAGCTGTACCATAGAAAAGCTGAAACAAGCTGCTAGAAGTTTTACAAACACAGTATACCTTCTGGTGTGACTTTTGCTGATGTCTTTCGAATCATGCCTACTATGAATAGTTCACTCCTCCACTGCACTTCACACCAGGGAGTTATTCACAAATGACTTCATACTGTGGGGTAAATGTTGAGCGAAACCACTTTGAATCACATTCGCAGCATTGAGGGAAGCAGCTCCTCCCCTCTGCTCTCGGGTTTTGTTTTGATGCAAGTTCACATGGCATGCTTCTGTGTTTTCCTTCTAGCCAATGGGGCCGGGGGTGGGGAGAGCTTTTAAAAGAGCTACATCTGCATTCCTAAAGCCTGTATCCCTCTTATTGTGTTAATGATTCTACCTCAGTGCCTTTCCCTATTAACTCCTGCGTTTTCAGAAAAACTTGCTTAAAACCAGCATTTTAAAAACCTGGAAATACACCAAGATAAGCTAGAATTTGGGAGACAAAGCCCGATTTGTGTGTGGAGTGGGTCCAAGGATCTCGGAGGGACTTCGGGGTAGGTTTGGCTGGTGTGTAAATGCACACACTTTCTTCCGAAGGAGAGATTTGAGGTAACAGCCCTGTCTGTAAAGCCTTCTGGAGAGCGTTTGGGACTGTTTTCTAAAAACTTAAATGTAACAATATTTAGAAAGTATTAAAATATCATTTGATGTAGCCATCCTATAAGAGAATAACCAGACAGCCTTATTTAATTATCTCGCTGGAATCTTTGTGTTGGGTTTATCCGTCATTTGTCCAATTTTAGAGTGACTAATTAACAAGTTCATTGACCTCATACTGATTATAGATTAAGGAGTCTTTCTAACTATTAAATACAGATGGGATTTATGCTGAGCAATGGGATACAACTGCTAGTGTTTCAATAATAACAGTCATTGCACCTATCTAGTGGAAGAAAACAGCACACTAAGCAAACATTCCATATTCCCTCCTTTTGATAATATCTGACTTGCAAACAAAATAGCTCAATTTGGCTACAATCGTGAAGTTTTGTGCAGTGCAGGTGCTCACTGCAGCTAATTGCTTCCCTGGGAACAATGAAATATCAGCTAACTTGAGCAAAAGAAAATAATAAAGTAAGGGGAAATTCCCAGTTTGAAACAAAGCATGGATTTTTACAGCATTCAAGGTTAAATTACTCTCCATAGGATGCTGAAGGGAAAAACAATATGAAGTTCTAAAAGAATGTATTTAAATTTCCTGTCTGTTAAAATATTTCTCATTTTAAAGGTGCAAAGTTAGTGGCAGGAGTATTTCTTGGCAGTTGGACTCTCAGCTACAGCTCGAAGGGATTTCCCTTCCATTCAACAGCAGCTAGTTGACCTGAAGCCCAGTTCTGAGAGTTGCTACATCAGCAGCTCAGGGTATGTCTTCATGGATGGGGTGGGAATGAACGTACCAAGAGGCCTTATGCTGTGAACGTTTCCACACAATGGTTTATTCCGTATCTTTTCAAGCTCTTGCCTTGCTTAGCAATGGGCTCTCCCTTAGGCTCCAGATGCCTGTATCGGGTTCTGAAGAAAGAAACTCGTTATCCCTTCCTGGGAGCTTCAGCACTCCAGCCGGAGAATCTTCCACTACTTTTGGTGTGCTGTGCTTACTTTCCTTGGAACTATATACACACATTTATATTCCTATTCCATTTATATTCCTGTTGCCAGGGGCGTAGCTAGGGGAGAGGGGGCCCGTGTTCACCGCTCTCTCTGGAGGCTCCTGAGAGTGAGGGAGATAATGAAAATAGGGAGGGGTGGATCTGGGGGCCTCTCAGGAGCAGGGCCCCCCGGTTTTTTTGAACTCCTTCGCTCAATTATAGCTACACCCCTGCCTGCCTGTTGCTGCCCAGTAGTACTCAGTGTCCATAAGTCTTAAATGAAATGTGCTATTCTTGGGGGAAATGTCACAGTCTTGATGTACAAGTTCTTTCTAGACTGAGCCTGTCCAAGTTATGATGTGCAGTCCACCAACCATGTATTGGGGCTTGCCAGGAGTGTAGCAAATTTCTGATTTTCCCATCTCAGGCAGGCAGTAAATACAGGAGGTTTCTTGGGCCCATCCTGGGCTGCTATACATGTCTGGAAGGCTTTATCTGGCTTGGTGGTTCACATTTTGGTCAGTCCTATTTTAGACCATGGAGGGGATTATTTTCAGTGTTTTAACCACCTTCACTATGGAAGGAGAGGGGTATATAATTGCTTCATGCCGACTTGTGTCTATGCAGCTGTGGTTATGTGCATTGAAGGTTTGGAAACATTTTGAATGTTGCTAGATACAATGCAAGGCTGTTAATGAAGTGGCCCAAGCGCTTTATTTTGGCTCTGTTAAGAAATGAATAGGAACTAGAATGTGTCTACTGCAGGAACTATATCTATCACTATATGTCTAGTTAACCCTGTGTTTCCCATGCAGTCTCTAGAGGTTGCTAAAGCAGAAAATTACCATTTACAAAAATGGTAATACTTTAAAAAAATTATTTGGATGAGGTCCTTGCCACCTGGGAAGCAATCGTTTTATGAAGATATTTTGTAGAGAACCAGGAGCGTTTCCAGGCAGGGCTGTTACCACAAATCTCCATTGTAAGAGAGTGTGTGCATTCACACACTGGCCAGACGTACCCCAAAGCCCACTTGAGATCTTTGGAAGCATCCCCCACACAAATCAGGCTTTGTCTTCCAAATTCTAGCTTGTCTCTGTGTATTCCTGTGTTTTTAAAATCCTGGGTTTAAGTGAGTTTTTTAAAACACTGCTGCAAATGCCAGGAGAGGCACTGACTAGAGTATTTACATAATCAGTAACATGACAAAAGAAAAGCATTCTTTAGGAATGCAAATAGAACTGCCTTGCCTAGATGTGAACAGTGAAAAAAAAACAGTTTTCAGGAAGCAAACTCTTTGCAAGTTTTAGTTACAAAACCTCTGTTGTTTGTTGCTCAAGTTGACTTTTTTTTTGAAAAATATTAGTCTGCTTGCTTAAGGTTTTCACTGGTTAAAAAAGAGATTTTACTAACACACTGATCTAAAGCACACCATGCATGTGTTGGGAAAAAGGCAAGAAATCTGTTAGTGTATACAAATGCTCCCAGACTAGGACATGAGGTTTTGAAGGCAACATTGAGGCGATTCTCACGATCAGTGGAAAGCAGACAAACGGAGCTTAGCCCGCTTTCCACGGACTGTGGGAACCACCGGGCTCGCAGGCGAGCCTGGTTTCCCCAAAGTGGGTAACCCGCTTAAATACCCCTCCCCTTAGCCCAATTAGTGAAGCGAGTGCTCCGCTAACCTGGGTTTTCCAATAGGGTATTGCCGTGCCACGGCAACACATGAGGAGACCCCTGTCAGGAGGCTGCAAGCAGCCTCCCAATCTTGGAGGTCTCTCCAGCATGCCTCGCATGCTAGAACTTCCGGGAGCCGTGCAGCCTCCGATCCTCGCAGCCCCCATCGGCTTCGTGACAGAGCTGGCAGTCGTGTGGGCGGCCGATCCAGCTGCCCAAGGCTGCAGCCTTGATCGTCTGCGGGGAGAGTGGGCTAAGCCTGCTCTCCCCACAAACCCCCTTATGGTGGGTCTCACCGATCATGAGACTCGCCTCATTGTGTTCTTCCCCATGGAGCTCCCAAACACACACCCCTACCCCATTGGCTGGAAGGAAAACACAGAGGCAAGCAATGTGAACCTGCACAAAAAGTAAACCTGAGTGCAGAGGGGTTTTAGACTTAAACATTCATATACTCAGTCTTTTCTACTAATCAGAATGTCTTGGGTGATGCGTGTCCCACATTTCAGCTTTCCATTTGCGGTGGAAATACTCCATCAGCCGTGAATCATCCATGAATCAGGCAGTAAGTCTTCGGGTGTTATTCAACTAAACCTCCGGCTCACACTGCTGCCCCCCCCCCCAACTTCTTTCTTTGCAACTCTCTCATGGTAAATTGTAGTTTGCCATTACATCTGAACTGTCAGACTACTGGCAGACTATGGTTTGGGCTTCTTTTCAACACCAAAGTTGTAAACTATAGTTTGGCACATAAGAGTATTGGGATTTATGATTATTTATCTTTCCCTTTGCGGAAAGTACAAAGAATTGTAGCAGAGTGCCAAGAAAAGCTGCCACTCTAGTTACAGAGTGTGGAGTTTCGTTGTTGCAGCTATATAACGGACACGCATGGAGATAACTGTAGAGCCTAAATTACTTAATTAGCATATTGGTGAAATACATTAGAATAGGAAAGATCTAATCCTATTTAATGGCTACTGTCTGAACAGGTCTGGCTGCCCCCTACTCCAGGCTGCAAGGCAAGACTTTGGGGGTTTAGGCCTCAGAATACGCACGGGAAGGGTTTGTTCATCACTCTGGTCCTCCTCCCAGGTCTGCTTTGGGCCTCTGTCACAGCATCTCTTCAGAAACCTGTGACTCTCTCTCTCTCTCTCTCTCTCTCTCTCTCTCTCTCTCTCTCTCTCTCTCTCTCCCTCTCATCATTGGCCAGCCCCCTTTTTTACAAGCCTGTGCACACTCCACTGCCCCAGCTGCCCTTGACTGGGCCCCTGCCCCTCTTTATTTCCCCCATCAACCATGAACAAGCCACAGCTGAAGTAACCCACATCCCTCTTGCCTCTCCTCCCTTGCCCAGCCTCCTCCCTTCAGGAGGCACACTGTTGACATCATCAAGTGGTGCATCCTCTGCTTTGGCCAATCCGGGCCTTGCCTCCCTGGCAGCCACCCGGCCACCCATGCCTTTGGCAGCTGCTCGATTGAGCTTTGGGCTGGGAGGCCCCACCGCCTCTTATCCTTTTGGGCCATAGCCTGCCACCCAAGCTTCATCAGCCCCCAATTGGACCATCAGGGGCCCCGCAGTAAGGCCAGTGTGTCCGTCTGCTGGACACCTACATAACGAATAGGGAGGGAGATAGAGAGATGTTTCCATCTCCTCTCTAGGAGGAAAGGATGAGGAATCACTCACCACAGAAAGTACCGGAGGAGTCAAAGCAGGGGTCATAGAGGCAAACAGAGACAGGTAAGGAGACCCTCACTGACTATCTCTACTCCCAATGCCCCTAGTGGTCATTGGGATAATCAGTGCAAAGGGTCGATGGCACTGGAACTCCATCTCCAACAAAGAGGAAATGCAGGAGCTTCCCCAGACAGCAGGCTTTACCACGGGTTTACTGCGAGGCTTTACAGCGAGTTCAAAGTTGCCCCCAAAAACCAATGCTAAAAGTTGATTTTTTATACCCCCGATATAGATCTATTAACACACACTGAAAAACCCAACTTGTGTGTGAAGTGCTCCCCAATAGCTTGCAGAGACCTCAGGGTAAGTTTGGCCAGTATGTGCACGCACACCTCTATTCCGGAGGAGATGTGATTGTGAACTAAAAGCTGGGTGTGAAAAACCTCCAAGAGAGCACAAGGAAGGGGAGGGGGGAGAATGCAAATGGAGGCTTACTCATGTACTGCCATCATGATTCGGTGTTATGTCAAAATAAGCTCACCATGACTGTGATTGCAGCTTGCATCTTGACTGGTAATGATCAGAGGAATGGATATATTACTTGACTGGTAATGATCAGAGGAATGGATGGCTTGCCCCATTTTCTGCTCGTGCTGGAAATCCTCCTTCCCCGAAAAAAGACCAGAGTTCCTTTCACCAAGGAAAGGAAATATCACCAGGATATTGGTAGTGGGGTTGCCAGCTTTTGATTTTTAAAAAGTATTGATCCATTAGGTGGGCTAGGTGGTGTTGGGGGCCAGAGCAAGTAGAGCTTGGAACAATATAGTAGGTGAGCAGTAGAACCATGATGAAATCCAATAGGTCAGGAGAGAAGTTCTGGCAGAATCTGGATTTTACTGGTTTTTCAGGCCTCAGTACTGGTTACCTGATGAAACATAGTTTCATTGGTTAGGCCTGTAAAATGCTGGTTGATTGAGAAATGTGATTAGCAGGAAGGGAGCTACTGCAATCTGAATTGAAGTGAGAGCCACATATGTATCAAATCTGTAGACTATCACAGAATGTATACTTCACGTTACTTGAATGCCCAGCATAAGGAATTGGCTCCTTCATTATTTTTACTAGAGAGAAGCAAGTTCCTCAGGGAAGAAACTGGAGATCCTAAATGGAGAACCCCTCAAGGAGATCTTTCCCTTTGAGGCCCAAGATGACAGGGAAAGCCAGGGAGAGAGCAGTTTGATTGGAAGTGATTAGAAGTACTTCGGGGGCGGGGGGGGGGCGGGAAATCCAAAACAACTATAACACATACCACTAGATGTCAGGAAAATTACATGGTTAATTATAAGATGAAGATAAAAATCTGCAGCCCATGTGTATATTGCAAATGTAAATAATTGCTTTATGTAAATTTTTTATGTGCACACAATTTCAAATTGGCCATTTATAGATTTTCTTTTAAACTAAATAATGTATATCCATTATTTCACTAATGCTGGTGAATTTATATCCATTTTGGACATGGTTAACAAGGTTCTCAAAAATGCTTCCTTTTATTATTATTATTATTATTATTACATTTATATCCCGCTCTCCCTCCAAGGAGCCCAGAGCGGTGTACTACATACTTGAGTTTCTCTTTCACAACAACCCTGTGAAGTAGGTTAGGCTGAGAGAGAAATGACTGGCCCAGAGTCACCCAGCAAGTCTCATGGCTGAATGGGGATTTGAACTCGGGTCTCCCCGCTCCTAGTCCAGCACTCTAACCACTACACCACGCTGGCTCTTTTGTACTTAGGATCTTATCATTGGCTGCCAAATGCATATTCAGACTATAAGTTATGGATGGTATGAATTTGATTAAATAAATAAATAATTTCCCTGTAAAATTGGTGTAAAATCCTATCCTGGCTCCATTTGTATAATGCAAATAAAACAAACATTTTGTATTATGCAAATAAAATATACTAGCCGACCCGCACAGAGCATCTGTGTGCTTTTGGGGGGCCTGCTGTTCCCCCCTCCTGCCACACTCTCTTTTGCTCCCCTCCCCCACCCTCCTGCCCCACTCTCTCTTGCCCCCTCCCCCTCCTTCCTGTCCCACTTTCTCTTGCCCCCCTCCCCTCCCTCCGGCCCCACTCTCTTTTGGCCCCCTCCCCTCCCTCCGGCCCCACTCTCTTTTGGCCCCCTCCCCTCCCTCCGGCCCCACTCTCTCTTGCCCCCCTTCCCCATCTGGCCCCACTCTTTCCTGCCCCCTCTCCCTCCCTCCTGCCCCACTCTCTCTTGCCCCCATCCCCCTTCCTCCTGCCCCTCTCTCTTGCCCCCTCCCCCTCCTTCCTGTCCCACTTTCTCTTGCCCCCCTCCCCTCCCTCTGGCCCCTCTCTCTCTGGCCCCCTCCCCCTCCCTCCAGCCCCACTCTTTCTTGCCCCCTCCCCTCCCTCCTGCCCCACTCTCTCTTGTCCCCCTCCCTCCAGCCCCACTCTTTCTTGCCCCCCCTCTGCCTCCCTCCTGCCCCACTCTCTCTTGCCCCATCCCCCTTCCTCCTGCCCCTCTCTCTTGCCCCTCCCCCTCCTTCCTGTCTCACTTTCTCTTGCCCCCCTCCCCTCCCTCTGGCCCCACTCTCTCTTGCCTCCCTCCCCCTCCCTCCGCTCCCGTCCCACTCTCTTTTGCCCCCTTCCCCTCCCACCACAGCCAGGTCCTTCTTACCAGGGTGGTGTCGGCAGGCCGAAAAGTTGATCTCTTCCATATTTTGGACGGCCAGGCCAGGCCGTCCCGCAGCCTCCGCCTCCCACTTGCTCAGGCCGCCACGGCCTTTCATAACTGGCCTGGCCTGGCCAGGCCAGGCCAGGCCAGGCCGTCCCACCACCTCCCGCCAGGTCGGGCCACCGCTGCTGCCTCTTCCATACCTGGGATGGCCTAGCCTGGACAGGCCAAGCTGTCCTGCTACTTCCGCCTCCCAGCAGCCAGCCGAGGCCACCTCTTCTGGCCATTTTGCTTGCGGCCCACCCCCACTGCCACCATTTTTTCTGTCCCCTCAACTCTCGCTGAGCCCAGGAACTCTCGCAATGTCTCGCGAGAGTTCCGCCGTCAAATCCAGGACATGCACCAGCTAAGAGAATTAAATATATAGATGTGCTTCTCCTTCATCAGTGACATGTTTTTGGCAGTTACACTTCAGTTTCTGAGTACAAAATGTCGTCATACTCAGGTTTGCTCCACAAACCTATTAAGTTGGGATAAGGGATTTCAAATAGATTTAAGATACAGTAGGAACATAGGAAGCTGCCCTATACTGAGTCAGACCATTGGTCCATCTAGCTCAGTATTGTCTACCCAGACTGGCAGCAGCTTCTCCAAGGTTGCAGGCAGGAATCTCTCTCAGCCCTATCTTGGAGGTGCCAGGGAGGGAACTTGGAACCTTCTGCTCTTCCCAGAGCGGCTCCATCCCCTGAGGGGAATATCTTGCAGTGCTCACATGTGTTCTCCCATTCATATGCAGCCAGGGTGGACCCTAATGGAACCAGTCATGCTTGCTTCCACAAGACCAGCTCTCCTTTCCTGCAGTCTCCTATGCAGATTTACTGAGAATAGGTCCCATTGATTTATTCCTGCAAAAAAAAAAAAAGTGCATTGGATGAAGTAGCAGCAAGTTATAATGAAATCAATATGACTATACTAGTATAAGTCCAATTATTCAGACCTAGTTGGTGGACTACTTGAATTTATTTACTACATTCTTATACTTATTTTCCTATGGCAGCTCAGGGCCATTTCCCCATCACAACAACTGAGATTGGGCCTGATTTTTTCATTACCTGGAGGCCAGTGATATTGGCATGGGAGCCATGTGGCATATCTGCTGTATATGATGCTTCACAGCACATATGGGAAATTGCTATGCCACAGCAACTCACAACATAGTGACTTACCCAAGGCCATTCAAGTGAGCTTCAGGAGACCGAATTTAGGTCACGCCCCTATTCTAGGCATATGAAGCTGCCTTATACAGAGTCAGACCACTGGCCCATCTAACTCAGCATTGTACACTGTCACTGGCTCATGGTAGCGCTCCAGGGTTTCAGTCAGGGTCTGACCTACCTGGAGAAGATGCCAGGGCATTAATTTAGAACCTGGAAACTTCTGCGTGCAAAGCACCTGCTGTAACACTGAGCGGTGGTCCCATCTGCCCCTCGTTATAGTTCATTGGTGAGATCCATTTTTCAGTCTTTTTAAAGCTGCACAGAGTCATGTTGTCTAATATTTGATAGTCAGAATGGGATTGTTAGTAACCTGTACGAAAGCAGGAAGGATCAGTCCATCATTCAGGATGTTGTTGCAGGGTGTGGTGGTGACATTCTATATGCTACCTTTTCTATGCATATTTTTAGGATTCAGACTTCATATTTGGCTGAGATCTGAAGCGTCATACATGATGTTTCACATCTGTTTTGGGGATTTTCAAGTCTTGACTTCAGACTTTTGTCTGCATGCATAGCTGCTGGGGGCTTCCTCTGGAGGGGCATTCAGTCAGTGTGGCACAAGTTGCTGCAGGCAGAAGCAAAAATTGGCCTCCTTTCCCCTTGTTCATGTGGAACAGGGTTGCTATGTCCCCAGGAATTTAGGGTAGCCCCCAGATTTTGGCTCCTGCACCTGGCTGCTAAATTCCACCTGGATTTACATGGATTTCAAATGTGCTGCCCAGATTTTACTGTGGACCCAATCACATGGGAGGGCAGAGAAGGAAGGGAAAGTATATAAATATGTCAAATGAATAAACTGCAAATTAGTTGCTGTGTAATTTGCATAATATGCAAATTAGGTCACCTGGATTTGGGTGGCTTAAATATGGCAACCCTAATGTGAAAGCCACCTTAAGTGGCACAGCAGGGAAATGCTTGACTAACAAGCAGAAGGTTGCCAGTTCGAATCCCCGCTGGTACTATATTGGGCAGCAGCAATATAGGAAGATGCTAAAAGGCATCATCTCATTCTGCGTGGGAGGAGGCAGTGGTAAACCCCTCCTGTATTCTACCACAGAAAACCACAGGGCTCTGTGGTCACCAGGAGTCAAAATTGACTTGACAGCACACTTTACCTTTAATGTGGAAGCACTTTACCCACTTTCATGTTCCTCTTTGCCAGCCTAGGTACTCTGTTGCTTTACACTGATGCTTGATGTGCAAGCCAACCACTGCTTCAAAAGGCAGCTATTGTGACAGAAGAATGCCTTTTCTTCACAATATTGTAAATAATCCCTGAACCATATTTATATTGTTTCTGTGAAATTATTTCAGGTTTACTCAACAATTCCATCTGCTCTATCTACCTATCTGATTTCTATACCACCCTTCCAAAAGTGGCTCAGGGTGGTTTACACAGAGAAATAATAAATAAATAAGATGGCTCCCTGTACCCAAAGGGCTCACAATCTGAAAGAAAGAAAAGAAAGAAAGAAAGAAAAGCTAAAGCTCTGACCCTCAAAATGAAGATTCGAAGCCCCCCTCCCCAGCTCTGCTTCCCTGTTGTGGTTGCATCAATTACACAGCAGAAAGATGTCCAGTTTTCATTGTCGGCAGAGAATCTAGCGTCCCAAATTGTGTTTACATAACACTAACGTACATGTATCAGGGCTTTGCCATATTTGCAAATGGATTCTTGTCTGAATGCTTTTTCTCCTCATAAAATGCTGAAACTGGAAAACCCAAATGAGATATAACCATAATTGTTATAATCTTTGGACAGCTGTGGTCAGTGTCCTGATTTCACAGGAATGATTCATTTTCATAGGATGGATTTCATGTATACTTCTGTGGGAAATGGTTTCAGGCCTGATCTACGCATTTCAGTTATCATGCCATGACTGCTTCAAATAGTCTCTGCATGATGACTACTTGAAATACTTGGTACATGATGATTTACTTCCGTTGACACTGTGACATGTATGCGCAGGAGGTCACCACATTATACTCTTACATCCCAAAGGCACATTCCATGCCAGAAACTATGTTACTTGTGGTGACTGGTGCTGGTGTGGACTCTGGAGCTTCTCGTCCGAATGTGGCAACCTGCTCACTGTGCAAGCAAACGTTTTTATTTTGGAACCTCATTCATTTTTGTGACTTGCTTCAGGAGCCATCAGATGAGCTAGATTCATTTCAGGAACTATTTAGACAATCCTGATTAGTTTACATAGGAACATAGGAAGCTGCCGTATACTGAGTCAGACCATTGGCCTGTCTAGCTCAGTATTGTCTACACAGACTGGCAGCGGCTTCTCCAAGGCTGCAGGCAGGAATCTCTCTCAGCCCTATCTTGGAGAGGCCAGGGAGGGAACTTGGAACCTTCTGCTCTTCCCAGAGTGGCTCCATCCCCTGAGGGGAATATCTTACAGTGCTCACACTTCTAGTCTCCCATTCAAATGCAACCAGGGTGGACCCTGCTTAGCTAGGGGGACAAGTCATGCTTGCTACCACAAGACCAGCTCTTCTGAACCATCATTTGCTTTGGTTTTTAAATTTTTTAAAAATCCCACTCTTATTTAGATGAAGCGGGATGCTAGACTAGAAGAGCCTTTGGCCTGATCCAGCAGGGATTTTTCTTATATATTTATGGCAAGCACAGTTAAACAGTTAAGAGCATGACATGAGAACCCAGAATTTCTGGGCAACTGCAGTCAAACCACTGCATTTAAACTACATTTAACTGAGTCCTAATTCATTCCCTCTCTCTGTCGCTCTGTCGCTCTCTCACCATGCTCGCCATGGTCATGAGAACGTGGCCTTGGTTTTCCTCGCCATCTTTATCATTGTCAGCAGGCACTGAAGTGTGCAGCTGCCACCTGACAGGCATCAGTTTGAATATCCACATTGTCCTGAAATGACACTGCATCCTGGAGCTGTGTGGATGTCCACACTGCAGCTCCTACCAGTGCTAATACAGACAACAGCAAAAAGCAAGTAAAGGTGAAATAAATAAAATAAGTAAACATATGAAAATGAATCGGTGATGAATGTGGCTCCCAAAGCAAATGCAGTTTGTACCCATTAATTCCACATCATGTTCATTTCAGAACAAGTGGAAACTAAACTGAGTGGGTCCCATTCAGTTTGGTTTCCATTCACTCCAGAAAACCAAGGCACTACCCAGCTGCTTGACATGATACAACATGAATGGATCCAAACAGAGGCGTAACTACTATCAGGCAAGGGGAGGTGGCTGCCTGGGCCCCCCCCACGCCTCGAGGGCCCCCCCAGAGGCAAGTCACACGTTAAGTGTGTGTGTGTGTGTGTGTGTATCAGCGAGGGGCCCGTTTTAAAATTTTGTCTCTGGGCCCACTCCAGCCTTGTTACGCCCCTGGAGCCAAATCATCTTATGCAGCCAGATCCTCATATGGTCACTCTGTGATAACATCTAGATCAGCCTGTACTCTGTTGATCAGAATACCATGTAGACCTAATGCTTATGTGTGCTCTACATTTTTAACATTTAGCATCAACACGTCTAGTAAAATTAAGAGATCTGAGGGAAAGAATAAAGTTGGTTCTGTCATAAGAAAGGCAATAAACACAGGCCAAGGAGGCAATTCTAGGATTAAGTAGGCAAGGGAGGAAGGCATATGAGGACTGGGAGAGAAGTATCAGGCCGATCAAGCTAGAAAACCTCTAGGGTTTTTTTCCTTCTTCTTAAATGTTTAGATTGGGCCTGAATTAACCAATAGAAGTTTATATAGGATTCCCTGCCAATCAGAGGGGCATGCTTACAGTCAATCAATGCCTTGTGCGGTGTGCACAAAACTGGATTTCCCAGTTTGGCTCAAATCCAAACCAGATTAGCGCTGGCCTGGCTCAGTTTTGGTCCGGTCGAGCTGGACCTAGTTCAGGTTTGAATAGAACCGGTTCGACCAGCTCAGAGCTATACTGGTAAAGGGGAATCTGGTGAGGATTCCCCTTTACCAGTACAGAGGCAGGGGGGCTTTCCTAAGTAAAGAGGGGGCGGGAGGGGAGTAAATATGTACTTATAAATATGGACTGCGGTGGCCAGGAGGGGGTGGGCATCAGGGCATCAGTGGCTCCCCCCACCCCCTCAAACCTCCCCTTGAGCAGCCCAGGCAGGTGGCGGCCTGGTTTGGGCCTCTGCACATGCACAGGGGCCATTTTAATGACCTCAGTGCATGAGCAGAGGCCATTTGTGTGACCACTTCTCTAGTGGTTGACTGTTGTTGATCTGGCCCTTGTGTTTCTTTTTTAGATTGGGACGAAGAGTCATTGTCTTATTTGTTTTGCTAAGTAAACCCCTTTGAGAACTTTTTTGGGGGTTGAAAAATGGTATCTAAATGATAATTTTTATCATTATTATTCTCAAAGATAACTTAATTTAATGAGGAGAGAAATAAGGGCAATGGACCCAGAGGCTTTATTAGAAACACTACCAGAGAACTGATGTAGCACAGCAGCTAAGAGACTGAGCAGTGAATCAGAAAGTCCCTGGTTTGAATCTCGCCTCTCCAGTAAACTCACTAGGTAGCTTTAAGCAAGCCAATCAACCCTGCATCTGTAATATGGGGTGTGTGTGTGTGAGACATACCTTATAGGTTTATTGTGATGTGGAGCACTTTGAACAATGAAAGTGCTATACAAATGCTACATATTACTACTACTACTACTACTACTACTACTACAACTCTCTACTAGGAATAGTTCCTTGATTTTTCAGCAAGAAACTGCAGTATTACCCTTGCTAACTAAGCAAAGAGGCATAAAAGTGGTGATTCTCTTTCAAAGTGGCGATTCTCTTATATTTAGCAGGGGGAGAGCAACTGGCCCTATCCATCCCCAGCACAGCATCTCTCCAGTGGCTGTTGCTGGGGTCTGCCTTATGTTTCTTTTTAGATTGTGAGCCCTTTGAGGACAGGGGACCATCTTCTTGATGTATTATTTATTTTTCTATGTAAACTGCTTTGATCACTTTGGTTGACAAGCGGTATATAAATATTGTTGTAGTCGTAGAAATTTGTGCCCTTACCAACAAATAGAGCTGCTCCCAGATAATTTTATATCCAGACTCCCTTCCTCTTAAAAGAGGTTTTGATCTTTGAAATGTAGGCCTTAATCCTCTACATTTTTCCTCCAGAGTACATTATTGTTGGGAAATGACATTTGGAACATGTAGGACTCTTTTTTCCCAATCAGAAAGGGTGAAAGTGACTTTAAGAGGGGAGTTCAGGAAATTGTCAATAAAGTAACAGAATTTTTAAAACTAACAGGTGGTGATATTGACAATAATAGAAAGAGAATAATACATTCTTGTTGCCTAGAGTTAATTATAGAGAAAACACAACATTTGGAAAGGGTTGAATGCCAACAGCCAATGAGTGATAAAGAGGAGCGTCCCTACAAAAAATACCCAGGTTTGGTTCCAATTAGCTGGGTTACAGCTGATGTCTCTTATTTTGTTTTAGTTCAGCTCTTCTTTTTCAAAAGAGTAATATATGTTTTACCACATATATTCCCATGGGGAAGCCATAGTTTACTTCCAGCAATTCATTTGATCTCAGAGTCCTCTGGAGTTATTTTCAGTCTGCTTTAGGTGTTTTGAAAAATTGGAAAGAGTGTGTTTTCTCTAAGATTGCAGTTCCAGTCCACTGAGAATAAGCCAGTGGGACTTATTTCTGAGTAAGCATCTGTTGGGATTTATGTGTATAAACATTGTCTTTGTTCTTGCCACTGATGTATTGTATGCATATCTGTGGATAGTCTTGGGGTAGAGTTTAGAATGTCCATGTCAGTCATCAGTTCTGTATTTTTTACTGGAGCTTGAGACTGTTATATTTCTGTTAGGATGCTCTTTCATGCAGAGTAGGACTGATTTAGTAATCATTCAGTAATAAATCTTAGTAACTTTGTTCAACAAACTTAACAAACCTCAGTTTCCACTCTGTTACACTCCACTACAACATCCATAGGAAAAACTGGACTTCAAAGTTCCTAAAGGTGAATATGCAACTATCTGTCGTTTGCTTACTAGGTACATTACTTTAGAATACAGTATCTGTTTCTTAGGGCTTTTTCTAAGGGTTGGTTAGCATATTAATTTCTTCCTTCTGCCATGAATGGAGTTCCTATGTGATGACTGAAGTCACACATTGCAATGCCAGCTCAAACAAGCTGTCACTTAACTGCTCTTTCAAACTCTCCTTTGTTGATGATGTGTAGATTTGCCCAAGCAATGGATAAGCTTAGTCCTGTGCTAAGGTATAATACAGTTTACTTACAATTACACTTTAGTCAAAATAAAAATATGTCACCCATAAATGTCTGTTCTGTCCTAGTTTTTTACACTTGGCATTGCATCAGTCATTTTTCCGTCTTTAAAATAAATAAATTTTATTTATTTAAATAAATAAATTATTTATTAAATTCAGGACAGGAACTGAGAGAACTTTCTTTTTATTAGAAATGTGTTGCTTGAAATAAAAGAGATGAAAAGAACCTTTGACTTATCAAATGTACATAATATTTTAGAATTCTCATCTCTCTCTCACACACACACACACACACACACACACAGGGGTGTAACTATGTGGGGGGGGGCAGGCAGGGCACGTGCCCTGGGTGCCACTCGGGAGGGGGTGCCAAAGCGCTGCCATGACCCCCCTGCCCCCGCCAAATTGCCGCGCTGACACGGCGCCCCTTCCGCGACCTTCACCTCGGCAGTGGGCGACAGCGCGGTGGCGGATGTGTAACACGGAGCGACGCTGAGGCCTGCCGTTCGGCCTGGCGTCGCTTCTCAACTGCGAGGCGTGACTGTGCAGGCGTGCCTCGCAGTTGAGAAGCGACGCCGGGCCGAACGGCAGGCCTCGGCGTCGCTCCGTGTTACACATCCGCCACCGCGCTGTCGCCCACTGCCGGGTTGAAGCAAGTGAAGGACATTGCTTGCTCACCCCCCGCCAAATTGCCGCGCTGACACAGCGCCCCCCTCTGCGAGCTTCAGCAGCAGTAGCACAGGAGGTGAGGTGGCGGCGACCCATCCGCCCTGCGCTCCTGCCTTTGCGGCCGGCCCAGCAGCCAGCCAGGGCCTTGCGGACGCCGCGGGAGGCAGCAGCCACACTGGGCTTGGGCTTCGCTCGCAAGAGGCTAGCGAGTCGATGGGGCGAGTTCTCGACGCTGGGAAGCGATGGATGACTTCGGGATCATCCACCGGAGGTGGCTCCAGGTAAAGGCTTCTTCCCAGAGCTGCTCCCCACTCGCCCATCTTGCTTCCATCCCCCTGCCTGCCATGTGGCCATCCAAGAGATCCCTCTTCGTGCTCGCCCCAGCCTCCAAAGGGCTAAGCTGGAAGGTGATTCCGGGAGCTGCTCTCGGGAGGTGAGGCATGCCTGATGGGAAAGGCAAGCAGCACGTCGCGAACCCTCTCTTTCCCCCGAGATCTGCCCCAAACCTTTTTATCTGGAAGACAACAATGACTTTATTGTTCCGCAGGGCACAGGTGTGTACGCTGCCAGCTGGGCGGCACTTTGCTTGGCTCCTGCCAGTATGGGAATGGGGTGTGTGTGTCCTGTGTTGCTGCGGCGGGGGGGGGGGGAGGCTTGGCTGGTGGTGGCTGCAGTGGTCGCAGTATCCATCCCCCCTGCATGCCAGACCCAAACAAACCTCCGCTGCTCTGTCGCAGGGAGAGGTTTGGAGGAGAAGGGAGAGATCAGGAGAGGGAAGGAATGGCAGAAGAATCCCCCCCCCGCCCACGGCCATCCCCTCACCTCAGAGGACGCACGGCAGCAGGCAGCTGCCTCCTACTGCAGGGTGGGGGGCGAGGGGTGCGCAATTTCAGTGCTTGCCCTAGTTACCCCTAGTTAAGCCTCTGCGCGCGCACACACACACACACACACACGCACAGAGAGATATACTACCCTATATGAAATCTCAGGGCAGTTTACAATCCAATCAAATAACAACCAAAACCTAAAAATCATATAAACAGATTAAAATTACCATAAATAAAACCTTAAAACTTAAAAACATCATAAACTAAAAGCCTGAAAAAAAACAAGGGTGTTTTCAAAAGTTGTTTAAAAACAACCAGAGATGGGGGGATTCTGATTTCATTCCAGAGTGTGTTTCAGAGCCTCGGGGCAACCTTAAAGTTAAACCTTAAAGGAGACCTGGTTTTGGGTCTCCACCAAGCAAGCCAATGGCAAGCCGGTCTCCACCAAGCAAGCTGGAACTGTACCGCCCCCGATGATCTGGGGTTCATAAAGAAGCCGCTCTCTTAAATACCCTGGTCCCAAGCCAGTCAGGGCTTTATAGGTAATACCCAGCACTTTGTATTTTGCCCAGAAACAAATTGGCAGCCAGTGTAATTCTTTTTAAATAGGAGTAATGTGGTCCCTGTGGGTGGCCCTGGAGACCAATCTGGCTGCCTCATTCTGCACCAGTTGCAGTTTCCAAACTACGCACAAAGGCAGTCCAATGTAGAGTACATTGCAGTAGCCAAGCCTGGATGTTGCCAGCACATGCGCCATTGTTACCAGCATATGTACTACCTCATCTTCTTGTGCGGTAGTTAAATTGCGACGTTGGAGTAATTCTTACCTTCTAAACCATTGCAGGAGGCAGCTAGCAATGCCTCCCTGTGGTCATGGCTCTGTGGATAGCATTTGAAGCTGCACTCCAGGTGGCCCCAGCCGTGTAGAAAGGATCCAAACTAGCACTGCCATTCCTGGAAGCCAGTAACACAAGCATAGACACTCTCCACCCCAGTGGAGCAATGTGAGTGGGGCTTTCCAGACGTTAGTCCCTGCATGGATCCTCTGACCCACAGAAGTGTTTCCAGTGGCCTCCAAAGCAGAGCAACGTGAGAATCAACTTTTAGTGAATTGTTTAACACTACATAGCAAACTCTGTAGCTGATCATTGTTTTTGAACCTGGATTCCTCATGACTCAATTCAGTATTCTGTCCACATACATCATGCTGTTCCAAACTTCATGTGAAATAATACTTTTTCCATAGCAGCCAGGAGCAAAATCTTGTAAAGCCAATAGCAAAACATGTTTCCCAAATGCAATATCATTTACCACATAGCTTTTCTTCCCAGCAAATATAAAAGTTACCAAGGGTGGGGTGGGGAACATTTCTCTGAAGGACAGGCTTTTGATGTGAGATCTTGGGGTCAGAGGTCACACATTTGGACAATTGCTCATCTAACAAATTTGTTGATATTATCTGGGTACCACAAGCAAAAATTAGTGGGGGGTCCTGATCTAAAGAGCCATATGGTGAGTTGTGCATGCAAGGGCTTCTGAGCTGCACCCCTTTCCAGAAGCAGTCTCATGCATTGCTACTCCAAAAACATGGGAGAAAGACACACTCTCTGATACAGCACAAGGAAAGAAAAACTAGAGAACTTTACGTGGGCAAATAAAGCCAGTAAATAAAGTGGATCCCAGTCAAGGTGTAATTTGTAGGATGAAGATGATATTTATTAAAATATGCTGAATAGTCCTTTTCTCAAAATATATCAGAGGTGAGTAAATGTACATAGAGGGAGGACTTCGGCATGTGCAGTCTGCTTAGGCAAGTCTATATGGTGTCCACCCACATAAAATTGTATGCAAGTGACATAGAGCTTTTTCTTGTGAATAGAACCCAGCTTTTCCAATGTTCCTCATCATGGGGAAAGAGCCCAATGCACATATCTGTATGCAGGTAAACACCATGTTGATAGTCAACTGAGTGAGTAAAGATTCAGGGCCGAATCTGACACCACAACCCTACTGCCCCCACCACTGTACATGCACCCACTCACCCTGGATATGTTGTGAGAAAAAGAGCTTGTGGAGATTTTGATCTCCAAAACAGGAAAATTTCAGCACAACCCAAATTTGCAAATCTAGTCTGAACAAATTTAATTTAAAACGAAGGCTAACTTGGAACTCTCTGGTCTTTTCTGGACCCGAGCCAAATACTGAATTCTAGAAGTCATCAAGTTCTCTTCCACATGATCTTGTTTATGCTATTTTATGTTCCATAGATTTCAAAGATCAAATATTGTGGATATGGTCTTATTTTCTCTTCATGGTTGATTATAGGTCGAATTCCAGGACTGCTACTTAATATGACACAATCCATGCACAGAAGAAGATGCTAATCTTTGTGGGAGGAGGGAAGGGAGTGGTCAGATTGGCATCATGGGCACATCAGAAAGAGTGGGAAAGGGGACAAACAAGTCAAAAAAGAGATAAGCATCCCCAATTTTCAAAGCAGCTGTTTGATGTTTTAATTATGTGTCAGTTTCAGTTCCAAATAAAATAATGTCAGTCTTTCTCTACTGACTGACTCACAAACCATCAGTCTAACTATTGAGAAGGCTTTGAAAAGTGCCTGCTTCTTATTCAGCTGGGATGAATATTCCTGTGGAGCTTGTTGGACTGATCACACAACCGATTAAATGCATTTTTCTCCATTATTGCCTTTCCATTGTGCCCTGCGGGCTTTTAAATTGATGCAGACCAAGTGTGGAGAATGGCACTAGAGCCCTTACCAGAGAAAGAACTGCTAACCAGATGTAAATATTCAATTCCTGCCAAAAACTGCTTCATGCAGGAATCATTTCAAGTTGTTCCCCAGACTTTATATTTTCTTCCTGCCGCTCTGAAGAAAAACTTCTGTAATACAGCAAGGTTCCTACAAACAAATTCAGGACAGCTTTTATAGAAAGTTTAAAAGGCAAGACAGAAAGACATTTATAGTTTGTCTGGTGCAGTCCTTGCAATGAGACTCTTTGTTTATACACAGATTGTTTGTAGGCAGGAGAAACTATAAAGGGAAAGTGGAAACCTGAATTCTACCTCTCCCCAGGTGCCTTTTATTAAATGGTGATGCGTTCCTTTATTTTGCTCCTGCAAATTTTGATGCAACCATTGACTAGAGCTAAACCAAAACTACTTATAGCTTTTTGCAAATGTTTTTGGCAGTGCCCAAAATGTTCCTCCTTTTTGATCAGTTTTGGCACTCCTTATGAACAGTTTTGCTTATTAGTTTATATTGCCCTCATTTGCTCTCACTCTCAGCTGCCATGGCCATATCTGATTGTCTGCATGATGTTATGATGAATGAACGAATATCTGTATTATGGCCAGAGGCTGGAAAAAAGAAACACAATTAGCAATAAGTAATAAATTAAAGGTAAACAGAACTAATCAAGCTTCTATCGTAGACTGCTGTACTCTAGAAGCAAAAAACAAACAAACAAAAACAGAACTTGGCAGCATTGTAAGTGATCTGAAACTTTTGATCTGCTAAAAGCAATGTTACATTAAAATTATCAGAATGACCTGAAAAATCCTTTAAGAGGGGACAAAGCAAATTATGTCATAAATCAGAATAAAATCTACAATATAAAAGCACATGTGTTATTGATTCGATTTCTTCCGCACCGCAAGGGCACAAACAACATGCAGTGGGGTTTTTAAAATATCTGCCCTCAAGAAGCGCCAAGGGAAGGGCATTAAAGTTGCCCTCGGAAAGCCCAACAATATTTCAGATATGTCAGAGTATAAAGGTAGGGTGCCATAGCTCTCCCATTTAGGATCTCCATCTCATTTAGGGTCCTGAAAAAAGTGGGAATTTGGCTCAAATTAAACTGTTGTTCTAAATCTAGGAAGTGTCAGTTCTTTGGACTTCTCCCTATTTAACGTATGCAGATTGTCCAGAGATAGGCCACAGGTAAGTAATTTATGGGTTATACATTTCTGCCTGCTAGAATGGAAATTATCGCTCAAAGTAAGAGGGGTCAGCCCCAAAGGCGTACTGTTCAGCCTATGCCAATAATTAACTGCTGTTATCCATAATCTGGTCTCTACTCTCACAAGGCCAGCCTCCAATCTCAATACCGCATTGGTGTCACACTTGGGAGGACTAAAAAGAGAGCTAAGAAACCTGGATTGCACACTCTCAAGCAGCCCAAGTTGGTGTATGGGCCAAGTGACGCTCCATATAAAAGTTGTGCCAATGACTTAGCCTGGGAAAATTTAATCACAGCAGGCAGGAAGCTATTTCTTTGTGTGTGATGGTATCATAAATGGCTGTTGCACTCCTTTGGGCATGATCAGAAACATATTTGGCATGGGCAACTCTCCCCCCATTGGCCTGAAATGCAACCCAAGATATCTAAAGATGTAGACTTGTTCAATTGCATGGTTATCCACTTATAGACTTTGGGTCTATTGGAGAAGACCATTATCTTAGTTTCTTGATAATTAATCAGCAAGGATTCCTCCTTACAGTGTTGAACCAAAGCAGCAATGGCTCTCTTCAAACCCACCCATGTTTGAGATAGAATGATTGCATCATCCACGTATAGAAGAATTGGAAGATGCCAACTTGCCAATTTAGGAGCATGTAAATCTAAACCTTCTAAATGATGAATGAGTGAATTAATATAAATATTAATTAAAGTTGGGGCCAATATGTAATCCTGATGGGCACATCTATGGGTAGATACAGTATGTCACTAGAGAAGAGTCCAGTATGCTCTCACTCTGCCCTTACTTGCACTTACATGGCCATATCTGGTTGTCTGCACAATGTTGTGAGGCCTTCCTGACCATTGTGTGATCTTTTTTTAATTACATGTCATTAATTTTACAACATACTTCCCAATGGACAATATTAGTTTTTAACTTGTGTGAATGTTGTTTCATTCTTATTTAATACTCCAACCCCCACTCAGCAACTCAGTCAATTAACACTGCATGATCTTTAACTGGACGGGAACAATTCAGAAAGAAGCAAAAGCCAGGAGGAAAGATGACACAGAAACAGCAGCAGGCAGTGGAAACAGAATGGTAAAAACTGAATATTTTATTTAAATTATTTCTAAACCGCCCAAAACTTGCGCCTCTGGGCGGCTTACAATTAACAGTATACATGCTTTCTGTAAAAATATTCCTGCAATGGTCAGTCCCCTTCAGCTCTATGTGCAATGGGCTCAGCTAATATGGGTTGTTAACCAAAAAATCTGAGAACAACTTGTATTGTGTCTGAACCCATCCCCATCTCACTACCAGTGGCACTGAGTGAATAATAGGGCATGAGCTCAAAGGCTTCACTCCACAATTCATTCCACTGTTGCTTCTTTTCCTCCAAAACTCAACTGGCAGCAATTGCATCAACAAGGAGGCTTCATAGGAGGCCTCCTCACAGACTGCCTTTCTGCAGTATCTCTAGAACAGCCCTGCTGGATCGTGGCTCACCAGATGCCGTTGGAAGACCACAGGCAGGAGTTGAAGGCATGCTCTCCAGGGGCAGAGCCACTATTGGGCCAATGGGTTCAAAGAACCTGGGCCGCAGTCAGGAGCTGCACCTCGCAGCCCTGACACGCCCCCTGCATCTGACGTCAGACGCGGGGGTGCTGGTTTATCTCCTGAGCAGGGGCTACAGGGCCCCTTCGGGAGCTAAACTAAGGCTGGCACTGCGTTCACAGCATAGCCAGGAGTGGCTCTTCCCTGCCGAGCCACTCCTGGCTGCTCTGCAAATGCAGCGCCAGCCTAAGTAGCTCCTGAAGGGGTTGCACAGCCTCAGATCCCATCACCGTATATGTGAAGCTGGGGTTTTTCGCCCCGATGTGCAACACTTTACACTTGCCAACATTGAACTGCATTTGCCATTTTGTCGCCCACTCACCCAGTTTGGAGAGATCCTTTTGGAGCTCCTTTCCATCCTCTTTGGATTTCACTACCCTAAATAGTTTAGTGTCATATGCAATTTTGGCCACCTCACGGCTTACCCCAACTTCTAGGTCATTTATGAATAAATTAAAAATCACCTGTCCAAGTACAGATCCATGGGGGACCCCACTTCTTACTTCCCTGCATTGTGAAAACTCTCCATTTATACCTACCCTGTTTCCTGTCCTTCAACCGGTTACTAATCCACACATGTACTTGTCCCCTTGTCTCATGACTGCTAAATTTTCTCAAGAGTCTTTGATGAGGAACTTTGTCGAAAGCTTTTTGGAAGTCCAGGTATACTACGTCAATTGGATCACCTTCATCCACACACCTGTTGACACTAAAAGAACTCCAAAAGGTTGGTGAGGCAAGATTTCCCTTTGCAGAAGCCATGCTAGTTCTCTCCCAGCAGGGCCTGTTCTTCTATGTGCTTTACAATTTTATCCTTGAGGATGCTTTCCATCAATTTGCCAGGAACAGAGGTTAAGCTAACCAGCCTGTAATTTCCCAGATCGCCCCTGGATCCCTTTTTGAAAATCAGTGTTACATTTGCTACTTTCCAGTCCTCTGATACAGAGCCTGATTGTAGGGAAAAGTTATATATTTTAGCAAGGAGGTTGGCAATTTCACATTTGAGTTCTTTAAGGATTCTTGGATGGATACCATCTGGCCCTGGAGATTTGCTAGTTTTTTAATTTTTTCAGACAATTTAGAGCATCAACTCTTGTCACTTCTATCTGACTCAGTTCTTTAGCCTCTGTCCATGAAAAGCCTGTTTCAGGAACAGGTATACGTTCTGTATCGTCCACCAAGAAGACAGGTGCAAAGAACTCATTTAGCTTCTCTGCAACCTCCATATCCTCTTTAATATACCCTTTCACTTACTCATTGTATAACAGTCCAAATGCCTCCCTGGCACGTTTCCAGCTTCTGATGTATTTAAATAATTTGTTGTTATTCCCCTTGATGCTTTTAGCTAAATGTTCCTCAAACTCTCTTTTTGCCTCTCTTATTGTCACCTTGTATTTCTTTTGCCAGAGTTTGTGTTTCTTTCTGTTCTCCTCATTTGGGCAGGCCTTTCATTTTCTAAAGGAGGTCTTCTTCCCCTTTATAGCTTCCTTGACCTTACTTGTTAGCCATGCTGGCATCTTCCTGGTCTTGGTGGTACCTTTCCTCCTTTTGGGTTTACAATCTAACTGGGCTCCTAGTATAGTGGATTTAAGTAAACTCCATGCACTCTGAAGCAAAGTGACTCTCCTGATTTTCCCTTTCAGTTTTCCTTTCACCAAACACTTCATTTTGAAAAGTTTCCTCTTCTGAGGAAAGTGTCTGTGTTAAACGACTATGACAAAATGGGCTCAAGATGTGGGTCATAATATAGATATGGCTGCTTGGGAAAAATTATGGGAAACTGATTTAAAGTTTACTGCATGTTATACTTTAAAAGAAAATTATTATAAGATGATGTACAGGTGGTATCTGACACCGAAAAAAATTATCACTGATGTATAAAAATGTTTCAAACAAATGTTGGAAATGTGGACAATGTGAAGGAACTTTTTTTCATATGTGGTGGTCATGCGGGAAGGCAAAGGCTTTTTGGGATATGATATATAATGAGCTGAAGAAGAATATTAAAATGACATTTCCTAACAGGCCAGAATCCTTCCTGCTGGGAATAACTCTTCTCCAGAAGAAATTTAACATTTTTTATGTATGCAACCACGGCGGCTAGAATAGTATATGCGCAGAAATGGAAAGACAATAAAATGCCCTCAAAAGAAGACTGGTTGATAAAAATTATGGAATATGCTGAGATGGCAAAACTTACAGCATTTATAAGGGATGAAAATTTGGAATGTTTCAAAGAAGATTGGGAACAATTTTTCCTTTACTTAAAGAACTATTTTTCTAATATGGACCTTTCGGCAGGGTTTGAAATATGGTAATAACAGCAGCTTGGGTTGGGTAAAATCGAGTAGTAATGTGGTGTATGTATGTTTTGAATTATTATAGCAATGGTTTATATGTATAGTTAACGTGAACCGCGCAGACAGGTAAGCGGGAAGTCAATATTTACTTAATCAAATAAATGAATGTAGTTGGATTGTAAAGCTATTGTAAAAGCCAGTAAATGTTAAAATGCAAAGGCAAGTGTCTGTGTTAGATTTCCTTGGCGATTCTCTCCTCGCATATATGTTGAATTTGATCGCACTATGGTCACTGTTCCCTAAAGTATCCATAACACTGACATTATGTACCAGGTCCTGAGTGTCATTCAGGATTAAGTCCAAGGTTACCTTCTCTCTGGTTGGTTCCATGACCAACTGTTCTAGGGCACTGTCATTCAGTGTATCTAGAAATTTGACCTCTTTGTTATTACCTGACTGTAAATTTACCCAGTCTATGTGTGGATAGTTGAAGTCACCCATTATTACTGTCCTGCCTCTCCTTGCTGTCTCCCCGATTTCCTCCTGGAACTCCCAGTCACTGTCAGTGTTTTGATCCGGAGGGCGATAGCACGTCCCCAGTAGCACATTTCCTTTCAGGCCTTGTATTGTCACCCACAGGGTTTCTGTGGAGGACTCTGGTCCTTCATGGCTTTCTACCTCGTTAGATTCTATCTTTTCTTTAACATACAGTGCTACTCCACCTCCAAGGCGACCCTCCCTGTCCTGTCTATAGATTTTATATCTAGGGATAACAGTGTCCCAGTGGTTTTCACTGTTCCACCATGTTTCTGTTGTGCCCACTGTATCTATTTCTTCGTTAGCAACCAAGGACTTCAGCTCACCCAACTTGGCTTGAAGGCGTTGGGCATTGGCATATAAGCACCTATATGCGGAATCTCTTACCTGGTGTATGCTATCTTTCTTTTGGCTCTTTGATCTCTTTGACCAGCTAGCACAGCCTTCTGTCTGCTCTTTATGTGTAGTGATTTATCCACCCAAGCTTTTTAACTAGACTTGTGGTTTTAAATTGTTTCAAGGTTTTATTTTCTGTTTTAATTTGTTTCATGTTGCTGTAAACTACCCAAAGACAGAGGTTTGGAGTGGTGTACACATAAAACAAAACAAAATTAAACAAAATTAAACAAAAATTTAAAAATAAAATAAAATAGCCTACCCGCACAGAGCATCTGTGCACTCTTTGGGGCTGGCTGCTCCCTCCTGCCCCACTCTCTCTTGCCCTCCCTCCCCCTTCCTCCTGCCCCACACTCTCTTCCCCTTCCTCCCCTCCCTCCTGCCCCACATTCTCTTTCCCTCCCTCCCCTGCCCCCTCCCTCCTGCTCCCCTCTCTCTTGCTCCCTGCCCTCCCCTCCCACCCCTCTCCCTCCTGCCCCTCTCCCCCTCCATCCTGCTCCCTCTCTCTTGCCCCCCTCCTGCCCCACACTCTCTTGCACTCTCTCCTCTCTCTTGTCCTCCCTCCCCTTCCGTTCCTCTCCTCCTCCCCCCCCCCCGCACTGTGCATCTTACCTCAGTGGGTGACAAACAGGGAACCTTCTCCCAGGTGGCGAATTCCCACCACCCGTTTCCCTCCCACCCCAGCCTCCAACGGGAGCCGGGGCTTTGCGCCATCGCATGTTTCCCATTCACCCCTCTTGCCGACGTCTACTCTGGCTGTCCTGCCACTGGCGCCGCCTCCCACTCCCAGCGGCCAGGCCTCTCACCCTTTGGTGGCGGAACTCTTGCAACATGTCGCAAGAGTTCTGCCGCCAAATCCTGGGCACGTATGCCGGCTAAGCAAATTAAATATATAGATAAATGTTCTTCTTATGTTCAAAGCTTCTCCACTGCAAACCTCAGCTTCCCAATCTTGATTTGTATGGGTGTAGTGGTGGCTGGGACTTAAAGATAAAAAGTTCAGATGAAAAATATAATTTCAGTGTTGTGAGGCTAAAATGAAGCTCTGACCTCCCTAGAGAAAGGGCAAGGTAGAACTGTGACAAATAACTACTATTTATATATCAAGTTTTATATATAGATGGTCACAAAATGTGCAGGTATTCCCAGAAAATGATATGAAGAATGCTGAGATCATCTGACATCCTGAACCTTAGCTTGAACCTGAGATCATCTGACATCCAAGCAGTTAAAAATATCTAATCTGGTTGATTGAAATGACTGGCAAAGCATTCCCCACAAAAGCAGCATATTTTCACTCCTACTGAGATAAAACCATACCCCTGCATCTCCCAGCTGGAATGGCCTGGAACAGTGATGGGAAATATCAAAAGTGAGGTACAGATCTGTTCCCCCGCCTCCATTTCTTTGCAGGAATGATGGGGATTAAAAAGTAATTACCAAAGAATTGTATGGAATTGACTTCAAAGACCATCAAAATAACATTTGCTGTTCTTACCAGGGTATGGTTCACTGTACCTACACAATGCCAGCCTGCATCTTTGTAGAGATTTCTCAGGAAGATATTACGGTGGCCTTATCTGAGCAATATGATTTGATCTCTCTATGGTTGTAATACAAAGTAGGTTTCTAACCAGATAACTGATTCTGAATGAACCCAAAGTGTAACTCAAATATAAAAGGGAATTTACTATGCATAACCCAGGGGTTTCCAAGGTTGTGTTCTTGGATGTTGTTGAAGCACAACTCCTGTCATTCCCAGCCGCAAAGACTATGAATAATAAGAGTTCTAGTCCAACAACCTCCAAGAACCAGGGGCGGATTAAGCTTTTTGCCACCAGTAGGCAAAAAGGCTTTTGCCACCCTTTTACCTTAAACAAAAAAGGTTTGACTTTTTTTTTTAAAGATAAAAGAGGGGACATTCTCCTTGCCCATTCCACCCTTGCTGCAGCCGCCACTGTTCACAAAGAGGGACGGCAAAATTTGGGGAGGGGAAAAATTTGCTGCTCCTCAAATTTTGCCACTGTAGGCAAATGCCTACTCTGCCTCTCCGTTAATCCACCACTGCCAAGAACACAACCTTGGAAACTCCTGGTGTAACCTAATGCTTCATTATTATTCAACACTTATTAGTCTTGTCCTAGGGCCCTAGTCATTATCCATACATGTCCTGCTTGGGCTTCCCACCTTTGTCACAAGTTCCAGTGGCACAAGTAGCAATCTGCCCTCACTGGAATCCATGCTAGAACCACGAGCTCTGGCAGAGGTGGAAGAAGCCTAGGACCTGCTGCTTTCTGGTGGGTTCTGGATCTACTTCAGAAATAGTGAGGCTTCTGGTGCAGGGAGAGGAAGGTGCTTTTGCATCCTCCCTACCCTGGAAGTCTTGAGAAATACAAGATGGAACCTGTACTAAACCCATTCTTTCTATGTGCATTCAAGGATGGAAGTCCTCTGATCCTATCATCTGACGTGTTTTTATAACTCTGCCACTATTTTCAACAACATAATGTTGCTTAGGTGCAGCATTTAGGGCCCTCAATTTTCTTTGACATCTGCTGCTTTTGACATTCCCAGACATGCCACCATCCATGTTTTCCTCTTTTCCTTGGGCTTCTTGGGGAAATTTTCACCATGCTATGGCAAACCTCTTTGTGAAAGCATGGGGGGGGGGGGAATCACCCAGTCCATATGGTAAGTCTCATGAGCATATCATGTGAGAGACTGCAAGCTGTTCCAAAGTGCCAGCTATAGGCTTGGAGACAAATGATGGAAAAAAACTTGCAAGAACTGTTTACTTTGAGATAACAGCAGGATAACTGTTATAGTGTGTAAGTGTGTAAGCCGTAGGCAACAGTGTATAGGCCATAGGCAAAAATGACCAGTAGCAGCTTCTGCTGACTTAAAATGTATTCTCTGTCTTCAGGCATAATGTGCAAACTGGCTCTTAGATGGAGGGCAGGCAGTGAATATAAAAATGAACAGCTAAACCCCAAACGTTTAAACTCAGATAAAAATGTGCTGTCACGCCTGAATATAAATGTTATCATTGTGAAAAAGTCAATGCAACAGATTTCCCAGGCCTATTACTGTGGTATTTGCATCTCTGCATTTTGCACTGCATCTTCTTCATTCAAAACAAAATTCTAAATGACTTGTGGAAACCTCTGGAATGTATTCGGCCTGTCTGCCCAAACAACAATCTATCATGATGGGACATAACTCTACCTCAGGACTTCCCTAATTTATTCTACAATGCAAACCTTCCTTTTAGCTGCTCACTGAAAATTCTCCAGAGAGGTGCCCCAGACTCCTTGGAGTGGGCATCTATCATGCTTCAAAAGAATCCAGTGATTTGTAATGCTTCAGGGAAGGCATTGCTTGAATCAGTCAGATACTTCTTGTAAGATGGGATCAGAGGTTCACCTAGGTAATTTTGGAGCCTGGACCTAAAGGCCTTTGGAGCCCCCACTCCCACTGCAAGTTAAACATCATCCCCCTACACACACACGCAACACACACCATGACACATGTCGTATTTTTAACACATGGGTTCCTGAGGGCACAAACAGCTACTGAGCTCACAGGAAAGTAAGAATATAAAGCAGGTATATTTATGCAAATATGCACTAGCAGAAACATTTCAACACACAACTGATCATATTCTCATCCCACCTATTTCTTTCTCCACTCCCCACTCTGACTCTAGAGCACATGGCACAGGTCATAATCATACTCAGCCACCCGGCTCAGTGCTGACCAGCAGCATCATGACCATCTTACCTAGGACAGACTGAAGAGGATTTGGGGGACCCAGGGGGTGTGCAGCCCCTGGACTTCGGCCCCAAAGTCCAGGGGTAAGAGCACCTTTGGACAGGATCTTTTACGTATCTCATGAGTGTGCTTCTTGTAAATTACTGCTCATATCTGGGAGACATTCAGCATTATTTGGCACCCAGTTATTTGTTTGTTTGTTCATTTGTTTATTGATTGTTCACCTTTTATACTGCCTTTCATAATGTATCTCAAGGCAGTTTACAAAAGTTAAAATATAATAAAATTCCAGAAAAGTTACATTTAAAACCTTAGAATCAACATTAAAAACCATAAACACACCAAAAAGCAATTTAAAAGATAAACAGAAGTAAGAAAGCTGAGAAACCTGACAGCCTCTTACAGGTAAAAGCCCAAGTAAATAAAAAAGTCTTTAATTGTTTTGTTTTTTTTAAGCAGGCACAGATATCAGAGAGTGGACATTAACTAGAAGAGAGCATTCCAGAGTTTGGGGGCAACAACAGAGAAGGCCCTGTTCTGTGTGCATGACAAATTAGCCTCTTTCAACATTGGCACATGGAGCAAAGGTCCCTCTGATGATCTTGTTGGGTGGGCAGAAACCCTTGGAAGCAGGTGGTCCCTTAGGTATCTACTTCAGTTAAGCTGAAGTCTATTAGTCCAATCCTAACCATGTTTCCTCAGTAATTGGATTTCCATGGATCGTAATTCCAAATAAATATGCTTAGAATATGCACCCCTGCTAACTTGGCAAAGAGGCACCTTTTAACACAGTGATTCTCTTTATTTAGGAGGGGGAGAGTAACTGGCCCTATTCACCCCCAGCACAGTACCTCCAGTGACTGTTGCTGGTGTCTACATTTCTTTTTAGAATATGAGCCCTTTGGGGACAGGAATCCATCTTATTTATTTGTTATTTCTCTGTGTAAACTGCCCTGAGCCATTTTTGGAAGGGTGGTATAGAAATCAAATAAATAAATAAAAGAATTTCAGATTAACACCCTGACCATAAGTTACTGTTAGTACTGTACAAGCCACAGTTTATTGGAATGTTCAGAAAGTGCCTGGTGTGTTTTGAGCATCTTGGTTTCTCCCTGTTTGGCTTATTTACCTATCTGGCTCATTTGAATATATCAAAGGAGCTGGTCCGTTTTGGGGTTATGTGTGTCTTCTAAAGACTCATTCAACATCATACATAGTTTGACCCAGGGATAATAAGTCCTATTTGGATGCTCACAAGCAGCATTCCTCCCACCCCCAGGGAGTATCCGGTGCATCAGTCACCCTCCGGGCCAACCTCTTCACGCTTACTGTGTTTGTCTGAAGATGCGAATGCTCTAAACGTGATTGCGCCCATTTCTGTGATCAAGAGGCAGAAATGCCCCAAACTCCCAATCATGGAAATAGGTACAATCACATTGAGCCATCAGTGGAGCTGAGTTACTCTGTAAGTGTGCACAGCACAATTAGTTTGAATGTCCAAATAGGGCTAAAGTAAATCATCCTTGCCAATCCATGTCCAACTATGTGATCACCTTCAGTATTGCACAGTGTGGGCAGGATTGTGCCTTCCCATATGATATGGATACATTTGCTGTCTCTATGGAACCCATTCTCTTGGTCTGTATTCATTTGTATTCATGAAATCAAGCATGTTGCTTTGTTTGTGCATGGCTGTATTCTGGGATAGGGTCCTTGAGAATAAAATTGTGACAGAAACATGGCAATGCATTGCATGGAAATTGCCAATGGGATTGTGTTGCTGAGACAATACCTGATGGAAAAGCCAGTTTGGGAAAAGCCATTGGAAAGGAAAGCCTATAGGAGCCATGTAGCTCTTCAGAGGAAAGCAGTTTATTATAAAACAATCAATACAGCTGTCATTTTGGGTAAACTCCAAGTTTTTCACAAAACAAATAGGGATAACCCCCCTATTCAACAGACTTAAAACAAAGAACATATACTTATTTCATGACCTATTAAAGTTGATAGAAAATTCAAATTTTTCATAGTAAAACTGAGATTATTACTTCTTTTATAGCTGTTATTCTTCAAGCAAGCTAATACAAATGTTCTCACAAATAAGCATTTTGACCAGTTCTTATCATTATGTTTTGGTTGACTTTAAACAAGAGAATGAGAATTTAACATTCTTTATACATATCCAAACCACCATGCATAAAATGGCTGAACCACAGGCCTGGTTCATACGTAATGGTTAACCGCAGTTACAGTTGGCCGAGGTTCCAATTCTTAACTCCAAATAACTTTGCAGACATTCACCAAACCACAGCCAGCCAAACTCCAGTTGCAGGACTGGGTAGCCCCTCCCTGCTGCTTGGCCTTCGAGGCCAATCCCAGCTGGCTCCATGGCCAGACTGTGAGCAAAGCATCACTACATCAGCAGCTCTGCTGCGATTGGCCATGATCTCCAGGGAGGCATGCCAAGTTCGATCGTGCATTTTTGGAGTGCTCCACCCACCCTAGGCAGGGAAAAGTTATTGAGAGGGCTGTCTGTGGGAGAAGAGGATGCTTTGCCATCACATAATTTTGGTGGTTGTAGTTGGCACAACCCTTCGATGGTTCTTCTCATTAGTTCTGTAGGGGTGTCCCCATGGCCTTTCGCTCTCATGGTTGAACACTGCTCCCTGGGTCGGGTGGCTCATTCCTCACAGAATTTATTTATTTATTTATTTATTTATTTATTAGATTTATATACCGCCCTTCCAAAATGGTTCAGGGCGGTTTACAACATGATAAAAACAATTAAAACAAATTAACAATTAAAATCAAACTATTAAAACACAATAAAACCAATAAAACAGCTAAAAGCCCTGAAAATCAGGGCAACAGTTTAAAACAGTTAATCATTTAGAACTCTGGAAGGCCAGGCCAAATAGGTAGGTTTTAAGAGCTCTCTTGAAGGACAGCAATGATCCTTTAAGAGCTCTCTTGAAGGACAGCAATCCTCTGGGTTGCCCCAGAGACCAATCTGGCTGCTGCAATCTGAACTAACTGAAGTTTCCGGACTACGTACAAAGGCAGCCCCACGTAGAGCTCATTGCAGTAGTCAAGCTGGGAGGTTACCAGCTGATGCACCACTGTTTTGAGGTCCGAGGAATGGATGCAGCTGTCGAATCAGCCGAAGCTGATAGAAAGCACTCCTGGCCATGGCCTCCACCTGAGATACCAGAGTGAGGCCTGGGTCCAGGAGTACTCCCAAGCTGCGCACCTGTTCCTTCTGGGGGAATGTAACCCCATCCAGCACAGGGAGATCTAACTCATCTCTCAGATTCTGAGCCCCCACAATGAGCATCTCCGTCTTGCTTGGATTCAGCTTAAATTTGTTCTCCCTCATCCAGCCCATTACTGCCCGTAGGCAGGCATTTAGAGAATGAGTGCCATTTCCTGAAGATGAAAAGGAGAAGTAGATTTGGGTGTCATCAGCATACTGATAACACCCAGCACCAAACCTCCTGATGACCTCACCCAGGGGTTTCAAGTACCGACAAGAGCAGTTATTCTATTTTTCAACAGAAGTCTGATATACAAGGCAGAGATTGGATTGTGACTATGATATCCCCAAGGAAATCCCCAAATCAGTGGAGCAGATTTGCACTATTCATTTTTAATTAATAAAATGGCAGCGAAATGGATAAGTAGATAGATGTACATGCAGCACTTTATTGACAAAATTTAATGGCAAACAGTGCATCTGAAGCATGAAGGGGAGGAGCAAGAGTAATGGCAGAGCCAGGGTTTGATTTGCTGATGTGCATGTCTGTCATTTTAGATTCAAAGCCCGGAGGAATTTGGACTCACCCCATGGCTGAGGGGCCTGCTGGAAACTCTCTTTTAACATTACATTTGTCATCATCCAGTCACAGAATTTTCTTGTGTTGTTGTGAAGGAAAGCCAAAGTAACAATGAGGGATGGGGCCCAGAGAGGAAGGATTGAAGGCTGGTGAAATAATTTGAGGTGTCTAACTTCTTTCTTTCTTGAACACAGCTGAGGAATAAAACTAGAATGCACCCAATATCTTCAAAGCCAAATAACTGGGTACATTATTTACCTCTAGGCTGTTCTGTCAGTCGCTTTTGTTCTGATGATTAGAGAGAATGTACTTTCAATACTAACTGTTCCTCAAAATTATTGTTACCAGAGGAGAATGCAACTTTGCTATAGCCTGTGGGAGGAAATGAAACAATAGACTTTAATCTATATGCTGAATTACTGATTAGGTGATCACAGACCAACACCTTTGTTCCAGAAGGAAAGTAACAAACCACTTATTGAAAACAGGCTTCTATTTTAATGAAAAAATAATTAATACCTGCTGCTTCATATGTGCTGTCTCCAATGAAAGAATAATGAGTTTGCTTTCCTCTTGTTCCGCATGTCTACTGGAAAGAAAATATAATTTTTTCCTTATAGAGAAGTAAATGAGAATACCTGATCTAGTTTATATCTTTACTGTTATGGTTCCTGTAAGTTGCACAGCCCTTAGGGATTGACTTCTGGGTCTTAGGGAGTGCTTCAAGGGATATGGGAGATTGGCAAAAATCACCCTCTTCTGCGTGACCATTAATTTGTTAAATGGCAGCCACAGGGCCCCTATCTTAAACCCTCCTCCCCTCATATCATAGTCCCAGTCCAGATCAGGGACCCCATGACTGCTATTTAATTTTTTAAAACCCACACAGAACCATATAACATACTTAAAGTCATAGCCTATTGCCCTAACTACATTTTTAGAAGCTGATGAGGGTTTTTTTTGTGGGGGGGAATGCGTGTGTGTGGTTTTTAAATCAAATCACTCTTTTTGAAAAACCAAGTCAGAAAAATAGTACAGATTGTTGGAGAAGTTAAGAGTCCCTGTGTCCTGGTTCGATTGCTTCTCCACCATTACATGTAATATATATCTGATTGGCATTGTCCTTAGAGCTGTCAGACACTATATACAGAGCCATGCATAAAACTGAATTGGTTTGAAGAGGGATGAAGGTTCTCTGTTTTGTAGCACCCCGTTATGTAGCACATGTAGAGTGGCAATTCAGATTATTACCCCTCACATGCAATTAAAGGACATGCTGCGGTTGCATTGGCACATCCTTGAGTGACATCAGAGCGCACTGTGGCCCCGACATAATTGCATGTAAGGGTTGCTGTGGGCCTCCACCTGTCTGAACTGGCCCAGGGTCTGTAGGGCTTATGTGTCAAAGGCTGTGCAGAGTTTTATCCCCCAAGAGCTGAGGAATAGAGATGAAGCAAGATGGCTTTGGGGCAGAGGCCTGGAGTGCAGCAAGCAGAAGATATGGCTCTGTTGATCAGGTAAGGAAAGAAGACTGGACATGATGACTGGTATCGTATGTCATGTGCCTGCTGTTGCATAGTCCTGTCCCTGTCTGTGCCTGAAGAAGGCTTTGAGGCCTGAGCACCACAGCCTCTGGTAACTCCATGAGCCCCACCGCTTGCTAAGATCATCTGGAGAGGTTCGCCTGCTGCTTCCGCCAACTCATCTGGTGGCTACTCAGGAACGGGCCTTCTCCGTTGCAGACACTGGACTTTGGAATGAGCTACCTGTTGAAATAAGAGCCTCCCCATCTCTGGCAACTTTTAAAAAGGCACAGAAGACACATTTATTCACCCAGGCTTTCAATTAGATTTATAGTTTTAAATAATTTTAATACTGGGTTTTAAATGTTTTAAATCTTTTAAATGATTTTAAATTGTTAATTGATTTAATGTTTTAAATGATTTTAATTGTAAACTGCCCAGAGATGCAGGTTTTGGGAGGTACAGAAATATTTCAAATAAATAAATAACTCACTCACTCACTCACTCACTAAGCCAGGAATGGCCAACCTAGTTGTTGTTGCTAGACTACAGCTCCCATCATCCCTAACCACAATAGCCAGTAGCCAACGATGATGGGAGCTGTAGCCCAAGAACAGCTTGAGGGCCCCTGCTAATTGAGCAAAGAGGCACCTTTTAACGTGGTGATTCTCTTTATTTAGCAGGGGGAGAGCAACTGGCCCTATCCATCCCCAGCACAGCATCCCTCCAGCGGCTGTTGCTGGTGTCTAGTTTATGTTTCTTTTTTAGATTGTGAGTCCTTTGCGGACAGGGAGCCATTTTCATTTATTTATTTATATTTATGTAAACTGCTTTGAGAGCTTTGGTTGAAAACTGGTATATAAATATTCATCGTATTCGTATTCATTTGCCAGGCCTGCTCTACGCCCTTGATACAATTTTCAGCCCATGAAAATTGCTAGTTCAGGTGCTTGACAATATGGATGGAAACCATATAAAAAGGACATTGTGCATACTGCTGTGCAGGATGGAACTTCTTCTGTACTTCCCTTTCCCCCTGCTTGTGTGTCTGTTCCCCATAGAAGATAGGGACAAAGAGATACACACCTGCTTTAAGCAGTTTCAGGCTGCAGGGTATAAATTAGGGTTTCCAATTGTCTCGCATTATGCGGGACGTCCCTCATTTCAGGGATGAAATGGTGGTCCCTATAGGGACAGCATTTGTCCCACATTTTGGTGGTGAGGCGAGAAGTGGCAGTGTAAAATACTTGCAGTGGGTGGCATTTTATTCCTTTTGCTATGTAAACGATTTTGAGATGTTTTTGGTTGAAAAGTGGTATAACCCGATTATGTTCTAAAAATAATAGCAATGCAGGCATTATTCAATAGCATATAATTCAATAATATATACATCAATGATACTCAGGCTCTTGATTACCACTGCATAAACCTCCCCCCCCCCCGCCACTCCCAAACTTGGGTCCCTCATTCTGGCAATGAAATGTTGGCAACCTTAGGCCATAAATGCTTAATGTGACAGATTGGTACAGAGCTTAGTCCTGCATTCATTGAAGAAAAAGGTACTCTGCATTATTTTAACCTGGACAAGGATTGTATTAATGCTGCCTGGAAACAATGTGTGAAGGATTACAGACAGTAGCATTAAAATGGAAGAAGCCCAACTCAGAGATGCTTTCCAGTTCTTAAGTAAAGAATGCTGCTTTTTTTTTTTTAAGCATTGTTGTGTGGGTGGTGTTGAAATTCATTTTGTGAATAAAAAGATTCAGCTAGCATGGACTCATAGTACTGCTTTTTCTATTCCCAATCTAACTGATGAAATGATACATTTTAGTCATGCATTTCATTCCCTTTGGAAAGATTATTGTGCTTGCAGTGCCACAGTGGTAATAATGACTAGCAGCCAGAAATGGAACCAAATATGTTCTGCAGAGGTAAAATAAAAGAGTGAGGAGAGGTTGAAGTGAAGATTCAGGCTGAAATTTGTTTAACATTGTAATATATATGCCTTTTTGTAAAAAGAAAACCGTGAAGACATGAGAACTCAAACTCATTCACCTCCTAGCATATCTGAGCAAAAGCCTATAAGGTTCCTGATCGATCTGACATGAAATAATCAAACCTTTGCCACTGTTTCTAATACAACATTCTAGTTCTGAATCTAAACTCTGAATCTGAATTTTGATCAAAATGTTTTATCTCAGTTTTTTAAAACTTATTGGTATTCCTTGATTGCTCTGATTTTGGCATGTGTCAAATATGAAACCGCACCAGCTGTCAAATGCAAATGCCAAATAGCATCATACATCATCTATCACATATTACTCATGGTTGCAAGACAGATTTCAGATACTTTTAGATCCTGTATACCATTGCATGTCAGATATCAAAAACAATCAAATGCTAAACATGTTTGCATGTTAATTATTTTACCACCAAATGTTAATTGTCAAATATCAAATACGGAAATAGGTTGTCAATAGCTGTTAATGTCCATAAATATTAATATGTCTTGATTTAGTCAGCGCCATCCGTAGATCATTTTGGAATACCATTTTCCTGTTCATTCTTGGCCTGACCATGTGATCATTTCTGTTTGGAAATTATTCATGTTTGCATGAGCTTAGGTTTAGGTGCATTCTGGAGTTATGAACTATTGTGATCATGAGAATTTGAGTAGCATCAGGTATATCCTGCAGTGCAGGATGAATTCCAGCTCTTGTCTCTGAACTGTGGTTCAAACTAGACAGGAAATGTGTGGCTGAAAATAAACTGCATGTATAGCTCCCCCACAATTAAATCTAGTAGAACTTATCTCACCAGGAGTTATCATTTCCCCATCCCCATTAGTGGCAGACAGGCATGCCATGTGCAGGTGGGGTAGTGCAGAATGTCATGTTATGAGATAAGGGGGCTATTCACAGGCAAAACTGGGTTAAGGAAGCCCAGCTCAGTTTTACACACGCATGTGTGTAACCATTGGGATCAGGCCGATCCTGGCTGCACCAACGCAACAAACCCACTTCCTGAACCTCCCTTTAAAATGAGGTTAGGAGAATGAGTGCTCTCCTAACCTCCTTTTTCTGATTGTGTGTCAGCCACGGCTGCTTGCAGCTGCAGCTGAGAGACTGCAGAGAGCTTGGGGAGGGGAAGGTAGAGCCCTATGATGCACCATGCACTTGCACAGTACATTATGGGCACTCCGGGCTGACTCATGGGGAGTGCAACCAACAACACCGGATCAATAGTCTGCGGGGAAGGTAGGTTTCACCCTCCTTCCTCGCAGCCCGCCCTCAAGCCCTTCTCCCTGCACCTGAGAAAGGGTTCATATTCCAAGATGCTACCAAGTGGGAGAGGGAGCTAAACGTGTGCTTGCTGTTTTCAGTTGCAGTAGTATGTTGAGTAGCTACCTTAAGTGGCACAGCCGGGACATGCTTGACTAACAAGCAGAAGGTTGCCAGTTTGAATCCCCGCTGGTACTATATCAGGCAGCAGTGATATAGGAAGATACTGAAAGGCATCATCTCATACTGCGCGGGAGGAGGAAAATGGTAAACACTTCCTGTATTCTAACAAAGAAAACCACAGGGCTTTGTGGGCGCCAGGAGTCGAAATTGACTTGATGGCACACTTTACTTAGTATGTTGAGTATAAAATCAAAGCTTTATTTAGACACTGGGCTTATTGGGACAATACATTTGAACTGGCTCCACCCACACATGATGCAGGATAGGAGCACACACGTCCTGTTCCCCTCTTGGCATGCCATTCCAGAATCTAGTGTGTGTACATTGCATGCGAAGGGCAGTTTGGATGAACCACCCATATATGATTATGAAGCTGGGGGCCAATGCTCTGGGAGAGGAAGAACATGTATACTCACATTCCACATAATGTGCAGGCAGGAGTGGGGTCCTGGGTTCTGTACTAGCCCCCCAGCCAACTTCCTTGTGCTCAGCTTAATGTCAGCATAGATGCTGTGCATGTACAACTGCTTGCATATAGGAAATTTCTGTGCAATTAAAAACCTTGCATTTCCAGGGTTCTTGATCACATGGAGCAAGCCAGTTGGACACCTGTGAGCTCTGTTCCATCATTAAGCTGAACATGTGGAAGTTGGGAGCAGAGACAATGCACGCTATCCCTCTCCTTCCTCTCTGTGCATTCAGCGTAATGTCTGAATAAGGCTCTAGTCTGGCCCTGATTCCTGGTAGCAAGCTGTGAATAAATATAATAAAATAAACCACCCATTATGTTCATAGTGACTAAAATCTAAAACACATTTTGGAGGCTTATGCAACTCACTAGCAAAAGAGGCAGGTAGGAGCTGACCGGAGCATATTTGTGAGGATGGATGGATGGGTGGGTGCTATAACATTTGCATATGTGGCAGTGAATTTAGAAGAGGATGTGGGGTAACTTGAGGCCCCCTGGAGAACTAATTTCAGGCTTTTAAAAAAAGGTTTTGGAGTTGGAAAGTGAAACTGAAAACATAATTGCTATTTGTTGTAATAAACACTGATCCTGAGGTAATTTCACTGAAGTCTCATTAAGTCCATGATTAATTTCACTTTCTTGGTGTCAAAATTAAAAGCCAGGAAACCAAAAGGACTGTGGCAGCTGGACATGATTTTTAAAGAGAACAGAGCAGCTTTGATTATTAATGTATCAAATGACAATGACGGTTGGTAAATATCCCACTTTCCTACAATGTCTTGAATATAGTACAATAATTAAGATAAGCTCATAAAACATAAGTTCATAAAACATAAGTTCATAAAACAACAATACCCAGTACAAAATAGATAACTAAAGCAGCAGCAGAAAAACATATGATCGTCAAATCAGATAGGCAGAAGAATAACTTCAATTTTGCTTAGAACTGTAGGGGAAGAATGGCAGTTCAGTCCCCAAATAGCAAAGCAAAACCAGTTTAGTGAGAAAGCAGCAAAGTAAGAGGTCTTGAGACAGTTCTTTAGTATTGAAGAACTACAAGGATTTATTTAAAGAAAAGGTTTAAACAAATGTGAAAAAAGCCTGCAGCTTAATTTCAGCTGTAGCTCATGGCTGAAGAGAGAGACCAAAACAAACAGCCATCTCTGGAGAGACAAAATAGAGACTAACACTGGAAGAACAAAAAGGGGAGGAGTCCAGCACTTTTATCCATGACCCTAAAAAAACCCCAGTGGTCACTATGAGACATTGCAGCTGAGAGCTGATGCTGCCAGGGTCCTCGCTCCAACACTCCTCCTCATCAGCTCATGCTGTTGTCTATAAGTCCCAACTTCTCTCAAGGTTTTGAAATGACCACTGGGCAATGGCTTAGTTAGCACATCTGCTACCATTTGTTGATTTGGACAATACATCAATTTTACAAGTCCTTCTTCTTGTGTATCCTGCACATATTTTGTTTCAATGTGTCTTGTTCTAAATTTAATTTTCTCTGTTTGTGAGATTTGGATGCAGCTTTGATTATCCTCGAACATCTCAGTGGGGTTTGGTTTGTCTATGTTGAAATCCGACATTAGCTTGTGCAGCCATGCCACCTCTTGACATGCTTGAGTGGCAGATACATATTCTGCTTCAGTAGATGAGAGAGCAACAGTTGATTGCTTGAAGCTATGCCAACTGACTGCTCCACCACCATAAAAGAATACATAACCACTGGTTGACTTCTGGTCTGTTTGATCCTCAGCCCAGTTTGCTGTTGAAGAAACTGCCTTGGGGGTGATTGGTAGAGATGTGTGAACAGGTTTGATTTCAAACCTATTCAAAGTTGAACCAGTTCAGTTCTACGGCTCGATGTCAAGCCAACCCCTCCCACCCCACCTGGCTGTTCAGGTGTGTGTATGTGTGTGTGTGTCTGCAAATGTTTTTTTTTTTTAAAAAAAAATATATATATATTATTTATTTTATTTTATTAATTTTTTGGTACTTTATCCCCTCTGTGGGGCTTCTCCGAGTGTGTGTGTGTGTCAATGGATGCCCCCCGGCCTTCCTTATGTATAAAAGTGCCCAGTTGGGGTGATCTTTGGCCCCTTCTGGGCCTTGCCCCCATCACGGTGGCCATTTTGGAGATGGGACACCAAGGTGGTCTGCTGTAGTTCTTGTTGCAGTGGATTCCCAGGTGTGAGGCACAAGAGATCAGGAAGATGCTTTGCAGTTGGAGTCCCAAGTTGGAAGGACAAGGGAGCATGTTATGGAGTCCCCAGTAGGATGGAAAGGGGAACACACTGGGTCACAGAGTCAGGGATACTTATATCTCAAAATGTGCCTTGGAGGCATAATTCTTTTGTCATATTTTGCTGGCATGGAATGCATTGTGTCTGATCATCCTTCCTGTGAATAGCCTATTGTATGCAAGGCTGATGTAATGAAAACTAAAGTATACAGGTACATCAAAGAATATCCTGTGTTGTGAAGGACTCTTCCAATAATCCTTTCAAAGGTTTCAATAGGCACACTTTCAAAGTTACGTCACAATGACTCACCCCTTTTGTGATGGAGACTTATCTTATCTGCTTTCTCGTCCTGGCCTAATTGCTTCATCAGCAACAGGTGTTATCTCTCTTGCAAGAGGATGATGGAAATTTCAGAGTTCATCCTAAGTCCAAAATGACCTTGAATGCCAGATAACCTGCAATAGCTAATTCTGGAGTCTGCTTAGGCGGACCTCCACATAGGAAGAGGGGATGTGAAGCTAATCCCCTTTGCAATTTGTGTTACTTGCAGCCCAAATCTACCAACTAAGCGACTTGTCCCCATGTATAACATAAACTGGGAGCCCACATTGCGGTGCAGCTCCTGAACATAGCAAAGTGCAATCTTCAAGCCTGGAGATGCAGCTGTCAACAGGGAGACTTCTGGAAGCTGGGCAAAATAAGCTCAGCTAGTAAAACTGCATCCATATAACCTACTAATTTGGGTCCACTACTAGCAGGCAACTCTAATTTTAGATGGATTGTCCCTTTTGAGTACCTGCCTAGTCTCTTTAACACAGTCCAGTAATCTTTGCTGGTTATGCTTACTTCCTACTCAAGATTCCCACAGATGCAGCTATATCCGGTCCTGTTATCATAGCTACATATAAAAGTTTTCCAGTCACTGTCCTGTACTCACTGTTGTATGGCAGAAATTCACTCTCCTTCTTCTGTATAGGTAACTGTTTCCATAAGTGTACTCATTTCTTTGGCCCCTGTACATCCCAAATACCCTAGTAAATCATTTATTTTCTGTTTTTGGTTAAGCAAATACAGGTGAAACTCGGAAAATTAGAATATCATGCAAAAGTCCATTAATTTCAGTAATGCAAATTAAAAGATGAAACTGATATATGAGACAGACGCATTACATACAAAGAGAGATAAGTCAAGCCTTAATTTGTTATAATTGTGATGATCATGGCGTACAGCTCATGAAAACCCCAAATCCACAATCTCAGAAAATTAGAATATTACATGGAACCAAGAAGACAAGGATTGTAGAATAGAACAATATCGGACCTCTGAAAAGTATACAGTGTACTGTGCTTGATTGGCCAGCAAACTCGCCTGACCTGACCCCATAGAGAATCTATGGGGCATTGCCAAGAGAAGGATGAGAGACATGAGACCAAACAATGCAGAATTGCTGAAGGCCGCTAATGAAGCATCCTGGTCTTCCATAACACCTCATCAGTGCCACAGGCTGATAGCATCCATGCCACGCCGCATTGAGGCAGTAATTGCTGCAAAAGGGGCCCAAACCAAGTACTGAATATATATGCATGCTTATACTTTTCAGAGGTCCGATATTGTTCTATTCTACAATCCTTGTCTTCTTGGTTCCATGTAATCTTCTAATTTTCTGGGATTGTGGATTTGGGGTTTTCATGAGCTGTACGCCATGATCATCACAATTATAACAAATTAAGGCTTGACTTATCTAGCTTCCGTCCTCTTCTTTGGCATCTCTATGGCCTAACCTTCTATGCCACAAATTCAGTCATCCTTTGTGTGTTCATTCCTTCACAGTTTTGGCTTTTTCAGTCACATATTCTACTTCAAATAACCCATTATCTTGTAAAACTGCTTTCATAAGCAGTTCCTGTTTATGAGTAATGAAACAGTGTCTTCCTTTAAATTTTACTTTGTAGCCCCTTTCTGTAGCATATTTTACAGACATCAGACTTGTTTCTAGACTAGGCACATACAAAGCTTCTTCAATTGTTAATGCAGTGGTTTCTCCTTTCTCCAGTTTGCAGAGCAACTGTGTAGATCCTTTCCCTTCTGCATACTTCAGTTTTCCATCTGCCAAATATATAGGGATTTTACAACTTGTATCTAGGTTTATAAATCTCTCCCTTTCTCTAATCAGGTTGCTTGTAGTATCTGAGTCAAAGCAAATGCCACTGCTGCATTTCTCAGACTTTGCTTCCAGAACTTTATCTGTTCTTGCAAGATATATCCGTTGCTTATTAGCTTTAATCTCTGATTGCTTGTAAATTCTGTACTCTGTGTTCCCAGACGACTCAGTCTCTTTGCAACTTTGTTTTGCTTGCCTTTTGTCTGCAAACTCTTTATTCTTGGGACACTTATTCTGCAAGTGTTTGGGCCTTCCACATATAAAGCATTTATTATTTCTTTTCAAGGTTCTAAATGCATTTCCTTCACTTTCCTTTGGTTGCCTCTCATCCCTTCTGTGCAAATCAAAGTCCTCTAGACGGTTAATTACAAATTGTAAGTCTGCATCCTCCTTGACTTCCAAGGCACTAGTCACAATATAAAAGTAATGTGGCAAACTATTCAACAGCAGTCCTATCAAAACTGCATCTGGCATGATTATTTCTTGAGTTTGCAGTTGCCTAGATATTTCTAACATTTCATTAATGTGCTCGGACAGACTTTCTCCTTCTCTAAGTCTTTTATTGCTCAGTTTTCTTACTAGACACACTTTGGAGACCACATATTTTTATATAATCCCTTCAGCGTTTCCCACATATTATTTGCATTTTCTGTGTCTCTTAGATGCACTAAGATTGGGTCACTCACTGCCAAGCAAATCATTCCTGATGCTTTTTCATCTGCTATGTCCCATTCTTTTTGCCCCTTTCCTGCATCTGCAGGATGCTGGGTGTGCAGAATGCTGCCAAGTCCTTGAGTCTTGAGGAGCATCTCCATCTTGAAAGACCAGAGCTCATACTCAGGACCTTGCAACTATTCAAACATCTGGAATCATTGTGCTATTTCCATTTTCAAAACTGTTCTTATTGCTTTACTTTCTATTTAACTCTCTAGACTTTTCTCTTTTATTTTCTGGCTTCTGGTCCCATAACCCTTTGCAGGGGAAGAATGGCAGTTCAGTCCCCAAATAGCAAAGCAAAACCAGTTTGGTGAGAAAGAGCAAAGCAAGAGGTCTTGAGACAGTTCTTTAGTATTGAAGAACTACAAGGATTTATTTAAAGAAAGGATTACAAACAAATGTGAAAAAGCATGCAGCTTAATTTCAGCTGTAGCTCATGGCTGAAAAAAGGGACCAAAATAAACAGCCATTTCTAGAGAGACAAAATGGTGACTAACACTGGAAGAACAAAGAGCGGAGGAGTCCAGCAATCCATGACCCTAAAACCACCCAGTGGTCACTATGAGACATTGCAGCCAGGAACTGATGTTGCCAGTTCCAACAATCTCCAACAAGAACAATCTAAAGGCACCCACTGAAACAAAAACTTTACAATCATATGCCTATTGAAAGGTGGACAGTGATGGGGCAAAACACACCTCCCTTGCGAGGCTGTTCCATGTCTTGGGTGCCACAGCAAAAAAAAAGCCCTTCCGTTGGGTAACCTACTTGCTTCACCCATTATGCTGGGGGATCCCATAGAAGAGGTTCCAATGTAGAACAGAGTCAGGCAGTCATGTATGGTGGTGGTGGGTTGTATGTGTGTGTGTGTGTGTGAGATTCCTGAAATATGACAGTTCCTCCTTGAGATCTTCCATTCCCTAGACTTCTGTATCTTTCATTTTTTGTTGCATTAGTATGAAGGAAAGTGGCTAGCATATACGAAAAAATGGAGGGAAGTTTCATTAATTTGGTTCCACAAGTCAACACCTTTGTAAATGATAACAACACTAAAGAGGGATATTATGACTGTTCATATTGAAGTATATCTTCAATTAAGACCACTTTTGTAAGTGAAATGTTGACTCTGGAGAATAAAGCACTGCTGAAACCAACTCAACAAATGTATTGTCTTGATTTCACAGTCCAATACATTCACAGACTTACTGCGTATTGAAGCTGCTTGGTGTGAACTGTAATGAAGTAGCAGTAATGGAACCAAGTCCAAACAGCCAAATAAATAGAAAATGCACAAAATGCATGAAACCGGATATGCAGCACTGTAAAAAGTTCTAAGTCTAGCATTTGGGCTAGAAAAAGTCATTTTAGGCTTCTGTTCCAGGAGGCTGGTGTGGGAGAGGAAAACAGGAAACTGTATTTGTGTTATGTCTCAATTTTCCAAGCTATGGTATCTGGCTGCTTATATCTGCAGGATAAAAAGGTCCTCTGTCACTCACAACTTTGTTTGAAGCAGCCCTTTTTAAATAGTATGCTGTCTTTATTTGTATTCTTGAACATTAGCCTTTCTTCTTTTTCCAAAATAATCATCACTCACACAGCAACTTTCTTTTACCCTTTTTAAAAGCAGATAAAAAGAAGTGGTGATATGGTGTGTATGTGTATGTGTACTTCTTAAATGGAAATGCATAATGAATAGTTTTTGGATGCTGCAGCTGTAAAACATTGTTTGTTTGTTTATAGAATTTGTACCTTCAGTGAAATACTCAAAGGATAGCACACAACTGATAAACACAATAAACAATACAGCTGCTTATCAATGACAATAATGAAATTAAAACTGCTGAAATTGAACAAAATATAAATGAACATCAGGGGAAAGTTAAAAACAAATTCAACTAATGTGTTAAAAGATGGGAAAAATTAATACTATAGGTCTTTGCATGGTATTGAAAGGACATAAGAGGAGGTGCCAGGTGAACTTCTCTGGGAGACCATTCCAGAGAAGGGTGCCACAGCCAAGAAGGCCCTTTCAGCCATTTCCGTCTGCCCAGTTGCAGAGGGTGGGGATACCTGATGAAGGTATCAATGCACAGTTACAAGTGGCAAAGGAGAGTCTTTCAGGTACCCAGCCAGGAACTAAACAATAAATAGAGTTTTAAAGGTAAGCATCAGGACTTCGAATTGTGCTCAGAAATGGACTGTGAAACTGATCCTTTATGGTGTCGGAGATGCAGCTCCTGATGGCATCATCATCATCATCATCATTATTATTATTATTATTATTATTATTATTATTATTTCAATTTCTATACCGCCCTTCCAAAAATAGCTCAGGGCGGTTTAAAAAGAGAAACAATAAATAAATAAGATGGCTCCTTGTCCCCAAAGAGCTCACATTCTAAAACGAAACATAAGATAGACACCAGCAACAGTCACTGGAAGTACTGTGCTGGGGGTAGATAGGGCCAGTTACTCTCCCCCTGCTAAATAAAGAGAATCACCACGGTAAAAGGTGCCTCTTTGCCCAGTTAGCAGGGGCATTGACTCTTAGCACCAGCAACTCTTTTGACCACTGAGGGGTAGAGATGGTCAGGAAGGGCATTCCCTTTTTGTCTGTGCTTTCTCTACTCTACGTCCCCTTTGTTAGAATGATAGTCTTAGATTTCACTCTCTCACCTGAGAGACAGACTTCCTTCTTCTGCCCTATCCATCCCCAGCACAGCATCCCTCCAGTGGCTGTTGCTGGTGTCAATCTTATGTTTCTTTTTTTAGGTTGTGAGCCCTTTGGGGGCAGGGAACCTTCATTCATTCATTCATTCATTCATTCATTCATTTATATCTATGTAAACCACTTAGGGGACTTTTTTTTGAAAAGCGGTATATAAACATTCATTGTATTCTCCCTTTTCCTCTCCCTGTACGTAGCTAGCAATGAGGCATGATAGGTCTTATCTACTTCTCTGATTATGGATTTCCTAAATAAACTACTTTATTTAGACCTCTAACTCCATGTTTCAGACAATATTAGTTAGCAGTGCTCCCTTACCTGTGCCCTTCCACTGTAGTTGGGGAAGATAAAGAAATCTTCCCTCCTGAGCTCTCTAACAATTGGGAAGTGTAATCCCATATAGAACAGGTTGGCCACCACATTCACAGACAGACAAACAACCCACCAGCAGAACTTCTACCTTGTCAGGACTGAGTTTCAGTTTATTGTTCCTCATCCAGGTTATGACTGTTACAGAATCTCTTGCCCATCACTTCTTTGCCACTGGGTTGTCAGTGACTGAGAGCACTGATGGGTTTGTACTGGTGGTGGCCATGGAAGAGGATGAGGAAGCAAGCAGAAGAGGATGAATTTCTGTCCACAGAGTTGGACTAGCTTGGTGCTGCCCATAGATTTGGACTGGCTAGAGGGTGCCAGCAGCTTGTGGTGAAAGGTGAGCTGAGTGGAGGGAGGGTTCCAAATCTACCACTCTCCCAACTTAACTTCTTGAGGCAACTTGCCTTGCCCTGCTGCTGCTAAGGCTGGCCTTGGCTACAGTATCCTAAGTTTTTATTTATTTACTGAGACATTCTTAGGCAGATGTAGATATTAGACTATTGAAAACTATACCTTGAACGTGTGTGTTTATGGCATATAATTGTGTAAACATAACAAAAAGGCAATTTCAGGGTATGTAGTACATTAACATCCCAATTCCAAGATAAAAGGAGTCTAATTATCTATTAGGGATGGGTCCGGACCGGTCAGGAGGCCATTCCAAAGGCCTCCAGACTGTCCGGACCGCTCCGGATCTGGCCAGTTCGGTTTGGATGGGGGGGTTCCTTTAAGGGCGGAGGAGGGTTTACTTACCCCTCCCGCTGCTTTCCCCCCTCCAGCGTGCATATTGTATGTAGTAATTGGGGCGGCAGGATACCTCCCTGCCGCCCCTTCTCCCTCTTCAGTGCAAAAGACTTCACGGAGCCTTTTGCGCATGCGCACGTTGCACACGAGCTTCACGTCTCCCCAACGTGCTTGCGTGCATGTGGCCACGTGTGCGCGCACGTCGGGGAGATGTGAAGCTTGTGCGTGACGTGCACGTGTGCAAAAGGCTCTGTGAAGCCTTTTGCACTGAAGAGGGAGAAGGGGCGGCAGGGAGGTATCCTGCCGCCCCAATTACTGCATACAATATGCGCGCTGGAGGGGGGAAAGCGGTGGGAGGGGTTAGTAAACCCTCCCCCGCCCTTAAAGGAACCCCCGACAAAGTGCCGGACCGCAGCGCTGTGGTTCCGTGCACACCCCTATTATCTATTATGATCTTTCCAGAGAAAGCATGATATAGCCCACATCATGCGATAATAACAGCATTTCCTGTTGTCTTCGCAGAGCTGAGGACAAATGAGAAAGGGGGAGTTAGTTAATATCCCTGCTAACTGGGCAAAGAGGCACCTTTTACCGTGGTGATTCTCTTTATTTAGCAGGGGGAGAGTAACTGGCCCTATCCACCCCCAGCACAGTACCTCCAGTGACTGTTGCTGGTGTCTTATGTTTCGTTTTAGATTGTGAGCCCTTTGGGGACAGGGAGCCATCTTATTTATTTGTTATTTCTCTGTGTAAACCGCCCTGAGCCATTTTTGGAAGGGCGGTATAGAAATCAAATAAATAAATAAATAAATAAATAATAAGCAGAAGGGAAACATTCTGGAAACAGGTGGCTATTTTGCTAGGTTCCATCCTGTTTTGAACCAGATAGATTGATACATTTCTTCACTGGCCACAGATTGTGTTGTTTAAAATAGCTTTGCCCAGATGCTAGGCAATGATAACTTCTGGGTATTAGAATGAATTGACATATGCAAATGAGCAAAGGAATTCCCTGAGAGACAAAGCCATTCTAAACCTTCCAGGAAGCCACATTACTAGCTCTAACAGCTATAACTAATTTATTACATGACATTCCATTTGCAGACTCGGAGCACAGAAATGTAAAGGTTCAGATGCTCTATAACGTATGGAAGGTTACTGCATATCCAGTGGGTCAATAAGTGTGTCGCCCTTTTCTCTCTAGTAATATTAATCTGCATGGCATTTGAAAGCAGCTGCTTCTTAAGCTTTTATGAATGTTAAAAGATCTCACATTTGGGTGCACATGACTGGTTCAGAAACTGAGAAAGTGGGAGAAAGCTTCTCTGTGCCAAAACTCTCTCAGGTTTGAGTGTCACCTCCAAAAATGCATTGCGGTTTATTACCACCATGTTATATAGGGTTGTCATGACATCTTCTGTGCTTTCTTTAGATTTCATTGCTAGTATCTCATTTTTACTGCATTGATAAAAATTCAGCTTCAGATTTCACCCAACACAAAGGGAAGTAATGGTTGGTTAATGGAACAGATTAAGACCCATAAGCTAAGATCAACCATTTCAGTGAAGTTGCATCCTTTTAAATAAGTTCAAAGAACAGATTTTTAAAATGATTGTTAGTGCAAGGCAATCTTGATATAATGCTGTTGCGGTAATTCATTTCTTGGTTGCTGTTGGCTCAAGATGTCTTGGCATCTGAAGGCCTGGCTACATGTTACACACAAACACAGGCAACCGAAACCCAAGAGCGTCTTTTTAAAAGAAAGCTGATTTGAGAAGGGGTAATTTGGAATTGAGAGGAGGGCAAGGAGATGCTTAGCACTACCCCTGATGGTTGTATCTCTCCCCCAGATCACCCTCAAACTGCATTCCTACTCTTAGGGTTCCAAATGTGTGTCTGCTCTTACAAATATGGGCTTGGAACCCCATGGGGGAGAAACCGACTTGGGGGGAGTTGTGGTGGAGAATTGGCGCATGGAAAAAGAGTTAATTGCCCATCAATACTTTGCAAAGTATTTTTTTTCTTGGGGGAAATTGGTTGTTGATATTCAGTTACATGTGTTGAGGTGTAACACATAAGTAGACACTAAGGCAGAAGATGTAAATATCTCCCTACAATCCACACAATCGAAAAAGAAGATGATAATACAGTACATTTCATAACTGGCAGTTTGTTTCCCTTTAACGTTAATCCAACATTTCGTTAATATTGCCAGGCAGACTCCCCACATGCGTGGAATGCTGGTGACTGATTTTGAAAGCACTGAATCAGTGTTGCTGCCTAATTCTTAAAATTAGGCCTTTCTGGACATGCCAAGTCAAGTTAGATCCAAATCCAGCTTCCCTAAGAACTGCAGTGTTTGGATTTGGTGTCTGGTTCAGCATATACAATTAAATATGTCAGTGATGTGTATCAATTAAAGAGGATAGTTATGGATAGTTTGGGATAGTTGTAGGGTTTTAAGTTCATTCCACATGTGTAAAACCTGCCAAATAGAGATTTCTGACGGGACACTTCAAAGTTTCTTCAGCCCCCTTTTTGAATGTTGTAAGCAGAAAAATCCTTTTGAATCACTGAAATGAAGTGGGTCAATCTGGAGGCCAAAGCATTACACAGCCCTAGTCAGTAGAGCTATTTCAAAAGGCAAACAATATGGAACATAGGAACACAGGAACATAGGAAGCTGCCATATACTGAGTCAGACCATTGGTCCATATAGCTCAGTATTGCCTACACAGACTGACAGTGGCTTCTCCAAGGTTGCAGACAGGAATCTCTCTTAGCCCTATCTTGGAGAAGCCAGGGAGGAAACTTGAAACCTTCTGCTCTTCCCAGAGCGGCGGCTCCATCCCCTGAGGGGAATATCTTACAGTGCTCACACTTCTAGTCTCCCATTCATATGCAACCAGGGCAGACCCTGCTTAGCTAAGGGGACAGGTCATGCTTGCTACCACAAGACCAGCTCTCCTCTCCTTATGGTTTAAAAAATAAAAATAACGGGGGAGTGGAAGATCATAATAGTGATAGAACTGGTGTGTGTGTAAAAACTGTGAAGAGCAATCACTGAAAAAGTCGAACTTAGGTGTGGAAGTTGTGTGTGGGGAGGTGCCCTTGGGAGCCAGCCTTCCCATATGTCACTACCTACATAGAAAACCGCTCCTCTTCAGATTCACATAGGTTGTGCTATCTATTGAAAGATCAGTACATGCACAGAGGAGATTTCCAAGGCAATGTAGAGACTGCCTTTATTTATTTATTTATTTTATTTTATTTTATTTTATTTTATTTTATTTTATTTTATTTTATTTTATTTTATTTTATTTTATTTCTATACTGCCCTTCCAAAAATGGCTCAGGGCGGTTTACACAGATAAATAATAAATAAATAAGATGGATCCCTGTCCCCAAAGGGCTCACAATCTAAAAAGAAACATCAGATAGACACCAGCAACAGTCACTGGAGGTACTGTGCTGGGGGTGGATAGGGCCAGTTACTCTCCCCCTGCTAAATAAAGAGAACCACCACATTAAAAGGTGCCTCTTTGCCAAGTTAGCAGGGGTATATGCAGTGTCTGAGGCAGCAGAGGGCAGCAAGAGGCAAAGAAGAAGGTCAAGATCTATATTCTAATTTTGGATTCGAAATATTGGCCACAATCCAATACACAGTTAAGTGTACTTAAACCCATCAAAATAAATAGGCATAAGCATGTTTAACTCTGTGCTGTATTGAGTCCAGCAGCTTTCAATAGAACAATACATATTCCATAAAACATTTAAACATAAATCATCTTCTTCCTCAGATCGAACTGAATCAGACTGGAGGGGTAGACGCTAATATTACATGGTTCCTAGGTACTATAGTCTAGAGCATGGATTCTTAATGTTGGGTCCCCAGATGTTATTGGACTTCAGCTCCCATAAGCCCCAGGCCCAGTGGCTTTTGGTTGGGGATTATGGGAGTTGAAGTCCAATAACATCTGGGGACCCAACGTTGAGAATCCCTGGTCTAGAGCAGTGTTTCTCAACCTTTTTGGAGTCAAGGACCGCTAAATTCCTCCTGCAGAGTTTCAAGGACCGCTACATTCTTCATGCGCGGTTTCCCAGACCAGCAGTTAGTAAAGGGGTTTCAAGTTTAAGTTTATCTATCTATCTATCTATCTATCTATCTATCTATCTATCTATCTATCTATCTATCTATCAGACTTCTATACTGCCCAAATCTTGTATCTCTGGGCAGTTTACAATTAAAATAATATAAGCATTAAAATAATTAAATTTGCAATCTTTTGCAAACATGGAATATTAGGGGTTCTCAACCTTGGGTTCCCAGATGTGGGTGGACTTAAACTCCCATAACCCCCAATCACAATGGCATTTGGCCATTATGGCTGGGGATTATAGGAGTTGAAGTCCACCCACATCTGGGGACCCAAGGTTGAGAACCCCTGAATCCAAAAGCCTGGGTGAACAAATATGTCTCCAGTATGTGCGGGGTGGGGGTGCTTGTGATTACTCAATGGAGAGGGGATGTTGGGCCATTAGAAAAATTCAAAAACTACAAAACCAACATACAAGCAAGCTTTTGAATTCCCCAAAACTCTTCATCAGGCTGGATGTCAAGCAAAGCAAAAAGGAGGTGAGGACAGGAGAGCTGGGCAAGTTGTCAGTAGAACCTGAAGTCTACAGTTTAACCCTCTCTTGATGGAGGTGGAGTTTTAGCCGGAGTTCTGTAGTCGCAGGGCCGGATCCAGACCATGTTAGTCAGGACCACCCACTCAAATTAATTTAGTCATCTCTAATTTGTGTCAATGCTGCTTGGTCATGATCACCTGGCTTGATCTGAATCCTGCTCTTAATTGTGCACTTTGTGAGGTGGACCTAATGAAACCCACGCAGCTTCTCCAAAACTCCTTAAAAACAGTTACGTGGCAGGTGCTGGGAATGGTTTTTTTTAATGGTGAAAGAAAACGTAAAGAAGAGTGGTGGGGACCTGGTGTTAAAGGGAAGGGGGCAATTCTGAGATGGCGGGGGGTGTTGTAGTACAATGCGGGGTGTTGTAGTGGTGGATGGCTCATCTTCCTCACTGGGGAGACAAGGCACTGTTCAGGGTGGGCTTGGAAGGTCGCCTGGGTCCAAGAGCTGCTACCGCTGTGCTTGCGCACCAGAGTGTAGCAGGTGTTCCCCCATTTTCTCTTGCAATGCACGCTTCTGTGCCCCCTCCCAACTCCCTTGAATGCGCCAATCACACCATCCTGCCTTTGGGGCCACGCAGCTCACGTGGTCCCACATGCTGCCCGTACGTCGCTGTGAGGCAAGCCAAGGCAGCCCTTCTCCCTCCCTCCACTGCTTAGCCTTCACTGCGGCGTGATCCCGTCCAGAGGTTGTCCCCCCCGCCCGGCGAGGTCATAAAGGGGACTGCCATCTTCCACCGGCGGTGCAGACCAGGAGGTTATAGGGGGCCGAGGGACCACAACGCCCCACCAATGCAAGAGGGAAATGGTGTTCCCTCTCAAGGTGCCTTGGCCGCAACAGGCAGCTGGTTTTAAATCGGTTGGGATCGGACACGAACCGCGCTGGGCATCAAATCCCCAGGATCACTTTATTCCAGTGCCATTCATCCAATGACCCTTTTGCATGAATGCACAAAATGGTCTCTTGCCTCTCCCCCGCACCACGCCACCTCCCTCCACCACTTAGCCCTCCTTGGTACGTGTGCTTGCTCCCCCTCCCCGAGGAAGGTCCACTTGCACTCCCTTTCTGTAAAGCCCGAGCCAAGGCGGCACTCCTCTCTCCCTCCACCGCTTAGCCCTCACCATGGCATGATCCCAGCCAGAGGTTCCACCACCTGGCGAGGTCACAAAGGGGACCGCAGACCAGGTGGTTACAGGGGGCCGAGGGACCACAACACCCCACCGATGCAAGAGGGAAACAGAGTTTCCGCTCAAGGCGCCTCGGGCGCAACAGGCAGCTGGGTTTCAATCAATCAACCTTTGGCTGCAAATAATGAGCATGCAAGAACCAGCAGCCCTTCAAGTGGCACCCACTGCCATACCTTTTCCTCGATGCCCCCACACCGCATACAGTTTGAAGTTGTAAAGATAAAGATAGCTGTAGGAAGATCTCAGCAGCACGTGGCGGAAAGGCAGAAGCAGGGTCCCGTGCCTCCATGATACTCCTCCTTTCCCTCATCCGTGCCATGTGCAAAATTGAGGAAGTGAGTGCCTTGATTGCAGTTGTTTGTGGGGGGGTTGACTCCCAGTCAGGGACTGGCACTCAACCCTTCAGGGACCGGCAGCGGTCCAGGGACCGGTGGTTGAGAAACTGTGGTCTAGAGGATGTTAGGATTAACTTTAGGCCAGCTAATTATCTCACCAACTTCATAATCCCCAAACACTGGATGGCATTTACAATGGAACATTTGAATGTTCTACCCTTGGGTTTGCTTGAGGTAGTACAGGAACATTCTGCTCCTTAAACCCACATGCCCTTGCAAAGAAAGTGAAATCAAAATGGTGGATCATGTTATTTTGCATTGTTTTTTTGCCAAGACATCCATTACAGTTTTATTTTGCCCTTTTTAGAGAATTTGCCAAGCTGGTCTGTGGAATTTTCTGTTTCTTTCCTCCTTTCTGATCAGAACCCTACCATAATGTAGGTAGGTTCTTAGCCTGTAGTATCCAGCAATAGCTTACTAAAAGTAATTAATCCCATGTGCTAGGGCTGAATATTAAAAATTATTTTTAATGTGTACTGAATTTATGCTATGTATCTTTCTTGCATTCTATGTAATTTAGCTGCTCTTTGACCATAATAAAATTCAATCAATCATCATGTCATATGATTCTAGATATCACCATTAATATAATGCTAACATGGAGCTTCATGAATTGTATTTATTGTTTCTAACAGAATCAAGACCTGGGAAACAAATGGTTAGAAAACAAACCTTTTGAATTAAAAATATTTGTAATTTGATTGCTAAGACCTCATATTCCATCGTGTCATCCTTGTCATTTTAATCTTTTTTTAACCTTACTAGCTGAACCCGCACAGAGCATCTGTGCGGTAGTTCACTTCCTTTTTGGGGTTAGTTGAGAGAATTTGTTTGGCTGGTCCTCCCACAGCTCTATCACTCGCTCTGTCCCCCCCACAACAGCTCTCTTGCTCTCTCTGCCCCCCCCACACCGCGTCTCTCACTCGCTCTGTCTCCCCCCGCGCCTCTCTCGCTTGCTCTGTCTCTCCCCCGCGCCTCTCTCGCTCGTGCTCTCTCTCCCCTGCGCCTCTCTCGCTCACTCTGTCTCCCCCTCCCTGTGCACCTCTCTCGCTCGCTCTGTCTCTCCTCCATGCCTTTCTTGCTCTCTGTCTCTCCCCCCACGCGCCTCTCTCGCTAGCTCTGTCTCTTCCCCCGTGCACCTCTCTCGCTCACTCTGTCTCTCCCCCCGTGCGCCTCTCTCACGCACTCTGTCTCCCCCGCCACCTGCCTCTCTCAATCGCTAGAGTCTGCGGCCACCACCGGTCGCCAGGCCAGGCCCACCAGCGTGGGCCGGCCAATTCTCCTACTTCCCTCCCCCCAAGCCTTCTGGCTCAGTCCCCTCCCCTCCAAGCCTTCTGCCCCAGCTTGCTCCCTCCTACGTTTCCCCCCTTCTCTCTCTCTTTTTCTCTTTCTCATTCGTGCTCCCCCCCCCCCGCCTCCGCTTTTTAGCCTGCTTGTGTTTTCCCTGCTGGCCGTTGCCGCATCCTCCTTCCTCCAGTCCCTGGTGTCGGGCCGCCAAACGTTCAGCCAGCTCCTTCCTGCAGCCCTCCCTCTAGAAAGCATCTTCCGAAGTGGCTGGTTGGCCACGTAGGGAAGTGGCCATTTGGGGAGGAAAAGAAAGGAAGGAAAGCGGGCAAGTGGAGAGGAGAACTGAACGGACTGGGGCAGAAGGGAGGGAAGAGAAAGTGGGGGAGCCTGGCTGGGCAGAGACAAACAGTTGGCCGCTTCGGAAGATGCTTTCTAGAGGGAGGGCTGCCAACTGTTTGTCTCTGCCCAGCCAGGCTCCCCCACTTTCTCTTCCCTCCCTTCTGCCCCAGTCCGTTCAGTTCTCCTCTCCACTTGCCCGCTTTCCTTCCTTTCTTTTCCTCCCCAAACGGCCACTTCCCTATGTGGCTGCCCAGCCAATCCGCTGTGTTGCCGGGACGCATCCCCACAGAGGCACGTCTACGAGAATTAATATAATAGATTATGCAAAAGGAATGATGTGATTTCATATTGGATTAGGAAATGCAATTAAGTCGCTAAGGAGAAGTTAGACAAAAGGTTAATAGAAAGGAAAATATCCTGATTCACATATTTTCAGGTTAGGAACTTAACAGTAAATTTGAAAACATTTAAGAAATTAAATAGAACACAAATGAATTTTGAAAAACTTATCTAAATAATAATTTCTCTTCCAAAGGACCCAATCTCTTGAGATCTAATCTCTGTAAACTATTAAATTCATTGAGGTAGAACTGAAAAAGCTATAACTACATGAAAAAGTGGAAGGACGCTTTCCAATTTACACGCTACAACATTGTCACTACTGTCCACTAAGTGTGCTTCTGTACTGCCTGTGTTTCGACATCGCAGTCCCTGAGCTGTCAGCAAGCTGCTGTTCACATTTCCGATGCCTTCTTTCAGATTGTATCCTTGTGTTTTAGTCCTACAACGTTGCATGTGCATTGCAAAAACACAGCTGTATTTTCCCGTTGTAGGAGGGTTGCACAAATTTACATTTTCAAAATGATCCTGCCAAGCGAAAGCACTTTACTGCTGAACATCGTGTAATCTGGAAAGCACCAAGGTGGATTTAGATACAGTTCTGGGACTAGAATGTTGGAAAAAGAGAATCAGTGCCTCAAGTCACAATATTTGGATATTAAGGAACTAAATGTGAAGCTGAACTAAATGATTAGGTGGTATAGAACACCACTCTGACTGCCACACATGTTCAATAATTATTCATCTTTATGTTGGAGAAAAAGCAAAGATACTGGGTCATATACCCATATGTGGTATAATTGTCAGAGGATAAAAAAATTCTGGTTAAGAGTTCTCTAACAGATGAAATCTATAACCAGTATTCAGTCACACCTGGGTTCAAAGCTAATTGTATTAGATTTTATTAAACTACTTAGATGATCCAAAATTGGTAGTATAATGTTTGATTTTTACATCTAATAGGAACATCAAAACTTGTCATTGTGTAGACCTGGAAAACTTTAATCTTTGTAGAATTTTTGAAGATAAAATCATGCCCTGATTTTTCACCGTCTCTGTAACACAACATTAAAATGACAGTTTATTGTTAAATACTTTGAAATGACTTAGTGTTAAATGCTTTGTTTTAGATTTATTTATTTTTCAAAAGGAACATCATATATATGACTTTTTAAAAGGAACATTACATTTAAGAACTGAATCTTGTAATCATGACCTTTGAAAGACCCTGAACATCTTCAAGGTGAAAATAATGATTTCAGTGAGTGCACACAGTCCCAAAAAGGCCGCCTTCAGATGTCACGGGGAACCTGAGGCAAACTCACCTCAGGTTAGCCCCCCATGATGCCCAAATTATTGGAACCGTGGTTTCCAGATCCAACAGCAATTCCGATTCGTCATACATCATGTCAGAGGTAAGAGAAATGGCATGAGGTAGGGGTGAAGAGAGAGGGAATTCCAGACATAGGAGGCAGCAAGGGAGAAAGGGTGGCATTATGTAAGGAAGCAGAAGACCTTCAGCTGGCTGCAGGAGTGGACTGGAGCAACAACAGTAAGGGATGGACAGGGATATATTGGAATATGAGGGCAGAGCGATAAAGAAGACAAGGTAATAGAGGGCTTTTTGGAAAGTGAGGTAAGAAGTTTGTGCTGGATAAGAGAGAAGAGAGGAAGCCAGTGAAGGGATTGTACTGTCTTCCTGTAACTATTGCATTGTTGTTAGTTAATATGGACTAAACACTGCGTTCGGTATCATGACTAATATAGGGCAGGTTCAGCTGAACATCCTCCTCTAGACGTGAGGATGATGAGACAGCAGCGAGAACATGCTTGCCACAATGTCACTAAGGGATGTATTGATGCAATCTTGGCACATTGCATGTGAGAGATGATCAACCAAATTGTCCCTCTGGGGTGTGGACAAAACCAGGTTACCTGGTTCAGTTTTGTCCACCCTGAACATACCCCCAGCTCATCTCTAATTCGAGCCAGTTCAGGGGTTCTAAGTTGGAATCTATATCTATATCTATATCTATATCTATATCTATATCTATATTTATAAACACTCACTGCTGGGTCCGGGTTGGCAGCTGTGTGTGTGGGTTTCTGCCATCTCCCCCTCCCTGCCAGCCTTCTTCCTTTCTAAAAAGGGCTGGTTCGGCCCATTTTCGGGCTGTTCCGGCCCTTCCTCTAGTGGCAGTGGCCATTTTGGAGGCTGCCACGCATGCCCAATGGGCTTTTGCATGGCCTGGGTCTTTTTAGAAAGGGGGCTGGCTGGCAGGGGGATGGGGAGATATCAGAGACTACTTATGGCCACTGCTGCCGATGGGGGAGCAGTGGCCATATCACGATGGGGGAGCAGTGACCTTGTATCTAGGTTTATAAATCTCTCCCTTTCTCTAATCAGGTTGCTTGTAGTATCTGAGTCAAAGCAAATGCCACTGCTGCATTTCTCAGACTTTGCTTCCAGAACTTTATCTGTTCTTGCAAGATATATCCGTTGCTTATTAGCTTTAATCTCTGATTGCTTGTAAATTCTGTACTCTGTGTTCCCAGACGACTCAGTCTCTTTGCAACTTTGTTTTGCTTGCCTTTTGTCTGCAAACTCTTTATTCTTGGGACACTTATTCTGCAAGTGTTTGGGCCTTCCACATATAAAGCATTTATTATTTCTTTTCAAGGTTCTAAATGCATTTCCTTCACTTTCCTTTGGTTGCCTCTCATCCCTTCTGTGCAAATCAAAGTCCTCTAGACGGTTAATTACAAATTGTAAGTCTGCATCCTCCTTGACTTCCAAGGCACTAGTCACAATATAAAAGTAATGTGGCAAACTATTCAACAGCAGTCCTATCAAAACTGCATCTGGCATGATTATTTCTTGAGTTTGCAGTTGCCTAGATATTTCTAACATTTCATTAATGTGCTCGGACAGACTTTCTCCTTCTCTAAGTCTTTTATTGCTCAGTTTTCTTACTAGACACACTTTGGAGACCACATATTTTTATATAATCCCTTCAGCGTTTCCCACATATTATTTGCATTTTCTGTGTCTCTTAGATGCACTAAGATTGGGTCACTCACTGCCAAGCAAATCATTCCTGATGCTTTTTCATCTGCTATGTCCCATTCTTTTTGCCCCTTTCCTGCATCTGCAGGATGCTGGGTGTGCAGAATGCTGCCAAGTCCTTGAGTCTTGAGGAGCATCTCCATCTTGAAAGACCAGAGCTCATACTCAGGACCTTGCAACTATTCAAACATCTGGAATCATTGTGCTATTTCCATTTTCAAAACTGTTCTTATTGCTTTACTTTCTATTTAACTCTCTAGACTTTTCTCTTTTATTTTCTGGCTTCTGGTCCCATAACCCTTTGCAGGGGAAGAATGGCAGTTCAGTCCCCAAATAGCAAAGCAAAACCAGTTTGGTGAGAAAGAGCAAAGCAAGAGGTCTTGAGACAGTTCTTTAGTATTGAAGAACTACAAGGATTTATTTAAAGAAAGGATTACAAACAAATGTGAAAAAGCATGCAGCTTAATTTCAGCTGTAGCTCATGGCTGAAAAAAGGGACCAAAATAAACAGCCATTTCTAGAGAGACAAAATGGTGACTAACACTGGAAGAACAAAGAGCGGAGGAGTCCAGCAATCCATGACCCTAAAACCACCCAGTGGTCACTATGAGACATTGCAGCCAGGAACTGATGTTGCCAGTTCCAACAATCTCCAACAAGAACAATCTAAAGGCACCCACTGAAACAAAAACTTTACAATCATATGCCTATTGAAAGGTGGACAGTGATGGGGCAAAACACACCTCCCTTGCGAGGCTGTTCCATGTCTTGGGTGCCACAGCAAAAAAAAAGCCCTTCCGTTGGGTAACCTACTTGCTTCACCCATTATGCTGGGGGATCCCATAGAAGAGGTTCCAATGTAGAACAGAGTCAGGCAGTCATGTATGGTGGTGGTGGGTTGTATGTGTGTGTGTGTGTGTGAGATTCCTGAAATATGACAGTTCCTCCTTGAGATCTTCCATTCCCTAGACTTCTGTATCTTTCATTTTTTGTTGCATTAGTATGAAGGAAAGTGGCTAGCATATACGAAAAAATGGAGGGAAGTTTCATTAATTTGGTTCCACAAGTCAACACCTTTGTAAATGATAACAACACTAAAGAGGGATATTATGACTGTTCATATTGAAGTATATCTTCAATTAAGACCACTTTTGTAAGTGAAATGTTGACTCTGGAGAATAAAGCACTGCTGAAACCAACTCAACAAATGTATTGTCTTGATTTCACAGTCCAATACATTCACAGACTTACTGCGTATTGAAGCTGCTTGGTGTGAACTGTAATGAAGTAGCAGTAATGGAACCAAGTCCAAACAGCCAAATAAATAGAAAATGCACAAAATGCATGAAACCGGATATGCAGCACTGTAAAAAGTTCTAAGTCTAGCATTTGGGCTAGAAAAAGTCATTTTAGGCTTCTGTTCCAGGAGGCTGGTGTGGGAGAGGAAAACAGGAAACTGTATTTGTGTTATGTCTCAATTTTCCAAGCTATGGTATCTGGCTGCTTATATCTGCAGGATAAAAAGGTCCTCTGTCACTCACAACTTTGTTTGAAGCAGCCCTTTTTAAATAGTATGCTGTCTTTATTTGTATTCTTGAACATTAGCCTTTCTTCTTTTTCCAAAATAATCATCACTCACACAGCAACTTTCTTTTACCCTTTTTAAAAGCAGATAAAAAGAAGTGGTGATATGGTGTGTATGTGTATGTGTACTTCTTAAATGGAAATGCATAATGAATAGTTTTTGGATGCTGCAGCTGTAAAACATTGTTTGTTTGTTTATAGAATTTGTACCTTCAGTGAAATACTCAAAGGATAGCACACAACTGATAAACACAATAAACAATACAGCTGCTTATCAATGACAATAATGAAATTAAAACTGCTGAAATTGAACAAAATATAAATGAACATCAGGGGAAAGTTAAAAACAAATTCAACTAATGTGTTAAAAGATGGGAAAAATTAATACTATAGGTCTTTGCATGGTATTGAAAGGACATAAGAGGAGGTGCCAGGTGAACTTCTCTGGGAGACCATTCCAGAGAAGGGTGCCACAGCCAAGAAGGCCCTTTCAGCCATTTCCGTCTGCCCAGTTGCAGAGGGTGGGGATACCTGATGAAGGTATCAATGCACAGTTACAAGTGGCAAAGGAGAGTCTTTCAGGTACCCAGCCAGGAACTAAACAATAAATAGAGTTTTAAAGGTAAGCATCAGGACTTCGAATTGTGCTCAGAAATGGACTGTGAAACTGATCCTTTATGGTGTCGGAGATGCAGCTCCTGATGGCATCATCATCATCATCATCATCATCATCATCATTATTATTATTATTATTATTATTATTATTTCAATTTCTATACCGCCCTTCCAAAAATAGCTCAGGGCGGTTTAAAAAGAGAAACAATAAATAAATAAGATGGCTCCTTGTCCCCAAAGAGCTCACATTCTAAAACGAAACATAAGATAGACACCAGCAACAGTCACTGGAAGTACTGTGCTGGGGGTAGATAGGGCCAGTTACTCTCCCCCTGCTAAATAAAGAGAATCACCACGGTAAAAGGTGCCTCTTTGCCCAGTTAGCAGGGGCATTGACTCTTAGCACCAGCAACTCTTTTGACCACTGAGGGGTAGAGATGGTCAGGAAGGGCATTCCCTTTTTGTCTGTGCTTTCTCTACTCTACGTCCCCTTTGTTAGAATGATAGTCTTAGATTTCACTCTCTCACCTGAGAGACAGACTTCCTTCTTCTGCCCTATCCATCCCCAGCACAGCATCCCTCCAGTGGCTGTTGCTGGTGTCAATCTTATGTTTCTTTTTTTAGGTTGTGAGCCCTTTGGGGGCAGGGAACCTTCATTCATTCATTCATTCATTCATTCATTCATTTATATCTATGTAAACCACTTAGGGGACTTTTTTTTGAAAAGCGGTATATAAACATTCATTGTATTCTCCCTTTTCCTCTCCCTGTACGTAGCTAGCAATGAGGCATGATAGGTCTTATCTACTTCTCTGATTATGGATTTCCTAAATAAACTACTTTATTTAGACCTCTAACTCCATGTTTCAGACAATATTAGTTAGCAGTGCTCCCTTACCTGTGCCCTTCCACTGTAGTTGGGGAAGATAAAGAAATCTTCCCTCCTGAGCTCTCTAACAATTGGGAAGTGTAATCCCATATAGAACAGGTTGGCCACCACATTCACAGACAGACAAACAACCCACCAGCAGAACTTCTACCTTGTCAGGACTGAGTTTCAGTTTATTGTTCCTCATCCAGGTTATGACTGTTACAGAATCTCTTGCCCATCACTTCTTTGCCACTGGGTTGTCAGTGACTGAGAGCACTGATGGGTTTGTACTGGTGGTGGCCATGGAAGAGGATGAGGAAGCAAGCAGAAGAGGATGAATTTCTGTCCACAGAGTTGGACTAGCTTGGTGCTGCCCATAGATTTGGACTGGCTAGAGGGTGCCAGCAGCTTGTGGTGAAAGGTGAGCTGAGTGGAGGGAGGGTTCCAAATCTACCACTCTCCCAACTTAACTTCTTGAGGCAACTTGCCTTGCCCTGCTGCTGCTAAGGCTGGCCTTGGCTACAGTATCCTAAGTTTTTATTTATTTACTGAGACATTCTTAGGCAGATGTAGATATTAGACTATTGAAAACTATACCTTGAACGTGTGTGTTTATGGCATATAATTGTGTAAACATAACAAAAAGGCAATTTCAGGGTATGTAGTACATTAACATCCCAATTCCAAGATAAAAGGAGTCTAATTATCTATTAGGGATGGGTCCGGACCGGTCAGGAGGCCATTCCAAAGGCCTCCAGACTGTCCGGACCGCTCCGGATCTGGCCAGTTCGGTTTGGATGGGGGGGTTCCTTTAAGGGCGGAGGAGGGTTTACTTACCCCTCCCGCTGCTTTCCCCCCTCCAGCGTGCATATTGTATGTAGTAATTGGGGCGGCAGGATACCTCCCTGCCGCCCCTTCTCCCTCTTCAGTGCAAAAGACTTCACGGAGCCTTTTGCGCATGCGCACGTTGCACACGAGCTTCACGTCTCCCCAACGTGCTTGCGTGCATGTGGCCACGTGTGCGCGCACGTCGGGGAGATGTGAAGCTTGTGCGTGACGTGCACGTGTGCAAAAGGCTCTGTGAAGCCTTTTGCACTGAAGAGGGAGAAGGGGCGGCAGGGAGGTATCCTGCCGCCCCAATTACTGCATACAATATGCGCGCTGGAGGGGGGAAAGCGGTGGGAGGGGTTAGTAAACCCTCCCCCGCCCTTAAAGGAACCCCCGACAAAGTGCCGGACCGCAGCGCTGTGGTTCCGTGCACACCCCTATTATCTATTATGATCTTTCCAGAGAAAGCATGATATAGCCCACATCATGCGATAATAACAGCATTTCCTGTTGTCTTCGCAGAGCTGAGGACAAATGAGAAAGGGGGAGTTAGTTAATATCCCTGCTAACTGGGCAAAGAGGCACCTTTTACCGTGGTGATTCTCTTTATTTAGCAGGGGGAGAGTAACTGGCCCTATCCACCCCCAGCACAGTACCTCCAGTGACTGTTGCTGGTGTCTTATGTTTCGTTTTAGATTGTGAGCCCTTTGGGGACAGGGAGCCATCTTATTTATTTGTTATTTCTCTGTGTAAACCGCCCTGAGCCATTTTTGGAAGGGCGGTATAGAAATCAAATAAATAAATAAATAAATAAATAATAAGCAGAAGGGAAACATTCTGGAAACAGGTGGCTATTTTGCTAGGTTCCATCCTGTTTTGAACCAGATAGATTGATACATTTCTTCACTGGCCACAGATTGTGTTGTTTAAAGTAGCTTTGCCCAGATGCTAGGCAATGATAACTTCTGGGTATTAGAATGAATTGACATATGCAAATGAGCAAAGGAATTCCCTGAGAGACAAAGCCATTCTAAACCTTCCAGGAAGCCACATTACTAGCTCTAACAGCTATAACTAATTTATTACATGACATTCCATTTGCAGACTCGGAGCACAGAAATGTAAAGGTTCAGATGCTCTATAACGTATGGAAGGTTACTGCATATCCAGTGGGTCAATAAGTGTGTCGCCCTTTTCTCTCTAGTAATATTAATCTGCATGGCATTTGAAAGCAGCTGCTTCTTAAGCTTTTATGAATGTTAAAAGATCTCACATTTGGGTGCACATGACTGGTTCAGAAACTGAGAAAGTGGGAGAAAGCTTCTCTGTGCCAAAACTCTCTCAGGTTTGAGTGTCACCTCCAAAAATGCATTGCGGTTTATTACCACCATGTTATATAGGGTTGTCATGACATCTTCTGTGCTTTCTTTAGATTTCATTGCTAGTATCTCATTTTTACTGCATTGATAAAAATTCAGCTTCAGATTTCACCCAACACAAAGGGAAGTAATGGTTGGTTAATGGAACAGATTAAGACCCATAAGCTAAGATCAACCATTTCAGTGAAGTTGCATCCTTTTAAATAAGTTCAAAGAACAGATTTTTAAAATGATTGTTAGTGCAAGGCAATCTTGATATAATGCTGTTGCGGTAATTCATTTCTTGGTTGCTGTTGGCTCAAGATGTCTTGGCATCTGAAGGCCTGGCTACATGTTACACACAAACACAGGCAACCGAAACCCAAGAGCGTCTTTTTAAAAGAAAGCTGATTTGAGAAGGGGTAATTTGGAATTGAGAGGAGGGCAAGGAGATGCTTAGCACTACCCCTGATGGTTGTATCTCTCCCCCAGATCACCCTCAAACTGCATTCCTACTCTTAGGGTTCCAAATGTGTGTCTGCTCTTACAAATATGGGCTTGGAACCCCATGGGGGAGAAACCGACTTGGGGGGAGTTGTGGTGGAGAATTGGCGCATGGAAAAAGAGTTAATTGCCCATCAATACTTTGCAAAGTATTTTTTTTCTTGGGGGAAATTGGTTGTTGATATTCAGTTACATGTGTTGAGGTGTAACACATAAGTAGACACTAAGGCAGAAGATGTAAATATCTCCCTACAATCCACACAATCGAAAAAGAAGATGATAATACAGTACATTTCATAACTGGCAGTTTGTTTCCCTTTAACGTTAATCCAACATTTCGTTAATATTGCCAGGCAGACTCCCCACATGCGTGGAATGCTGGTGACTGATTTTGAAAGCACTGAATCAGTGTTGCTGCCTAATTCTTAAAATTAGGCCTTTCTGGACATGCCAAGTCAAGTTAGATCCAAATCCAGCTTCCCTAAGAACTGCAGTGTTTGGATTTGGTGTCTGGTTCAGCATATACAATTAAATATGTCAGTGATGTGTATCAATTAAAGAGGATAGTTATGGATAGTTTGGGATAGTTGTAGGGTTTTAAGTTCATTCCACATGTGTAAAACCTGCCAAATAGAGATTTCTGACGGGACACTTCAAAGTTTCTTCAGCCCCCTTTTTGAATGTTGTAAGCAGAAAAATCCTTTTGAATCACTGAAATGAAGTGGGTCAATCTGGAGGCCAAAGCATTACACAGCCCTAGTCAGTAGAGCTATTTCAAAAGGCAAACAATATGGAACATAGGAACACAGGAACATAGGAAGCTGCCATATACTGAGTCAGACCATTGGTCCATATAGCTCAGTATTGCCTACACAGACTGACAGTGGCTTCTCCAAGGTTGCAGACAGGAATCTCTCTTAGCCCTATCTTGGAGAAGCCAGGGAGGAAACTTGAAACCTTCTGCTCTTCCCAGAGCGGCGGCTCCATCCCCTGAGGGGAATATCTTACAGTGCTCACACTTCTAGTCTCCCATTCATATGCAACCAGGGCAGACCCTGCTTAGCTAAGGGGACAGGTCATGCTTGCTACCACAAGACCAGCTCTCCTCTCCTTATGGTTTAAAAAATAAAAATAACGGGGGAGTGGAAGATCATAATAGTGATAGAACTGGTGTGTGTGTAAAAACTGTGAAGAGCAATCACTGAAAAAGTCGAACTTAGGTGTGGAAGTTGTGTGTGGGGAGGTGCCCTTGGGAGCCAGCCTTCCCATATGTCACTACCTACATAGAAAACCGCTCCTCTTCAGATTCACATAGGTTGTGCTATCTATTGAAAGATCAGTACATGCACAGAGGAGATTTCCAAGGCAATGTAGAGACTGCCTTTATTTATTTATTTATTTATTTTATTTTATTTTATTTTATTTTATTTTATTTTATTTTATTTTATTTTATTTTATTTCTATACTGCCCTTCCAAAAATGGCTCAGGGCGGTTTACACAGATAAATAATAAATAAATAAGATGGATCCCTGTCCCCAAAGGGCTCACAATCTAAAAAGAAACATCAGATAGACACCAGCAACAGTCACTGGAGGTACTGTGCTGGGGGTGGATAGGGCCAGTTACTCTCCCCCTGCTAAATAAAGAGAACCACCACATTAAAAGGTGCCTCTTTGCCAAGTTAGCAGGGGTATATGCAGTGTCTGAGGCAGCAGAGGGCAGCAAGAGGCAAAGAAGAAGGTCAAGATCTATATTCTAATTTTGGATTCGAAATATTGGCCACAATCCAATACACAGTTAAGTGTACTTAAACCCATCAAAATAAATAGGCATAAGCATGTTTAACTCTGTGCTGTATTGAGTCCAGCAGCTTTCAATAGAACAATACATATTCCATAAAACATTTAAACATAAATCATCTTCTTCCTCAGATCGAACTGAATCAGACTGGAGGGGTAGACGCTAATATTACATGGTTCCTAGGTACTATAGTCTAGAGCATGGATTCTTAATGTTGGGTCCCCAGATGTTATTGGACTTCAGCTCCCATAAGCCCCAGGCCCAGTGGCTTTTGGTTGGGGATTATGGGAGTTGAAGTCCAATAACATCTGGGGACCCAACGTTGAGAATCCCTGGTCTAGAGCAGTGTTTCTCAACCTTTTTGGAGTCAAGGACCGCTAAATTCCTCCTGCAGAGTTTCAAGGACCGCTACATTCTTCATGCGCGGTTTCCCAGACCAGCAGTTAGTAAAGGGGTTTCAAGTTTAAGTTTATCTATCTATCTATCTATCTATCTATCTATCTATCTATCTATCTATCTATCTATCAGACTTCTATACTGCCCAAATCTTGTATCTCTGGGCAGTTTACAATTAAAATAATATAAGCATTAAAATAATTAAATTTGCAATCTTTTGCAAACATGGAATATTAGGGGTTCTCAACCTTGGGTTCCCAGATGTGGGTGGACTTAAACTCCCATAACCCCCAATCACAATGGCATTTGGCCATTATGGCTGGGGATTATAGGAGTTGAAGTCCACCCACATCTGGGGACCCAAGGTTGAGAACCCCTGAATCCAAAAGCCTGGGTGAACAAATATGTCTCCAGTATGTGCGGGGTGGGGGTGCTTGTGATTACTCAATGGAGAGGGGATGTTGGGCCATTAGAAAAATTCAAAAACTACAAAACCAACATACAAGCAAGCTTTTGAATTCCCCAAAACTCTTCATCAGGCTGGATGTCAAGCAAAGCAAAAAGGAGGTGAGGACAGGAGAGCTGGGCAAGTTGTCAGTAGAACCTGAAGTCTACAGTTTAACCCTCTCTTGATGGAGGTGGAGTTTTAGCCGGAGTTCTGTAGTCGCAGGGCCGGATCCAGACCATGTTAGTCAGGACCACCCACTCAAATTAATTTAGTCATCTCTAATTTGTGTCAATGCTGCTTGGTCATGATCACCTGGCTTGATCTGAATCCTGCTCTTAATTGTGCACTTTGTGAGGTGGACCTAATGAAACCCACGCAGCTTCTCCAAAACTCCTTAAAAACAGTTACGTGGCAGGTGCTGGGAATGGTTTTTTTTAATGGTGAAAGAAAACGTAAAGAAGAGTGGTGGGGACCTGGTGTTAAAGGGAAGGGGGCAATTCTGAGATGGCGGGGGGTGTTGTAGTACAATGCGGGGTGTTGTAGTGGTGGATGGCTCATCTTCCTCACTGGGGAGACAAGGCACTGTTCAGGGTGGGCTTGGAAGGTCGCCTGGGTCCAAGAGCTGCTACCGCTGTGCTTGCGCACCAGAGTGTAGCAGGTGTTCCCCCATTTTCTCTTGCAATGCACGCTTCTGTGCCCCCTCCCAACTCCCTTGAATGCGCCAATCACACCATCCTGCCTTTGGGGCCACGCAGCTCACGTGGTCCCACATGCTGCCCGTACGTCGCTGTGAGGCAAGCCAAGGCAGCCCTTCTCCCTCCCTCCACTGCTTAGCCTTCACTGCGGCGTGATCCCGTCCAGAGGTTGTCCCCCCCGCCCGGCGAGGTCATAAAGGGGACTGCCATCTTCCACCGGCGGTGCAGACCAGGAGGTTATAGGGGGCCGAGGGACCACAACGCCCCACCAATGCAAGAGGGAAATGGTGTTCCCTCTCAAGGTGCCTTGGCCGCAACAGGCAGCTGGTTTTAAATCGGTTGGGATCGGACACGAACCGCGCTGGGCATCAAATCCCCAGGATCACTTTATTCCAGTGCCATTCATCCAATGACCCTTTTGCATGAATGCACAAAATGGTCTCTTGCCTCTCCCCCGCACCACGCCACCTCCCTCCACCACTTAGCCCTCCTTGGTACGTGTGCTTGCTCCCCCTCCCCGAGGAAGGTCCACTTGCACTCCCTTTCTGTAAAGCCCGAGCCAAGGCGGCACTCCTCTCTCCCTCCACCGCTTAGCCCTCACCATGGCATGATCCCAGCCAGAGGTTCCACCACCTGGCGAGGTCACAAAGGGGACCGCAGACCAGGTGGTTACAGGGGGCCGAGGGACCACAACACCCCACCGATGCAAGAGGGAAACAGAGTTTCCGCTCAAGGCGCCTCGGGCGCAACAGGCAGCTGGGTTTCAATCAATCAACCTTTGGCTGCAAATAATGAGCATGCAAGAACCAGCAGCCCTTCAAGTGGCACCCACTGCCATACCTTTTCCTCGATGCCCCCACACCGCATACAGTTTGAAGTTGTAAAGATAAAGATAGCTGTAGGAAGATCTCAGCAGCACGTGGCGGAAAGGCAGAAGCAGGGTCCCGTGCCTCCATGATACTCCTCCTTTCCCTCATCCGTGCCATGTGCAAAATTGAGGAAGTGAGTGCCTTGATTGCAGTTGTTTGTGGGGGGGTTGACTCCCAGTCAGGGACTGGCACTCAACCCTTCAGGGACCGGCAGCGGTCCAGGGACCGGTGGTTGAGAAACTGTGGTCTAGAGGATGTTAGGATTAACTTTAGGCCAGCTAATTATCTCACCAACTTCATAATCCCCAAACACTGGATGGCATTTACAATGGAACATTTGAATGTTCTACCCTTGGGTTTGCTTGAGGTAGTACAGGAACATTCTGCTCCTTAAACCCACATGCCCTTGCAAAGAAAGTGAAATCAAAATGGTGGATCATGTTATTTTGCATTGTTTTTTTGCCAAGACATCCATTACAGTTTTATTTTGCCCTTTTTAGAGAATTTGCCAAGCTGGTCTGTGGAATTTTCTGTTTCTTTCCTCCTTTCTGATCAGAACCCTACCATAATGTAGGTAGGTTCTTAGCCTGTAGTATCCAGCAATAGCTTACTAAAAGTAATTAATCCCATGTGCTAGGGCTGAATATTAAAAATTATTTTTAATGTGTACTGAATTTATGCTATGTATCTTTCTTGCATTCTATGTAATTTAGCTGCTCTTTGACCATAATAAAATTCAATCAATCATCATGTCATATGATTCTAGATATCACCATTAATATAATGCTAACATGGAGCTTCATGAATTGTATTTATTGTTTCTAACAGAATCAAGACCTGGGAAACAAATGGTTAGAAAACAAACCTTTTGAATTAAAAATATTTGTAATTTGATTGCTAAGACCTCATATTCCATCGTGTCATCCTTGTCATTTTAATCTTTTTTTAACCTTACTAGCTGAACCCGCACAGAGCATCTGTGCGGTAGTTCACTTCCTTTTTGGGGTTAGTTGAGAGAATTTGTTTGGCTGGTCCTCCCACAGCTCTATCACTCGCTCTGTCCCCCCCACAACAGCTCTCTTGCTCTCTCTGCCCCCCCCACACCGCGTCTCTCACTCGCTCTGTCTCCCCCCGCGCCTCTCTCGCTTGCTCTGTCTCTCCCCCGCGCCTCTCTCGCTCGTGCTCTCTCTCCCCTGCGCCTCTCTCGCTCACTCTGTCTCCCCCTCCCTGTGCACCTCTCTCGCTCGCTCTGTCTCTCCTCCATGCCTTTCTTGCTCTCTGTCTCTCCCCCCACGCGCCTCTCTCGCTAGCTCTGTCTCTTCCCCCGTGCACCTCTCTCGCTCACTCTGTCTCTCCCCCCGTGCGCCTCTCTCACGCACTCTGTCTCCCCCGCCACCTGCCTCTCTCAATCGCTAGAGTCTGCGGCCACCACCGGTCGCCAGGCCAGGCCCACCAGCGTGGGCCGGCCAATTCTCCTACTTCCCTCCCCCCAAGCCTTCTGGCTCAGTCCCCTCCCCTCCAAGCCTTCTGCCCCAGCTTGCTCCCTCCTACGTTTCCCCCCTTCTCTCTCTCTTTTTCTCTTTCTCATTCGTGCTCCCCCCCCCCCGCCTCCGCTTTTTAGCCTGCTTGTGTTTTCCCTGCTGGCCGTTGCCGCATCCTCCTTCCTCCAGTCCCTGGTGTCGGGCCGCCAAACGTTCAGCCAGCTCCTTCCTGCAGCCCTCCCTCTAGAAAGCATCTTCCGAAGTGGCTGGTTGGCCACGTAGGGAAGTGGCCATTTGGGGAGGAAAAGAAAGGAAGGAAAGCGGGCAAGTGGAGAGGAGAACTGAACGGACTGGGGCAGAAGGGAGGGAAGAGAAAGTGGGGGAGCCTGGCTGGGCAGAGACAAACAGTTGGCCGCTTCGGAAGATGCTTTCTAGAGGGAGGGCTGCCAACTGTTTGTCTCTGCCCAGCCAGGCTCCCCCACTTTCTCTTCCCTCCCTTCTGCCCCAGTCCGTTCAGTTCTCCTCTCCACTTGCCCGCTTTCCTTCCTTTCTTTTCCTCCCCAAACGGCCACTTCCCTATGTGGCTGCCCAGCCAATCCGCTGTGTTGCCGGGACGCATCCCCACAGAGGCACGTCTACGAGAATTAATATAATAGATTATGCAAAAGGAATGATGTGATTTCATATTGGATTAGGAAATGCAATTAAGTCGCTAAGGAGAAGTTAGACAAAAGGTTAATAGAAAGGAAAATATCCTGATTCACATATTTTCAGGTTAGGAACTTAACAGTAAATTTGAAAACATTTAAGAAATTAAATAGAACACAAATGAATTTTGAAAAACTTATCTAAATAATAATTTCTCTTCCAAAGGACCCAATCTCTTGAGATCTAATCTCTGTAAACTATTAAATTCATTGAGGTAGAACTGAAAAAGCTATAACTACATGAAAAAGTGGAAGGACGCTTTCCAATTTACACGCTACAACATTGTCACTACTGTCCACTAAGTGTGCTTCTGTACTGCCTGTGTTTCGACATCGCAGTCCCTGAGCTGTCAGCAAGCTGCTGTTCACATTTCCGATGCCTTCTTTCAGATTGTATCCTTGTGTTTTAGTCCTACAACGTTGCATGTGCATTGCAAAAACACAGCTGTATTTTCCCGTTGTAGGAGGGTTGCACAAATTTACATTTTCAAAATGATCCTGCCAAGCGAAAGCACTTTACTGCTGAACATCGTGTAATCTGGAAAGCACCAAGGTGGATTTAGATACAGTTCTGGGACTAGAATGTTGGAAAAAGAGAATCAGTGCCTCAAGTCACAATATTTGGATATTAAGGAACTAAATGTGAAGCTGAACTAAATGATTAGGTGGTATAGAACACCACTCTGACTGCCACACATGTTCAATAATTATTCATCTTTATGTTGGAGAAAAAGCAAAGATACTGGGTCATATACCCATATGTGGTATAATTGTCAGAGGATAAAAAAATTCTGGTTAAGAGTTCTCTAACAGATGAAATCTATAACCAGTATTCAGTCACACCTGGGTTCAAAGCTAATTGTATTAGATTTTATTAAACTACTTAGATGATCCAAAATTGGTAGTATAATGTTTGATTTTTACATCTAATAGGAACATCAAAACTTGTCATTGTGTAGACCTGGAAAACTTTAATCTTTGTAGAATTTTTGAAGATAAAATCATGCCCTGATTTTTCACCGTCTCTGTAACACAACATTAAAATGACAGTTTATTGTTAAATACTTTGAAATGACTTAGTGTTAAATGCTTTGTTTTAGATTTATTTATTTTTCAAAAGGAACATCATATATATGACTTTTTAAAAGGAACATTACATTTAAGAACTGAATCTTGTAATCATGACCTTTGAAAGACCCTGAACATCTTCAAGGTGAAAATAATGATTTCAGTGAGTGCACACAGTCCCAAAAAGGCCGCCTTCAGATGTCACGGGGAACCTGAGGCAAACTCACCTCAGGTTAGCCCCCCATGATGCCCAAATTATTGGAACCGTGGTTTCCAGATCCAACAGCAATTCCGATTCGTCATACATCATGTCAGAGGTAAGAGAAATGGCATGAGGTAGGGGTGAAGAGAGAGGGAATTCCAGACATAGGAGGCAGCAAGGGAGAAAGGGTGGCATTATGTAAGGAAGCAGAAGACCTTCAGCTGGCTGCAGGAGTGGACTGGAGCAACAACAGTAAGGGATGGACAGGGATATATTGGAATATGAGGGCAGAGCGATAAAGAAGACAAGGTAATAGAGGGCTTTTTGGAAAGTGAGGTAAGAAGTTTGTGCTGGATAAGAGAGAAGAGAGGAAGCCAGTGAAGGGATTGTACTGTCTTCCTGTAACTATTGCATTGTTGTTAGTTAATATGGACTAAACACTGCGTTCGGTATCATGACTAATATAGGGCAGGTTCAGCTGAACATCCTCCTCTAGACGTGAGGATGATGAGACAGCAGCGAGAACATGCTTGCCACAATGTCACTAAGGGATGTATTGATGCAATCTTGGCACATTGCATGTGAGAGATGATCAACCAAATTGTCCCTCTGGGGTGTGGACAAAACCAGGTTACCTGGTTCAGTTTTGTCCACCCTGAACATACCCCCAGCTCATCTCTAATTCGAGCCAGTTCAGGGGTTCTAAGTTGGAATCTATATCTATATCTATATCTATATCTATATCTATATCTATATTTATAAACACTCACTGCTGGGTCTGGGTTGGCAGCTGTGTGTGTGGGTTTCTGCCATCTCCCCCTCCCTGCCAGCCTTCTTCCTTTCTAAAAAGGGCTGGTTCGGCCCATTTTCGGGCTGTTCCGGCCCTTCCTCTAGTGGCAGTGGCCATTTTGGAGGCTGCCACGCATGCCCAATGGGCTTTTGCATGGCCTGGGTCTTTTTAGAAAGGGGGCTGGCTGGCAGGGGGATGGGGAGATATCAGAGACTACTTATGGCCACTGCTGCCGATGGGGGAGGGTGAGATGTCAGAGACCCCCCCCCCACGGCCACTGCCACCGACCTGGACCCAGCGGTTAGTCACAGAGGGTCTCTGCCAAAATTATTATAATTTTTTTCCAACTTAGAACTCCTGAATTGGCTCCGGTCTGGCTTGGGGGGTTAAGCTCAAGGTCGAGCCAAACCGGGCAAGCCCTCGAACCAGGCCATTTCAATGGCAAACCATCACGACCTCAAGCCAGTTTGCACATCCCTAGGCACTCTGTTTAAACAGAATGCTGGACTAGATAGTCCTTTACCTGATTCAACAGAGCTCTTCTTATGTTCAGATGTGAGTTCTTAAGCAGATGATGAAGGCAGTGAGAGGAGGCAGATCTTCATGTTCAGTGAAGAAGTTTCCAAGAAGAATCAAACACTATAATAGTGTTCTATTATAATAGCAACCTTCTGCTTGCTTGGTAGAATGGATTTGCATCATTTCCTCCTGTGGACCAGGTCTCAGGTGCAAAGGGTATCACTGTGCTATATTAATTGTTTGACCTCTGTGCTGTGATGCAAATGGAATTTTAGATTGTGAGCCCTTTGGGGACAGGGATCCATCTTATTTATTTGTTATTTCTCTGTGTAAACCTCCCTGAGCCATTTTTGGAAGGGCGGTATAGAAATTGAATAAATCATCATCATCATCATCATCAATGGTTGTGATTTGTAGTGTTGGTTTCTTTTGAAGGCACAACTTTGCTTTTTTAATGAGCTGAGGTCACCAGGGAGTTCTCCACACAGCAGGCTTTACAGTGAGTGTTCTGCGAGGCTTTACTGCGAACTCAAAGTTAACCCAAAAACCCGACGCAAAAAGTGGATTTTTAAAACCCCAGATATAAATGGGGCTGTGCTATAATGTGCAATGAAAAACCTGAATAGTGTGTGAACTGCTCCCCAATAGCTAGCAGGGACTTTGGGGTAAATCTGGCCAATATGTGAACTCCCCCCCACCCCGCATTCCAGAGGACAAGCAAGCTAAAGGGCTTTAAAAGCCCTGTGTGAAAAACCGCCAGCTCTTGCATGAGCCACACGGCTTAAGTAGCAATACATTTCACTGAGCAGAGACTGTTTCAGCTATGAAGGCCCTCAGTAATGTGTGTGTTGTATGCTGGTGTGACAGCCTGAAAGTGCAAACAGCTGATATTAATGGAAGCAAAAGTATCCACACTGTAATGACTTACAGTCATTGGCGTGTTTTTTCCAAAAAGAAATGTCTGCTTTCCATTTCATTTGCATGCAATCAGTAGATGTAATGCAAAAGTCAAATCCCTTGATCATTTCTGTTGTCTTTTAATCATATTTTTGAAAAGCACCAAAAATCCCTGCGCATATTCCAGCCTATCTTCCCTCCTCCAAATCTCCATATTTAGACTCTACAATACATTACTGGTGGGCTGCATTAGGCTTGGTGGGTCACAAATTATACTGCCTGGCTTAGGAGTAAGAACGTCAAAGAAACAGAACAGGCACTAGGCTCTAAAATGTATAGGCCGGAATACAACATTCAGTTCTGCCCACTTAAGCCTGTTGATTGCAGTGGACTTAAGCATGCTTCACTCTGTGCTGGACTGTCCTGGACTGTGGTTGTAAAGCAAACCTGTTCAATAGCCTCTTCTCCCGTTTCCTCTTGTCAGTGCTCAGCCTGTTTTATATGCTGTAATGATTTCATATTCTCTCTCCTGACATTCAAAATTATTTTTAAAAAGTCTCTCCCCAATATAGCAACATCATCACTGCATATCTTTAAGGAGAATTTTGCCAAGTATATCCTGTACATTACTCACACAAGTCTCAGGGGATGCTTGGATAAGACTTAAAGTTCAGACTTCATCAGTGGGAGCTTTGATGCCATTAACATCACTGCACAAGCAACTGTGCATTAGGATTAATTAACTCTGAGAGCTGTGGCTCATATTACTTTGGGGAAATGTACAAGATTGCTTCTTTTCAAAAGGAAAGAGAGCTTCTTAAAAATGTATACTTTTAACAATTTATTTGAAGATAATTGCTGACTGTGCTTATGAAAAATATACAAGCCGATCCAGCAAAGGAGATCTGTATGTGGAAGTTGACTCTCTTGATTGCATCTGACATGGATCCAGAGAAACACAGTACTCAATTATGGACCCCCATAGAATTAGCTAGACTGAAGCGTCTATTGATGCAGTAGAAACATCTGTCTGTCTGAGCCCACTAGATGTTGTCTGTCTGAGCCCACTAGATATTCAATCCTTCTGGACTGAAAGGCAGGATAGACACCACAGATAAATAAATGAACAAAAAGAGAGGAGTGATGTCTCAAACTTTCATGATGACTCATTTCCTGCTAGTAGTATTTATATACCGCTTTTCAACAAAAAGATTCTCAAAGCAGTTGAAGAGGTTGAAATACCTCTGGGAGTGAGCTCACAGCTTGGGTGAAATCATGTGGAAGTAACTTTTATGTAAACCATCACTTCCATGTGATCAGGAAGGTGGAACTGGAGTGGCCTCAGGCAAGCTCTTCACATGGAGATGCTGGTTCATACTAATGGCTCCTTGACGTTATGTGGCCAAGCTGCAAGCCCAGTAACAGTAGTTCATGCTCATGGAGGTGACAGTGTGAGTTTTTATCATGGGAATTAAGTATTGCGTAAAGTGTTGGTGTTTTCATAATGGACTTGTGCAGAAGGCCAGAACTGGCTGTTTGGTCTCCCAAGGCTTTTCTTCTATTAGCCCTGCTTGGGAGAAGGGAACAATGAAAAATACATGCCTCAGGTCAGGACCTCAGCTGAGACTTGGGAAGAGACAAAGCAACCAGCTCCATCATTAAACCATTCCATTTCTTCCTCCTGACTGCTGGTGCAAAAGCTCTGTGGGGACCACTCCATCACTGAGCACTGCAACCCAGATCCTGCTGGAAAACTCCCAGCTGGTCCAGGCCTCCTTGCCCACTTCTTGCACTTGCTGCTCATATGTTCCTGCACCATTTGGGGCTGATGGGAAAGGACAGAAATGGGGATCCTGCTGCTTCCCCGGATATCCAGTTCTAAACTCCCAGAAACTCCTGTGGGATCACCCACCAGGGCATGTTCCAGATTACACGCTGCAATGGATTCATAATGTATCTGTTACGTGCCCCTCCACATTGCCCGTGTCTTGACATGACAGTCGCCGCTTTTGTCATCCAGTGCTGTCCATATTCCAGTGCCTTGATTCAGGTTTTATTGATGCGTCATGGCCCTATAACGTTGCAATAGGGTTGCAGGGAAGTAGGTGTATTTTTTCGTCGTAGGGAGGCTTGCCCTGTTTCAGTGTGGTGTGGCGTGGACGGTTATTTCCATTCCTCAAATAACTTTTATTTCACTGCTGAATCTTTACCATTTGTCAGTTTAAGAAAAAGTGAGTGAGTGAGTGAGTGTATGTGTGTGTGTAGATCTCACCCTACCTTCACCCCACAACAACCCAATGCCATTTTTCTGTCTGTAATGCCATCTCCCCTTTCCTTTCTGACATGGCCTGTCTCTCCCACCGCACCCCCCCCCCATTTGTGACAAATGCTTCCAGCCATTGAAGTCTTTCTCATAAGGCGCTGGGCTTGGATGCCTCCTGCCCGGCTCACGCTGAGGTGGCTGCTCCTCGGCAGCGGTGGTGCCTAGCTCCATCATGCTAGTTACTGGAGCTCGTTACTGGATGGTGCTAGTTACTGGAGCAGCTCCAGAGCGGCACACTTGTTGCCCGGCTGGCCGGCCAGCTGCTTCTCACCTCAGGCATGCTATGGAGCCGGGCCCTGCCACCAGAGGAACAGCCGCCTTGTCATGAGCAGGGATCCCCGCAGCAGCAACAGCAGCATGGCTGCAAAGGAGAAGGTGGGGCTGGGCTTGTAGAAACCAGGCCTCCTCCCAGGCAGCCCGGGTAGCAGCCACCCACCTCCCCCAGCCCTGCTCAGCAGAGCCTCTAGGCAGGCAGGGGCAGAAGGCACAGGGCCAGGGCTGGGCAGCCACTTCCCCTGGGGTTGGTGCTGCTCCCTCCTATTATGGCCCACTCTCCACCATGGGATTAAAATCCCCCCCCCCCCCGCTGAAATCACTTGTGCAAGGATGCAAGGATGCAATGATTTGTTTTAGAATAGTGCTTCCCCCTGCTGGTGGATTTGTGCAAGACAGCTGAGAATTTTTTAAAAATATATATATTATGTCACACACACACACACACACACACACACAAACACCCCAACTCCACTGGCCCATATAGAACAGGAGGAGGGGCAGACAAACACGTTTGAAGGAGAATATGGACACTTCTGCCTTGAAAACATGTTACTGTGGACAGAAAATATGAATGGCTACCAGCCTACAACGAAGCATTGAATTACGCTTTACTCTAGGTTTTAGACCGTTGCACTATTCCATCACATTTTGCAACCTTTCACCCGCTGCAGATCTCATAGTCTGGAAAATGCCCTGGAAGTTTTTCACACGGGGCTTTTAAAGCCATTTAACTTGTATCTCCTCCGGAATGGAGGGGTGTGTGTCCACATATCAGTCAGATTTACCCCGAAGTCCCTGAAAATTATTGAGGAGCAGCTCACACATGATTCAGGTTTTTCGCAGAGCATTAGCTTGTAGCCCCATTTATATCTGGAGTTTTAAAACCCACTATTTGTGTTGGTTTTTGGGGACAACTTTGAGTTCACAGTAAAGCCTCCCAGTAAACTCATGGTAAAGCCTGCTGTGTGTAATAGTCCCTGGAAACTCTGAGTCTCTGAATGTACAGTGATGGATGTGTATATATAGTGATGTAAATTCATGCTCATGTGAATATAGCATCAGTGTGTTTAAGTTGTAATCAATTATACATTTCCTTCCCTAGCCGTAGTTTTGTTCTTCACATTAGTTACAGTTTGGGCCTTGCATTGTCTCAGTGCACAACTATTTTAAGAAAATATCTGTTTCTTAAGCATATGATGTAGCTACATTAAGCCATAAAGTTTAATGGTATGCTGAGCTAGAGCACTGCTCTTACAGTTTTGTTTTGTTTATGTCCTACCAAAATATGAGTGCGTTAGTGTTTTAAGAAGTCTACTTAAAAGGAACTCTGTTGTTGCTAGCAGAGTTGGACATTATCTACATGCAGTGTTGCTAATAATATAGACGTGCTTTGGTGCAAGCAAGAAAGGGAACTAGGTTAATTGGACTTTCATCGTTAAAGACAAAGTACTCCTCGGGCATAAGGCTTTTCACATTAGTGGAATTGGAGTAGGCAAGTTTGAGAACCAAATGTTTATCTAGAACAGTTCAGGCTGAGTATTTACCTTAATAGTATGGAAGTAGCAACACCACTGCTCTTTCCCACATCACTGGAGTAACCTGAGAAGTTCCAGACCATACTGGAGAGTCCAATGCTATGACTCCTCTCTAAGCCAACATCAACCCTAAAAGAAGTCTGAGATAATCCTGATGTGGGGAAGAGCTGCAGTGTGAGCGTCTTCCATGTTGTGTGGGGATTCTCATGGCACCTGAGTGGCACGAGAAAGAGTGGCATTGTTGTGAACCACATACTGCCAGGATAAAGGGAATACTCGCTCTCAGATGTTTGTCCACAGCTCAGTGGCCAACATTCTGCACATTGGCACAGTGCTGCTGGGAAACTGCCAGGACTGCTGCTCAACGTGACCTGGAAGGCAGCCTCACTGGTGAGGAGGAGGCAGCAAGTTGAGCAATGAGCTAAAATAGTGTGTGGGCACTTACACAGCACTCCTTCCACTGGAAACAATGGAAGTAGCAGAATGCAGGTGCTCATGTGCTGCTCTTTTAGGTCATCGCACCACTTCCTGTGGTGAAGAGAGGAGAGCTGGTCTTGTGGGAGCAAGCATGACTTGTCCCCTTAGCTAAGCAGGGTCTGCCCTGGTTGCATATGAATGGGAGACTAGAAGTGTGAGAACTGTAAGATATTCCCCTCAGGGGATGGAGCCACTCTGGGAAGAGCAGAAGGTTCCAAGTTCCCTCCCTGGCAGCATCTCCAAGATAGGGCTGAGAGAGATTCCTGCCTGCAACCTTGGAGAAGCCACTGCCAGTCAGTGTAGACAATACTGAGCTAGATAGACCAATGGCAGTGAGGCTGCCTTCCAGGTCACTCAGTACATGGCAGCTTCCTATGTTTTGTGCCTCAGCAATGTTGCTGGGACTGCCTTTCACTTTCCACAGCAGTCCCCGAGGGTCTCTAGTGCTTGCATTCCTCTTCACGGACTGTCAGCCGCTGCTTTTGTTTAAGGATTTCCTTTTCTTCACAGCATGTTTGATTGTTAGGAGATGTTTTGGAGAGTCATTTCATAGTGGTCATTTGCTGTTGTAACTGTGCAGCTTGCTGTTTTTAGATTTCTATAGAGCAGCTTGTCTGTTCCATAGAAGGGTGCCAATATTGAGACAACTTGATGGAGCCCCAAATAAATACACTTCAGTATATGTTAATGTCCAGAGTGCCCTCCAGTTTAGCAAGCTGAATTAAAATTGCATAACCCTTTGCCTAGACGTTCAGTAGCCTGGAACCTGACCAGGTTGCCAATTAAAATTCCAGCAAAGTAGTGGGGGACTTCTAATGCTCTGAGTTACACATGTCTGTTTGGATTCTTTGAAGAAGGAAGCTTTGTTTGGAACTGGAGTAAGACTTTGAATAGATCTGAAGATTTTATCCCTGAAGATAGAAACCAGATGATATTCTTGTCTGTTCCATTACCACCTACTTATAAGCTAATCTAGTGTGTCAAGAAGAGGTAACAGGGCCAAATAAAATAGGATCAAAGAGAAGTCAAATGGAAGTTAGTATTAGCATCGTTCAGCTAGAGACGGTCCAAATCCAAAGTTGTGTGTGTCTCTTATAAACATAACAAACAGCTGATTGATTCCAGCATTAATTCAGGCTTTCCATGGTTAAAGTAAATGGCTATAGTTTTATTCTAGCCCACCTATAATTATAGAACACTTTCAATCCAGCACTGAAGATCACCTTATGGAAGTATTCACAGTCTCTTTCTGGCCTGAGAACTGCAGGCACAGATTGGATGGAATGCGCACCTGGCTGTGCATCAGCCCCATAACTGGTCATGAGGATTTGTCTGTAAGGCAGCCAGGATGATCCTCATCTGCAGTGCAGATGAGGCACAGTCTTGATCGGGATTATGCAATGCATACTTTGCATTGCAACCCACTCTTTGCATGCAATAGCTTGTTAATCATGATGATTATATCTGGATAAAGGCCTTCATTTTCAAGCAGTTTTGATGACTATATAGGTGAAATGATCCTGCACATAGAATGGGGACTAGATCTCAGGGGCCAAGCAGCTGTCTGCCAGAGCCTATTGGCCTGGTAGTGATCCAGTTGCCACCATTCTCTAAGGTAGCCTGAGGCTTGCATGGGGTTAAGGTAAAGTATGCTGTCAAGTCGATTTTGACTCCTGGCACCCACAGAGCCCTGTGGTTTTCTTTGGTAGAATACAGGAGGAGTTTACTATTGCTTCCTCCCATGCAGTATGAGATGATGCTTTTCAGCATCTTCCTATGTCACTGCTGCCCGATATAGTACCAGCGGGGATTTGAACCGGCGACCTTCTGCTTGTTAGTCAAGCATTTCCCCACTGTGCCACTTAAGGTGGGCATAGGGGGTAGGAAAACAGAATAATGTATAATGGTACAGTTGTGTCATCAGGAGTGGGAGAGAGAAAAATACCTCCATGTAAGAACTCTGGAGGATGGAGATAACTCATTAGCTATTTGGAGCATGGAGGAGGCAAGGACACAGGTTCTAGAGGCATTCGGGGTTAAGGCTCTATATGGGAGCATATCAATGACTGAAGAACAGTTTTTTAATATGCATTCCAAGTTTCCACCTAATAGTTACACCGTCTTTTCCTTCATGTTTTTTAACTTGTTTTTTAACTTGTTGTCAAACTCCTGTTAATCAGCTCTTAAGAAGAGCCTTGCTGGATCACTGGATCAGGCCCAAATACTAACTAGTCCAACATCCTGTTTCCCTCAGTGGCCCACCAGATGCCTCTGGGAAGCCCGCAAGCAAGGGATGAATTCATGTCCCCTCTCCTGTTGTTGTTCCCTTGCAACTGGTATGCAGAGGCATCCTTCCTCTGAGGCTGGAGTAGCCTACAGCCATCAAGACTAGTAGCCATTGATGGACCTGACCTCCTAAGCCCCTTTTAAAGCCATCCAAGCTGGTGACCATCACCACATCCTGCAAGCTCAAGTTGGTCAATGTACCCAATCAGATATTATGTCAAGGGACTGATGCTAGATGTAATAATATCTAAGCATGAGTGCAGCACCATTGTTCAAAACACAGATGAGCCTAAATAAACATTTTAGAAAAGGTCGCTGAAAAGTCACAAAAAAAGAATAACCACACTCAATATTTAAAACTATTGACCTGCTCTATACGATGACCTTCTATATGCCAATTAAGTCTCTTGGGCCTCTTGTCAAAAACCATCACTTTGGATTTCTGGAAATTAATTACCAGGTGATTGTCCTTGCAATAAGTGGCCAGGAGCCTAAGCGTTCTCCTAAGGCCCACTGGAGTTCGTGAGATGATGGCAGCAGTATCTGCATGCAGCAGGATTGGGATAGCTGCACCCGCAATAGTCGAGGATGCTACCTACTCTGCTACCTACTCTGTAACTGGAGTGTGTGCTCATTCCTTAGTGCTCTGCTGTTTTACCTATTGTGGGTAAAAATCAACAACCTCTAACAGGGTTATGGGCCCAGCAGGAGCAACAGGCTTCTAGGCACAAGCAGAGTTTATATTATTTTATTTTTCATTTTTGAAAGTGCAGCTGAGTTAGTTAGAAACTGCAGCATGGATCCTGAGACTACAGCCTACTCAGGAATGGCTCCTTCTTTTCCCAAACTGGATGGCAATAACTACAAAACCTGGGCCCTCAAGATGAAAGCGATCTTCATGACAAAAGGAATCTCTGAGGTGCTCATGGAGGGATGGCCAGCCCAAGATGAAGCTGTTTAAGCCTTGTGGGACAAGAAAAACCAACACGCATATGGCCTTTTAATTTTGAGTATAATCTATGATTTATTGATCTATGTCCGGGATACAGATTTAGCCTCAGAAGCGTGGGATAGACTGAAAAAGCAATGTGGCCAAGTTTCTGCAAATGCAGCTCTTCTCTTGTATAAAAGGCTATGCAAAAGCAAACTGCAGGAAGGGGGAGACTTTGAAGCCCACATAGTGAATATCTTAGAAATTAGCAGGCTTTTGAAGAATAATAAATGTGAATTGAATGATGTTATTCTAATTGGGGCAATCCTACAATCCCTGCCTAAAAGTTTTGAACCCCTAATTGTCACTCTTGAACTGTCTCATTGTGAACTGAAGATTGATCATGTTGTGTCAAGTCTGAGAAATTTTAATATAAAGTTGCAGCAGGAGAAATTTGAAAGCAATGGCACTCTGGCACATTTCAGCAGACAAAGTAATTTCAGCATTAGCAAGCAAAGTAGCCTCAGTGACTCATCAGCATATTCAAAGAGTGGGAAACTCAGAGGGCACAGACCTGGTCACCATGGCAATAAAGTAAACACAGGGATGAGTCCTGATGACAAACAAAGAGGGGAGGAGAAGTACGGACAAGGTGGCTTATCTGAAAGGGCAAGTAACTCCAAAAGCTACAACATTGCCTTAAAAGAGCCAACGAAGGGTCACACTTTCATCCTGGACTCAGGTGCATCCCAGAATATAATCTGTGATCCTGGTTTGTTTATTGAACTTGAAAAAAGCTACAAATCAGATGTGACTCTAGCAGATTCAAGGAAGATAAGCGTGACTGGCAAGGGGACAGCAAAGATACTTTGTGGCTCTGCTACTGAAGCTTAGGAGGTTAAGATAAATGATGCACTTTTTGTGCCAGAGATGCAAGTCAACTTGATTTCAATTGGGCATGGACTCAAGAAGGGTTGCAAAGCAATTTCTGAAAATGAAGCATGCTACATCTCTAAAGGTGATGAGTTAATCATGACTGCCCACACGCAGGATGACGGACTTTTTGAAATAGACTGTGCTTCTGCACAAGCAAATGTGGCAAGTAGTTGTCAACACAAAAACTGTAATTTCTTATGGCACAGAAAATTGGGCCACCAAAGACTAAACTTTAATACTGACTCCCAAATGAGGGAACTAACCGAGGGATGTAATATAAGGGCATGTCCAGAAATGGCCAGCAGATGTCAGTGTTGCATTCTTAACAAGGGAGTCAAGCCAACTTTTCCGGCAAAGGGAAATGTACAGTCCGGAAGCGTTTTGGAACTGGTTCACTCAGATATTTGTGGGCTGTTACTGATGAGTTCAGGTGGAAACAGGTATGCCCTCACTTTCATTGATTATTACTCCCGATTTTGCTATGTGTATGTTCTAAGAGAGAAAAGCCAGGTGTTTGAGAAATTTAAAGAATATATTGCACTGGTGAACAACAAATTTGGAAGGAAGCCCCAGTGTTTGAGGTCAGACAATGAAGGGGAATATATGTCAAACCAGATGAAAGAATTTATGAAATCAAATGGTATCTCTCACCAGACTACCCCTCCATTTACTGGACAGCTCAGTGGGGTAGCTGAGAGAAAGAACAGATCTCTAGTGGAAATGACCAAATGTCTACTGCATGATGCCAATCTAGCAGACAGGTTCTGGGGAGAAGCAGTGATGACTGCTAACTACCTGCAAAACAGATTGCCAACCAAGTCAACAAATAAGACACCATTTGAACTTTGGCATGACAGAAAACCTTCCCTAAGACACATCAAAGTGTTTGGATCAATGACCTATGCATATATTCCCAAAGCAAAGAGGACCAAACTCAATTGCAGATGTGAACTAGGAATTTTTGTTGGCTATGAATCTAGAGGATACAGAATCTTTGATCCAAAGAGTGGAAAGGTCGAAGTCTGCAATGCAGTGTATTTTGATGAAAGACAAAGACCAAATAAAGATGAAGCATCAAAGATTTCCCCAGAAATCCAGATGAATGAAGAGCCATGTGATTGGACTCAAATGGATCTGGAGTCAAGCAGTGATCCCGAGGAATCAGTGCCAGATTCAGAAGGGGCTGCACAACTGGAACCCGAACTGAGGTGTTCACAGAGGCATAACAAAGGGGTTCCACCTAACAGATTATCACTCATGGCTAAAGGAGGAGAGATGCAAGAACCCACTACATGGCAAGATATAGAAAGGTTGCCAGCTGATGAAGCTGAGAAGTGGAGAAAAGCAGCAATGGAAGAAATTGATTCCTTGCACAAAAATGAGACTTGGAGACTTGTGGAACTACCCACTGGAAGAAAGACTGTGGGATGCAAATGGGTCTTCAAAGTCAAGCAGGATGCAGAAGGGGGTGTACAGAGCTACAAAGCCAGACTAGTAGCCAAAGGATACTCCCAAATCTATGGTCAGGACTATGATGAGACTTTTGCACCTGTCGTGAAACACACATCAATTAGAACATTGTTCAGTGTGGCAGCAGCCAAAGGGATGCAAGTTGAGCACTTGGATATAAAGACTGCCTTCCTACATGGGGAAATCGAAGGAGACATCTACATACAACAACCACCAGGCTTTGAGGAACCTGGAAAGAAGGGGCTAGTGTGCAAACTGCAAAAGAGCATATATAGCTTAAAGTTGGCAGCCAGAGCATGGAATAAAAAACTGAATCAATTACTACTTAAGGAGGGGTTCACGCAAGGAAAAGCTGACCCCTGCCTATATTCTAGACTCAGAGACAATAGATGGACTTACATTCTGACTTACGTTGCTGATTTGATTCTTGCACATGAGGAAAGGCAAGACAGTCATGAAATTGTACAACACCTGAACAAGGAAATAGAGGTGAAGGAACTCGAAAGCATGTCATATTACCTTGGCATCCAAATAGAAAAAGAAGAGACTGGAACATTCCTTCTTAACCAAAAACAGAAGGTAAAAGATTTTCTAGAATGCCTGGGACTGACAGATGCCAATGAAGTCAGCACACCAGTGGATGCTGATTTCTGGAAGCAAGATGAGGACAGCCAGCCTTTACCAGCCAACAATCAATATAGAAAGGCAATTGGAAAACTTTTGTACATAGCCACAGTGACAAGGCCAGACGTTGCCTCAGCAGTGGGAATCCTGAGCAGAAAAGCGAGTGTGCCAACGAACAAGGACTGGATAGTGGTCAAAATACTGGGAAGGTACCTGAAAGGTACTGCACATTATGTATCAGAGATTCCAGCAAACAGCAATCCCAAACTCGTGGGATATGTGGATGCAGACTGGGGCGAGGACAGAACAGATCGCATGTCCACAAGTGGACACCTGTTCCTGTATGGAGGTGGAGCCATAACTTGGAGTAGCCGCAAGCAGTCACTTGTTGCGCAATCATCCACAGAAGTGGAGTATGTTTCAGCAAGTGAAGCGTGCAGGGAAACAGTATGGATACACCAACTACTGTTGGACTTTGGCATCGAGGAACCAAGGCCCACAGTGATGTTTGAGGACAACCAAAGTTGTATCCAGATCTCCCAAATGAAGAAAATGAAATCTCAAATTAAGCATATTCCCATAAAGTACCACTATGTTTGGGATTTGCAAGAAAAAGGGGTGGTCCAGCTGAGGTACTGCCCCACAGAAGAGATGCTGGCAGATGGATTAACCAAGCCATTATCCAGAGACAGATTCCAGATGCTTCGTGAGAAGATGGGAGTCGACCAGGTGCGACAGGCGATGAGAAGGGGTGTTGGAGATGAACTTCCAGTGCATCGACCTTTTGCACCAACTGTCCTAATGACCACTAGGGGCATTGGGAGCAGAGACAATGAGTAAGGGTCTCCCTATCTGTCCCTACTCTATGACCCCTGAACTGACTCTGCAGCACTTCCTGTGCGGAGTCACAATTTAATTTTACATTTAATTTTACATTTTATATCCCACTCTTCCTCCAAGGAGCCCAGAGCAGTGTACTATATACTTAAGTTTCTCCTCACAACAACCCTGTGAAGTAGGTTAGGCTGAGAGAGAAGTGACTGGCCCAGAGTCATACAGCAAGTATCATGGCTGAATGGGGATTTGAACTCGGCTCTCTCGGGTCCTAGTCCAGCACTCTAACCACTACACCATGCTGGCTCTCCTTCCTTTCCTCAAATCTTTCCTTTCCTTCTAAAGAGCAGATGGAAATGTCTCTCTCTCTCCTCTTACCTATCCATTATGTAGTCCTTTAGATTAGTTATAGGACTTTCCTATCTAAGTGTATTTAACCAATAAATATTTAGTGTTTAGTTGTACAAGGATCTCCATTTGTTTTCTCTAAATAGCTGCAATATCCAAACCACCCTCTGCTACCTACTCTGTAACTGGAGTGTGTGCTCATTCCATAGTGCTCTGCTGTTTTACCTATTGCGGGTAAAAATCAACAACCTCTAACATCTTTTACCCTGGATATAAATCGGGCTACACTCTAACGCACAATGAAAACCCCAAATCGTGTGTGTTCCCCCCCCCCCAAGATAACTCGCAGGGACTTTGGGGTAAATCTGGCCAATATGTGAACACACACCTTCCATTCCGGAGGAGATGCAAGCGAAAAGCCCTGTGTGAAAAGTGTTGAGACAATGGTTTTTTTCTTTCCAGAGACTGACTGCTTGTACAGCTTAGAAAAGGCATGAGGGAGATGTTTGCTACAGGGATAGAGGAGGGACTCCTGCCATATTGATGTTTCTGGGGATATGGGGAGTCCTAGAATGGGAGCGGCTCAAGACATTTTGCTGCCTGATGTGAAGGACAGTGTGACCCCTTCCCACAACTGCGAGTGGGTGCTCAGAGTCCTCAGGCTGTGCTGTCGAGGCAGTGGCAGCAATACGTGAGCACTCTCATACTATGCCAACAAACCAGGCCTAGATCAAGTCAGGAGTGGGGGGAAGAAGAATTGTGCCCCAGTGGGGCAAGAAGGAGGAAATGAACAGTGTGCCCCAGCAGGACAAGGAAAGGTGGCAGTGGATTGAAGGGTGGCACCTGTAGTGGCAGTGGCCTGGCTCTTGTTACTTCCTGTGCCCCTCCCTGTACCCACACCTGAGGTGACCACCTCATGAAAGAGCCTCCCCTGCTCTAGAAAACCCACTAGACATCACATCATATGTCTAACCCTGCTAACTTGGCAAAGAGGCACCTTTTGATGTGGTGATTCTCTTTAATTAGCAGGGGGAGGGTAACTGGCCCTATCTACCCCCAGCACAGTAACTCCAGTGACTGTTGCTGGTGTCTATCTGATGTTTCTTTTTAGATTGTGAGCCTTTTGGGGACAGGGTCCCATCTTATTTATTTATTTATTTATTTATTTATTTATTTATTATTTCTCTGTGTAAACCACCACAAGCCATTTTTGGAAGGGCAGTATAGAAATCAAATACATACATACATATATACATAACTTGAGATTTTGAGGGTGTTGAATCTGATCATTATGGGACTTGTTGCAGGCACACATTTCAGAAACTGCTAACTCTTCTACTAATATGTCTGTTTTCTAACACTTCTGTTTTATGTAACAATTTGACTTATTTTATCTATAATCATATGGCTGAAGATAAATAAAATAGGGATTGAATGGGTGATAGATCAAGACAGACATACCAAAGTGACATTTTTAGTGCAAAATAGAAATGGAATTTGCAGAACAGCAAAACCTGTCTTCACTGAGCACATAAGATTCCAGTAAAAATAGAATGTTCTGTTTTGTTTTTAGTGTGAATGGATGTTCATAAGGTAGTCAGGACAAAAATTAAGATAGTGGCTAACCAGTAGGTGGCACTACTGCTATAGGTGGTTCTTCCCAGATACAAAACAAACTTAAGAAATTGGAGAAAAAGTTGTCTATCCTTTTTCATGAACCTTTTCTGTGACAGTACAGTTTATACAAATCCTACAGATGAATTGTATAAGAGGGCTGATCTAATTGCACTGAAATCCATGTAAAATGAATCAAAACTCCATTTCATAAGAACATAAGAACAGCCCTGCTGGAATCAGGCACAAGGCCCATCTAGTCCAGCATCCTGTTTCACACAGTGGCCCACCAGATGCCTCTGGGGACCCACAGACAAAAGGTATATGCATGTCCTCTCTCCTGCTGTTGCTCCCTTGCAACTGGTATTGAGAGGCATCATGCCTCTTAGGCTGGAAATGGCTCATAGCCACCAGACTAGTAGCCATTGATACACCTGTCTACCATGGATCTGTATAAGCCCCTTTTAAAGCCATCCAAGTTGGTGGCCACCACCACATCCCATGGCAAAGAATTCCATAGATTAATTATGTGATGTGTGAAAAAGTACTTCCTCTTGTCGGTCCTAAATTTCCCGGCCTTCAGTTTCATGGGGTGACCCTGGTTCTTGTGTTGTGAGAGAGGGAGAAAAATTTCTCTCTGTCCACCCTCTCCAGTCCATGCATAATTGTATACACCTTGATCATGTCTCCCCTTAGTTGTCTCTTTTCTAAGGTAAAGAGCCCCAGATGCTGAAGCCATAAGGAAGGTGCTCCAGGCCCCTGATCATTTTGGTTGCCCTCTTCTGTACCTTTTCAAGTTCTACAATATCCTTCTTAATATACGGTGACCAAAGCTGTATGCAGTACTCCAGATGTGGCCTCACCATAGATTTATATAAGGGCATTATAATATTAGCAGTTTTATTTTCAGTCCCCTTCCTAATGATTCCTAGCATGGAATTCCTTGTCATGCAGATTGATTGGCCCCTGGACCTTGATTACAAAATGACTTTAGTATTTATTGATATTAATAAAATCCTAGGGCATGATCCATTAGCCCACAGTCACAACTGCACACATGGGAAGGATTCAACATACAGATCAGGGGAGCCCCTTTCCCCAACCCTGGCTGGCTTCAGAAGTTGAGGAACTTGTGCATTATAGCACAGGGCACTGGGAGGGGAGAAATGGCTGGATGCATTTTTTAAAAGTTATTTATTTATTTATTTATTTTTGTAACATATTTTTATACCGCCCAAAACCCATGTCTCTGGGTGGTTGACAACAAGCAAACAAACAAACAAACAGTTAAAACACTAGTTAAAACAAATGACAACAAAAACTTAATACAGTCGTTATAACAAAATAAATGCTATAGTAACAGTTAAAACACTACAACAACTCAAATTCTAAAACAACATTTTAAAACGATGCCAAAACTGTTAAAACAATATTTAATTAAAAGCCTGGGTGAATAGGTGCACCTTTAAAGACTTTTTAACAGCTGTCAGAGATGGGGAGGCTCTTATTTCAGCAGGGAGCATGTTCCAAAGCTTTCCAAAGTAATGCCTAGCATGCTGTGATGTGTGTACCTACCAAGGGTCTGGGTCAGCTTGGGAGGGAGAGAGAGCGACATAGCAAGCTGCCTTGTACCAAGTTCGACCATTGGTCCTTCCGGCTCAGTACTGTCTCCGCTGACTGGCTCTCCAAGGTTTCAGGCAGAAGTCTCTCCCAATCCTCCCTGGAGATGCCAGCAACTGAACCTGGGACCTTCTGCATGAAAGCTCTGAGCTATGGCTCCATCCTCTAAGGGGAATATCTTACAGAGACAGTGCTCACATGTAGTCACCCATCCAAATGCAAACCAAGGTAAGCCCTGGCTAGCAAAGGGAACAATTCATAACTGCTACTGCAAGACCAGCTCTTCATCATTGAGCCCTATGTCAAGTTGCAGCTACACCAGGCCTGCTCAACTTTGCCCTCTGCCCAGCTGTTTTTGGATGACAGCTTCCTTAATCCCCAGTCACAATGGCCAATAGCTAGGGATTATGGGATATGTAGGCCAACCTCTGCAGAAGGGCCGAAGCTGAGCAGGCCTGAGCTCCACCCATGGAGTGATGGGTTTGTGTCCCTGGGTTTGTTTCCAAGGTAGCAAATCCACCTTCTAAACACAGTGATTTTAAAATTGTAGTTCAGAGGCTATCACCTTCAGATGATGACATCGAGCTGTACCTTTCCTTTCCATCTGATTCCAGGGCTGAGTCGGTGTTTGGAGGCCCTGATGAACTGGACGTGGCAAACAAGCTGAAGTTAATCCAGGATAAGACAGAGGTGGTGTTGGTCATAGAAAAGCAAATCTGTGATTAAGTGTTCTGTTTGTTCTGAATGCCCTGATTTCACCCCAAAGGAACAGGTTTGCAGTCTGCGGGTGCTCCTGGTTCAAGCATTGCTCCTGGGTTGTCAAGAGCTGCTGAAACCAGGAGTACCTTTGTGCAGCATCGACACGTGTTCCTGTTGCACCCTTTCCTGGAAAAGGCAGATCTGGCCTCTGTCATTTGTGCCTTGGTCATATCAAGCATGCTCAGCTACTGTAACACACTCTTTTTGGGTTGCCTTTGGAAAGAGTTCAGAAATTGCAGCTGGTCCAAAATGCTGCAGCCAGATTGCTTTCAGGTATACTCTCTTATTGTTAGATCTTCATTGGCTCTCAATTTGTTTCCAGGCTCATTCCAGTGCTGGTGATTATCTTTAAAACCTTTTACTCTTTGGGCCCAAGGTATCTTATGAACTACGTTCTCCCCAATGGACCTGTCTACCTGTTAAGATCTTCTGTGGGAGCCTGGCTGCTCTTCATTCTGCCTCATAGGAAAGCCTGGCTAGTGATAACACAGGACAGGATATTCTCAGTAGCCGCATCTTGGCTTTTAAATTCTGTCTCCCTGCCTGACTAAAATGCCCCGCCTTATATGCATTCCACCAGACTGGTAAGTCATTTGTCTTTCATCAGGCACTTGGCCTTTTACCTCCTCTTCACCCTATAATAGTGAAGAGTAAAAATAATAGTATTTTTCTCACTGTTCTGCTTTTAACGGTTTTCATATTTTGTATATTTCCTTTTCACATTGTAAGCAGCTTTGGGCACCTTTTGATGGAAAAACATAAATATGGTGGGGCAGAAGAAAACAGAAAGCAGTGTTGGTAGGAGTTTGTACATGTTTGTCATCACTGAGACATTTGCAGAGCAGTCAACCTAACCTGACCTTTCTCGATCATACAGAGCATGTAGGAAAGGAAAGATTGTGCTGTTGAGTCAGTGTCAACTCCTAGCGATCACATTCCATGTGATTTTCTTGGTAGAATATAAGAGTGGTTTACTAGTGCCTCCTCCCGCGCAGTATGAAATGATGCCTTTCAGCACCTCCCTATATCTCTCCTGCCCAATATAGGTGACTCAAAATGTATTTACTAGGCACAGTCTGGGAAGCAGACCAGCAGGGATTTGAACTAACAGCCTCTTGCACTGTAGGCAATCTGATTCCCCACTGTGCCAAGGCTGTATATCTACCAACTGGCATTGGAATGCAGAAAAAATTGAGCTTAGTTTAAGGAGCAGGAAAGTTGAATAGTAATTTGTAGCAGTGTGCATGAATAGTGTTTGTTGCATTCATTTCCAGCTTTCAGCACTTCATTTGATTCCTCTTTAATTTGTTTAAATCATATTAGTTTTGTCATAACTTTCATCTAGAGTATTTGCATCAATCCCATGCATTTCTGCTTGCAAGACCCAGCTGGATTTCTACTGTCTCTAACTTTTTTGTCTTCCACTCAACTGGCATTTTGTTTATGGGTATTTTAGGGATCTATGCAAAGACCTGCCAAATTTCAAACAGATAGGAAAAACAGGCGTCATTTCTGAGGCAATTAAAAAGTCATAAATTTTACAGGACCGAACAGCACCAATGAGTTGGGCATTGTTGTGTGTATAAATGAATGTACATTTAACTTATGTATTGCAATTTAATGTAGGACACAATATAGCCAGGGTTAAGCACATTTAAATCCAAATTATTCCAATTGGTAAATTATGCATGTTCTTAACTCCTTCCCACTAAAATTAATGGGTGAGAAGTGGGTAACTAGGGCTGATTCGTTCCCAATGTGATGAAAGCTAAATTACAAAGTGTGCAACAGCAAGTATTTTCCAACATACTACTAGGATGTTCTATATTTCTAAAACTTTGGAATGTAACAAACACTCTAGAAGTTATATTTCCTTACTCATTATGAACAATATTGATTTCTAAATAATGTAGCAATTAATTCAGTTGAGGCATATTCTAAAGGACGTGCTGTACCATAGCCATTAAAATACCAAAATTAAGCTCACATCTGCTTATTATTCTAGCAGTACAAAGCATTTTAGAAGAGGATTTCCATTAAAGGCTAGTCTTAAGCAGTTACCATGGTGATTGTGTGAATAACATTACCAAAAGGCTTAAATTTGTTTTCAATTACATGGTCTTTAAGAGCACTTGTATAATCAATAACAGATTGCTGTTTTAAGATATTTGTCCCCAAAGACAAGCTCCCATAAAATAACTGTGCCTTAAGTGTACAAGCATTGTTTGGACACTTCAGTAATACCACCAAGACAGCTGTTAACAGACGCAACAGAAAAGAAATATAGTTCTTGTAGAGTACTCAACAGCTCCTATCTAAATACAGCTGTGTGATACCTGGGTTTTTTGTACTGCTTTGCAGAGATAATCCTGTGCCCTAGAACAGTTGGTCATGGAATCAACCAGAGAGAAGGCAACCTTGGACTTAATTCTGAGTGGCACCCAGGATCTGGTGAGTGATGTCAGTGTCATGGACCCTTTAGGGAACAGTGACCATAGTGTGATCAAATTCAGCATACATGTGAAAGTCTAACACAGACACTTTGAATTTCAGAAGAGGAAACTTCTCCAAAAATGAGGAGTATGGTGAAAAGAAACCTGAAAGGGAAAATCAAGAGAATCACTTTGCTCCAGAATGCATAGAGTTTATTCAAAACCACACTACTAGAAGCCCGGTTAGAATGTATACCAAAAAGGAGGAAAGGTATCACTAAGTCCAGGAGGATGCCAGCATGGCTAACAGGTAAAGTCAAGGAAGCCGTAAAGGAGAAGAAGACTTCCCTCCAAAATTAGAAGGCCTGCCCAAATGAAGAGAACAGAAAGGAACACAAACTCTGACAAAAGAAATGCAAGGTGACAATAAGGGAGGCAAAAAGAGAGTTCGAGGACCATTTAGCGAAAATCATCAAGGGGAAAAATAAAAACCTAAATACATCAGAAGCAGGAAACCTGCCAGGGAGGGGGTTGGACCATTAGCCAATGAGAGAATGAAAGAGATTATTAAGGAGGTTGCCTCACAAACCTTTTGGAGTTCTTTGAGAGTGTCAACATGTGTGTGAATAAAGGTGATCCGGTTGATATAGTATGCCTGGACTTCCAAAAAGCCTTTGACAAAGTTCCACATCAAAGACTCTTGAGAAAACTTAGCAGTCATGGGGTAAGGGGACAAGTATATATGTGGATTATTTGAAGGACAGGAAAAGAGAGTAGGTATAAATGGAGAGTTTTCACAATGGAGGGAAGTAAAAAGTAGGGTCCTCCAGAGATCTGTACTCGGACTGGTATTTTTAAATGTATTCATAAATGATCTAGAAGTTGGGGTAAGCAGCGAGGTGGCCAGATTTGCAGATGACACTTTAAGTGGCGCAGCAGGGAAATGCTTGACTAACAAGCAGAAGGTTGCTGGTTTGAATCCCCACTGGTACTATATCAGGCAGAAGCGATATAGGAAGATACTGAAAGGCATCATCTCATGGTAAACCCCTCATGTATTCTACCAAAGAAAACCACAGGGCTCCCTCTGTGGGTGCCAGGAATAGAAACTGACTTGATGGCACACTTTTACCTTACCATACTATTTAGGGTAGTGAAATCCAAAACAGATTTTGAGGAGCACCAAAAGGATCTCTCCAAACTGGGTCAATGGGCGACAAAATGGCAAATGTGGTTCAGTGTTGGAAAGTGGAAAGTGATGCACTCTGGGACAAAAAACCCTAACTTCATGTATACGCTGATGGGATCTGAGCTGTCAGTGACTTACCAGGAAAGGGATCTTGGGATCATGGTGGACAGCTGCTTGTTGAAAGTGTCAACTCAATGTGCAGCAGCTGTGAAAAAGGCCAATTCCATGCTAGAGATCATTAAGAAGGGGGTTGAAAATAGAACTGCTAATATTATAATGCCCTTATACAAAACTATGGTGTGGTCACAATTGGAGTACTGCGGAAAATTCTGGTCAACGCATCTAATGAAGGACATTGTAGAACTGGAAACGATTCAGAAGAGGGCAACCAAGATGATTAGGGGCCTAGAGCACCTTCCTTATGAGGCAAGGCTGCAACACTTGGGACATTTTAGTTTAGAAAAAAGACGACAGTGGAGAGACATGATCGAGGTCTATAAAATCATACATGGTGTGGAGAAAGTGGATAGAGAGAAATTTTTCTCCCTCTCACATAGCACTAGAACCAGGGATCATCCCATGAAATTGGTTGCCAGGAAATTTATGACCAACAAATGGAGGTACTTTTTCACACAATGCATAATCAACTTTTGGAATTCTCTGCCACAAGATGTGGTGGTAGCCAACAACCTGGATGTCTTTAAGAGGGGTTTTGATAACTTCATGGAGGAGAGGTCTATCAATGGCTACTAGTCTGGTGGCTATAGGCCACCTCCAGACGCAGAAGCAGGATGCCTCTGAATACCAGTTGCAGGGGAATAACAACAGGAGATAGGGCATGCCTTCAACTCCTGCCAGTAGGCTTCCAGAGGCATCTGGTGGGCCACTGTATGAAACAGGATGCTGGACTAGATGGGCCTTGGGCCTGATCCAGCAGGGCTGTTCTTAGATATTGATGTGGCATCCAATTGACCATAAAGGTGTGGATTTACATAGGCAAAGTCATACCAGAACTCTTTCATGGCAATGGAAAATATACTTATATAGGCTTGCACATCTTGTGATCCTTATCAGGCTGAACACAGCCTGCCAGTCGTTTATGGTGGCCCACCAGGGAGTTATTCACACATGGCTTTATGCCACAGGATATCCAAAGAGCAAATCTGCTTCATATCAGATTCGAGGCAGTTTAATTTGGGGATTAGATGGACTGTCCACATAGCCGTTGGCTCCTCCCCGCATTCCCGGTGATCTTTCTCCTGTGTGTGTGCCCATTGCTTGCTCTGGGTTTTTTCTCCCACCAATTACATCCCAGGAGGAGGTGCAAGATGCCTCCCTTAATTATTACTTTTTTTTGTAGTTTGACAGCCAGCCAGATTTCCGCAAAAGTGACAAGTCAAAACAACAGAACGCTTAACCCCAACCTGCCAAATCTGACCCAAATCTTTTCTGGTTTTTAATCAACAACAAAAAATATGTATATACTGCTTTTCAAGAAAAGTTTCCAAAATGGTTTACATAGAGGAATAACAAATAAATAAGATGGATCTCTGTCCCCAAAGGGCTCACAGCCTAAAAAGGAAACATAAGATAGACACCAGCAACAGTCACTGGAGGTACTGTGCTGGGGGTGGATAGGGCCAGTTACTCTCTCCCTGCTAAATAAAGAGAATCACCACATTAAAAAAGGTGCCCAGTTAGCAGGAGCAACTGAACTTGCCTTTGTGAAATCATTGCTTTCTCTCTGTGATGATGAAAAAGACACAAAGGGCTCAGGTTACATCTAACCTGCAGTCTCCATTGTTAAGTTTTCATAACATCTGCATATGTAAAGCTGTGTTCCTATGGTGACCAGGCTTCAATAAGAGGAAGCCAAACTTGAAAGCATAAGAAGACCCACGTTTTTCATGTGCTTGCATTTAACTCAGGAATTTCTCCCTCCCACTCCCCTTCTGGACTCTCTCCACAGAATTGCACAATCTGCCACAACCCCTTCCTCTGCCCCCAGTGCTTGCAATTTCAACCCACTCAAAAAGCATACCAGACTGAGTTGTCAAAACACTCCTTTGCTGACATTTGTTCTAGAAATCCACTCAGCAAACATTTAAAAAGAAAAAGAAAGAAAGAAAGAAAGTGTGAGTTTGGAAAGAAGCCGAATTATCTGCAATGGCCCCTCCACACATCACAGAGGAACTTCGGGGCATAACAGAAGCCTTGGGTTTTTGTTTGTTTGTTTGTTTTGTTTTTAAGCCACTGAAAATAGAGGATTTTTTAAAAGCTGGACACAATTCAGGGCATAAACTGCCCTGAGCCATTTTTGGAGGGGCGGTATATAAATCAAATAAATAAATAAATATAGTCTGGCTAAGCCAGAATGTGCAGCCATGATTTGGGGAGAAACAAAGTCTGTATTGGTCCCTGATAGCCCACAGTGACTTCAGGTTAAATGCAGCTAATATGTGGATGGGCACACTCCATTCCAGAGGAGATTCAAGCTAAAAATGTGTGTAAAGCTCCCGGGGGAGGGGGGGGCGGTGGTGGTAAGCCAATTAACCTCCTATTGCTACTGCCTGCCTAAGAATGCAAAAAATTATATGTGTAAGAGAGCCAGAGAGAAGTATCACAATATACGGCAGGGGCCTTACCGGCTCCGACGTTCATTCAGCAGCCAAGGCCATAGAGACCCCAGGTGGGGTGGGCGGCCAGAAAGGGCAGCCCGACGAGCGGCAAGCCGAGATGTTGCGAGATCAAGGAGCTGGGCTAGAGGGGAAGGGCGAGGGCGAGGGAGGGAGGAGGCAGCAGCAGACAGAGGCACAGCTGAGGGGGATACGGGTGAGAGCAGTCTGATATGGCAGGGCAGAGGTCAATTAGTGGGGGTGTGGGATGCATCAGGAGGGATTTAAGGCAGGCTCGGCCAGTGATGAGAGGCTGTTGGAGGGTAAGTGGTGGAGGCCTCCAGAGAGAGACTTCCACAGTGACCCCAAGGAGCCTGGAGGTGGAGGACTCAGGTGAACCAAACCCCCTCCCCTCAAAAACTCTGAGGCCCTGCCTGGGTGAGGCAAGAGGGAGAGGCAAAACAGCCTTGGAGAGACCAGTGGCGTGACAATGGCATTAAGTGGAAAGAAGAAGGCTGACAATGACAAAAGCTTCTCATAATTATTTATCTGGATGTGCATTAGCCATATCATATCATATCATATCATATCATATCATATCATATCTCAGGGAGATGAGCAGGGGATTCCAAAACATGAATGACAAAGAGCATCTCGGTTGTCTTTGGTAACATAGTAGTTAAACACCTGCTAGTCATTCATAGACTAAAATTAAAAAAAGGTCTTCAGCGCCTAGCTAGGCATTAATAGATGTTCTCTCAGCATCTGCCATAACTGAATGAATGAATGTATGAGTAATAAAATCAACATATGGAACTTTTCCCAATATAGAATCTTGGATGGGGGAAAAACATATGGTGAGATTTAGCTCTGCTAAGCTGATTATTTGTACATTGCAGATGTCGTTAGTTCTGCTGATAACTTTTCTTTCCTAAAGCAGTGGAAATGAATTCATAAAATGTATAGGTTTATGGTTCTGTAATTAGACAACTGTGTGGCTGTACCTATAATTCTTTTCATGAATCAGGAGATGTATTGCTTGGGAGAGACTAACTCCATTTTCTCTACACTGCCCTTCTGAGATGAATAACCGGTGCACAAATCCAATATACAATGTACAAATCTAGCCAAAATGCCCTTAACTTGTACTGATGGAGAACTATGAGCTTCTCGGCATTGTTTTTGATGGATATGGTACCACAAGCCAACCAATAAACTCATATTTTAGAGCAGGATAGTTAATTGGTTGCCAGAGATCTTATCTGGCCCTGAGGGTTTTTCAGGGTTTCAGGTTTAAACATGGTTTAGTAGCATGTGTAGAGTGGCAATTTGGATAAAACTCCTCTCACATGATTAAAGAATGCCCCGATAACTCTCACCATGACCCCATCCTCCTTGCTTTAGAGGTTAGTCACTGGTGATCACCTGAACTGGCTCAGAACTCACCTGTTTCTTGAGTGAGTTCCACCCCTGACCTGTATGTGGAAAACTAGCCTATCAGGAGGATGGATTTTAACCTAGTCACCCCCATATTCACTCTTTTTATGTGCATGAAAGTATCTCTATATATAATTCTCTAAGGTGTACCCATGGCTAATCCCATGCATGGCAGCTCTGACGAGAGTTCGTGAGGAGCTGCCGGGAGAGGTAGAGGAATGCCGGTAAGTGGCCACTGGCTGGCTGAGAGAAAGCGGTGGCGGTGGAGGACTGGCTGAAGGGGTGGGGGTGGGTGGGGGGAGAACGAAGTGGCTGAAGGGAGGTCGACAAAATGAAGATGAGGCAGGGAGCCAGATCAGTTGCTTATCCGTACACACACACACACACACACACACACACACACACACACACACACACAGAAACACACACACGCGCAACCCTTTTCACCTGCAGCTTGAAGTTTACAGCCCAGCAGGAGCTGCACCATGTAATTTTCTTGATTGTGTTTTGGTTCTTTGATTGTTATGTCATCTGGGCATCATGCCAGTTCTGTCCAGTGACACATTGTTGGCTTTTAATCCCAGATTCCTACAACCCTTGCTCTGTATCTAAGCACCGCTTCAGAGCCCTTCCCTCAAATGCAGCTGGGAGCATCATATAAGTTGCTTGAGTTTGTGGGGAGGTAAACTGACAGCTGGTTTTGTTTTTGTATCATATCGACATGATTCGTGACTATCCTTTCTAGAAAATGGGGCTATTACTAGGAAAGACATCATATTTCAAAATGGCTTGTGAGCACAGAGTGATGATTCCAGTAACCACTGTTGATTTACAGTTTATCCTGAAAAATGCAAGTGCTTTCTTGATTACTTACAAAAACAAGGATATGCTGGATTGTTTATATAACAGAACACCATAGCAAATTCCTTGAATTTTGCTAATACACCAAGCTGTGATTATAGATAGCTGCAGCAAATTATAATGACATGTCCTTGTTCTCTTATTGGCACCATAAGTAGACAGCTTAAAAACAAAAGTACCCGTGTTTCAATTTACTGGGTAATATGAGCCCTCAGAACAGAATAGTGCATCATCATCATCATCATCATCATCAACAACAAACCAGTCAATAACACCTGTCTGACTGTGTAAACAAGAAATAATGGATGTTTAATTTTTTGTACTTTCTTGAATGATCGGTTTTTTATTTGATGATGTACTAAACATGGAATATTAACATGGATAAAATCTCTTGTATTCGGGCCGACTTGGATTTAGACTTCACATTTACTGCAGTGTTTGAATCGGAGGTGTCCAGCAACAACTCCTCTTATGTGGTAGGCTGAATCAGTATCTGTTTGTGATTAATGAGGATGTGGACAAGCTGCTTGGAGCGATGCGGCCTACCACCTGTTCTCTTGACCCTTGCCTGACATGGCTAATACTATCCGGCAGGGAGGTTGTTGTAGAAGGCCTATCAGAGATCATAAATGCTTCTCTGAGGGAGGGCAGGATGCCTCCTTGCCTTAAGGAGGCAATTATTAGACCACTTGTGAAAAAGTCTGCCTTGGATTCCTCAGAGTTGAGCAACTATAGGCCTGTCTCCAACCTTCTATGGCTAGGCAAGGTAATTGAGAGGGTGGTGGCCTCCCAGTTCCAGACAGTCTTAGATGAAACTGATTATCTAGACCCGTTTCTGACCAGCTTTCAGGTGGGCTATGGGGTTGAGACTGCCTTGGTCAGCCTGATGGATGATCTCAAATTGGGAATTGACAGAGGAAGTGTGACTCTGTTGGTCCTTTTGGACCTCTTGGTGGCTGAGGGGGTTGGGGGTGGGAGGCACTGCTTTGAAGTGGTTCCACTCTTACCTCTCGGGCAGATTCCAGATGGTGTTCCTTGGGGATTGTTCTTCAAAAACTGAACTTCAGTATGGTCTCCCTCAGGGCTTCATATTGTCTCCGATGTTGTTTAACATCTATATGAAACCACTGGGAGAGATCATCAGGAGATTTGGTGCAGGGTGTTATCAGTAACCCAAATCTTTTTCTCCCCAAGGAATGCATCATCAGAAGAAGGCATAACCTCCCTAAATGCCTACCTGGAGGCAGTGATGGGCTGGTTGAGAGGTAATAGGCTGAGGCTGAATCCAGATAAGATGGAGGTACTTATTGTGCTGGGTCGGAACTCGGGAGATGATTTTGATCTGCCTGTTCTGGATGGAGTCACACTTCCCCAGAAGGAACAGGTACACAGTCTGGGGGTGCTTCTGGGCACAAAACTCTCCCTGGTGTCCGATGTTGAGGCAGTGGCCAGAGGTGCCTTTTATCAGCTTCAGCTGATACGCCAGCTGAGTCTGTTTCTTGAGATAAATGACCACAGAACTGGTGACATCTGCTGGTCACCTCCAGACTTGACTACTGCAATGTGCTCTATGTGGGGCTGCCTTTGTACGTGGTCCAGAAACTGCAGTTAGTCCAGAATGCAGCAGCCAGGCTGGCCTCTGGGTCATCTCGGAGAGACCATATCACTCCTATCTTAAAACATCTACACTGGCTGCCGATAAGTTTTCAGGCAAAGTACTTGGTTATAATCTCTAAAGCCCTAAACAGCTTGGGCCCTGGGTATTTAAAAGAACATCTTCTTTGCTATGAACTACACCGCCCATTGAGATCATCTGGAGAGATTCGTCTGCAGTTGCCACCGGCTCATCTGGTGGCTACTCGGGGACGGGCCTTCTCCATTGCTGCCCTGAGGCTTTGGAACACACTTCCTGCTGAAATAACAGCCTCCCCATCTTTTAAAACTTTTTAAAAGGCAGTCAAGATGCATTTGTTCACCGCATTTGTTCATTTGTTCACAATAGACATTGTTTTAATTGTGTTTTAATTGTGTTTTAATGTTTTAAATTTTAATTGTTGAAATGTGTTAATTTTTTTTATTGGTTGTTTTTATTGTCTTGTAAACTGCCCAGAGAACTTGTGTTCTGGGCGATATAAAAATGTGTTAAACAAACAAACAAATAAATATTAAAAGAAAACTTGAAGGAAAAAATAGAGAACAAGCCTCTTTCTGACTAGTTTGTCTCTTACAGATGTTCCAAGTGAATGTTATTTTTAATCTGGAAAACTATGCTGAACCTCATTTCCTCAACACCTATATGCCCCTTCCACATGTTAGAACATGTCCATTCATAATTGTATATGGGAGCATACATTTTGTTATGTCCATTCATAATTGTATATGGGAGCATAAATTTTGTTACCTTTTATTTGGCATACCTTACCTTTGCATCTTAGACAAGGAGCACTTGTGCCCTAGTGGTTAGAGTACAGCTTTTGGATAGGAAGCCCTGGTTCCTATCTCTGCCGAGACATGAAACTTCCTAGGCAAAAAATAACCTTTAACCTAAATTAATCAAGATGAAGATACAATGATGTAAGCTTTGCACATGGAAGGAAGTAGATGCAAGGAGTTAAAACATCTGGGTTACATAAAGAGTGTTGCTGATCCCTGTATGTATATCCGTGGGTCAGGAATCAACAGAACCATGATCCTGGTCTATGTTGATGATCTTCTAGTGCTAGTGCAATGTGAACAACAAAGAAAAAAGATTGAAGCGGAACTTGGAAGGGTGTTTACCCTGAAGAGCCTAGGTATAATTAAGACCTATATCGGGATGCACATAGAGCACACAAGAAAAGGGTATATACTGATACAGAATAGTAAAATAACACAAATGTTAAAGGAGTGTAACCTAGAGCAATGCAAGACAGTCGAGACGCCTATGGTGGCTAACTTCCTGGGTGAAGAAAGTTGTGACAGTGAGCCATTTGAGGATGTGGAATTATATCAGTCTATTATTGGGAAATTATTGTATCTATCACAATGGTCAAGGCCTGACATCTTGACTGCAGTAAACATACTAAGTAGGTTTTCCTCCAAACCCACAAAGAGACATTGGGTTGGAGTGAAAAGAATACTGAGATACCTGAAAGGTACCATAGATAAAGGAATGTACCTAGAACCTGATGAAGATCTTAAGCTAGACGCCTGTGTAGACAGCGATTGGGCTGGTGATATACATGATAGAAAATCCACATCTGGATACATAGTATTACTTGGTGGATGCCTGGTTGGGTGGAAAACGCGGAAGTAAAGTAATATCGCGACCTCCACAGCCGAAGCAGATTATGCATCCTTGTCAGATCTGTGTACCGAGTTAACCTGGTACAAACAGATCATGAGTGGACTGAATGAACATGTAGAATATCCAATAACTGTATATGAAGACAACCAAACTTGTATACAGATAGCTGAAAGCGTAAAGGTAAAAAACAGGAGAAAGCATATTGATATTAAGTTTCAGAATGTAAAACAAGCAGTAGAGAACAAAGTGATTGAACTGCAGTATTGTGCTTCTGAGAACAACCTTGCAGACATGATGACCAAACCCCTGTGTGCGATGAAACACAACGACATAAGTGGAAAACTGGGATTGCACACCACCTCAAAGTGAATAGGAGGGGTGTCAGGATGTATTGACTGTGAGGTGTTGTGTGTACAGCTTTAAATGCGAAGTGCAAGTCACTGTGTTACAGCAGGTGGTGTAACTGGCAACATGTGAAGCCTATTAACAAGTAATAAGGCCCTGAGGATCGGCCTGTGGTGATTGGTCACTACTTGTATAAGAGTAAAGCTCAAACCAGAGCAACTTGTCCACAGTGGTAAATGCTGCACCACTGTGGTCCTCCCGGCTGCTGTTGTATATGTGCCTTATGTTGTGTAGCTGGACTTACTGAGACAATACATCATGTAAGTGTCCTCAACTTCAATATATTCTTTTGTCGAACTTTTACCTGTGTGTGGAGTGTTCTTACTCAACCAAGTGGGACACAGGTGATTTACTCTGCAATAGGGTGCAGCACCCAACACATTGTTATGAACCCAGCTTGCATGAAGAACTGCAGGTGGGAGTGAGGAAAGAAGGCAATTTCCCAACATCGACACTCAGGGGAAACCTCCATCCAACTGAACACCTTTCATCCATCTTGCTGCTGCAACCGCCAAACAAAAGTTGATATTGGGAGCACCTTGTGGGTGCAGTGGGGCTCAAGCCCACTCTGATTTTCCCCAGAGGGGGCAATGCCCCTGCCAGGCTACCAGGTGGGGGAGGCGGGGCTCAAGTCCTCCTCCGGATTTCCTGGGGGAGGCAATGCCCACCTGGCTGCCCGGTTGCATCGGCAAGCTCTCGTGCTCAAATTCGTCAGTCAATTGAACAACACTGACTGTGTTGTCCTGTGTTGTCTTTGTAGCAGCTCAGCAGGTTCTTAGGAGGCACAGCTTCCCCTCAGGGCCCTTTCACTCTATGATTCTCTGATTAGAAGTAGTATAACAAGGAGAAAAGCTAATTGTGCTCTATGCATGCAGGTGCTGTGCCCAGAGTGACCCCATCTCCTAAGGGGAATATCTTACAGTGCTTACATGTAGTCTCCCATTCAAATACAAACCAGGATGGACCCTGCTTAGCAAAGGGAACAATTCATGTTTGCTACCACAAGAACCCATGTGCTCCATGCTCCCCGCCCCCCAAAAACTGAGAAATCTAGGCCCCTGATTGGGAGGAGGGAAAGATGGTAGTGCTGTGCCACCTCCAGTGCTTCAGCTTCTCCCATGGTCTAATTCCACTGTTGAGTGTGTATCTTCCTCTTCCTGGCCACCTGCTAGCTAATGCTGCCACTGAGAGAGAGAAGACCTCCCACTCTGGCTGCTATTTTCCCCAGGAGGGATGCTCCCAATAGAAGCTTCACCCATACAGAAAGATAGACAGGAGGGGGACACACCTTGATCGGGTCTATGGTCAACCCCATCCACTCAAACTGTGGCCATGTTCTAGATCAGGGCCTTCAATGGCTGATCTTTAGCAAGGGAAAACAAGCACACAACTGACAGAGAGGAGGGAGCTGTTCTTGTGGTAGCAAGCATGACTTGTCCCCATAGCTAAGCAGGGTCTGCCCTGGTTGCATATGAATGGGAGACTTGATGTGTGAGCACTGCAAGATATTCCCCTCAGGGGATGAAGCCGCTCTGGGAAGAGGAGAAGGTTTCAAGTTCCCTCCCTGGCTTCTCCAATATAGGGCTGAGAGAGATTCCTGCCTGCAACCTTGGAGAAGCCACTGCCAGTCTGTGAAGACAATACTGAGCTAGATAGACCAATGGTCTGACTCAGTATATGGCAGTTTCCTATGTTCCTAAGGGAAAACAAGCACACAACTGACAAGCAGATGCTTTTTGTAATATGTTTTTTGGCCCTAAGCCCCCCAGTGCTGCAATTAGATCCAGGCAGGTAGTTAATTGCATCCATGCAATTAACTTTCTCAATTGTCCACTAACAGCAACCAGCACAGCAACATCTGAATATCACACACACACACACACACACACACACACACACACACACACTACAGTGTTTGCTATTAAGATGCCATAATAGAGACCAAACTGGTGCCTTCCAAAGCTTAAGACAGGATGTTTCTTAAACCTACACTCAGAGGCGTATCTAGGGAAAATATCGCCTAGGGCAAGCAGTGAAATTGCTCCCCTGTCCAAACAGGAATGATGGGGCTTGTAGTAAACAATATCTGGAAATCTCTGTTAAAAGGAACACTGTACCATCTAGACATGGTTGTTGATCAAAACCTGAAAACATGAGCCATCTCTGTAAAAGACTTAGAACAACAGTCAGGAGTTATGCGAGGATTCCAAGTGTCATTTTCCCTGTCTCATCTTATGCTTTTTAAAAAACATGACTTTGTCCTAGAGGATCACATGCCCAAATAGCCACTAGCAAAATAGGAGAAGAAGAAGGTGGCGGGGGGGGGGCGGTCCTCCTATAAACCAGTGAATGATTCCTGCCAGCCTTTGTCTTGTGATGACTGTTGGCTCATGATGGGGTATATGTGCATTCACCACACCAGTGCTTACTTTGACACCAGGAGGGAGGAGGATACATTAGTTTGCCACACTAGATGGAGGCATTTGCAACAGAAGCAGACAGCCAAGTTCTGCCAGGGCCAAAGCCATCCCCTGCCAGACTAAGAAATCATTGTAATTTGCCCCTTCCTGTCACAAGCAGGGTGCTGTTCTTTTATTATTGACTCACTCTCAGATATCCCAGTCATGGATGGAAAATTTAGGGTCAATTTACAAGAGACACATTTTCTACATGGGAGTTTTTTCTGTGCAGGTGTTGTGCAGAAACCCATGTGTAGTGATCAATACATATGTATCTATTCTGCCAGGGGCACAGCAAGGTTGGAATGGTCCCAGAGATGAGATTTTAAAATGGGCCCCCAGCCCCTCAAAATCCAGGGCATCCACACACCCTAGGCCCCCAAGGATTTAAGTCTGATATTTCAAAATAGGTATGCTGCCTGGAAATACATTTCACTGAATACACACACGCAAACTTCACAATATATAGTGATATACATTGAGTACTATATATTCGTGCTACTTTTAATGCCTAGAACACACTAGAAACGCTAATTATTAAAATGGCCCCCTCGCTGCAGATTAGCAAAGGAAATTTTCAACCATGCAGGGTGAGCCTATGTTTGTTTTCTCAGAATTCTGATCAAATTCAGTAAAGTTTGATTCCAGGAGGTTTTTCATACGGGGCTTTTAAAGCCCTATAACACACATCTCCTCTGGAATGGAGGAGCTGCATTCACATGTTGGCCAGATTTACCCTGAAGTCCCTGCGAGTTATTAGGGAGCAGTTCACACATAAGAAAAATAAAATAAAATAAAACAAAAGCACAACACATGCTTCACAGTTCTCACTCAGACCTTCTGGGTTGCAAAACAACTTGAACATAAGTGCATTTATGAATGAATGAATGAATATAATATTGTTCCAGAAGTTTTTCTAATTTTCTTCCATGAAATAAGCCACTTATAGGGCTTTTTAGATAGTTTTTGTTTTTAAAGCCAGCAAAGTTTCCACTTGGTTTTAAATTAAATATTCAGACTTTTCAGTCTCTCCCACCCCCCGTATCAAAGCCCTATGGCAAGCAGATCCCTATAAATGGGGGGTGGGGGATTAACCACAAAAAGGAATTCACAGTCTACCTGGCAAAAGGTGTGCTGGATGGTCTGGGCAGAGGGTCTGCTGCTGCATAGAACTCTGCCTGCCTTCTTCTTCTTCCTGGCTTCCTTGGGGCCTGCCGAGTTCAGGCTTCAGGGAGGCCTACACGGAGGCCTCTGTAAGCCCCGCCCACCCAATGATAAACTGAGAGGCGGGGAGAGAAGAGCTGCTCTGCAGTTTGCAGGCCTCACCTGCGGCTGATCCTAGGCCTCGCACGGCAGAAGGCAAGCAGGATGGCAAGTGACTGAGGGGCCCTGGGGCTGGGCAGGTGGGCAATGGAGTGGGGGTGGCAGGAACTGGTGTGGCGCCCCTCCCTCAGTGGTGCCTAGGGCACGTGCCCTGGCTGCCCCACCCCAGTTCCGCCCATGCCCACACTATAAAGCCATTTGCTTTATACTGTAGATGGTGTATAAAAGCATGCTCTCCAACTCTCAGCTTAGATGATATTCTAAATGCACAAAATTAAGAAATGTACTTTGTTCCTTCTTGGGTAGTATGCAAATCAGGGACACTTAGATGTTACCCACAGCAATATTTGTGGCTCTGCATTTCAATTTGGTGCTGAAAAAATGTATGGCACTTTTACAGTGCTGGATTCAGGGACCAACATTTTGCACAGAGGAACGCCAGTGTTAGGGATCTGATGAGCAATGGTGTTGTAGAGGTGGGCAGTTGCACAGTGACCTAAAAGAGAGTACGGGCACATCTCAGTAGTCCATTTGAAACAATCCCTTTCACATTGTGAAGCAGCCTCAGCAAGTCCCTAATGCCGATGTTCTGATGCGTGGAATGTCGGCTAAGCACCCTCAGTCAGAGGCGTAATGGGGGGAAATGACGCCTAGGGCAAGCTCTGCCCCTGAAATTGCCCCCCCACCCCTGCCCCCCCACATACCTGCGCCCCCCTGGGCTGGCCGGAGTGAGCGCGGTGGTGGCAGGCGGCAGCAGATCGCGCAGTGGTGGCGGGCGGCGGCGGGAGTGAGCGCGGCGGTGGCGGACAGCAGCGGATTGCCGAGTGCGGTGGTGGCGGGTGGCGATCCAGTGCGGCGGTGGCGGGAGGCGGGGGATTGCCGAGTGCGGCGGTGGCGGGTGGCGGTGGATCGCCGGCCGAGTACAGCAGAGCGACTATGAACTGCGCAGGCGCACCTGTGCAGTTGGGAAGCGACTCCGGGCCAGACGGCAGGCCTCGGCGTCGCTCTGCTGCACTTGGCCGGTGATCTGCCGCCACCCGCCACCGCCGCACTCGGCGATCCGCCGCCTGCCACTGCCGCACTGGATCGCCGCCCGCCACCGCCGCACTCGGCGATCTGCCGCCGCCCGCCACCGCCACCCTGGATCGCCGCCCGCCACCACTGCACTCAGCGATCCGCCGCTGCCCGCCACCGCCGCGCTCACTCCCGCTGCCGCCTGCCACCAACAACGCGCGATCCAGGGGGGGTCGGGGGCATGCCACTTTTGGGCGCCCCCCACATGCCCCACCAGAGTGGCACCCAGGGCACGTGCCCTGCCTGCCCCCCCTATCGTTACGCCCCTGCCCTCAGTGCCCTACCTTAACCTGGAAGAGGTAGGGTATGCACTGGCTCTGATCTTCCTGTGCACTCCATGCAAGGTGAGACTGGTGGTACTGTTGAGGCAGTGAACCCTTTAGTGGTATTGAGGCCTAGGCAGGTGCACACTGTGAAGCTGCATCTGCATTTTCAATATTCCATAGTGTAAAGGTGTACTGTACCCTCTTCTCTTCTCTTCTCTTCTCTTCTCTTCTCTTCTCTTCTCTTCTCTTCTCTTCTCTTTTTGCCTGAGGATGTTAGAATAAATGTGAATGACTTGGTTCTGAATATGCAAGAGTAACTGGCCTGGTTCACACAACCATTATAATCTAGGTTTAATGTGGGCTACTGACATTAGCGTGATTGTGTGAATCCACACCAAGGTGGAAAACAGAATCATCATGAGTCATAAACCACCTTAGTGTGACTTCACAAAATCATGCTCAAGTCAGGACTCCCACATTAAACAAATGTGTGAACCTATAGCTTAGCAATTGTAGTTCAACCATATAGCCCATCTACTCTGACCTCGCAGGGCCAAACTACACATTACGTTCAGTTCATTATTAAGAGAGAGTCTTAAAAACTGAAGTGTTTCTTTTTCTACAAAGGAGTGGGTGGAGGAAGAGATCCAGATGTGGTCTGAAGCAATCAGGGAGTGGGGCCTAACACTTTCCTGGCTGTTTTCCTAAATTTACTTGGGATATATATCTGGAAACTCTAGCTGGAGGAAAAGTGAGTTGGGGCATGGGTTGCAAAGAAAAAGAAGCGTAGGTGAGGGAAGGGTTAAGCAACTCCTCCTATCTGCTGCTTTCACCTTGCAATTGTTTTGTTGATGGAAAATGCAGAGCTTGGAATTCCATGTTTGTTGTTCAAGTCTAGTTCTAGCCTGATGGCAGATCAAAAACTTACCACAGGGATACTAATCCCCATGGTGTCCATGACATGTATAGTCGGCTTAGTAACTATTGCCACTTCTAAGATTGATGAGATTATTCTAAAGGTATTACATGTTTTGCCTAGAAGCAAGTGCTGAGGAAGTTTCTGTTCTACTATGAACTGCTACAAATGTATCTAAAAGCGCTGGGTGAGAAAATTATGTGAGTTTAACTACTGATTTCAGTAGCAGCATATTTAAAACAACTTTGACTGCTTTTGATCCCATATCTAGACTTTAAGTTTAATATGAAGTGTTGTGTGATCAGAGATATGACAGGTATCTGTTAAAAGTCTTCATCAACAGGAAGTAGAGAGAGTGACCTATCACCTGAATGTGCCTCACTTTATTAAATTCTTCCTTTAACAAACTCCAGTTTCTTTGGCATTTGGAGGATGAATCATCCTTTGATGAACTCTATTCGAACCTTTTTCAGCCTTCAAAGGGAGAATCTGTAGAAGAAACCAACATGTGACAGGACCTTGAAAAAACCTGGAGTCTCCAACACTGCCAACTCTTGTGTTTTGATTACAAGTCTTGACATTTGGCATTTTCCTAAAAGCTCTTGGCTGGGGAGGGGGGGGAGTTGTGTTACTGTAAGACTTGGCTTTGATTTGTTTTAAAGTTTCCTTGTAGCCATAAAGAAATAATAACTCCTAAAAATATAAACCATGTGAACTTTATGAGTGTGAACATTCATCTTGCAACTTTAACACAAAACGCAGGGTGTCACAATGCTTCCTGTTAGAGAAGAATTTTAAGCATCTCCCTTGTAAAGGGAGGTTTGAGCATTGTTAACATCATAGTCAGGGGCCTGATCCACAGACTCTTTTGTATAGCAGATCATTTGTTGCAAGGGTGAGAAGAGTGGCTTAGAAACTGGATTCAGTTTCCTCCCCTTTCCCTAACACATGACTGTTACTTTAGTTCAGTTATCTCAGTAATAATAATTATTATTCAGAACAATAGAGGATTGGGCATTGGCAGGCCAGCACACCATTATAAGGGAAGGGAGTCCAGTAATTTAATTACCTTTCCCCCTTCCAGCTGCTCTGTTACCTCTCAGGCCTTGGGAAGTAGTTCCAACTCCTTACTTGAACCTAAGTAACCATGCTCCTTTGTAATGCCAAGTCAGTTCAAAATAAGATTGTAATCATCCATGATCTGATTGTGGATGAAGATGATTTGATTGTGAAGAAGATTTGATTGTGGCTTGTATAACTGAGACCTAGCTGGGAGAGTCTAGTGGCCCTGTGTGGGCCCACGTCCTTCCCCCACAGTACTCTGTTGTTGAAGAGGCTAGGGGAAGTGGGCGGGGGGATGGAGTGGCTGTGGCCCATAAAAATAACATCTTCCTTATCAGGATCCCTGTGAGAGAATTGACTTATATTGAGTATGTGTACCTTAGGCTGGGGACTCAGGATAGACTGGGGATTCTGTTGGTGTACCGTCCACCCTGCTGCCTAACAGACTCTAACTGAGCTGAAGTTGCTGGTAGCTGATTTGGTCTTGGAGCTGCCCAGGCTTTTGGTGCTGGGTGATTTCAGTGTCCACTTTGGGACAGGCTTGTCTGGTGCTGCTCAGGAGTTCATAGCGGCCATGACAACTATGGGCCTATCCCAATCAGTCCTAGGACCTACATATGTTGCTGGTCACATACCGGGTTTGGTCTTTTCCTCTGATTGGGGGGGTGTTCTGTGGGTGGGATCTCCTGTAGTTTCCCCCTTGCCCTGGAATTTCCCCCTTGACACTTCTTGGTTAAGGTTGGTTTCACAGTCACATCTGAACCCTGCAGGGATGTCCTCCCGAGAAGGCTACTGAACCCAGCACAATTCCAAATGGCTTTTGGAAGTTGCTTTTGCTGGGTTTTGGAGTTGGTTCTACTGGGGGCTTTCCAGATTAGATCCTGCAGTGGGGTCACGACGTATCTCTGAAGTGTGGGTCGGCACTTCCTGTGTTGTGACCCTGCAGTCCCTATGCTGACAGCAGGGTGCCATTCACATTTACGATGCCTTGTTTTGGATTTAATCACTGTGATTTATTGCTATAACAATGAAACAATGTCTCACTGTAACACATTCAACGAGTTCTTTGCAGATAAAATCTATCGCATTCGGGTTGATCTAGACTCCAATATTTCTGCAGATCCAGTTAGGGGTGTGTCTGGCAATTCCTCTTGTGAGATTAGATAGGATGAGTTTAGTTTGTGATTCCTGAGGATGTAGACAATCTGCTTGTCCACAGTTGGTACAGGTGGTACAGCCTACCACCTGTTCTTGGGATCCTTGCCCAACAAGGCTGATTTCTTGCAGGGAGGTTGTTGGAGCTGGCCTCGTTGATATCATTAATACCTCACGAAGGGAGGACAGGATGCCATCTTGTCTGAAGGAGGCAGTGGTTAGACCTCTTCTTAAGAAGCCCATTTTGAATCCCCTGATGATGGATAATTATAGACCAGTCTCCAATCTCCCATGGTTTGGTAAGATGATTGAGAGGGTGGTGGCTGACCAGCTCCAAGCAGTCTTGGAGGAAACTGGTTATCTAGACCCATTTCAAACTGGCTTTAGAGTGGGCTATGGGGTTGAGATGGCCTTGGTCGGCCTGAGAGATAAACTTCACCAGGGAATTGACAGAGGGAGTGTGACTCTGCTAGTTCTTTTCAATATCTCAGCGGCTTTTGATTACATTGGCCATGGTATCCTGGATCGCCTGAGGGATTTGGGGATAGGAGGCACTGTTTTTCAGTGGTTCTGCTCCTATGTCTCGGGTAGATTTCAGGTGGTGGAACTTGGTGACATTTGCTCTTCAAAGTGGGATCTATTATATGGAGTCCCTCAGGGTTCCATTCTGCCACCAATGCTTTTTAACATCTACATGAAACCGCTGGGTGAGGTCATCAGGGGATTTGGCACTGGGTGTTATGACACCCAAATCTATTTCTCCTTGTCATTAATAGCTGGAAATTGTGTTAGCCCCTTAAATGCCTGCCAACAGGCAGTAATGGGCTGGATGAGGGATAATGAACTGAAACTGAATCCAAGCAAGATGGAGGTGCTCATTGTTGGGGATCGTAATCTGCAAGACGGGATATAATTTCCTGTTGTGAATGAGGTTACACTCTTCCAGAAAGAATAGGTTCGTGGCTTGGGAGTGCTCTTGGACCCAGGTCTCTCCCTGGTGCCTCAGGTTGAGGCTGTGGCCAGGAGTGCTTTTTACCAACAGCAATTGATTCAACAACTCCACATGTTTCTTGAGAATGACTTGAAAACAGTGGTGCGCCAGCTGGTAATCTCCAGGTTGGACTGCTGCAATGCACTCTACATAGGGCTGCCTTTGTATGTTGTTTGGAAACTTCAGTTAGTTCAAAATGTGGCAGCCAGATTGGTCTCTGGGGCATCTCAGAAAGGTCACGTTAAGCCTGTTCTCAAACAGTTGCACTGGCTGCCAATATGTTTCAGGTCAAAGTACAAAGTGCTGGTGATTATCTTTAAAGCCCTGAATGGCTTAGGTCCAGATTACTTGCGGAAACGCCTTACTCTACAAGATCCCCACTACTCATTGAGATCATAAGGAGGGGTCCATCTTTGGGTGCCATCCGTTCATCTGGTAGGAACCTGAGATAGGGCCTGCTTTGTTGTCACTCCTAGGTTATGGAATGCACTCTCTGTGGATATAAGAGGATTGTGTTGGTTGGAGGCCTTCAGGAGTGCCATAAAGACCCATCTTTTTAGCCTGGACTTTTAATGATATTTAGTTTCAATGTTATCTAGTTTTAATTGTAATTTTAATTTGCTTTTAACTGGTTTTTGTTTTTAATTGTTTTTTTAATGTGCCACTTTTGGAAGGGCAGTATATAAATCAACCAACCAACCAACCAACCAACCAAACAAACATTTATATACCACTTCTCAGCAAAAATGGTTCTCAAAGTGGTCTATACAGCAAATGAAATAAAATTATGGTTCCTGTCCCAAAAGGGCTCACAATCTTAAAAGAAAAAGAATGCAAACAATCACTGGAAGAGACATTATGCTGGGATAAATAAGGATTGTTGTTCTCCTCCTGCTAAATATAAGAGAACCACCACTTAGAAGGAGCCTTGCTCTTTGCCCAGTTAGCAGGACCTTTTCCACACAGCAGGCTTTACCACAAGTTTACTGTGAGGCTTTACTGGGAGTGTGAAGTTGCCAAAAAAATCCAATGCAAAAAGTGGGGTTTTTTTGCACTGGATATAAATTGGGCTACACTCTAAGACGCAGTGAAAAACCCGAGTTGTGTGTGAAGTGCCCCCCAATAGCTTGCAGGGACTTGGGGGCAAATCTGGCTGATATGTGAAGGCACACCCTCCATTCCGGAGGAGATGCAGACTAAAAGCCCTGTGTGGAAAATGGCCAGGTATGGTGACAATGGCTATTTCTTTCCAGAGACTGACTGCTTGTGAAATGTTATGTGTTGGTTCAAGAGCACTTTTACACAACAGACATTGCAGACATTGTTTTAGACACCTGCAGCAGTACTGGTGGTTGTTAACTGTTTGTGTTACTCAGCCAGTGCAACTATATCATCAGCTGGCAGACTGGCAAAGCTGCTCACAAAAAGGGGAGGGGAAAAAGTAAGAAAGAGTTTGAACCATTTGTTTAGGTGTCAGATAAATGTTTAAGTCCGTTAGTGTTCCATCAAGTCAATTTCAACTCCTAGCACCCACAGAGCCCTGGGGTTGTCTTGGGTAGAATACAGAAGGGGTTTACCATTGCCTCCTCCCACGCAGTATGAGATGATGCCTTCAAGCATCTTCCTATATCGCTGCTGCCCAATATTTATTTATTTATTACATTTGTACATCACCCCAAACTTTCGTCTCTATAGTGCCAGCAGGGATTCAAACTGGCGTGACGACCTTCTGCTTGTTAGTCAAGCATTTCCCTGCGGTGCCACTTCAGATGAGTTAAGTCCATAATGCTTCCATAAATATCCTGGTACTGCCTATGTTGATGTAACTGTGGCTATGTCCACAGTACAGATCTATATCAGTTTTATACAACTTTGGCTTTCCACATTAGACCCATTCACACATTATGTTCAACACTTGTATGACGAGGATACAGTGTGAACAGGTACAGATCTGTACACAGGAACAGTCATTCACGTGCTGTGTTGAATGCAGGTGCAGAAATACCCTTTCCACCTGCACCATGCTTTTGAAGGGCCTGTGTGCAGATTCACTTTTAAAATCAACATAATCATTCACACAGACACATTACAAGTATACAGATATCTGTACAGAGAGCCAGCATGGTGTGGAGAGCCAGCGTGGTGTAGTGGTTAGAGTGCTGGACTAGGACCAGGGAGACCCGAGTTCAAATCCCCATTCAGCCATGATACTAGCTGGGTGACTCTGGGCCAGTCACTTCTTGCTCAGCCTAACCTACTTCACTGGGTTGCTGTGAAAGAGAAACTTAAGTACGTAGTACACTGCTCTGGGTTCCTTGGAGGAAGAGCGGGATAGAAATGTAAAATAATAATAATAATATCTGTATACTCATACAGCATAATGTATTGTACTTCAGTGAGGAATTGAAAATTATTTATTTATTTATTTATTTATTTATTTATTTATTTATTTATTTATTTAACATATTTTTATACCACCCAAAACTTGCATCTCTGGATTACCATAATTCTGTGGGGTGCTCTGGGAAGTGGGAATGACTGTTACATGGAAGTGTTAAGGCTGTAGCATGTTCCTAGTTATGTCCCTAATTATAAAACCAGAACAGTCCCACTACAAGAGCTCTTGGGGCATGCCCTCTCCACTGCATTCAGTGAACATGTGGAGGGGTGAGCTGGACCGTGCCGGCTAGCCCTACTTCAGTGTCAGTGTGGCCTGTCCCTGACCTACATATGTTTAGCCAAATGTATGAAAGGCGCCTGTAACACACCCACAACTGTACATGTGTAAACCTTCCACATGCAGGTCTACATGCATATAGCTGCACACATGTAAAGGCCCCTTTCACAAGTCTGGCCAATCATGCATGGAGGATGAGGCCCAGTGGCGGACTGGGTCTAAAAATAATGGTTGCCAGGAGACCAAGGGGGCCCACCCACAACTATAAGGCTATCATTTACTTTTTATAAGAAATAAATAAAATTTTCAAAAATACATAAGTGGGAAAAAGGTACAATTAACATTTTTGTGAAATAAATGTATATTTTTTAGTAATTACAGTGTACATATATTGTACATATTACTGGCAGTATACAGTACAGATTGTTAAAATTGAATTTTTCATTTTTCATTTAAAAAAAAATAAATGGTGGATATTTTTAAATAGTTTGCTTGTACTGAACATTTTACACATTAACAGGTAGTTCAAAAGCGTATTTCATGCAGTCCACTATATTAAGAGCAATCGTTTGAGTTCACTAGATGATTGTGCGAATCTGTCAATAATTGCTTCTGCATCCAATTCATCTGAATTCCTTTTCATATTGTCTCATGTTTAAGGGGGCCCACATCTTCAGGGGCCCACGGGGCCCACTTGCCATCGGGCAAGCTGACACCCTGGCCAGTCCGCCACTGGTGAGGCCAGTGGGTGTGCTGATACTGGGGCAGGACTAGCAGGTCTAATTGCCCTCTCCAAGCATTCAGTCAAGGAGCATCTGAGTAGTTCTATACAAAGCCCATTGAAATGAAAGGGGGCTTTGCAAGAACACAGTAGTAAGCAGCTGTGCTCCAGCCCCTTTCCCCATCACATTAAAGAGGTTTAAAAGGAAAACTTCCCAGTGGAGAGTCCCTAAGGATATTCATCAGTTTAACCATATTTGTTGTATATTTTTACTTTTGCAATATGCAGTGCTGATCAGGTGGCACAGATTCACGGGGAAACATCAAGCAGGATATCCTTGCTAGAATAGTACACATAGATTAGAAGCCTGCAGTCAAACTATTAACTGGTTAGTCCCAGTCCACCCGCTCACCGCTTTTTGGCACTTGCTCCTGTTGGATCAGATAGTGATGGAGGAAGCCACAACTAGCAGAATTCCCCTGCGAGGATCCAAGCATACTTAGAATCATATGCCCCCTTGGCCTCTCCTGTCTGTAATGAAGCACTGTGAGCCTGTTATCCCTGATCCCCTTACACAAGGTGTTTTGGCTTTGGAAAGTGGTGGGGGTGGTAGGGATGAGAGAGTGATGGCTTAATTGGAATTTCTGAGTGCTTCAATCGAACACTCAAAAAACCCCTTGAGGTTTTTATGAGTCTTCAGCTGGAACACTCAACAATCCTATTTACATTGAACCCCATCCCTAGAAATGATTCAACTCGGCTGACAGTTTGAAGAACATAGGCTGTTTTGATTGTTGAAGGTCGTGGTTTTCAAACTTTCTAGCTTCGGGAAACTCTTCCCACATCGTCTTGTTTGCTACAGAACCCTGGAAGATTGTGGAACATGGGGTGTGTCCTCAAGCCCATATTCAGTTAGTGTATTGGCCAGCCTGTTAGGGCTCATTGTTGCCTTGCCTGAATTGTGGGCCAAACAAGATGTCCCTGTGAAAAAGGCTAATTCCATGCTAGGGATCATTAGGAAGGGGATTGAAAATAAAAATGCTAATATTATAATACCTTTATACAAATCTATGGTGTGGCCACATTTGGAGTATTGCGTACAGCTCTTGTCACTGTATCTTAAGATGGACATTGTAGAACTGGAAGAGGTACAGAAGAGAGCAACCAAGATGATCAGTGGCCAGAGCACCTTCCTTATGAGGCAAGACTACAGCATCTGGGGCTTTTTAGTTTGGAAAAGAGGCAACTATAGGGAGATATGAATGAGGTGTATAAAATTATGCATGCAGTGGAGAGAGTGGTAATAAATAAAATTTTCTCCCTCTCTCACAACACTAGAACCAGGGGTCAACCCATGAAACTGAAGATTGGGAAATTTAGGACTGACAAAAGAAAGTACTTCTTTACAATGCACATAATTAATCTATGGAATCATTTGCCACGGGATGTGGTGATGGCCACCAGCTTGGATGGCTTTAAAAGGGATTTAGACAAATTCTCGGACAGGTCTATCAGTGGCTACTAGTCTGGTGGCTGTGGGCCACCTCCAGCCTCAGAAGCACACAATGCCTTTCAATACCAGTTGCAGGGGAGCAACAGCAGGAGAGAGGGCATGCACATTTCTCTTGCCGTGGGCTTCTCAGAGTCATCTGGTGGGCCACTGTGTGAAACGGATGCTGGACTAGATAGGCATTTGGCCAGGCTGTCTACTCTAGCATGTATTTTCCCTAATAAACCTTTTGGACTTTAATCATCAGTCTCCAGGTGCTCTGGAGACTGGTGCTTAATGAGCTGCTCTTTTCTCACACATACATCCTCTGTTGCATAAAACTCTCCCCTCCAACAAAAAGTTGCTTTTTGCCCCAGGAGGGAAGCTGCCATTGACATCAATAAGTATGGTTTAAAGATTATACCGAAAAGGTCAGTGAGAAAATAGTATCTGGATGCAAGCTCAAGAAAAAATGGGTCTAAAATATGAGCGTGCCAGAAAGACAGAGTGCAGCTTTGGAAGAAATAAGAGCAAAAAGCCAGATGACTTTTGAACAACCAAAATGCTGCAGTAGCAATGAGCGATCAGCCACATCAGTGAAATCCTGAAGTTCTGTCATCATCAGCCTTAAATGTTGATCCTGCTATACCAGCATAACATGATGTTTTGAGTTCCTTCGCTGGTGTTCTCTTGATATGCCCCATTTGAAGCCATATTTTGGCCCAGCAAATTGTAGGCATGAGACTAGAAGAAAGGTAAAAAATACACAGCCCTCAACGATGGTCAGTGTGAGGCTGTTCATACCATGCAATGTGTTGCTTTGTAAGCACAACTCGTGTTTTTAATTAATACAAATGCTTAATACGTTTTGTATTAAAATTGCATGTATGGATACGAATACAGTGAATACGGTTAATATTTATAAACCGCTATTTAACAAAAGTTCCCAAAGTAGTTTACATAGATATAAATGCATAACTAAAATGCCTCCCTGTCCCCAAAGGGCTCACAATCTAAAAAAGAACCATAAGATAGACACTAGCCAGCGGAGGGATGCTGTGCTGGGGATGGATAGGCCCAGTTGCTCTCCCCCTGCTAAATAAAAAGAATAACCACTTTTAAAAGGTGCCTCTTTGCCTCTTATTTACGTGTTATTTATTATTCTATGTAAACCGCTTTGAGAACTTTGGTTGAAGGGCAGCATATAAATATTCATCGTCGCCATTGTTTGCTGAGTTAGCAGGTGCCAACATCCTGCCTTCTGCAAAATTATTACAGGTTTGGGAGGCCTGCCTTGTCTTTATCCTATCAACTTTCCCCGTACACATTAGGGCCAGGTCCATACACTTTTCAGGCTGCCAGCCCACTTCAGATGGTGGAGGAGCAGGTACACACCGTTCCCCTCCTAAGGAGTTCAAGTTCAGCATATAAAATGGATGGTCCCCAGGAGCCCTGTGCAGCTGTTCTCAAAACTGGGGACATTATACTCAGTGGTTGGGTGTGGCTGTAGAGCACGTCAGTACGATGGCAGGGCTGGCCAGCATGCTCATAAGGAAGCTGTGTAAAAGTACAGAATCACCCGTTTTGACAACATCTGAGGTCTTCTCATGTGAAAGCATGACTTGCATTGTCTTCCACTCCATCCTTTTTGACAAGTGTGTAAATGGGTGTTAGTTGCCTATTTAGTGTGTTAATGTGTCACATTTCGTGTGCTAATGGGTAAAATGACTTATTTCGTGTGTGTACAGAGAAGTGTGTTATGTGTAAAGCGAGGCATACACATCTGCTCTTCCACCATGTGAGAAGAACTGAGCATCTCTTAGGAACATAGGAAGCTGCCATATACACTGCCTTCAAAAGAAGATTGGTTGATAAAAATTTTGGAACACGCGGAGATGGCAAAATTTACAACACTGATAAGAGATCAAAGCTTAGAAGGTTTCAAAGAAGATTGGAAACCGTTTCTGTTGTACTCGAAGAACTATTTTCCTAATACGGATCTTACAGCAGGATTTGAATTTTTTTTTTAAAATGCAGGTTGGGTAGATTAATGGTTTTTTATTTTTTATTTTAAGGTTTAAATTTGTGTTTTGTACTAATACTATAGCAAGGGTAAACTGTATAGTTGATGTTTCACGAAGAGAGGTGCGCGGGAAGTTCATCTATGTCTATTATGATTGTTATGGATATTACTGTTAAAAATTAATAAAAATTGAATTTGCAAAAAAAAAAAAAAAGGAAGCTGCCATATACTGAGTCAGACCATTGGTCCATCTAGCTCAGTATTGTCTTCACAGGCTGGCAACGACTTCTCCAAGGTTGCAGGCAGGAATCTCTCTCAGTCCTATCTTGGCAACGTACTGTATGCTTTGGTAGTTTGTTGGTTCAATAAAAAAATCTTGTCCTATTAAAAAAATGTCCTATTTTGGAGAAGCCAGGAAGGGAACTTGGAACCTTCTGCTCTTCCCAGAGCGGCTCCATCCCCTGAGGGGAATATCTTACAGTGCTCACACATCAGGTCCCCCATTCATATGCAACCAGGGCAGACCCTGCTTAGCTAAGGGGACAAGTCATGCTTGCTTACCACAAGACCCCCTGTAAGTGTATGATCTGGGCCTTTATGACAGTCCCATTGATTTGTCATGCAAGAAGTCTATAGTTTAAGTTCCCTGGAAGAGCATGGGCTACTTTGAATGAGGAAGGATAATATCTGCTGAACTAACTCCTCATGAGTGCTTGATTTCTATGTCAGGGTTTAGATCTGCTTTGATGCATTGTCTTTTGATTTGGATGCTTTGGGCCCTGTTTCCTGATGTGTGAGAACTTTCTGTTGTTGTTTATTGGTGAGGGTCTGAGGAGAAGCACTTTGCATCTGCTGGAACATATTTCATATTTCATATGTTCCATGGTCTCGGCCTAACACTGAGCACAGGTTGTAAGGCTCAGTCTCTGCCACAAAGTCTCAGCCTTGTTCCTCACAAGGTAGGAACAGCATAATATTCTTTGTTGTGGAAGTTGTCAGAGTTAAAAGGAATTGGGTCTCACCACCACCACCTCCACCACTGCATGACAGTTCTACATACTTTGTCTATGCAGGCTAATATCTGTTCTAAACAAAGGAAGAACTCTAAATAGGTGTCACAACTGCCCTGATGGAAAAAACATTAGGGCAGTTGGCAGCTGTATATCTCTGTGCTTTGCCATACTCTGGATGGTATCTTTTGTTTCTACTTTGTGTTCTCAGTTACCACTTAGTTTCCTGCGAGACTGTGACAAACACTGCAGTTAATATAATCTTCTTATCTTCTTCAGTGACTGCTTGGGAAATATTGTACACTCTCAGAATCAACATATTTCAGACCAGACACTTAAAAAGACTCCTACCAAATGCCAGACCTTCATAAGGACCAAAGTATATGTTACATGGAAGTTCTGTGTAGTGTGTGTGTGTGTGTGTGTGTGTGTGTGTGAGTGAAGTGGCCCGACAGATGCCTTTGAGAAGTCCACAGGCAAGAGCTGAGGGCATGCCCTCTCTCTTGCTGTTGTTCCCCTGCAACTGGTATGCAGAGGTATCTTGCCTCTGAGGCTGGAAGTAGCCTGAAGCCATTGGACTAGTAGCCATTGATAGACCTGTCTTTCATGAATTTGTCTAAGCTTCTTTTAAAGCCATCCAAGCTGGAGGCCATCACCACATTCGGTAGGAGATAATTCCATAGATTATCTATCTATCTATCTATCTATCTATCTATCTATCTATCTATCTATCTATCTATCTATCACATTTATATACCACCTGATATGTGTATCTGAAGGTGGGGTGTAGGCTGATAAGGGAAAACACCCCACCCAGGACTGGCATACCATACTGGAATGTGGCGGTTGCACCCTGATAAGCACTCCTCCCATACTTACGGCAAAATAGAACCAATCCGCTCTTTCCACGCTCTCTCCCTATACATTTGCACCACCTCTTTTGTACTCTATAAATAAACGCACCCTTCTGATGTTCAGGAGGTCCTGCATTGACACCGTTTCCACCTTGTTTGTTCCCTCATCTGGTGACCCCGACGTGATCCAGATCCCTCAGCACCCTGCTTACGCGACTGGAACAGTCTTCTTAGTGCACTCAGCTTCGGCTCCCTCGTAAGTATGGGCTCTAGTCTTTCTGTTGATCAGAAACAGCATGCGGAAGAATTGCAAAAAATTATCCGGCAACATTCCGGGGAGGTGGTGCCTGTGCACGATCTCGCTGATCTCTTACGGGAGGTCGATTGTCAATGCCCTTGGTATCCGTACAAAGGGACATTGAAAGCAGAACATTGGAGAAAGATAGGGACCGAGCTGCAGGCGGAGCCACAAGCTCCGATCCAGCACCTCCTGCTCAGCAGAAAGGTGCTGGAAGCAGTCGCGGCTTTTTTCAGTGGGGAGCCTGTGCTCCTGAAATCTGAAGTTGTGGATGCCGCGCCCCCTCCGTACCCTGTGTTGCTGCCCGCCGTCACGCCGACGGCCTCGGGCCCCCCGAACGCCAGGGCTCTTAAGGAGAATCTGGGCTTTCGAGGGGTTGTTATGGAGGGACTCCATCATGCCAAAAAGTCCGGACAAATCCTGGTAGATGGGGAAGAATGGGCTGGAGAGAACCCAGCTCTATTCCCAGTGACGCGAGGTCCGGTAGACGGCCAAGGAAACGCCCAAGTGGACTGGGAACCACTTCCATATTCGGTCCTCCGGGAGTTAAATCGAGCCGTGAAGGACTCAGGACTCCAGTCTACCTTTGTCCAGGGCATTTTGGAAGGTCTTAACAATGGATACCTCATGACCCCGCACGACTGGAAGGCGTTGTTTCGTATGATTTTAACGCCTTCACAGTATGTGGTGTGGGATAGCGAATACCAGCAGGCAGCCCGTTTGGGCGCCACAGCGCAGATTACAGCAGAGCAGGTTTATGGTTTTGGGCAGTTCGAGCCTCTGGCCATGCAATGCCAGTTGCCTGATGGACACATTAAGGCGGTTGGAATGTGTGTCCTCCGAGCGCTCCGCAGGGTGCCCTCGGCTGGCACCCCGGTTCGCTCCTTTGCAGTAATCAAGCAAGGACCCTCAGAGCAGTACACAAGCTTTGTGGACCGTCTGAAGGTTGTGATCGCTCGGCAGTTGGACAATGTAGAGGCTCAGGGAGAGCTGCTGCAAAAATTGGCATTTGAGAATGCCAACGCGGACAGCAAAAAGGCCTTGCAGGGAGTTATCCACCGTCAGACTTATTCCCTGGCGGACATGATTCAGGCTTGTGCTGAAATCGGCTCAAAATTGTACGATATGGGCCTGCTAGCTATGGCTTTGAAACAATCCAATAAGCCCACGGGGAACTGCTACAACTGCCAGAAGCCTGGCCACTTCCATGCTGCGTGTCGAGCGCCAGGCGGAGGAGCACATAAATCTGGATCGAACCAGAAGAATGCTGGTCGCCCCTCGAAGAAGTGTCCCCGATGTAGTAAGGGCTACCATTGGGCTAACCAATGCTGTACTAACCCTGTAGGAACAGAGACCTCCCCGGGAAACCGGGGAGCGGGCCTTCCTCGGGCCCCGGAATAAAGAAAGAGGAATCATTGCCGACACCCGGATGTGCTGTCGCGCTTGTGCTTCAAAAGAATGCCACCTCAGTGTTCCCAGGGGAAGTTATACTTGTTCCCACATAGCAAGCGACTCCCTTTGAGGGTCGTGAGCCACTGCTTATTTTACCAACGCAAGCAGCGAGCCCCCAAGGGATTTTTGTGGTCCTGGAATTGCTTGACTACATTCCCCAGACATCTATCATGCTTCAGGTTTGGGGGCACATGCCCCTGACCCTTAAGCAGGGAGATTCGTGGGCTCATTGCCTAAGCGTACGGAACCTCACCCCAGTGGGGCCTAAGGCCTCTATGTTATCCCCACAGGTTGCGCTGGTCCAGACGAACATTGCCAGTGGAAAGCCAACTCATAAGTTTTGGATTCATGGGCACTGCCTAGAAGGGTTGTTGGACACTGGGGCGGATGTGTCGGTCATTACGGTAAAGGAATGGCCATCTCAGTGGCCTAAGTAGCCCGCCCCCTCTATTTGGGGAGTAGGTGGGGAACAATCTTCTAGCCAGAGCACTGAGTGGTTGGCGGTGAGAGCAAGTCAAGCCGGTCCAGTTATAGCTCACTTTCAACCGGTCATAATACCGCTCCCTTTTAACCTATGGGGACACGACCTCCTGCAACAGCTGGGAACTCGGATCAACATGCGGGAGTAGCTTCCCCGCACCGAGCATTGGCCCTCACCTGGAAAACTGAAGAACCCATTTGGGTAGAGCAATGGCCTTTGCCAAAGACAAATTAGAGGCTCTGCTGCACCTGGTAAAGGAGCAGGTGCAAGCTGGACACTTGGAATTTTCCTCTAGCCCTTACAATACCCCTGTTTTTGTGATAAAGAAAAAATCAGGGAAATGGCGACTCTTACATGATTTGAGGGAAGTAAATAAAATTATTGAACCCATGGGCCCCTTGCAATGTGGACTACCTAATCCTAACTTAATACCTGCGGGTTACCAGGTCGCCATCGTAGATTTGAAAGACTGTTTTTACACTATTCCCCTTCAACCTCAAGATAAGAAAAAGTTTGCATTCACGGTACCAGTTCTGAATAATGCCCAGCCCACACAAAGGTATCATTGGTCGGTATTGCCCCAAGGCATGTTGAACTCCCCTACGCTGTGTCAGCTTTATGTGCATCAAGCATTATCGGAGTTTCGTAAGCGTTATCCGACCCTCCTAGTTATTCATTACATGGATGATATCTTGGTTTCGGGGCCTAGATTACCTCTTAATTGGTTACCTATTCTAACTCAGTCCCTGAGAGAGTTTGGGTTAATAATTGCACCTGAAAAAATCCAGCTCTCCGAGCCCTTTTTGTATCTTGGCCACCGTTTGATGAGCGCCTACGCCATGCCCCAACTACCTGAAATTATTTTGCCACTAAAGCTGACTTATGTACACTTACAACAAATCTTAGGGACCCTTAATTGGGCACGGCCATACTATAAATTGACAACTAATGACCTCCACCCGCTTTTTGAGGCTCTTAAGCAAGGCCGACAACCGGCTGACCTCATAACATTATCTCAGCCTCAGTTAGAAGTGATTAAGAAGGTGAATATCGCCCTAAAAGAGCGTTGGGTAGATCGTGCAATAGAAAATATGCCCCCTGCACTTCTAATCGTAGCAACCCGACCTCAGTTCACCGGAGCAATCGCTCAAGTCTCCTCGTCGGAGGTGCATATTTTGGAGTGGCTCCACCTTGCACATACGCCAAAAACCACTGTCTTGACTCAATTGGCTATGCTAGCTTTGATCCTCCGCAAAGGGCGCGATCGTTGCTTGGCCCTTTTTGGCATGGATCCTATTCGACTCCACATACCCATTCCCCAAGGTGACTGGGAGTCTGGTTTCCGTTCTTCCTTAGCCTTGCAACTCGCGTTAGCTGATTTTACTGGAGAGGTTGTATACCACCTTCCCAAGGATGTACGGTTGCAACTTCTCCCCCATTTGCCTATTAGACTCGGCACTTGCCTAAGCCCAGCCCCCCTCCAAGGGGCGCCCACTGTCTTTACTGATGGGTCACCTACCAGAGGTGTGATGACTTGGCAGGTGGACGGCGAATGGAAAGCCCGATATACTACCCCACAAACATCTCCGCAACATGCAGAGCTTGCTGCGGTAGTCCTGGCTTGCACAGTGTTTGCAGACTCTAGTTTTAATTTAATCACTGACAGCTTGTACGTTTATAATGTCCTCACTGTACTTGAAGGAAGTTATGTCTCTCACAATCTAGACAGGAACCTTCTTGGTTTGTTTATTGCGTTGCAACGTCTGCTGGCGCAGCGCTGAACGCTTCTCTTTGCCGCCCATATTCGCAGCCATCAACCCTTTCCAGGCTCGCTGGCAGAGGGAAATGCAAAAGCTGATCAGCTATTACGCGCCTTTCCAGTCTCCCCAGCGCAAAGTCATGCCATGCACCATCAATCTGCCCGCAGCCTCGCCCATAGGTTTTCTATTCCCCTCACAGACGCCCAGGCCATTATTCAACAGTGCCCCCAATGTTCAGACCAAGCCTCTTATCCGTCCACAGGGGTAAATCCCAGGGGGTTGGGAGCCAATGCGTTGTGGCAGATGGATGTAATGCAGTGGCCCCCATTCGCTCCCTGGCGCTGGCTTCACGTTACAATCGATACTTACTCAGGGTACATTTGGGCCACCCCGCAGAAGGGCGAAAAAACTCGCCATGTCTGCAATCACCTTGTCCGCTGCTTTGCAGTCATGGGACAGCCGTCCGCTTTAAAAACTGATAATGGCCCTGCCTACTGTTCCTCGGCCTTTGCTTCCTTCTGTGCGCGTTGGGACATCCGTCATACTTTTGGCATACCTTACAACTCAATGGGCCAAGCTATCGTCGAACGGGCCAACCGCACTTTGAAGGCTGCTTTCGTTCGACAAGACAGGAAAGGGGGAAGTCCCCTGTCCTTGCCGGACAGGGAGCAACTGCTTGCATCTGTTCTATTTACTATTAATCACTTAAACCTTATTTTCTCTGATTCTCATTATTTATCCCGCGTACAAAAACACTTTCGCACCACCGAGCCATCCCCCCGGCCCTTGGTGCGTTACAAGCGCCTGCCGGACCCGCAGTGGAAAGGTCCTGTTCCCCTGATCACTTGGGGCCGGGGTTATGCTGCTGTGGATCTCCCAACAGGCCCGTTGTGGGTACCTGCCCGCTGTGTTCGACCAACCCAGGATGTCGTGGCATCAAGGTCTGTCCAACCTGATCCCGAACTTCGGCCTCCACCTGAAGGAGAGCTTCCCGGCACAGCCCCGACAACGAGGCAGCAACAGGAAGAACAACCCGCCAGTGACCTGGGGAATGGTGAAGAATCTGGCAGCGCAGGCGACCGTGCTCCTGGAGCAGGAGGAAAAAGAAAAGACCCCTGAGAACTTTCTGGCAGCCGTGTTTGCAGCCCTGAATGCAAATTCTTGCCTTATTCTGTTTTGTTATTTCTTCTGCCTTTTTTATGTACCTACTGAAGCTTTGCCCTTGGCTTCGCTATGTCCTCCTGACTATCGTCGGTGTATTGAGTGTCGGGGTTCTGTTATGTTGCTGTATACAATGTGTCCCCTCCTTTTTTATCCTTCTCCGACCCCACACTCCTACACGCCAAGAGCTTTATTATGCATATCACCGTGTGAAAACAGAAAAGGGGGAGATGTAGGCTGATAAGGGTAAACACCCCACCCAGGACTGGCATACCATACTGGAATGTGGCGGTCGCACCCTGATAAGCACTCCTCCCATACTTACGGCAAAATAGAACCAATCCGCTCTTTCCACGCTCTCTCCCTATACATTTGCACCACCTCTTTTGTACTCTATAAATAAACTCACCCTTCTGATGTTCAGGAGGTCCTGCATTGACACCGTTTCCGCCTTGTTTGTTCCCTCAGTGGGGTACACAATTTAAAACACAATGAATATAAAACAAAATAAATTCACAGAATAAAAAGGTTAAAACAATTTCATGAGATAAAAACAATTAAACAGTTTAAAATTATTTTCAGCCTCAGAAAACAGGTGTGACTTGAGGGTCTTATTTTTATTATTATTATAAGCATTCTCTCTCTCTCTCTCTCTCTCTCTCTCTCTCTATCTATCTATCTATCTTTATTTATTGTGCGCTGTGCGAAAGCATACTTCCTTCTGTTGGTCCTAAATTTCCTGGTGATCAGTTTCATGGATGACCCTTGGTCTTAATGTTGTGAGAGAGGGAGAAAAAATTTCCTCTGAGACTATACACATGTGCGTGCAAAACCGGGCTAAGGGAGCCCAGCCCAGTTTTGCACACTCATGTGAACCACCGTGATTGCACCTGATCCAGATGGCCACACGGCAGCAAACCCGCCTAACTAGCCACTTAGTTAAACAAGGTTAAGGGAGCCAGCACTCCTTTAACCTCTGTTTTTTGATGTGTGTCAGCCGTGGCTGCTTACAGCCATGGCTGGCATGCTCGGGGGGTAGGGGGCATCCCAGTAATCCACTTACATAGTGCATTATTGGGACTCCTTGGGGCGGGTCAATGCGTGGTGGCATGTCCCAGCACCCCAACTGCCGGAGCTGCCAGGCGAGCTGCAGGTGAGCTGCCACTCATCTGGGCAGGTGATCCAACCACCCAGAGACTTCACTGAGATCGTCTGCAGGGAGAGTAGGCTGAACTCACCTTCCCTGCAACCCACCCATGAGCTCTCCTCACTGATTGTGAGAAGAGCTTTTCTATCTACTCTCTCTCTACTCCATGCATAATTTTATAAAGAACGATCATGTCTCCTTGCAGACACCTGTTTTCCAAACTAAAAAGCCTCAGATACTGTAGCCATGCCTCATAAGGAAGGTGCTCCAGGCCCCTGATTATCTCCTGATCAGGCCCCTCTTCTGCAACTTCTCCAGTTCTACAAAGTCCTTCTTAAGATAGGGTGACCAAAACTGTACACAGTACTCCAAATGTGGCTGCACCATAAATGTGTATAAGTGCATTATAATATTAGGATTTTTATTTTCAACCCCCTTCCTAATGATCCCTAGCATGGAATTGGCCTTTTTTTTTTTTTTACAGCTGCCGTGCACTGAGTTGACATTTTCAACAAGCTGTCCACCATGACCCCAAGATCTGTCTCCGGTTTAGTCACCGACAGCTCAGACCCATCAGTGTATATGTGAAGCTGGGATTTTTTGCCCCAATATGCATCACTTTACACTTGCTTACATTGAACCACATTTGCCATTTTGTTACCCACTCACCCAGTTTGTTGGAGGGGAGAGTTTTATGCAACAGAGGGTGTATGTGTGAGAAGAGAGCAGCTCATTAAATACCCATTTCCAGATGGGTGGGGATCATGTAGAAGAAGGAGCTAAGGTAACCTTGACCTAAGCTGTTCAGGGCTTTAAAGGTAATAACCAGCACTTTGTGTTCTGCCCGGAAACATATCGGCAGCCAGTGCAAGTGTTTTAAAACAGGCATAATATGGTCTCTCCAGGTTGGACAAAGGACCAATCTGGCTGCCGCATTTTGAACTAACTGAAGTTTCCAAACTATGTACAATGGCAGCCCCATGTAGAGTGCATTGAACATTGGAGGCTGGTAACCTCCAGTCAAGCCTGGAGGTTACCAGCTGATGCACCACTGTTTCGAGGTCGTCCTCTTCAAGGAATGGACTCAGCTGTCGAATCAGCTAAAGCTGATAGAAACCACTCCTGGACATAGCCTCCACCTGAGATACCATAGTGAGGCCTGGGTCCAGGAGTACTCCCAAGCTGCATACCTGCCCCTTCCGGGGGAGTGTAACCCCACCTAGCATAGGAAGATCTAACTCATCCCTCAAATCCTGAGCCCCTACAATGAGCAGCTCCATATTGCTAGTATTCAGTTTCAATTCATTATCCCTCATCCCTCAAAATTGCCTCAGAAGGGTGTTGAAAAAGCTCAAAAAGCATGTCTCCCAATGCTGCTATCCTTTTAATTAAAAGGATTTACAAAATGCAGCTGGAAGAAGGAAATCTTTCAACTCATATAAGTGGAATGCAGGAGACTCACAGATTACTTAAATAACATGGATCTACTTTGGATGATCAAGTGTTAATCGGCTTGATTCTGACATCTTTGCCACAAAGTTATAATCATGTAAAAATGGCACTGGAGGTTTCAAACAGTAAGCTGTGATTGGAAAATGTAATTGCACACTTGCAAGATTTCACCCTTAAAAGGCAGAAACAGATTTTGAAAAGCATGGGGATAGTACTACAGCCTTTTTCCAGAAACAAAGGTTTTGCTTCAACTGCCATAAAGCTGGGCATTCACATGCTAATTGCCCAGAACCTAAATGCTGCAGATGCAGAAAGAATCCTAGAGGAGGAAAACCTTGTTACCATAGCTACAGAGATGACTCACAGTCTGTCAACACAATAGAAAGGAACATAAGCGTGCCTCGAAGACAGAGGAGCAAAAAACAGGCTCGATTTAAAGAACAAGAGACAAAGAGAGACAGCCAAAGAGCCAAATCATTCAACATAGCAACCAGGAATACAAGAAATGATTTTATTATTGATTCAGGTGCCACCCCAAATATTCTGAATTTCCCTGAACTGTTTATTAATTTAGACAGAAGTTACAAAGTCCCTGTTCTTATTGCTGCTGGGACCACACTTTTTTTGAGGGGGAGAAGATCAGCTGAACTGTATTGTAGGCAATTTTATGGAAAAATTGAAAATATTTTGATTCAAGGTGCCATCTTAGCCCCTGAATTAATATAAAATTCAGTGGTTGAAGCAACTGTTTCAACACGGATATATTAGTATTCCTGAGTGATTTGCAGATGTTTACCATAGTGTGCTTGAGAAAAAGCAATGGTGATATGGATCCTTCCAATTTCAGCTGCATAGCCCTTCCCGCCTCCTTTAAATGGAAGGAGAACTTGTCTTGTGATAGTAAGCACAAATTGGCTCCTTTGCTAAGCAGAGTCCATCTTGGTTTGCATTTGAATGGGAGACTACATTTGAGCACTGTAAGATATTCCCCTTAGGGGATGTGGGCTGCCCTGGGAAGAGCATCTGTATACTTGCATGCAGAAGGTTCCATTTCCCTCCCTGGCATATCCAGATAGGTCAGAGAGACTCCTGCCTATAACCTTGGAGAAGCCTCTGCCAGTCAGTGTAGACAATACTGAGCTAGATGGACCAATGGTCTGGCTCAGTATAAGGCAGCTTCTTGTGTTCCTATATTCCAGTTCAGGAATGTGGGCCCAGTGATGCAATGAAATGAGGTTGCAGAACATTCACAAGCTTTGAAGGCTCACAAGCTTGCTTGACTGATTGATTAAGTGTTGTCAGGTCGGTGTCAACTCTTAGCGATCACATAGATTCTTTCCAGGATGATCTGTCTTCAACTTGGCCTTTGAGGTCTCTCAGTGGTGCATTCATTGCTGTCGTAATTGAGTCCATCCACCTTGCTGCTGGTCATCCTCTTCTTCTCTTTCCTTCAACTTTTCCCAGCATTATGGACTTCTCAAGCGAGCTGGGTCTTTGCATAATATGTCCGAAGTATGATCGTTTGAGCCTGGTCATTTTTGCCTCGAGTGAAAATACTGGATTGATTTGTTCTATGATCCATTTGTTGGTTTTCCTGGCTGTCTATGGTACCCACAAAAGTCTTCTCCAGCACCAAAGTTCAAAAGCATCAATACTTTTTCTAGCTTGCTTCTTCAAAGTACAGCTTTCACATTCATAGAGTGTCATGGGAAAAACCATTGCCTAAACAATTCTAATCTTTGTAGATATAGACACATCACGGCATCGAAACATCATTTCCAAGGCCTTCATTGCAACCATACCAAATGCTAGTCTGTGGCATTTTTCTTAACTGCTGGATCCTTTACTGTTGATGGTCAATCCTAAAAGGCAGAAGCTATCCACCACTTCAGTGCCTTCATTATCTATTCTGAGGCTGGTTGCTGTACCCATTGTTATTAGTTTAGTCTTCTTTACATTTAGTCGTAGTCCCATTTTTTCACGTGCTCTTTGACTTTCATTACTAGAGCTTGCAAATAATCCATATTCTCAGCTATCAGAGTGATGTCATCAGTGTAGCACAGGTTATTGATGTTTCTTCCTCCAACTTTAAAACCATGCTCATCTTCTTCCAATCCAGCTTCTATCAGGATATGTTCAGCATATAAATTGAATAAAGAGGGAGAAAGTATACAGCCTTGTTTTACTTCTTTGCCGATCTGGAACCAGTCTGTTACACCATATTCCTTCTGGACTGTGGCTTCCTGTTTTGTGTATAGGTTTCTCATGAGAACAATGAGATGTTCTGGGACACCCATTTTCCTAATGATATTCCGCAACATGATATGGTCGATGCAATCAAAGGCTTTTCTGTAGTCAATAAAGCAGTATTGAATTCTTTTTTGTATTCTTTGGCTTTCACAATTATCCAATGTGTATCAGCAATAATGTCTCTTGTTCCTCTCCCTTTTCTGAAACCAGCTTGAACATCCAGCACTTCCCTTTCCATGTAGGACTCTAATCTGTGTTTGAAAATCCTGAGCATTATCTTGCTAGCATTCAAAATTAAGGGTATTCTGTGATGTTTTGCACAATCGGTTAAGTTTCCTTTCTTTAGTATGGTTACATAGGCTGACCTCCCCAATCTGTTGGCCACTGTGTCATTCTCCAGATTTGCTGGCCTAGTTTGGTTAGAGTCTTGACTGTTTCTTCTTCTGTTGACTGCCATATTTCTGTAGCTATTCCATCCATTCCTGTAGCCTTCCAACTTGGTAATTACCGGAGTGCTGATCTAACTTCATCTTCACGTAATAGAGGTTCTTGCTAGTACGGAATACCTGCTGTACAGATTTTCAGTATACTCCTTCCATCTCTGTCTGATCTTCTCTGAATCAGTTACTAGCTGTTCTTTGACATCCCTTAACATACCATTTTGAGGTTGGAACCTTCTTCTGAGTTCAGAATCTTTTGGAAAACATTCCTTGTTTTTCCATGTCTATTTCTATCCTCAAGGTCTTTATAGATGTCATTGTAGTACTGCTCCTTCTCTCTTCTATCAGCTTTCTGAAATTCCCTATTAAGTTCCTTCCTGAGGCCTTTATCTTTCTTGACTTTGGCTTCTCTCCTCTTCTTGGCAATTTCCACTGTCTGTTCTGACATCCATTTTGCTTTCTTCTGTTTCTTGGTCTTTGGCAGTCTCTTTTCACATTTGTCCTTAACAACTTCTTTGATTTCATTCCACATTTCCTCTAGTTCCCTATCAATGAGGTTCAGAACTTCAAAGTGGTTCCTGATGTTCTCCTTGAAAATGGTTGGTACATGCTCAAGATCATATTGTGGAAACTGGATTGCTTTGTTTTTCCACTTTAGCTTGACTTGGAACTTGCATATGAGCAGTTCATGATCTATTCCACAATTGGCCCCCAGCCATGTTTTTGCTGTTATAACTGAGTTCTTCCACCTCCTTGCAACAATAACGTAATCAGTTTTATTTCTGTGTATGCCATCTCTTGATGTCCATGTGTATAGGCGCCTCTTTGGTTGTTTGAAGAATGTGTTAGCAATGATGAAGAGATCATTGGCATGGCAAAAACTAGTAAGTCATTCTCCTGCTTCATTTCTGTTTCCTGTTTGCAGGGAAGAGCAGGTTCTCCTGGGGTGGACAAGGAAAAAAGGTGGTGGTGGGATCTGAACCATGCTGCAGTGGGCATCCAGTGATCAACAGAGTCCAGGACTGAGAATGCCAAAGTGCCTTCAGGGGTTGTGCAGATCAGGAAGCTGGAGAAACAATCAGCAGCAGCAATAATAGAAAGCAGTTCAGGAATGTAGGCCCAGTAATGCTATGAAATGAGGTTGCAGGAACATTCACAAGCTCTGCAGGCTCACATGCTTAGCTGGTTCAAAATCTCATCACCAAATGTTTTATGGCTGCTTCCCTCAGAACCACAAAGTAATCTTGTGTAGATTTAACTAACAGTTTATTCAGAAACAATTCCATTTTCTCCTCCTTTCCCTCCCTTTTCCTTTCTGACTCCATCCCCAAGACTCTACAGGATTCTCACTAGGACAAAGTTCTCAACAATACAACATAAAAGATTACTAGATAGAATACAACAGCTCTCAAGTCCCAATCCAGAGACATAACCCAGAATGATACCATGGTTGAAGGTATCAAAAGCCGGAGAGAGGTGCAGGAAAACATTTGCTATTTGTTATTTGTAGGGAAAGTCTGGTGCCAAATATAATTAATACAACAAACAACAATGCTCCATATTTCAGTAACACTCTATTTTAACATTAATCTTTTGGCTTAGAGCTGGTTCTTGCACATTTTGTAACTATAAGGCTGTTCTCATGAACAGCCTAGTCCAGGGTAGGACAGCCGAGCCTGGGTTAGGCTGCTCATGTGGAGCTCTGGGATCTCTCCTGATCCCAGTGCTCCCACCCAGCCTGACCCTGCTTTTTGCCCCGAGTGTTCCCTTAACCCTGGTTCCAGGAGGATCATGTGTTTGCTCAAGCTGCTTGCAGCCCAAGCAGACACAGAGTCAAGTGCCTAGCAAGCCCATTTGATGGGGGTATCTCCCAAGGCACCACACTCATCGCACCGTGCCTTGTGGGATATCTGGAGACTGTGAAAACAAGTCCTGGCCTCTGTTGATCTGTGCTGCTCTGTGCAGAGCAGATCATGTGGGCATGCAGTGGCCTGCCAAAGACATTGCCGGCAGTCTTCTTAGGGGAAGGTAAGCTGGATCATGCCTTCGAGGGGTGAAGCCACCATTGGATGGCCAGGTTCAAAGAACCCGAGCCTCCATCTCTCAGGGGCTGCACCTAGTGGTGCCCCAGACACACACCCTGTGTCTGAAGTCAGATGCAAGGGGTGTGATTTAGATCCCAAATGGGGCCTCCCAGCCCCGTTTTTTGAGCTAAATCAGCCAGTGCGGCCTTCACAGCACAGCTGGAACAACTCTCCCTTCCTTTTAAAGGCAGGGAGAGCCGCTCCTGACCATGCTGCAAATGCAGTACTGGCTGATTTAGCTCCCATACTAGGCTGCGTGGCCGGATGATTCTCCCTGCCTGTAGTTGCTCCAGCCATGCTGCAAATGCAGCGCTGTCCAGCTTAACTTCCATACGGGGCCGCGTGGCCCCATTTGGGAGCTAAACCAAATCCCAGCATCTGATGTCTGATGCAGGGGGCGTGACTGAATGTTCCCTGAGTCTGATGTCAGATGCAGGGGGTGTGGCTACGGAGGCCACGGTGGTGGCAGAACGCAGGCTGCTGCTGGCCTCCCTTCGCCCCTGCCCCCACCCTCCCTGCTATTGAGAGCCAGCATGGTGTAGTGGTTAGAGTGGTGGACTAGGACCGGGGAGACCCGAGTTCAAATCTCCATTCAGCCATAAAACTAGCTGGGTGGCTCTGGGCCAGTCACTTCTCTCTCAGCCTAACCTACTTCACAGGGTTGTTTTGAGGATAAACTCAAGTATGTAGTACACTGCTCTGGGCTCCTTGGAGGAAGAGCAGGATATAAATGTAAATAATAATAATAATAATAATAATAATATTCACGCATGCATGTGTGATTAGCCTTTGTGTTTGTTTCTGTTCAGTTTATAACTCAGAGAATGCTATCCAACCCGTTCTATTGTGTTACCTTTATGGATGGATTCCATTTCCACACTCATTACAGATTTCTTCTCACTCTGTGAAAATGCGAATTGATGCATAATCATGGAAATATATCCTCACATTGTTTCTATGGCACTACCTCATCTTTACAAAAAAAAGCTGTGTTTCTGTTTTAATACACACGTCTCAGATTCATATACCAGAGATCTCCAGAGGTAGGTCTATGTTTTGGCTTTCTCTGTGTTCTCCCCAAATTTGTCAATGCATGCCACAGCTCATGAATCTTCTGGGTAAGAATGTTTCTGACAGTATCCTTGGTGATAGTTGCTATAGCATTTCCCAGAATTTCATTTCTGCTCATTCTTCAAAAGCAAGTGTTTGGACATCTCTGTGGGAGGCTTGGAGTTCTACTAACATCAGATTTTATTGGCTTCACTGCTCTGCTCCCACTAGGGAATAATCTGTTATTACTATCTCCCCCACCTGTAGTGTACCTCTGATATTTCTGGCAAAGCAATTTTTCATTCTTGCTCCAAGGCTATATCTTGTCTGTGTCTATTGCAGCTTATATACCCCCCTCCCCTGCCCCGTCTTTCTATTCCAGATCCAACATTTTCCTCCTAATCCCCAAGACTTTTAATTTCTCTCTCCATTTTCTCTTAAACTCTTGCCTCCTCTTTTGAAGGTATATTCACAGTAAGCATGTGGGATCTCCATCGGTCTTTTCATACTAGAGGTGGCAGCAAACCCAAGTGGCTACTGTGTACAGTCAACAAAGAGCCAATCTCAGATCACTAAAAATTACACATGTATGATGCACATATCTGTTAAAAAAACCCACTCAATCCCAGCACCATCGGCTGGGAGAAGGGGTGGCTTTTGCACCCGGCCCACTGGGACAGGACCGGCATGTAGCCGTCCTCCCAGCAGCACGTGGCGCCTTTAACCAATCGGCCAGAGCATAGTGTTCATGGAGCGGTGTGCTGGCCCCCAGCTCAGGATTGCGGCTCCCACCCTCCCCCCCTACTTCAGTGAGAGATTAGCTGGTTGCTTTTAGGGCTGAGTAGGAATTTTTGGTCTCCACCTAATTAGCCTTTTGTGGGGATATTTTCACCTACTCCTCACTGACAATGTTTACTCGTTATTCCCTTGTTAGGGGTGGGAGTCTGGGTTTCAGGTACAGTGGTCACTATGGCAGGTGAGTGCCCACTTTGGAGGTTAAGATCTGAACTGGTGTTCAGCCGGAGGCACCTTTAAGGTGATAGCACTTACAGCACTTACATTTATATACCGCTCTATAGCTGGAAGCTCTCTAAGCGGTTCACAATGATTTAGCATATTGCCCCCCAACATTCTGGGTACTCATTTTACCGACCTCGGAAGGATGGAAGGCTGAGTCAACCTGAGTCAACCCTGATCAGTGGTTAACAGAGCAGCTCCTCAGGGTTTTGTGGCTAGGGTGGTGTCTGGGAATGGACCACTTTTGGGGGTGCTGTCCAACTTACCCACTCATAGTCTTGTGGCTTGTGGGGGATGGTGGCCTGGATGGCCGGCTACCTCCTTGACACAGGTAACTGTGTGGCTTGGTGGGGCCATGCTGAGGCTGAGGCTGGCACCTGCCAAGCATAGCTGCTTCGCCCAACAGTAAGGGGAGGCCTTTCCTCTTTAGGAGGTTGACCTTACCTGTGAAGGTGTGGAGTGCCCACACTCTAGGTTAGGTGTATTGGTTATGTTTGTTGCAGATCCTGGTACAGTTATCCTCTCTAATAAAACGCTTGGTGTCCGTCCGTGGACGGGCACCAAGCGTGTGTTCGTGTCTCCCTGCCCTGTTCTGTGCCTGCGCGAAGCGCAGGCGCAGAACAGGGCAAGGGAGACATGACGGCCGGCACCCGGTGGCCATCTTGGGCGGCCAGAAGCGGCCGCCCCGAAGAAGCCGGGAATGCGGGGAAGGAGGAGACTGGCCGAGGCGGCGGCAAAGCCGCCGCCTCGGCCAGAGGACGCAGCGCGGCCAAGGCGGCGGCGGAGCCGCGCTGCCGAAGCCGGGCGGGGGGAGGAGGTGACGGGGTAAGCCGGCCGAGGTGGCGGCAGAGCCGCCGCCGAGGCCTGGCACCGCCGCCGCAGCCAGGCGGCTGCGAGTCCTTGGGGCCCTTGCCCGTCCGGGGAGACCGGCCGGGAATGTGAGGCGGGGGCGGACCGGACCGGCAGCGGCGCCCCCAGAGTCTGCCCGGCCACCACCACCGCCACCGCCCACTCTCCCGCCCTCCCAGCTGCCCAAATACTCCTTCCCCGCTCCCCCCCCGCAAATGATTAAGGGCCAAAACGGCCCAGAAGAATGCCTCCGCGGCCGCCGCCATGGCCGCCAACCGCCCTCCCAGCTGGCCGAGACTTCCTTACCCAGAGCAGCCCGCGACAGTCGGGCGATCAAAAATCCATTTTTTGCGAAGAAGAGAGGAGCTCCGGAACAGAGCTCCTCTCTGTGCTAAGCCAATGCCCAAACTGCTGCTATGGACGCAAAGGACGCCTATTGCGTCCTTTGCGTCCATAGCAGCAGTTTGGGCATTGGCTTAGCACAGAGAGGAGCTCTGTTCCGGAGCTCCTCTCTTCTTCGCAAAAAATGGATTTTTGATCGCCCGACTGTCGCGGGCTGCTTTGGGTAAGGAAGTCTCGGCCAGCTGGGAGGGCGTGGGGGGGGAGGCCAGAGGAAGTGGGGCGGGGGGGGGAACTCTCCCCTACTAGCGCCCGTTATCACAACGGGCCTGAAACACTAGTTGTTCAATAAAAGTGGCCCTAGTCTTATCCATACATGCTTGTCCTGTCTTTATTGGGGGTCTGGGTGCAATGTGTTTTGTCACATTTACACTTTACATTGTGGGAAGTACATAGAACATTTTAGTCACAAACCTGAAATACACAACATGTGAAACAACTCATCAAAGCAAATTTCAAACATGCCAACTGGTTTTGTTCGGTATTTCCTGGTTTGTTGTTTCATCAAAGTGATATTTCCTAAACAGAACAGTTAACTGCAAACAAACAAATTAAGGCTATGATTCATTCAAAGTTCAGCATTTGTATAATCCTTTGATTTCAGTGGGGGAGACTTAAGAATAACTTCAGCTGGTATTTAGTATATATAATTATAACCAAAGACAGAGCAGAGCATTCTCTAGTTCTGTGGCATATATTGAGTAAGGTAAAGGTAAAGTGTGCAGTCAAGTCAATTTTGGCTCCTGGCTCCCACAGAGCCCTGTGGTTTTCTTTGGTAGAATACAGGAGGGGTTTACCATTGCCATCTCCCGCGCAGTATGAGAGGATGCCTTTTAGCATCTTCCTATATTGCTGCTGCCTGATATAGTACCAGCGAGGATCTGAACCGGCAGTCTTCTGCTTGTTAGTCAAGCATTTCCCCGGTGCACCACTTAAGGTAGCTATATATTGAATAGGTATACATTATACTATATTCAAAGAGATAGCTCAGGTGTACCAAGGACTTGGGCATGCCCAGTGGTATTTTGTTACTTAAAAAACACAAAGCAGCAGACCATTGTGTCATATCATAAACTGCTTTGGGAAATTATTTGCCATGTGACATAGGGATTTGCTGTTTAAGTGTAAGGTGCCCACAGGCTCAAACCAGGGAATATGGCAGCAGAGAACCCAGGTGCCTTAATTGTCCTGAGCTTTGTTATTCCCAGTGCCTCCTGGGAAGGCAGGAAAGGAAACTGCAGTGAGTCAGCTCAGGTGACCTCGGGGGAGCCAATAGGTGCCCTGCTGGCACTATATAAGAACTCTTAGAAGAGCTTGGCTCCCCAGTCTGAGCAAATTGTTGGACTAAGTAACTAGACCGACACCCTCCTCTTCCTTTGCCCTGTCCCACCTCATCTGTCTGCTCAACCATCTTTTCTGCTTCTGACCATGCTGAGGCCTGCCATCAAAATACCCATGCACAAACCTCCTTGGCCAAGCACACACAACTAGTTCTTCATTATTATTATTTTAGATCCTAGTCTTTATATTTAAAGAAGTCTCATAGGGAAATCATGAGCATCTACAAACTATATAAGAAGAGCCCATAATGCAACAGTTGTTGTTTTTAAACAGAAGCAGTATTTTATACTCATACACACTACTGGACTTTGGTCAGAAATAAGGAACTTAATTAGTTCCACCTTAAAGTTCAAATAATACACTTAATCATTATGATAGTATTTGTCTATGAAATACCCTTTGCTCACCACTGAGCTGAAAAAGGACTGGTGGTGTAGATTTTGCCCTTGTCTTCCCCAATGCTAATATAGAGGTTACCTAAAGGCCCCCATATCTGTGTCAGAGATTTAAACTGATCCTAGGGGGGCTGATGGGAGGCTCCCTACCAAGTGCTGAGTAATCTCTACACCAGCTGGGACAGAATTTGCCTCAATATGGTGGCTTCTCAAATTCAAAACAAGACTTTTATGATTTTTACGTTTTAGCATTCTGGGGAAGGCTTCTGTAACAATTCATTTGCTAGTGTCTTTAAGAGCGGAGTACAGGGCATGTACTATCTATATATATAATTCTCCTGGGTGTGCCTTTAGAACATGCGTCCCGGCAGCCCAGCTGATTGGCTGGGCTGTGGGGGGGCCTGATTAGTCCTGGCGCACCCAGGAGAATTGGCTGGCTGGGCGGCTGCGGAGGCAAGGCGGTGGGCGCGGCGGCGGCGGCACTCTCGGACACGGCCACGGCGGCGGCGGCACTCTCGGGCCCGGCCACAGCGGCGGCACTTTTGGGCCCGGCTGCGGCGGCACAACTAGAGACGCAGATGTTCTGCGCCCGGGCCCACTAGTGATAAGAAGTATGATAAGAAGTAGTAAAAGCAAGTTTTAAAAGCTCTATTTATTCATTTTAGGATTATATGTACCTGCATTTTCAAAAACGCTTGAATTCTTTGGCTTTATTAATAGAGTGATAAAGTGACCAGATTTTTCATGACTTCCTACCAGTGATACAACTGTTGCCATGGCAAGGCAAATAAGATATTTAAGCAATTCTGTCCACTCTGTAACATGCAGTGTTTAGTTTAATCGACAAAAATAGAACTGCTTCTGAAAGGGGCGTATTCCCTTTTGTTTTACATTCTTGCTGCATGATACATTCCAGTCATTCAGTAGGAACTTCTAAATTTTCCGCACTGAATCTATGGCCAACATTTATAAACAGCGTGTAGTAGATTTATTTCAAGACTAATAATATAAGTTGTGTACCTTGGAGATGCCCAATAAAAATTAACAAACACTTTAAGCAGGCATTAAGTGGTCATGAAATTAATGGGCCCACATAAAGAACAAGAGACAGGCAGGGTACAGGAAGGCGCCACAAAGGCTACTTCACAGACCGCTGTGCCAGGGCCTTTAAGAGTCTACTATATCCTTCTTATGCCTTCTAAAGGCCTTACCAGATGTTATGTGGGCTTCTGTGTTACCTTCTCCTGATTATTATTTTTAAAGAAAAGCTGCCCATAAATGCTGCAATCCAGAGCTCAAGAAAGACAGGTTGAGAATGGATGTGTCACAGAACATTAAATAGAATATGCACATGTAACCCCTCTTCTTTCTCAAGAAACAGGGGATTTGGGGTTCAAGTCTCTATGTTTTCTGAGACTGTGTATTTCCACCAATAATTGCAATAAAGGCAAATTCTAATGCCAAACTCAAAAGATTTATAAGCATTTAAAGTTTCTTTGTACATATTTATTTATTTAACATATTTTTATACCTCCCAAAACTTACGTCTCTGGGTGGTTTACAACAAGATAAAAACATTAAAACATTAATTAAAAACAAATCAAGAAATTTAAAACACAACAATTAAAATTTTTTAAAAACAATATTCTTAAACAACAATAAAAATAATCAAAACAGTATCAGTTAAAAGCCTGGGTGAACAGATGCGTCTTTAAAGACTTTTAAAAAATTGTCAGAGATGGGGAGGCTCTTATTTCACTAGGGAGAGCATTCCAAAGCCTCGGGGCAGCAATGGAGAAGGCCCGTCCCTGAGTAGCCACCAGACGAACCGGTGGCAAATGCAGACGGACTTTTCCTGATGATCTCAGTGGGCGGTGGGGTTCATAACAAAGACGTTCTCTTATATACATATGAATTTGTAAAGCACACGTAAAGATACTCTTGCAAATACCTGTTTACAAAATGATACAAATAATAAAACATACATAAATGACATTGTAAGGCTATTTTATGATAGCTTCTCTTCCACAATGTAGCATGTGACTTGGCAAAGAAAACCAAATCAAAAACAAATTCCCAGTCTCTTTCTTTTAAGAAAATTGTCCCAAATGACACTTTTGCATAGTTCATACCACTCCTATAAGAGGTCTTGTGAAATGAAGAAAACAGATGTGCAAGGAGCTGTTTGGGCTTGTCCAGAGTTTCAAACTGGTGCACAACTTGTTTGAAGAGGAACTGCAATAAAGAAGCAAGTTCATAAACCAGAGGGTTTCCAAAATTTCCTTTTCTCCTTCTGGGCGTTTTCCAGATTACACGCTGCCACGTGTCCCATTAAGTGCCTCTCCGTATTGCCAGTGTTTTGACATTATGTTTACTGTGCTGTCAGCAGGGTGCCATCCATATTTCCGATGCCTTGTTTCAAATTTTAATGATGCGTTATGGCCCTACAATGTTGTGATAGCATTGCAGGAAATTAGCTGTATTTTTCCATGGTAGGGAGGCTTGCAACTGAGTTTATGCATTGCAGTGTGTTGCAGTATGGACAGTTCTCAGCCCCCCATACTTGCTTCCTCTGCCCCATTCCTGCGGGGTGGGGGAGAAACAGGCAGGGAGAAATCTCGGCTTTCCCCTCCTTTCCTCCCAAAGATCCCAAACCCCACACCACCCTCCTCCTCTGCTTGCTTCAGATATAACTTGAACCTGTCAGCACAGAAGGGGAGGGGTTATGGAGGGGGATGGAGGAGATCAGAGGGATTTTATTATTTTTACACCGAGGGTCTTTTGTGCATTCCACTTTTGATTTGCTACTTTGGCCAGAAACTCATACTAGTGCAACGGAGCAGATTTCTGAATCCAACTCTTTCTCATGCACTTTTTACTGCAGAGGAAGCCTATTGAACTAAATCATTTACTTCTGTGCAATGATCCCACTTGCTTACTACAAGGCAAAGGGCAGGGAGACAGAACAGTCACTTACTTAAAAGGAAGCCCATTGAACTAAATCATAATTCATTTATTTCTGTGCAATCCCACAGCTCTCACTGGAGGAGTGATCGCCTCCCTTCTCCTATTTCATTCTTTCTCTGGAGGAACACCAGTTCCTGTCTTTCCCCCTTCCTGGCTCACCCCAGGATTCCTTTTTGCTCCCCCACCCAATAAGCAGTTCCCTTGTTTTGTCACTCCAAAGGATCTCTCACACACCCCACTCCCCATCTTTTTTTCTTTTCTTTCCAATTTTCCCTGGTTATTGCTTGTGCAAAACTGGAATGATGCAAGACAAAGTTATATTTTTGTTTTGGGATGGTGCTTCCCCCTGCTGGTGGATTTGCACAAGGCAGCCAAGAAGTTACAAAAAATATTTCACGTCACCCCTCCCCCACAACTCCATTGGCCCAAATGGAGCAGGAGGAGGGGCAGATAAATGCGTTTCAAGGAGAATATGGACAGTTCTGCCTTGAAAACATGTTGCAATGGACAGAAAATATGAATGGCCACCAGCCTACAATGAAGCATTGAATAACACTTTGCTCTCAGTTTCAAACCATTGCACTATTCCATTAAATTTACCCGTTGCAAATCTTGTAATTCGGAAAACCGCTCTGGAGCTCTCTGCTTCTTGGTGAGCTGGAACTTCCAGAAGGTTCCAAGGACCTTCTGAGCATGTTCCACTACCAATTAAGAAAAGGGGAGGCGAGATCACTTTAGTTGCCAAATTCTATTGTCAATCTACACCATAAGCTAACTATTATCCTGGTAAAAATGGTGGGGGTTACACAAAGTTACAGGAGTTATATGTATTCCTCTTCAAGTCTGTAGCTGAATGGGCCAACTTGTCTCCATTTCTAAAAGGCAAGGTTGATTGTAACTGCCTTTTGTTTCACCCCAGATATTGAATGCAATGCACAGTACATGCCAAGGATGCCCTATATCCTAACTAAATCACTGACGAAACCATTCCTTATATCACTTTTGCAGCCAGCTAACAAACCTTTTGTTAAGGGAATTCAGTCTAGAGTTAACAGAAGCAATGCTCCCTAAATTCCATGTTGCATCTTTCTGCCAGAAAAGCAGAAAGGAACTTTCATTCCTGTCTAAAAATTCCTGCCTTCTGCCATTGCGCTTCTGTAGCCACATAAGATATAACAACCTACCTCTTCTTATATCAGCTAGGGCAAGTATAGAAAACAAAACATTTTACTCTTTATTTCCTTGACTGCGATTATATGTTTGTTGTTTATACATGTATATACTGCTATTTCTCCCAGGAGCCCGGAACGATGTACATGGTTAAGGTTATCCTCACTACAATCCTGTGAGGTAAGTTAGGCTGAGAGATAACTGGCTAGCCCAGGGTCACCCAGTGAGTTTCATGGCGTGGTGCCAGCGTGGTGTAGTGGTTAGAGTGCTGGACTAGGACCGGGGAGACCCGAGTTCAAATCCCCATTCAGCCATGAAACTAGCTGTGTGACTGGGCCAGTCACTTCTCTCTCAGCCTAAACTACTTCATAGGGTTGTTGTGAAAGAGAAACTCAAGTATGTAGTACACCGCTCTGGGCTCCTTGGAGGAAGAGCGGGATATAAATGTAAAATATGTGAGCTTGAGTCTCCACAGACCCATGCTCTTTTTGTTTGTTAATAAAGGACACATCTCAGCCCCTGGCCCTCCCTCCCACCTGGGCATGAGGGCAATCGTCTGTGCGCGGGGGAGTGCACCCAGCACAGGAGGAGCAGTCATCTGCTAACCCACCTTCCCCACAGCCTGCTCTGGAGCTCTTCTCACTGCTCATGAGAAGAGGCTCATCAACTCAGTAGGTGGTGGCAAATACTGCTTTTTGAGGTATTCGAGGCTGATTTTAGCCCCGGTGGTTAAGCTGGAGCAACTAGACACCCATCTAATGCATCTTGCCCAGTGAGCCCCTGGAGTACCAGGGTGAGGATTCTTTAAAGAACTCCAGAGATGTCATGGGGCACTTACTTAACCCTTTCCCTGCTCATCATTTTTCTTCTCCATTTCCCCTGCCTCTGCCTTGCTTGATTCAGGAACTGGTTTTTCACTTTTCCACTCCTCCACCCCACCCAAAAAGTATTTCTAATTACAATTAATTTCAGTAAGAAAGTGATGCGTGCTTAAATTTCTTCCATTGATATTAAAATGCCTTAACTATGTTTACGATATTAAACAGATCTTAATAAATATGTTTCCTAATAGAAGCATTCATGACACAACAAACACTTTTACTGAACTGTACTTAAGTGGCATAACAGGAAAATGCTTGACTAACAAGCAGAAGGTTGCAGGTTCAAATCCCCACTGGTACTATATTGGGCAGCAGCGATATAGGAAGATGCTGAAAGGCATCATTTCATACTGCACGGGAGATGTCAATGGTAAACCCCTCCTTTATTCTACCAAAAGAAAACCACAGGGCTCTGTGGGCGCCAGGAGATGAAATCGACTTGACAGCAGACTTTACCTTTACTTTTACTTAATGTGTAGTAGTTAATCATGCAATTATCTCTCTCCATATGGGAAAATCATAATGTAAAGTGGCCCTAAGCCGTATGAAGAGTGAGGTGAAATGGGACCTAGGCTATCAAACTGATGTTTATCTTTGCACATTTTCTTCCCATCTATTTCTTGTGTAAAGTTTCTGTGTGGCCAACAGGAACATCGGAGCAGTTCCAGACATATTAACAAATGCTGAAAAGGGCAGTTTGTGTATAAGTGAACCTATAAATTATTTTATTTGTCACTACTTGTTAGTATTATTCCTCCGCACTTCTCTTGTTAAACTCAGCCTCATTTTTCCCTCTCTTACAAGACTGTAAGTGTATACTCCAGGTCTGGCTCTGACTGGAGCAGCCCCTTCTCACAGTGCCAAGCTGCTTTGGGGTGGTCTGCTGAGACAGCTCCCGCACCCGTCCCCCGCAACCCTGAATGCTGTTCCCTCTGATGCACACCACCCACTTTAAAATGGGGAGTCCTCTCTTCCAAGTGGCATTTAACTTTTGTGAAGCTGGTAAAGCAGAGCTGTGTAGCGAAAAGAGAGAGGTGATCTCCGGGACCAGCAGTGAGCCCTGAGCAGCTGCCTGAGGATGCCAGTCCCTGATGCCAGCCTTCATTCCCTCTGTGGTGGCACTACTGGCAGGCCTTCAAGGGTTTTTTCAAGCAGCCCTGCAGACCAGATCAAACTGATCCAGCCTGCGCTATATAGCACACAAAACATCAGAAGTGTTCATATATGCCTGCTCCAAGACTCGCTACTGCAGTAATTCAGCCTCTGACTCAAGTCTTCACAGCAAGAGAGTATTACACTATTATCCATATTGGCATGAATCCAGAGAACTCTAGAGCACCAGATTGCTGCTTGTATTATTTAGGACGGTTAGAATCTGCCCATCTTTTTAAAAGCTCAGGGTGGCAGACATACTGTCACCCTGCTTGATCCTCATGTTACTATGTTACCGGGCTTCCATTCCCACAGGACTGATAGGTGTTAGAGCAACAACTTCTCACAGTGCCAAGCTCCTTTGGGTGGTCTGCTGGCTGAGACAGCTCCCCCCACCCCTGCAACCCTGAATGCTGTTCCCACTGATGAACACCACCAACTTTAAAATGGGGTGTCCTCTCTTCCAAGTGGCATTTAACTTTTGTGAAGCTGGTAAAGCAGAGCTGTGTGGAGAAAACTGTTTCCTCGTGTGGATTCCAACTGTTCTGCTACCACAGTCAGCATACCTCCAATCTTGATTCACAATTGATTGCTAGTAAGTATGAAAGCGACCACCTTAAGTGGTGCAGCAGGGAAATGCTTGACTAACAAGCAGAAGGTTGCCAGTTCAAATCCCCACTGGTACTTTCTCAGGCAGCAGCGATATAGGAAGATACTGAAAGGTATCCTCTCATACTGTGCGGTAGGAGGCAATGGTAAACCCCTCCTGTATTCTACCAAAGAAAACCACAGGACTCTGTGGGCAGCAGGAGTTGAAATCGACTTGACAAACACACTTTACCTTTTAAGTGTAAAAGCCAGGTTGTAAGAGACTGGGGTATATGAGCAAGCTTTGTACCTATTTTCACAAGAGCATTTTCTCACAACAACAGAAGAGGTAGCACAATAGTAAGTACCACACAAATTGCTGGCTTTTTGTGCTTTGTTGCAATATAATCTTTTGATAAGGTTTTTATCTTCATATCCATCACCAACTGAGTAGTCCTTTAGCCCAAATCTCTTGGAGACAAGAATGTTTCTACTACATTTGGCAATACAGCCAGTCTATTAAGATCAAGAGTATACTGATTTATGTCAACTCACAAGTTCCATGTCCATCAGCCGTTGATAAAGAGCCATTTTGAAATGGAGGTCACCGGGTCACTGTAGTGTGTGGACGTGTTTACCGTCAATTTCATCATAGACTCTATTGCTCTGTTTTGATATATAGTCCGTGGACTCTGTCATTCATATGGTCGTTTCTACTGTGGATTCTTTTTTTTTTTGTATATATCATTGTTCTATTTACATCCAATTGATCCATATTGAATATTCTTTCCAATATAGTAATTTTCTATCATATTGTGCGTATTTTGTTTCCTTCTATTGGCTAGTTTTATGGAGGATCTTTTCAGTATAGAATACAAGCATGCTTGTCTTGGTCTTTAAATTTCTTGAGTTCTAGTCTTAAGTCATCTAAAAGATGTCTCTAGCTTGTCATTATGTTATCATATAACAGATAAGCATGGGCTATTTTTTTTTACTTTGAAATGTTTGAGAAAAAGCATAATAAACTCTGCATTAACCTCAAGATTAATTGCAGCCCATCTATTTTATCTGCCTCAAAATAACAAGCCACATACTCAGAGTGATAAGATATCGTCGAAGTTAAATGTTTGAATTTAATAATTTCAAAGCTAGGGCAAATAATGCTTTGGTTGAAGACTAATGCTAATCTTTATCATTTCCAGCAGTAAAGTTGAAGCTTATATATTAAACATGATATAACAAGACAAGCATTGATCAGAATCTCAAACTATTTTCCTGTCTCCTGCCTGATAAGAATGCTTACTAAATGGAAAGGATTTTTCCATATATGTATTCTTCTCCTCGTCCCTAATAATTTTCATATTGTATGGCAACACATATTCTAATCATGCTCACTGGTTTTATAAACAAAGTAAGTAAAAGTCCAACACTATCAAGATCTAACTCCATCAAGATCAATGGGAGCTTTGTCAGGGATCACCAAGATCTTAATTGTACCCAATGCTTTAAAGAAGGAACCCATAGATAACAACTTTGTGAGTGACTACTAACTATGAAAGGTAGAAGTGACACTTTCATTTTCAGTGATGTTACACCTTTGGTTCCTAACTGTTGCATTTTAACATGAATGGATGGACAGCACCATCATGCCCTGCTAATGAAATTCCCTAAGGAAAGGTTTACCTAGCTGCTGCTGCTGCTGCTGCTACTACTACATAACATAACATAACATAACATAACATAACATAACATAACATAACATAACATAACATAACATAACATAACAACAGCCCTCCTGGGCCCTTTCACTACCCGAAAGAGTGTGGCATCATCTGCAAATCTGGCCACCTCACTGCTTATCCCTACTTCTAGATCATTTATGAATAAATGAAAAAGCACAGGTCCTAGTACAAATCCATGGGGCACACTACTTCTTACTTCCCTCCATTGTGAAAACTCTCCATTTATCCCTACCCTCTGTTTACTGTCCTTCAACCAGCCAGCAATCCACACATGGTCCCATCCACAAACTCCACGGTCATGTTGACAGCTATGGCTGCAATCAAGTGCAAATATCCAATCAAGACAGGACTTGGTGCATGGCTGGCAAAGCAGTCAGAACACACATTGGGTCCTTTGGTTCCCCTGCCATTTTGGTGAAATCCATGCTTGCTACAGCTCTGAAAGGGAGTTGGAAAATATCTCAGGTTGTCAGATGATGAAATAATTTGGATTTCTTTACAGAAAGAAGATACTTCTGAATTTCCTTTAAGGTTACCTGCAGTAATGAGCTTGTTCTGAGTAGTTGTGATGCATATTAATATTAGCATCAGTGATATGAAATAATTGACACCTGGGTACAATTAACTATGATATAGTGCACCCATATTGTTGCTATGCTTGCATTTCCTAAAAAAAACCCCAAAAACCCATTTCAAGCCATTTCAGTACAGTTTCTACACATGTGCTGTACTGTATTTGTTGAAAATAAAATAGAATTTAAAAAACACTTCAGGGAGTAAAGCTGAGATCTGGAACATCAGAAATTTGCATCAAATAACTTTGAAATTTGGTAATCCAGATGCAAGAAACAGGCAGATGGTGTCTTATTATAGTATCAAACCCCTTTCTTGGATTAACTTGTGATCCAATCTAGAGCTTCTGGATATGGAAGAAAATGTCAAACTTTTCTGTGATGCTTCAGAAAGAAATGATGCTTCTTTGCAAAAAGATTACAGGAAAAAAGTATTTGCATCCTTCCAAGAAAAGAGTTGACAATATGTTATGGTTCAAAGTTTTATAACACATCCAAAGAAATAATAGACCATGTGACTGGTGGTAGTAGTAGTAGTAGCAGCAGCAGCAATACAAACTCTCTCTCCAAAATAGTCCTAAAGAGAGTATTGTCTCTGTGCAAAGTTTTTTTTTCATTTACCCTTTGTGCTCTTTTCATGCTCTTGAATGCTTATCCTGGCCCAGATGTTATCAATCACTTTGTCGGAGGAATAAAGCCCCATCATTTGGCTGATTGCTTAGGGAGAGAACAATTGTATTCCCATGGGGTTCACTGCCCCTTTAATAGTAATGGCATAGTCTCTCATTTCTCCACCCACTACCTCCTGATGTGACTGGCAGCAGAAAAGATGCCTTGTATATCCATGTATAGAACAGGGCACTGCAGGTCTGAGGTTGCAAAAAGTGAAGACATCTTTGCAGTAGTGAAGTTATGCTAGTGTAAAATAATGCACTGATCAAGGAAATTAGCCTAGTGATGATAACTATGGATCAGAGACAGAATTTACAGAATGTAAATTGAATCACAGCCTGAATATACTTATGCTTTTAAAAAATACAATTATGAGCATTTCAGACAAATGTACTCACAACTGAGAGCAAATATGTTCTGTATGAGTCAGCTGAAGTTTGTTGAGCAGGATAGGTCAAGACATCAAGCCAATCAGAGGCAAGCAGGAAGCAGCAGGAAGCGGTAACTGAAGTCAAGGTCCATGTTGGAACTGGCTGAGGTTATGAGGCAAGGATGATGTGATACAGTGGCTGACATGATGCGCAGCCCTCCATCACAGGAAGGAGGATTCACTGTGGGTGCATGCGCAGCCTTCAGCGTCCCTGCACTGAAGGCTGCATTGCACAGTGATCCAGGTACATAGGGGGAGGGAGGAGCAATGTTCACATCTGCCCCCTCCCTCCTCCCCAAAGCCCATTCCAGTTGTGGAAATCTGCTCCTGGGAGCTATGAAATCTCAGTCTGCAGGACTTAGGTAGCTCCTAGGCAGACCATTTGCTCCAACAACCTCCAGACAGATCTGAACTGGATATATTGGTGCAAACCCTGAAGACTTCACAAACCTTTTTGTGAAGAATGGATCTCTTGGTGCATCTTGAGTGTTCTGTATTTTCTTGAGGACCGTGGAAGGCAGAGGAAGGAAGGCAAAGATGCAGTCTTGGGTAACTGGCAAGGCAGCTCATTGGAAACACAAGTTGATGGCCTGTATGGTCTGGGCTGTTGGTTACAGAATCCCATAAGGCAGAGGACTCCTTCAGCATTGCCAATAATAATCAACTTGTCTCCAAGTAAGGGTTCAGATCCTTGGAGCCCTATGAGTTTTCTCCGCCAGGTCTTTATTGGAGTAATTATCATGGACTGGAATGTAGAAGCTGTTAGAGGTTGTTGATTTTTACCCACAATAGGTAAAACAGCAGAGCACTAAGGAATGAGCACACACTCCAGTTACAGAGTAGGTAGCAGAGGATGGTTTGGATATTGTAGCTATTTAAAGAAAACACATGGAGATCCTTGTATGACTAAACACTAAATATTTATTGGTTAAATACACTTAGATAGGAAAGACCTATCTCTAATCTAAAGGATTACATAGTGGATAGGTAAGGAGAGAGAGAGAGACGTTTCCATCTGCTCTCTAGGAGGAAAGGAAGGATTGTGACTCAGCACAGGGAGTGCTGCAGAGTCAGTTCAGGGGTCATAGAGTAGGGACAGATAGGGAGACCCTGACTCACTGTCTCTACTCCCAATGCCCCTAGTGGTCATTAGGACAGTTGGTGCAAAAGGTCAATGCACTGGAAGTTCATCTCCAACAGAAGCACCTTTCTCTGAGTCAGTGTCTGTCTGGATTGCTCATTGGAGCATGACAAAATCTTGCAGCTTATATTCCCACAAGTGAATTTTAGCCCGTTGAAAAACGGGCGCTAGTAATGCTTTCGGCCCCGCCGCCGAACCTCCCAGCTGCCCGATCCCACCATTTGTACAGGAAAGAGGAGCTCGCCAGCAGAGCTCCTCTTTCTGCAAAGGCTCTTCTCAAACTGGTGCTTTGATCGGAAAGGACGCCCTTTCCGCTCAAAGCGCCAGTTTGAGAAGAGCCTTTGCAGAAAGAGGAGCTCTGCTGGCGAGCTCCTCTTTCCTGTACAAATGGTGGGATCGGGCAGCTGGGAGGGCGGTTCAGCGGCGGCATTTTTCAGGGCCAATTTGGCCCTTAGTAATTTGGCGGGGGGACGGGAATGGTGGGATCGGGCCCCAAGGTTTCCCCCCCGCCCGGCTTTACTGGCGGCGCCAGGCCTTGGCGGCGGTTCCGCTGCCACCTCGGCCAGCTTCCCCGCCGCCTCTTCCCCCAGCGCCTCTCTCCTTTATTTGCGGCGGCCGCTTCTGGCCCCGCCGCCGCCTCACCCGCACTCCCGCCGCCAGTTGCCCCGTCGCGGCCACCGCCACCTCTGGCCGTGGCCACAGCTGCGCCGCCGCCTCTCCCGCACTCTCCTCCTGGCGTAGGCGGCGGCCACTTCTCCTTCTCCCGGCCCCAACATGGCCGCCGGGTCCTGCCGTTCGTGCCTCCCTTGCCCTGTTCTGGGCATGCCCAGAACAGGCCAGGCACGAACGCACGCTTGGTGTCCGTCCACGGACGGACACCAAGCGTTTTATTAGAGAGATGATGTGTGACAATAATGTATAAGTATAAAATATTCTAGGCCACCATGTTATTTGCAGAAAGTGGCTGGCATACTGTGCAAGAGTAAACCAACCAAGCATGCTGCATTTGTGCAAGTTGCAAAGTGCATTATGCAAGAGTAAGCCCATTGAAATTAATGGCTTGGCTCGTGTGTAATGCAATGTGTGCAAAATTTGTGTTTGCACAACTTATGCCAATGAGTTGTACAGCTTATGCCAATTACTAGGCTGACATACTGTTGTGACATACGCAGTCAGTTTCTGTCTTTGGAATGTTATTTACTTGTGAGAACAGCCTTTGCCACCATAAAATAATAAATCTTTCCCAGCAGTCCCAGGCTGAGGCAGTGGCCAGAGTTGACACTCCAGCTGAGTCTGTTTCTTGAGATAAACCACCTCAGAAAGATTAGTGCTTGACCAGACTTGACTACTGTAATGCACTCTATGTGGGGCTGCCTTTGTACATAGTCCAGAAACTACAGTTGGTACAGAAGGTGGCAGCCAGGTTGGTCTCTGGGTCATCTCAGAGAAACCATATTACTCTTATACTAAAAGAGCTAGACTGGTTACCAATAAATTTCTGGTCTGGTTACAACCAATAAAGCCCTATACAGCTTAAAGGTGAAGTGTGCCGTCAAGTCAGTTTCAACTCCTGGTGCCTACAGAGCCCTGTGGTTTTCTTTGGTATAATACAGGAGAGGTTTACCACTGCCTCCTCTTGCACAGTATGAGATGTTACCTATCAGCATCTTCTTATATCTCTGCTGCCTGATATAGTACCAGTGGGGATTTGAACCGGCAACCTTCTGCTTGTAAACCTGCTGCGCAACTTAAGGTGACCCCTATGGGTATTTAAGAGATGGTCTTCTTTTCCATAAGCCCTACTGCCCATTGAGATCATCTGGAGAGGTTTGTCTGCAGTTACTACCCACTCATCTGGTATCTATGCAAAGACGGGCCTTCTCTGTTGCTGCCCCAAAGCTCTGGAATGCACTCCCTGCTGAAATAAGAGCCTCCCCATCTCTGACAACTTTTAAAAAGTCTCTAATGACTTATTTTTTTACTCAAGCTTTTTAACTGCACTGTGGTTTAAAATTGTTTTAAGGTTTTCAGTTTTGACTTGTTTTATTTTGTTGTAAACCATCCAGAGAGATGGAAGTTTGGGGTGGTCTAGAAATTTGACCTACAAATCTCCCCAAAGTCCTGCTATGCTGCCTCATCGTGGCACTGTGTGTGTGTGTGTGTGTGTGTGGGGGCGTGCGTATGTGTTCCTGGGAGGAATGAGCGAAGTACGCCGGGAGATATACTCCCAGTAGGGTCACCCAAAATACAAAAGTCATCCCAGCTGCCCAGCTAAAGCAAGCAGGCACTTATATTGGGCAGCAGCGATATAGGAAGGTGCTGGAGGCAGACAATCACTTCAGTGACAACGACAAAGGCATCATTTCATAATGCGCAGGAGAAGGCAATGATAAACCACTCCTGTATTTGACCAAGAAAACCACATGGATAGACAAAATGGAATGATTGTTGATGTAGTGCCAGATGATGGGCCCCTCAGGTTGGATAGTACTCAACATGCTACTGAGGAAGAGCTGAGGATCTCTCAGAATACCGATGGTGTTTATGATGTGGTTAGACTAAAGCCTTTTGGACGTCTAGCAGCTGATGTTGCCGTGCGGGAAAAGAATATCTGAAGCTACAAAGACAGAATTACAATGGGAACAATAAGAAGCATGGATATGGGAAAGCTTGACACCGTGAAAGATGAAATGAATTGACAGATTGGGCAGGTGGACATCTTGAATTAAAATGGACTGGAATGGGACACTTTCAGTCAGGAAATCATACCGTTTACTACTCAGGACATGAGAAACAAAGAAGGAATGGTGTTGCTTTCATAGCCAGGAAGGATATAGCAATGACAGTACTTGGGTACAATGCAGTCAGTGACCAAGTGATCAAGTGACCAGTCAGTGATCAATTAGATTTCATGGGCAACCCTTTAACCTGACAGTTCTTCAAGTCTATGCCCCAACAACTGATGCAGAAGAAAAGGAAGTTGATGAGTTTTATGCTCGCGTTCAGTCTGAAATTGACAGAACGTGCAAGCAAGATGTAATGCTGATGGTTGGAGACTGGAATGCCAAAGTTGGAAAAGGTAAGCTGGAAAACACAGTTAGCCTATATGGACTAGGAAACAGAAACGAAGCAGGAGAACGACTTATTAGTTTCTGCCAAGCCAATGATCTCTTGATTGCTAACACATTCTTCATACAACCAAAGTGGTACCTATACACATGGACATCACTAGACTGATTACATAGAATTCAAATTGATCAAATTATTGGTGCAAGGAGGTGGAAGAGCTCAGTCATAATAACAGCAAAAACATGGCTGGGGGCTGACTGTGGAACAGATCACGAACTGCTCATGTGCAAGTTCCAAGTCAAGCTAAAGTGGAAAAACAAACTATCCAGCTTCTATGATATGAGGTTGAGAATGTACCCACAATTTTCAAGGAGAACATCAGGAACCGTTTTGAAGTTCTGAGCCTCATTGATAGGGAACCAGAGGAACTGTGGAATGAAATCAAAGAAGTTTAAGGATGAATGTGAAAAGAGACTGCCAAAGACCAAGAAACAGAAGAAAACAAAATGGATATCAGAACAGACAGTGGAAATTGCCAAGAAGAGGAGAGAAGCCAAAGTCAAGAAAGATAAAAGCCTTAGGAAGGAATTTAATAGGGAATTTCAGAAAGCTGAAAGAAGAGAGAAGGAACAGTACTACAATGATGTCTATAAAGACCTTGAGGATGGAAATAGACATGGAAAAACAAGGAATTTATTCCAAAAGATCTCTGAACTCAGAGGGAGGTTCCAACCTTGAATTGATATGTTAAGGGATGCCAAAGGACAGCTAGTAACTGATTCAGAGAAGATCAAACAGAGATGGAAGGAGTATACTGAAAATCTGTACAGCAGGGACGTCAACATCCAAGATACTCTAGAAGATATCCCCACATGCAAGAACCTATAATACGGGAAGATGAAGTTAGATCAGCACTCTGGTAATTACCAAGTTGGAAGGCTACAGGAATGGATGGAATAGCTACAGAAGAAGAAACAGTCAACAGAAGAAGGAATAGTCAAGACTCTAACTAAACTATGCCAGCAAATCTGGAGAACAACACAGTGGCCAACAGAACGGAAGAGGTCACTCTATGTACTCATACCAAAGAAAGGAGACTTAACCGATTGCGCAAAATCACAGAATATCCTTAATTTCACATGCTAGCAAAATAATGCTCAAGATCATCCAACGCAGATTAGAGCTCTATGTGGAAAGGGAAGTGCGTGACGTTCAAGCTGGTTTCAGAAAAGGCTGGGGAACAAGATACATTATTGCTGATGCCCACTGGATAATTGAGAAAGCCAAAGAATACCAAAAAGAAGTCTATACTGCTTTATTGACTACAGAAAAGCCTTTGATTGCATCAACCATGTCAAGTTGTGGAATATCCTTAGGAAAATGGGTGTCCCAGAACATCTCATTGTTCTCCTTATTTATTCAATTTATATGATGAACATGTACTGATAGAAGCTGGATTGGAAGAAGATGAGTGTGGTTTTAAAGTTGGGGGAAGACACATAAATAACCTGCTGATGACATCACCCTGATAGCTAAGAATGTGGATGGTCTGCAAGCTCTAGTAATGGAAGTCAAGGAGCACAGTAAAAAAAAAGGGATTACGACTAAATGTCAAGAAGAATAAACTGATGACAACAGGTACAACAACCAGTCTCAGAATTGACAGTGAAGACATTCAAGTGGTGGATAGCTTCTGCCTTTTAAGATTGACCGTCAACAGTAAAGGATCTGGCAGTCAAGAAATACGCCACAGACTGGCACTTGGTAGGGTTGCAATGAAGGCCTTGAAAAGATATTTAGATGCCATGATGTGTCTAAACCTACAAAGATTACAATTGTTTGGACAATGGTTTTCCCCATGACACTCTATGGATGCGAAAGCTGTACTTTGAAGAAGCAAGATAGAAAAAGCATTGATGCTTTTGAACTTTGGTGCTGGAGAAGATTTTTGAGGATACCATGGACAGCCAGAAAAACCAACAAATGGATCATAGAACAAATCAATCTAGAATTTTCACTTAAGGCACAAATGACCAGGCTCAAACTATCATACTTCGAACACATTATGCAAAGACCCAGGTCCCTTGAGAAGTCCATAATGCTGGGGAAAGTTGAAGGAAGGAGAAGAAGAGGATGACCAGCAGTAAGGTGGATGGACTCGATTACGATGGCAATGAATGCACCACTGAGAGATCTTAAAGGCCAAGCTGAAAACAGATCATCCTGGAGAGAATCTATCTATGTGGTCGCTAAGTGTCGGCACAGACTTGACGGCACTTAATCAATCAATCACAGATTTGAAAATAAATAAATAAACAATGTCTCTTTGATGCAATGGAATGAAACAGAGAGATCATTATAAAATATGAACAATGTTACTGGGGGATTATTTAGGATGACATCCCTACAATGGATTGAAATTGGCCAGGACAGCTGTCAGATAACCTATTACTTTGTCACAGGACCACCATCAGCAAATGAACCATCCTGAGCCATTTTTGGAGGGACGGTATATAAATCAAATAAAGATAAGATAAGATAAGATAAGATAAGATAAGATAAGATAAGTTAAGATAAGATAAGATAAGATAAGATAAGATAAGATAAGATCCCTTCTGGACAAGCTTTGGTTCTGGTCTTTTCTGAACAGCAAGCAGTGGCAGTGCTAGAAAAATCAGTGGAGTGGGGGCAATGACAAAGCAAGGTACACTTTTCAGGAAGTCACCTCTGCCTCTCATGTGCAAACTCTTGTAGAATGCTCTGTCATGGGTTGGAGGGAGTAATTTTTAACATCCACTTGCCTATCTTTGCACCCTCTGAAGTGACAGCAAAGTTGAACAGACTCATAACTAATACATTTAAAGCTGTAGACTTTTTAGGAATTTTACATATAGCAATGTCTAAGTTTGCCCCTCAACTGGCTGCTGAAGCAGTAACAGTTGAGATGTGACAAGAGATATAGATTTGATACCTAATCCAACATGGATGCCATGCCATTACTGTATTTGCTTAATATTTCAAAGAGATGACAGATTTTGAGCCCTTTTACTATCTTTTCTTATCTTCCTCATATCAGGAAGTATACCAGACCTCTCAGAAGCAAATATCAGACCCCAAAAGCCTTTTAACTCATTTTGTTCATATGACAAGACGATCGGCTTCCATCTGCCTGTTCTCATTTTGTTCAAAATCTGGGTCTCACTAATGGATATCCCCACTGGCAAGGTCAGACAGTGCGATTTTTAAATGTGCTGGTATGAAATTTTGAGCGCAGTGTTAGTAAAATGATTGAAGTGCTGCCTACAGATAATGAATTCAGAAGCTGTTTAACTGGGGAAGTGTTCTCTTTCTTCAAACACACACACACAAACCATATGAGACAAAACAGCATGATCAAGAGAGTTATTAGTGTCTGACCATGGATCATCATAATCAATTATTTATCTATGTACAAATATTTATTTTTATTTATTTAACACGTTTTTATACCGCCCAAAATGCAAGTCTCTGGGCGGTTTACAAGAAAACAATAAAAACAACAAATTAAAAGGTTAAAACATTAAAACAATTTAAAATTTCCATTTTCTTATTTGGACATCTGAAAAAAACAACAGCAGCTTAATCCAGCAATTCCTTGTGAACCTCACTACACACTACACACGAACAGCATCCTCATAGGATGTCCACTTCAGTGTGAGGACACTCAGTGTATAAAATGTCATGTCCAAATATGGACAAAAGTGCTGCCCTCCACTAAAGTGAGTGATAAATGTTCCCTTTGCAGAGTGTAAAAGGCTCTAGGTAGATAGTCCTTGGGCTTGAACCAGAAAGGCTGTTCTTATGTTCTAGGAAGGAGCACAAGTATTTGTTTTCTTTACTAATGTAAACATTGATGGCAAATTGAGCAGAGACTTCTGGTCTTTTCCAGTCCTAGATGCTAATTGTTTCCAGGATCTCCAGTATGTAGAACCCCTGCTAACTTGGCAAAGTGGCACCTATTAATGTGGTGATTCTCTTTATTTAGCAGAGGGAGAGTAACTGGCCCTATTCATCCCCGCACAATACCTCCAGTGACTGTTGCTGGTGTCTATCTTATGTTTCTTTTTAGATTGCGAGCCCTTTGGGGACAGGGATCCATCTTATTTATTTATTATTTCTCTATGTAAACTGCCCTGAGCCATTTTTGGAAGGGCGGTATAGAAAACTGAATGAATGAATGAATGAATGTATAAATATAAAAACCCTTACACTCAACCAGTTACATTGTGTCTTGTTTGCATGACCCACAATGCAAAGTGAATTAATACTTTTTTTGCTGAAAAGTTAATGTGGGAGAGTCTAGACACTCTGGGCACACACACACTTTCTTCATGTACTAATCCCCCCCACCCCGTCACCACGTTGTGCAGTGTAATGTGGGATTCGGGTTCTGAACTGCTTGTGCCACCCCTGCAAGCATCTAAAAGAAAAAAGAAAAAGCTTGCTGTCTTGCAAAAGAGTGAAAATACTTAACTCGCGTGATTGCACTTCCACAAAGCTACTTACATTCTTTCCAATGTAAGTAGCATTGTGGAAGTGTGATCGTGTGGGTTTCAGTTCTTGTGTTCTTACTCACTACCACTGGGATTCTTAGATGTCTGCAGTGGCTGTCAGCCAATATCTGCATAAAGTATGGGGATTTGGTTACCATTATCTGTGTTCATATATAACCCATGTTCAGAGCTGTAGAAATCCACTAGTCTACTAGTCTGTGACGAGAGAAAAAAGATGCCTGACGAGTGAACAAAAAAGTCCTGATGAGCAATGTACCAACATAGCTTGATGAGTAAAATATTTTGTCTGGCTGATAAACTGAGCCAACATTTCTTCATCTCTGCCCATGTTTATGAAGAAGCACCAGTATGTGTCATAAAATGTCCCTTTTCAAGCTATTATTTGTAATAATAGATCAAGGTGCAAAGCCCAGTGCCAGGGCCATCCTTTGTGGGAGGGGGGGAGGAAATTTGGAGCAATTGCCCTGAGCCCTATGCTACTGCTGGCCCCGCACCATGGGTGGAAGCATGTAGATCCTGCCTGGAGTCTTCCACCACCACCACCACCTGTCCCCACAGCCGTCATCCTAGGAGCACAGGTCCCACCAGAGCAGCTAAGCTCTGACCCTGCTGGGCCCCTGCAGCACAGTGTACTTGACTGTGTTTGCAGGCAGGACTCTCCTCCAGCTGGGGTGCTCTCCTCTCTGGAGCCACAACTGCATGCAGCTGAGCAGAGCATGCAACGAGGCCCTGGCTGAGCTGAAACATAGTTGCTGCTGCTGCAGGAGCTATGCTCTGGGGCTGGCAGCAATGTGGATAGGGAGATTGCAGGCAGGAACCTCCCCACTGCTGCTTTGTCTTGCCGGGGTTCCACATTTCCACACAATTGCTGCTTTGCCTCACCGGGGCCTTGCACCCCACATTGGGCCATGCACTCCATTAGGGACATCTCTGCCCACTGCCTCAGCATTCTCCATGGCAGCTCAACAGCAAAAAAAGTCACACACTTCCAAGCTCCATCCAGGGTTAGAATAATCAATGTAACAATGGACTCGGAGGCTTCCCCATTGCTGGCATTCAAATTCATTACAAGCATTCAAAACCAAAAGGGTCTGCTCAATTGAGGCTGATCCATGTGCTGAAGCGGACTTCTGTGTGCATCGCCAGTGCATATGTGTATCTGGATGCATACTGCCATCTACATCACAATGTTCTTTCAGGATGTATTGAACTGCTGAGACGCATCTTTTGATGGAAATCAGTCCCCACTTCCCCAGAAGTTCTTAGCTGCAACTAGAGCAGTTAGGCGCAACTTTCTGGGTCCAGAAAGTCTACCATGTTCAGTGTAATTATGATGCATATCTTTTGTTTGCATACCTTACAAATTCCAGACTATTCTGCATCCTTAACTGACTGTGTAAGGATATAGTAGTGATTTGCCAGACTGCTCATAGAGTCAAAATCTTTTAACAATTCTGGTTGGGAGCCAAAGAACTTCTGAAGCTCATGCCAAGCGTGTAAGCTAGCCCAGCGGACTCATTGAAATTTCCCCACTTTCACGAACAGACTGGCATGCCATGTCATCATCTGCTTTTGAAATCTTTTCCGTTTCAAAAGTAAGTTGCCGTGGGGCATGATGGAGCTGCAGCTTGAGAAACATATAAATCCCCTTTCAGCTCATGGAACTACTCTCATAGCTCTTTGGATACTGGCCCCCTAGATCTTACTCTCAGTATGGATCTGTAAGGAGAAAGTGTTTATGTTTTTATCTGAAAGTTGACATCAGATTTTAACTGGAAGGTCACCAAGGATCAAAACTGAAAACTGTACTAAATAATTACCGTATTTTCACTTTATTTTGTAGGGAAATTGTTAAGTGGCTGAAATTTTGTAGAATGGATAGTGGATCAGCCTTGGTCTGACTCTTATATGGTGCACATTGTGCTATATACTTATTTTGTGTCACTGGAAACTATTTCTGAAGTGGAAACTAGAATCTGGCTGTTGATGTGTAATTTCTGGTTCAAGCTGGTTTCCCCCCAAAAGGGACTGCCCCCACTGGTTCTGGTTCTTGCTGTCTAGTCGGAGCTACATCGATATGGATTTTCTCCTCAATTAATACTCGAGGTGGGTTATGAGTGAGCCAAACTAGCTCTCCAGCAAAGTATTTTGGATATTGCACAGCAAGAAGAGCTAAGCTGTGTCTCAAATAAAATTATCTATGAGAATTATTTGCCTAATATTACATCTGCAAGTTATCTTGGTTTGCTTACGTTCCTAAATATAAAAGGATGTTTTCATTGAAACATTTTAATGCATTTCCATCTGCAGTTTTTGTGGGTAGGTTTTAAAATATGTTTAAAAAAATGTTAAATAACAGAAAAAATGTATGTATGTATATATATATATGTGTGTGTGTGTGTGTGTGTGTGTGTGTGTGTGTGTCCCTTACGCAGCATGTTTATGCCAATGTGGTGATGGAATGGTTGAGTCAATCTCCAATGGTCTATTATTTTGTAAACTTTACAGTCATTTTTGAATTTCACTTATTGCTCCACATTTATGTAGCTTTCCAGACTATTCAGATGATTCCTATATTTGTTATTTGCTCTCTTTCAGTTACATTAAAAATACAGTTTTGTTTAAAAAGCAGAGGGTTTAAAATCAGTTGCTAAATAAACAGTAATGCAAATACAATAATCATGGAATGACCAAGAAATAAGGAACACTGCAAGTTGCTGAACTGATGAACACTATAGCCCTTATTTACACATTCTGCTCAACACACATATAATCTATGAATGATGTACATATGTATAGAGGTGCACCTAGGTAATTTTGGAGCCTGGACCTAAAGGCCTTTGGAGGCCTAAGCATCATTTCAAGTCATTTTTTAACACATAGGTTCTTGAGGGCACAAACCACACCACTCAGGACAGACAAAAGAGGATTTGGGGGCCCCCAGGGGGTGTGTAGGCCCTGGACTTCAGCCACAAAGTCTAGGGGTAAGAGCGCCTCTGCATTTGTACAGATCTGTACACGTGCAGTTTTTATTTTATTTTATTTATTATGTTCAGTGCATGTACAGTAGTAAACTTCCTATCTGTACTTTTCATTTGAGGAGGCCTGCACCCAGGTTCACATTTAAAATGGCTGCATGTACAGTCATTCAAACAAAAACATGGACATGTTTACAGACACCTGTAAATATATACAATGTACTGTCTGAACAGGGCTGGATTGATTGACTGATTGATTAAGTGCCATCAGGTTGGTGTCGACCCTTAGTGACCACATTCGCTAAGAGATTCTCTCCAGATTCTCTTCAGGATGATCTGTCTCCAACTTGGCCTTTAAGGTCTCTCAGTGGTGCATTCATTGCTGTCGTAATCGAGTCCATCCACCTTACTGCTGGTTGTCCTCTTCTCCTCTTTCCTTCAACTTTCCCCAGAATTAAGGACTTCTCAAGGGAGCTGGGTTTTCGCATAATGTGTCCGAAGTATGATAGTTTGAGCCTGGTCATTTGTGCCTTGGAATAGGGCTTAATGTACTAAATATCTCTTTAGAACTAAGTCTCAGTACCCAAAAGGTTTACTGATAATGGGTACAAATACTTAATGAACTGTATGTGCTTGAAGATAAAAGTAATCTGTGGCAAAATGCTTGGAGCCATAATAATGGTGAATAACTTCTAGTTACACTTCGGTTCATTTGTTTCTAACCTCCCAAAATGAAACATGCAGCAAGCACCTGCTGTTCTTTTCCCCAGGGCAATTTTTAATAGCATCTGTCTAATGAAAAATATTCTCACGCTTGAATGGATGGGGGTGGGGGGTGGGAGGAGGGGCCTTTTCTGGCTTCTGTTCACCAGCAGCTTTGTTAAAAATAAAAAGAGGGAAGTGAGGGAATCTCTAAATAGTAAAGCCATTGGCTGATTAACTGGTTAATTAATTGTATGAGTATAAGTTGACTAATGGGTTAATTTATTTATTAATACTGCTTCTGTGTACTTTTACAGTAAGCCCCACTGAATATAGTGAGTCTTACTTTTGAGTAAACATGCATACGGTCTATATTTGCATAAGAATAAAACAATATTTCCCAAGGGAAAAAATCATATTCTCAGTTTCTCACTTCTTCTTTTTCTCCAAGTGCCTTTCTTCCCCCCAAAATACCAATATGCCAAATCAACTTCTGCTATTCATTAAAATAATTAAGCCTGAAGAACTCATTCTTCAGATGAATTGACAAACCAGCTTTCTCCATTACTCCCTTGAGCTCATGGTATCAACAAATATGTGTTTTATTCCATAAATAAGATCATTGTCATCTAAAAATACTATAGTGATACTTAAGGATCATTTTCACATGAAACAAGCAAACATCTAATCTATTCCAAACCCAAATATGATGATGGACAGCTTGTATGAAAAGCAAATGCCTTTTATAGGACTGGTTCATGCTAACTGGTAAACCTCATATGTGTTCTTCGAGAATTAGTACGTCTACTTGTGAGTTCTCAATGGGGCAGACTCATGTTGAGATACTATTTATGTGAACTGACTGAAAAAGTGCCACTTTAATTCCACAAGCCTTGATGGAGACACATCTGAGCAACTCCATATGAGCCTTGACTGTCTGCAGGATGGGTGATGCCCCTGTACAGTGAATGGTGACTATTATCTAGTGCGGACATTGTCTAGAAAAGCACCGCCCTTCCAAAAATGGCTCAGGGTGGTTTACAAATCCCTGTCCCCAAAGGGCTCACAGTCTAAAAAGAAACATAAGATAGACACCAGCAACAGTCACTGGAGGTACTGTGCTGGGGGTGGATAGGGCCAGTTACTCTCCCCCTGCTAAATAAAGAGAATCGCCATGTTAAAAGGTGCCTCTTTGCCAAGTTAGCAGGGGTATAGCAGGGAGACACACACACACACACACACACACACACACACACACCATTTGCTGGTTTCACTTGGTTCCTATCACTCTAACATCTCACCAATCAATACTTCTGAGAACATGCTCCTGTACACTCCCCATTCATTTCAGTGGCACTTGCATTGGAGACCCATGTTGGGGGCATTAAAATGAACCGAAGCTCTGGAGCAACTTGGTTTCATGAAAATGTCCCATGTTTCACTTTAAGGGCGCCATTGACTTTTAACCTGGCCAGATTATTGTTTGTTTGTTTGTTTATTAAATTTATATACTGCCTAACATCGAAATCTCTAGGTGGTGTACACTACACAGAGATTAACTGATGTGTAGTGCACACTTGTGGGCAAAAGTGGTGGTGGGGGAAATTATAGAAGTTCTAGAGATCAATAGGAACAATGTGTTTCTTAATTAGCACTAAGGTAACATTGGTATTTCGTTAGTGCGTACTTACACATTCCATGATCTACTCTCCCCCACACCCCAATTTGGCTACAATCACTGGCTAATATACAGAGCAATGATGCACTGGTGCAGCAAGAGAGCAGCCTAACAGAATTCCCCAACTGCATCAGTTCAGTGGGTAAGTGGAAGCCCTCTGTGCCACCCAAAAAACATCCCCAAGGGCTGTGCAACTCTCAAGGACATATTCATTCACTGTTCCAGTGAATCTTTGCTCTGTATGTCAGCAACTATAGGCAACAATGATCAAGAGAGGTTCCACTGGGACACTGCTGAGATTTGCTAGAGACTTCCAAACTCTGACATAGTAATGGAAAAATATTTATTTAATGCCATTTAAAAGATAGGTGTCCACAGACAATGAAGAATTATAGAAAAATCTGAATATGGGGGTGGGGGATGCAGTGGTAAAGCCCAGCCATTCTAGATGCAACAGGTTATACACTTCTCCATTGTGTTGCCTACAAGGAAGATTGCATTTTGTGAAAAAAATGTCCTGAGAATATAAGGTAAGGGGATGTACAGGTATAAGCTTGTGTGTGTTTTCTTTAGATCCTGCCCACAATCATGTGATGTTTTATTCTTATAACTCATCTGAGACACATTGGGTACATGAAAGGTTATTTTTATGCCATGTATGCTTTTTTTCTGCCACATTTCAGCTGATACACATTTTGTACATGAAAGGTTATTTTTTCAACTACACAGAAGAAGAGAGGGTCCCCACTTCTTCCAGGGTGCTAAGGGTGCCACCACCTAGAGCACTGAAGGTTGGTCATTTACTGAACTCAAGCCAGCTGTGAAACAACCAGTGTTGCACAGGTTGTGAAGATGGAGTCATGCTAGATTAGGCAAACCTGCACTGATTTCTCAAAAGACGTTACTCTGCATAGACCCTCAGTCCCATTGAACAGAGTTGAGGATTTAAGACGTTTACATTCCTATTATCTTTTTATCCCATCCTTTTCTTCATGGACCTCAAGGTAGCATACACATTTATCCTTATAACAATCCTGCGAGACAGGTTAGTCTGAGAAGATGACTGGCCCAAGGCCACTCAGTGGACTTTACGGCTGGATGAGGATTTGAACCTGAGCCCTGCCCTGGAACAATTCGACCATGCTAACCACTACACCTCCCTGGCTATCTGTTTAGGACTGGACTGCCAGTTCAACTGATTTCAGCTGGAGAGAGTGAAACATATGTTTTAAGTTTCCCATAATGCTTGAAGTACTTATTACTCTGATCCCTCTGGGTATACAGAAGCAGGCTTCCACATATGTGACCATTTGTGACTGGGGAACTGTAGCTGCAATCAGATACTGCCTGGGCCGCCAGCTAGGAATGTGTATGTGTGGCCTTGATGAGATATGGTGAATATCTAATGGTGAATGGCACCGTTCAGCAAGAGGCTGGCTGCATACACACAATGTTGCTTTAGGGCCTACACATTTTGCCGGATTATGTCTTCATTCTGTAAGACAATAAATGGTGTGGGAGCGAGGAGAGAGCTTGCTTGACATAGCAATTTTACTGTCAAACAGCAAATAAATTCACTGCATTTATTATCCAATGGAAATTATGAGATAAAGCAAGGAAAAACATGTTGAATTGTATGTTTTAATATTTAAATATGAATTCAATCTCTTGACTTCATTACCTACCACAAAAAGAATATTATAGTTAAAGTAAAACCCAAATATGCCCTAACCCCTAGTTGGTTGGGTGTTTTTTTTTAAATTCACCAGTAATGCAAAAATTCTGTTCATACAAACATCAGCTCCAAACATTCAAGTTATACATCAATACTAGCCATTTTATTTAAAAAAAAAAAAAAAGGTTTAACATATATCCTAAAAATGTTTGGCAGCAAACTTTGCAATGTACAAAACATCTGTATTACATTGATTAACACTGAACTAGAAAGTGCATTTATTTACCACAACCAGAATAGCCTAGCCTGCCAAAAAAGTGATGGCCACATCTCAGAAAAATGCTGTGCAAGGTAGCGAAGTAAAGAAAGGACTTTATTCACAAAGGATCACCTCCCAACCTCATGGGAATCAATTGTACAGTGTCTGTTGATTTGAGTGGGCTTTAATGGAAAGACCTCGTCCTATTCTTTTCAGTGCTTGGCTGGGCAAGCTAGTGTTTTTCCAGTCTCAAAGGAAAAATTTTCATGTTTATGTCCTCTGAGAAGTGCATCACTGATATCCTCCCTGTGGGATGGTTCACACAGTCTTGCTGATCACTGATGAGGACACCTTCATGTGATGATTTGCATGTGTGGAAGAGCCATCACAGATCAAACATCACATCAAGTACAATGCTTTTCAGCACATTCACACTTTCAGCTGCCAGTCATCGAGTAATGAATAATCAAAGGAGGCATCTGTATTCTTGAAACAGTCCTTCAAGTTAAGGAGCTTTTGAGACAGTCTCCTGTGCAAGACCCTTTGAAATTAATGGGAGATTCATACAACCCATGTACCTGACTTTTTAAATATAAACTCAAATTTCATTGCTGTGCTTAGGAAACTGGCCTCATAAGGAAACTGTAGATTAATGTATGTGTTCATTGTAAATCTATAGCATTAGTCTGCTCAGATAACCACCAACCATTCTGCATATAGGGAACTTTGATTATTGCGCTTGTGGGAAATAACTCATGGCATTCTTGCACTAAGCACAGAGGTGAGTGCACAGCATATCTGTGTGATGCATTCCCAGACCATGTCTATAGTTACCTCTGTGAAAGCTATTCAGTTGCCCTAGCACAGCACTCACTTCTGGTACAGTACGTCTGTGATAATAAAATACTAGTGTTTTCATGATCACATTCTGTTCAATAGATACCTTTTGTGTTTGTGTCAACAGATATTTAATACCACTGATGATGCTATTGAGTCAGTGACTTTTCTCTTTGTAGCGGATGCATCTCTTGAATTCAGGGGGGAAAGCATTACACTAACTAGATACAGTCACACGAAAGAGATATTTTAAAAACCAACAATTTCATGGAGCATAGGACTATCAATAGCTATTCAGCATGATAAAGCCTCTGTGTTCAGAGCCAGTAAATCTCTGAATAGTAGATTGCTAGGGCCAAATACCAGGGAAGGACTGTTGCCTTCAAGCCCACTTTGTGAGGCTCCCAGAGGCATTTGGCCCCCAGCCACTGCTGGAAACAAAAGACTGGCCCAAATGACTTGTGGTCTGATCCAGAAAGGCTTTTCATATGTTATACTCAGGACTGTGTGTATTCTGTGCATCTCTGATAATAGTGGGCAAGTCTGTGATTTGGTATCTTATGGAGAAGGCAGCATCCGTCTCAGGTTTGACTTTTAAAAACAAAAACATGTATTTAGTCCATATGGCCATGGCTATAAGTTCTGAAACTTGTGTTTAAAAGAAAAATCATATACAGGACTTTGAGTTGTAAGGAATATACACAGCTCTTGTATGCCGTGTATGCATAGGTGTATATTTGTCTATACAGAATAGCCAGAGCCCTGCTGAACAAATATAGTATTTCTGTTAGCAAAGGTCTCTTTTCTACCCCACTAGAACACCACAGTGATAACTGATGGAACTTTGAAGATTAAACAATATCTGGTTTTGTTCCTCGCCCAAGTAAAGTGCCACACACCTTAGGTTACACAACAGCCTCATATTGTTTCAAATGAACAGTGAACGGTGTTCTAGCAACAGCTAATGCTGTAAGAGCACTATCATGTAAAAAAAAAGGATCATTACATGCGCATGAGGAAGATTTTTCACGCTCTGAAGGGAAACAAGATGCAAGATTCAACAGTGCTTTAAAAATACATCTGATGAAATAAGCAGCTTAGCAGCAAACTAGTAATTAGATCTCTCGTCAAAGAGTACTAAAAGGGACCATTTTCTAATAAATACATGCATAATTTTTTTTAAAAAATAGAAACAAATGCTGTGAGATTATGATCCCTTCTGGAATTTCCTCACTTGACGTTGCACTCCGATCCACAGAGATTTGGGACACGATCCAGCAGGAAGTAGAGCTCTTGCGCAGCTCCTCTTTATTTCAATGGGATTGCACAGGAGAGCATCCTACTGGATCCTGCCCATCACTTTTTATTTTACTTGGATCAAAATCTGATGTTAGAAGCCCAAGCACCACGGCATACAAATGTTAAGTGTCAAGACAGTTTAAACTCTGCAACGATAAAGTCAATAACTGAGCACACCAGTCCCCTTCTCTTATATACATTTCAACGTGACTTATGCAATATTATGTAGACAGCCGCTTATTAGCAAGAGTGCAGTTATCGTAAGTAACAGGGAAACGCCTCAGGACATTCAGATTGCCTTAATACACACATTCATGATAGTCAATATGCATAAGTGTTGATGCTGCTCATAGTTTATCCCTGCAGGACTAAATTCTCTTAATTATATTACACAGTCACTCACTTCAATTTTTGGTGTGGGGGGAGCAGGGTTTTATGGCCTTCCCAACAGTCTTGGGAGGAAGTCAATTCATGTTGTCCCACCCATAAAGCTTAATGGGAGCCATTGCAAATCAAGCCTGCTCCCCCCACCCCAAGGATGTCAATAGCAACCATTCATTTTTATAGCAGAAAGTAAAGGGATCCAACAGGAGAGTGGCAAGCCTTCTCCTTAGGGAACTGTTTCATGGAAGCAGCAAGCTTTGCACCTTCCCCAACTAACTTGCCAATTACAGCTCATTTAATTAGTCCCATAGAAATTAATGGGAACCTCCTCAGCTTGGCCTAGGAGGCCCCCATTAATTTCTGGGTTGATTTCTTGGTCATGCTACATTGTGACCAAAGGATGGAACCCAGGAACTCTGTATGTGCGTGTGTAAAAATATTATAGAACAATATGAAACGTTGCCTTAGCCTGGATGATGCCATTCCATTTAACTCTCAACACAGTCAGTGCGACCTGTCAAGTCTGGTCCTCTGCAGGATCGAACACCATGGCAGATATTCATTTAGATCCAGTGGCTGACATTCTAAACAGCATATGTGGTTCTGCACCACCTGCGCTGTTGCAGGTGTCAAAAACTATTCGAGCACCAATGGCTATATCACATAATAATGATTGTACAATTTTGCATATTAGCGCAATAATTTTATTTATTTGATTTTTATACCGCCCTTCCAAAATGGCGGTTTACAATTACAATTAGAATGCTGTTGCACAGCAGTGTTTTTGTGTTGTTTCAGACACCAGCAGCAGAGCAGGTGGTGCAGAGCTGCTTGTGATATGCCGCACAGCATGTCAGCCAGCAGCTCTGATGTCCATGCAGAATCTCAGTTTTGCACTTGATGCTTTCTGTGACACCAAGAAGCTCAGAGATCCCTCACATGGAGCTCTAGTGTGTGCTGGAGTGCTGTGGAGCTTAGGATCATGGCCACTATTGCTTAACTGGATTGCACAACTGATGCACAAATAGTTGCTTGCATGCATGATACTGGGACATGTGCAAACCCAGGGAAGCAGGAACAAAGGGTTGTGGTATTTCTTTGGGTTAAAAAGATACGATCACTCATTATACAGTAATGTGGAGGAACAACCTCCTCTTCTCTTCAGTGCAAATCCCCTAAAGCATTTTATAGTGTGGGAACTGGAAGGACCAGTTTGGCTCATGTGTGCTGTCCCACGATAAACAGGAAGACGACATATTGTACTATTTGGTTCCAATGGGACTGAAATCTCCTTGAGTGCATTTGTGACTTGAGGTTGCCGATTTGTTGTTTTTAATAACCCAAAGCTTAAAAGGATCAGGAGAGAATAGCTTTTTGTCTGAAGAATACCATGTGACATAATCCACAATTCAATCCCAGTTCCAGAAGTTATGAAATATATTTTTTCTTTCCACTTACCACAAATATGAGTTACATTTCAGTATGCATTAACAGTCATGGCTTTCAAACTGTCTGCCTTCAAGGAACCCTTTGCAGATCAACTGGTCTGCCTAGAAACCCTTATGATTTGTCACAGCACTCCTGCAACAGCAGAAGATTCTGTGACAGGTTCTAGAGTGCATGCTGATTTCATATGGAGTGCTGGGGCTTGCTGTAGCCCCCTGTGTATTAGGAGTGTACCGCAGAACACATCCAATACTCTCTTGTGGCTGTACATTACAGGGGAAGATTAGTAGTTGTGGGTAAGCTCTCTCTAAAGGATGGTTGTCCACTATTACTCCTGATCTTCTCATTGAGGAGCCCCTACTAAGTTCTAAGGAATCACAGGGTTCCATGGATCATCATTGGAAATCCTCTGTTCTGAAGGAATGGTTCTTTTAAAAGTGAACAAATGGTCCTTAATGATGATGCACACAGCTGTGTAACATTATACCTCAGCATTCAGCAAACGAACATGAGGTCATTCAAATGTATTCTTGTTGCAGTTAATAACAGTCTGTCTAATGAGAGGAGGAGGCGGCGGGCGGGGGGGAGATCTTCCAGTCAAAGATGGAGATTTTCTCTCAACGATTTAGACACAGGCTTATCTCTGCTAGACCATATTGGATGGGTCTACAGAAAAGTCATTTAACAGTGTTGGTCAGTTTCTCCTCTTGAGTGAAAAAGTCACAGTCTTCACAGTCATTCTCTAGACTGATAAAATAAAATATATCCAGATTCTGAATTTTTTGATATATCTGAAGTCAGACCATAGAATTCTTCAATAGCTTGTGCATCAATTTTCTGTAAAAAATAATTAAAGAAACCTCAACTTATCAAACTATTAAGGAGAACACTTGTTTAAACTGATGTAACAATGTAAAAGCAAACACTTTGAGGAAAGGCTGTGGTCAGTTGAGATCTTTCTACCATTTGTGGTAGAAATACCATGCAGTACAAACTCTTGGGAACTATGTTTTACACTTTTTAAAAAAAATTTTATACCGCCCAAAACTCACGTCTCTGGGCAGTTTATAACAAAACAAACAAACAAACAAACAAACAAACAGAAACAAACAGAATTGCAGGCGTATTTTACATTGTCCAGTTAAGAAAGACTGAAAGTGATATTGCTTAACCTTATTCTATCCGATTCGCCTCTGTTTTAACATAAAGACATTTTGTTCAGTTTTTTAAATTGGAGGCTAAGATTTATTTGGCCAGCAAATGGGAGTTGCCTATTCTCCCTTCAGTGAATGAATAAGCTACAACATATTTTGGTATTGCAGAAATTAACCTGTCAAGTTAATTTCTTGGATCAAATTTCTTTTGCATTTAGAGTCACAGGAAGGAACTAGGAGTGTGCATGGACCATAGTTTGTGCATCGGTCCAAATTTGGATCAGTCTGCAGCCCAGTGGCCCGGTTCAGTCAAACCTTGTACCGGTTTGGCCAAACCTCAAGTGAAGGAGCCTTGACAGAGCCACGCCGCAGCAGCAGGAAGGTGCTTGGAGGGGTGGTCTGGCTGGTAAGGCCTTCCATCTTTACTGTAAATGGTGCTGCTTGCTGCCCTCCCTTGGCACTGCCTCAAACTACTGGACTGGTTCAAGGTTTGACCGGACTGGGCCAAACCAGGCTGCACAACCACAGACTGGTGCACAAACTGTGGTCTGTGCACACTCCTAGAAGGAACTATCACATCTCCCTACAAATGCAAGTGTATTTCTATATTGTGTTATTTATTCTTCAGATCTATGCCATCTTCCTTTACTGTGGCTGAAATCTAGGAACATATGAAGCTGCCATATACTGAGTCAGACCATTGGTTCATCTAGCTCAGTATTGTCTACTCTGACTGGCAACAGCCCTCCAAGTTTTCAGATGGGAGTCTTTCCCAGCCCTACATGGAGATGCCAGGGATTGAACCTGAGCTCTTCTGCGTTCAAAGCAGATGCTCTTACGTAATTTATTTATTTGTTTATTTAGTGAATTAGTATACCGCCCACTACCAAAGTCTCTGTTTGTTTATTATATTTTTATACTGCCTGATATGTACATCTCTAGGTGGTGTACAAAATTTAAAATATTTAAAAGTCACAGATTAAAATACATGACACAATAGAAATAGAATGAAATCGTTATTAAAACAAGTTTTTAAAACTATTAAAATTAATTCTAATTAAAAGCCTGAGAAAAAAGAAGAGTCTTGAGGTTCTTCCTGAAAAAAACATAGAAGTAGAAGCTCTTTTCTCAGCAGGAAGCTTATTTCAAAGCACTGTGGCAGCCACAAAGAAAGCCGGGTCCTGGGTCACCACCAAACGAGCCTGTGGCAACCGTAACCGGACCTCTCCAGAAGACTGTAACAGGTGGCAGGGATTGTAACAAAGGAGGCGCTCTCTCAAATAGCCTGGACCCAAGCCATTAAGGGCTTTATAGGTAAACCAGTACTTTGTATTTCACCCAGAAACATTTTGGCAGCCAGTGCAATTCTTTTAAAACAGGTGTTATGTGGTCCCTTTGTGTAATCCCAGAGGCCAATCTGGCTGCCACACTCTGTACCAATTGTAGTTTCTGGACTACGTACAAAGGCAGCCCCACATAGAGTGCATTACAGTCATCAAGCCTGGAGGTTACCCGCATATGTACCACTGTTTTAAAATCATTCGCATTTAGAAATGGACATAGCTGATGTATCAGCCGAAACTGATAAAAAGCACTCCTGGTCACCGCCTCAACCTGAGAAACCAGGAAGAGCTTTGGGTCCAGGAGCACTCCCAAGCTACATACCTGATCTTTCAGGGGGAGTGTAACCCCACCAAGAACAGGCAGATCTAAACCATCTCTCAGGTCCTGTCCCCCCAGTCAGTACCTCCATCTTATTTGGATTCAAATTCAGTTTGTTATCCCTCATCCAGCCCATTACTGCCTCCAAGCAGGCATTTAGGGAAGATATGCCATTTCCTGATGAGGTCAGCATGGAGAAGTAGATCTGGGTGTCATCAGCATATTGATAACGCCTAGCACCAAATCTCCTTATCTCTCCCAGTGGTTTCATGTAGATGTTAAAGAGCATTGGAGACAGCATGGAGCCTTGTGGGACTCCAGTTCTCATTTAGCAGAACAACAGTCTTCAAGGGACACCATCTGGAATCTGCCAGAGAGGTAGGAGTGGAACCACTGTAAAACAGTGCCACCGCATCCCACCTCCCTCAGGCGGTTCAGAAGGATACCATGGTCGATCATATCGAAAGCCACAGAGAGATTCAAAAGGATGAGCAGAGTCACACTCCCTCTGTTGACATCCAGTTGGAGATCATTCATCAGGCCGACCAAGGCAGTCTCAACCCCAAAGCCCACATGAAAGCCAGTTTGAAATGGGTCTAGATAATTTATTTATTCAATTTTGATTATTTTTGATCATTCTGTTATTCAATTATTTGATAATCTGCATCATCCAAAACTGCCTGGAGCTGAAAGGCCACCACCCGCTCAACCACCTTGCCCAACCATGGAAGATTAGAAACAGGTCTGTAATTAGCTAACTCTTAAGGGATCCAGTGTAGCTTTCATCAGAATTGGTCTAATAGCCTCCTTAAAACAAGGAGGCATCCTGCCCTCCCTCAGAGAAGCATTTATAATATTTACCAGACCCTCTCTGATAATCTGATTATTAGATGAGATAAGCCAAGTTGGGCAAGGGTCAAGAGAACAGGTTGTAGGATGCACAGTCCGAAGTAGTGTGTCCACTTCTTCAGGAGTCACAATCTGATAATGATCCAATCTAATCCCATAAGAAGAATTGCTGGACACCTCCACAGTAGACTCTGCAGTAACTGTGGAATCCAGCTCAGCCCCAATATGAGAGATTTTATCCACAAAAAAGTCATTAAAAATGTCACAGCAAGTGACCGACGGTTCCAAGTTTAAATTCAAGGGGGAGGGGGTATATACTAGCCCCCTCACAACCCTAGACAACGCAGCTGGACGTGAATTTGCAGAAGCAATGCAAAGCCATTGAGCTCTAGGTGGCTTACAGCATAAAACAAACCAAGAATAAAACATACCAAGAATTTAACAGTTAAAACATATAAAAACCAGATTAGAATATCCATAAAAACACCAACTAACTAAAAAGCTTGGCTGAAGAGATGTGTATTTAGTTGTTTCCTAAAAGCCAACAGGGATGGAGCAGCTCTAATATCGGCAGGAAGTGGATTCCACAGTCCTGGGGCAACTACAGAGAAGGCCTGCCTTTGAGTCGCCACCAGATGATCTTAATAGGCGGTGGGGTTCATCACGAAGAAGCTATAGGTGGCGGGGTTCTTAACGAAGAACCTGTTGAGCTATGGCCCCCATCAGTGTGCCCTCTAACAGGGATTCCAGATGTTGCTAACTACAACTCCCACAGTCCCCAGCCAAAGGCCATTGCAGCTGAGGATTTTGGGAGTTATAGTCAAAAACATCTGGGAATCCCTGTCACAGGGATCACTGCCCCCCATCCCCAGTTTGTTGTCATGTTTCAATGATCATACTTAATCTGCAGTCATGTTCCAAAGATTATCCAAGTTTATGATATTATTTAACTGTTATTTTGACTTGGGTGGTAGTATTTGTTGATTGTATTAATGCTATACATAGTACTTATTACTTTTGAATGTATGGTTTTATATGGTATACATTCCCTCCCCAAATCATTTATTGTATATATACATTCTCAACCCCCACCCCCAAAATTCATGTTTAACAAAGAATGAATGGTACATCTGCATAATTCCGATCATATATACCAGAGGGACTCCACAATACATGGCTGTTGGGCTGTGTTGGGCTTGATGGGTCACAAGCTGTGCAGGCCTGTTTTAGGGCATGTGTGTTTTCCCACCCCCTGGGATCCCACAAATAAACACTTCAGTGCATCCATTTTGATGGGTGCTGATGCTATTATAGTAGAAAAATAGCTTGAATTGGAAGCCACGTGATACATTTACATTCTGCTCAGCAGTTATCAGGATACTGACCTCGACAATATCATCATCGAACAAAAGCCAAAATCCATGACTTTTCACAATGGTGATATAATGTCCCCGATTAGGTCCACTAGGAAGAAAGGAAAAATCAGTTTTTAAAATCAGAGGGACAACTGGGACATCAGTAACACAAAAGTCTTACTATAGTAAACCACTAAAGGTTAATGGAAGCATAAAGGCAGAGATAGAGATACACATACACACATCAGGGTGCTTATAAGGCAGCAATCTGGTATGCTAGATCAGACAGGTGTTCACTTTTTCATCTTTCTTTGGGATTCTTATGACCTAGTTCTTACTGAGGCAATACCAATCTATATCTGGGCAATACCACTTAATACTGCAGGTAGAGGCTCAGATGGTTCAATGTTCCTCCATACCAAAAAAACATCATCCACATTGCATTCTAGATTATCACACAATTCACATTTTAATAAACAGCATAATTCTAATTATAACTTTTTTGAATAAAACAAGCGAGGAGAGGTTTTATTAAAATATGTGGTATCTAAAACCATGCCATGGAAAAATATTAGCACCAAGATATGGATTTTTAACTTTTTGCAACTCCTTTTGGTCATAGTACATTTTGAATTGTAAGTCTTATAAGCCTTAACTGGCTTCAGTATGCAACTCACTATTCCTTGAAATACCGAATACAGAAACATGAATCCTTGTGAAAACATGGAAGTTTTGTGAAAGAGCACCCAAGATTCAAACTAATATATAAACTATTGGTTTTGATCTTGGGTGCTCTTTCAGAAAGCTTTTGTTTCATTTTTATCTCCGTTATTTCAAGGAATATACAGAAGCAAGTAATGAAGCAAGACGAACACCACTGAAAAGGGATGGATGGGAGAAGTGAGATTTTTTGTATGTGATACAATATAACTTCACGGACATTTTGGCATAAAGAGATTTTGTATTGGAATTACCCTGAGATTAAACTGTATATTACCTGGTCAATTAAAATTAGTTTGCTGGATCATTAACCATCATGTATCCCCTGTTTCCAAGAGTGGGCAGCCATATGCTTCTAGATCAGGGATTCTCAACCTTGGGTCCCCAGATGTTGTTGGACTTCAACTCCCATAATCCCCAACTAGAGGCCATTGGGGCTGGAGATTATGGAAATTGAAGTCCAATAACATCTGGAGACCCAAGGTTGAGAATCCCTGTTCTAGATTATCATATGCAGGCCATGAATTGGATGGCCTTCTCCTGTTGTCTACCCCCAGGACCCTGCTACTCAGAGACATTTTCTTCTGTACAGGAATTACTCTTGGGAGAATATGAGAATACAGTTTACCTGCCACAGTGAACAACTACAGCTACCAAGTCATACATGCGATCCAAGTTGATAGCATCCCCAGATGTGTTAAAGAGACGGAGCTCCAGAGGAAATACCACACGGTAAGACAGTTTGGTGTACCGATGTAACTGCTCCATGTACTTAAACCTCTTCAAGTGTAATGCAAGAATCATGGGCAGCTTTTTTACTCTCATCCTGCAATGCCAAAATAATATCATAACATAACAATGGCACACTCTACTTATATCACATGGGCAGATATTTATCCAGGAATGGGAACACAGGCAACCATTGTCAGAAAAACATCTTAAAAAATAAAATAAAAATGTCTCTTTTTACCTGAGGTTTCCAACTTTCATGTACAACAAGTCATGAAAACAACAAGTCATGTACAGACCTTAGTGAAATGAAATGTGCTGGCAACTCTGTGTCCCCATTTAGTAAGGTCTGGGCAGCAGAATTAGAGGAAATGAAGCAGCAGAGCCCTGAGGTGGTAGCATGGCATTGTATTACTTCACACTGTAGTGGGAATGCTTTCCTATGTAAAACAACAAGAAACCACTCTCTTTGCAAGTAAAACATTACCACAGTAGAGAGAGGACAGGGCCAGAATCTTTCTCTCTAGTGTGCTAGTTTTCTACTTGCAGGGGATGTTTTTCTTTTTACATGGGGGACAGGTTTTTTTTTTTAAAGTACAACAGTGTATTCTACCATCTAATGCCATTTTCACATTTTCCCTACTGCTGCAGCCTTATAAATGCATGCATGGAGTTGCTCTGGATAGCAACCACTGGGTGCACCTTCCATTTTGGATTTTTAAAATGCTTGTTAGAGGAAATACATTTAAGCTATTGCTTTGTTTATTGCTCTTATCCCCCACTCTTCCTCCAAAGAGCTCAGGGTAGCATATAATGGTTCTCTCCTCTTTTATACTCACAACAACCTTCTTGCAAGGTAAATTATGCCAAGAGAACCTGATTCATCATTTACACTTGTGCACACGTACACACTCCCCACACCTGACACCAGCAAAAGCCACTGGAGAGAAGCTATGATGGTCTGAATAGGGACAGTTGCTTTCCTTCTGCCAATGGAAGAGAATCGCCACTTTAAAAGATGCCTCTTTGCCCAGTTAGCAAAGGTTACAATTTTAGTGCCTGCTTACCGTTTTTGTGCCTCCTGTTTGCTGCAGCAAGTCTCACAGTAGTACTTCTGTTCACTACATAGTGTTTCTGTGTTGCTGAAGTCTCTGTAAATCAACAGAGGTAACAGTTCTTAAAATGTCTTAATACTCCTAATCTCAAATACTAGTTGAATTGACTGTAAATTACATGTGTGTGTGATTTTATTGTGTCTTAAACCCAATTATTGGAGGCAGGGACAGGAGATATCTAGAACATTTTGTGTATTTCTCCGTTATGGATATCTCCGATTGAAGCTTTATCACGCAAAGAAGTAAATATGCAAATATGTTGGGGTACCTATAGGGATTTGTTACATTTTCAAGATAAGGATTGTAAGTTAAAAAGTTTAACAGAAATACAAAATTTGGTTAGAGATTGGTTTCAGTATCATCAGTTAAATGAGATATATAAGAAAGACTTTAATGTTGGATTTGAGGATCAGATTTCAAGTTTTGAGAAGGAATTATGTCAAAATGATGAAAAAGTAGTTTCTAAAATGTATAAACTGTTACTTCTGGAGGAGACAAGATAGGAAGTGGTTAAAACAACCATGATAAAGTGGGCTCAAGATGTGGGGCGTAATATAGAAATGGCAGCCTGGGAAAAGTTATGGAAAACTGATTTAAAATTTACTGCATGCTATTATAAGAAAATTATTATAAAATGATGTATAGATGGTACTTGACACCCAAAAAATTGGCATTAATGTATAAAAATGTTTCAAACAAATGTTGGAAGTGTGGACATTCTGAAGGTACTTTTTTTCATATGTGGTGGACCTGTGGGAAGGCTAAGGCCTATTGGGATATGATATATAATGAGTTAAAGAAAATATTTAAAATGACATTTCCTAAGAAGCCAGAATCCTTCCTACAGGGAAAAACACAAGGTTTAATTTCTACAAATAATTTAACATTCTTCATGTATGCTTCTACGGCGGCCAGAATAATATACACACAAAAATGGAAGAGTAATGAACTGCCTTCAAAAGAAGATTGGCTGATAAAAATTTTGGAATATGCGGAGATGGCAAAACTTACAACACTGATAAGAGACCAAAACTTAGAATGTTTCAAAGAAGATTGGAAACCATTTTTGGTGTATCTAAAAAACTATTTTCCTACTATGGACCTTACAGCTGGATTTGAAATTTAGAGAGAGAAAAAAAATGCAGGCTGGGTAGACTAATTGTGTTTGTAAGGGTTTAAATTTATGTTTTGAATTATTATTATAGCAAGGGTAAATTTTATAGCTGATGTTTCACGAAGAGAGATGCGCGGGAAGTCCACTTCTGTTTATTATGTTTGTTATGAATGAATATTATTACTGTTAAAATCAATAAAAATTCAATTTGAAAAAAAGAAGAAGAACATTTTGTGTATTTCTGCTCCACTGGCGCAAAGAACAGACTGTGTGGGGCTGCCTTTCAATAGTGCTCAGGAACGGCAATGGATTCAGAATATGACCACCTGGTGCTAATAGGGTCAAGCTGCTCAGAGCATATAACTCTGATTCTGAAGCAATTTCACTGGCTCTCAGTCCAGTTCAATCTAGGTGCAATTCAAAATGCTGGTTTCAACATGTAACTCCTAAATGATCTGGGACGAGGGTGCCTCAAGGAATACATTTTCCCATACAACCCATTTGTACACTCAGATAATCCACAGGGACCCTGCTCCCCCACCCCCCACCAGCAGAAATCCAGTGGTGGTGATGCAGACAGGCCCTTTTCAAGAGTGGCCACCAAGGGGATGGAATTTGATCGAATTCTCTTCACAGAGAGGCTCATTTCACATTCCTTAGATGGCAAATGAAAACAATTGTTTCTGAGGGCTTGGAGGAACAGTTGATTGGAGAGATGCTGATTACCAAGTCTCTATGGGTATCCGTGCCTGTAGTTTATAACATGGTGTACTTTGTTCAGGCCCACTTTGCCTCAAACATTTCCACATGGGTGGTATTTCATAAATTTTGCCATTATTTGCAATCATGTTTTGTGGGAAATTCAACTATGGTTACAAGTTGGTTAAGATCCAGGTAACTTTAGTTTCCTGATCAATACGGACTTACAATGGAGAACCATTTTAAGGATGAGGAAGATGGTGATGGACCAAGAACTTTCTACCTAAAATAAGTTGCTGCCAAGATTGTACGGCCACAGTCACATCTCCTACTACACATCCCTCTTGTCCCTGGATTGGAAAAGAAGGGATAGGCGGGATTCAGATTTGACTTGCCATTGCCACTTGCTGACTCCTAGTTCTTTTCCAGTTCTTGCAGACTTTTAAGAAAAGGTGTGGTGTCCATGGGGCACCAACAGCCATGGATTAGAGGTAAGCATTCAACAGACGTCAAAATACTTCCTGCTAATCCCCATACTTGTATCTTGCAGCTCAAATCTACATACTGAATTTGTTTTCTTTGACAGAAAAATTTCTGGAAGTATTATTTAATAATGAGAAATATTTTTTAAAAGGAATATTTCCAATAAAACAAAGAAAATGAAAGAAAATGGGCTGTAGTTGAGAGGGTAAGTTTGACCGAATCAACCAGTCTTTTCAACTCCTCTTAGAAATAAAAATAATTGATACATAATTTATTGTGTTTTTCTATGAATTCCTCTCTTCTTTGTAATGTGAGAACTGATACCCAGAGGAAAAGAACTATGTTAGAGGCTTAAAAAGAAAAGGCTGTTTTCATCTAAAGACATGTGATATCACTGGGAGGAAGAAGGGTTGGATGTAGTATTAAAAGAAAAAAGGAACTAATTGAGCATTTACTTCTGAATATCTCCTGTTTCTCTTTCTAAATCTACATTATTTATGCAATTAAAACCAAACAAAGATGTGTCTGTTCCTGAATGTGGCAAATATAATTTCCAAAATAAATTTTGAAACCCTGCTGGTAAATGGTACATTTCATACTAGTTTCAATAAACAAATGATGCAGTGGATCAAAGGATGGCGTTCTTCTTTCACAGTGACTGTCCTCAGCCAATTTATTCTTCATTTGCAGAAAAATGAAAAGAAAATGGTGGCTGCTAGCTAAATGGCATCTGTCTATTACTAGCTGAAACTCTGTATGTATGTCTAGAGAATTGAATTGAACATATTTTTAACTACATCTTTGGGCTTCCTGCAACTTCCACAGCATATTCTCTGGAATCATGTGGGCGCAACTCACGATGAGGCCTGGATCATGGAGAGCTACCATTTGTATGATTCAGACAAAATTTCTGCGAAGAACTCACACCCTTAGAAGACATTCACCAAAAGCCAGCCCAGAATCCTTAAAACAGCTTAAGCTGATCTTATATAATAATTTTTGACAGGGAAATGGAACACTGTGCTAACTTTCCCCTGTGTTTTGCTCATAATTAAATGTTCTTGTGAAGGAACTCCTGTGTATTCTGATTTATAGTTAGCCTTGCTTTGTGTCTTATAAAGGTTTGCTCAAAAGTAAGTCCCACTTAGTTCAATGGAATTTGCTCCTAAGTAAGCACACATGGGATAGAAGTCTTAGGATCAAACTACATATTACATTAAATAAGTCATGGCATGCTTGTTTTTCTAAGTGAAATAATCATGGTGGCCTAAAAAGGATTGGGACCATGGCATAGGGGAGAGGGCTTTAATCCTTTCTCTCCATTATGGCCCCATTCTGGATTGTCCTCCCACAACTGCTCTTTTCTCCAGGAAGAAGCAACCATTGATGTCAATGTGAACATACCTCCTGGGGTCTATAGCAGCTGCAGGGGTGGCGGCTGATCCAGATCAGGAAAACAGCGAGGCAAAAGGATTAAAGCCTCTTCCCTTGATGCCATGATCCTGATCATCACTAGGACTCCTGTTGCTATTTCATTTAGAAAAATGAGAACACAAAGGCAAAACTATGCATTTAACATCTTGGGTGGGCTCATATGACCAACAGCCAGTCTGGAAGTGGGGAAACCGTCTGAAATATGTCAGGGTGCACTCTTCATGAGCATTACATTGGAACCTGTTCAAGTCTGATTCCTGAGATTCTCCACCTGACATTCTCCCAACTTCTGTACTCAAGATCTGGAAGTCAGGTGGAGAATCTTGGGAAAAAGTTGGGTAGAGAACTGGACTTTGGGAGGTTCAAACATCATATCTGCCAGGAGCATATGCTCTCATGTTCCATCATATCGCCAACATTTCCCCTACTTCCAGACCAGTTGATGGTCACATAAACCTGCCCAATTTATAGTCTGGCCCTCAGTTTTTTAAACTAGCTCAAAACACAACTAAACATAAATGTGACTACACGAGAGCACCTTCAAAAGAATTCTATAGAGCAACTTCTTCCAGACAATTTTTTTGCATAAATAAATATATTTATGCAAAAATATGCATAAATATTTTGCTTTGGTGAGTCTTCATTGGAATGGAGATGAGTTATGGCAGAAATGCTAATGTGAGTGCTTCTCTATGTGCCTTTGTCCTCCAGACTTCCCTGAACAAATGGAATATTTAAGAGCAGGCCTGAAAAACGTATGACCCACTAAATTGGATGCAGGCTGCCAGGTGCCTGACAATCCCCCTGTTTTCCAGCCCAATGGCATAAACAGTTTTATCAAGCTCCTGGGGGGCTGCTAAACAGAGCTGTATGCTTTTGGCCTGGTTGAGTACAAGTTGTGCAGGCCAGATGAGATCACGGTGAATCTGACATATAAGTTGTGATGTGTCAGATCATGGTGGATCGGACATATCATGATGGGACACAGAAAAAGGCACACTCTCTCTGGCAACACTCATACTCTTGGGCAGATGGACTTGATAACTGAAGCAGTACAGTAATCCTCCATTCCTGGAACCCTCACGGTTGGCAAATTCATAGTAGGTGAGACATGGACTTTAATGGGAAACAGGGGTTAGAGGAATTGTGAGAGGGAAAGTGTCAGAAAGATCTCCTGAACCTACCAAAATCATACCTGAACCACCCCAAATAACACCAAACCAAATATACCACCTGACCCCCAGAAATGACCCTCTGACCCTCAGAATGACCCCTGACCCCAGAAATTGCCCCCCCAAACTGCCCAATTTTTTTTAAAGGGCACCAAACCACGAATACTTGGGTTGCGGTTGGCAAGGGTGGTGACAGTTTTCCAATTGCAGATACTCAAATCCACGACTGGCAAACCCACAATAGGCAAGAGACAACCGTATATGAAGCAATGAAGAGAGAAACACCATTTTCAGCAGCTATTACTAGGGGCTTGATTCCAATAGTCCATGTCTCATGGTTCTTAGGGGAGTCCACCCTGACTTGGTTCAAAACAAAGCTCTGGCAAATCTGCATAAATAAAGAGTTGCATTTAATTCAATGGTACTCACAAGAGGCCTAAGGATTTCTCACATGTTAAACTACTATTATAAATAAAGTTCCCTAATGCTTGGGTTCATATTATTCATCAGCAGGCCCTTTGATTGACAGATTGACAGATGATTATTTACCCAACAGGTATCTATTCTGCATGTATGCACATATAGAATTCTCCAGCTATTTGCACCAGAGTAATCCTACTAACTTCAGTGGGACTTCCCTGGAGTAAACAATTTAATGACTCAAAAACTGCAGTTTCTTACTGAATATTCAGTTGCACCATGATTGAGTTATACTCCCACATGCCTGCCATGAACAAAAGCTCCAATTGTATTACTTGATCTGACGAATGCCATACCGTAATGGAACTCTTGTATTGCTTTTATTTTCAATTCCCACTTATCTAAGATGTTCAGAAAGCAAAACCTTTGTTTCCTCAGCATATATTTCTGCAGCGGCCACACATTTACCTTAAGCAATGAGTAATAGATGTATTCTGTTCTACATCAACAGAGAGATCCAGAAAATCTTCATCTTTGCTACTAACCTGCAACAAAAATAGAAAATCCAGTAACATTTTACAGCCAGTGGCCTGAGCCTCAGTCTTGCTTCAGCAGTGAAAAGATGCACAACATGAGACATAGCTACAGTACTACTGTGTCAGCACAACATCAAGACTATGACATGATGCCAAGTGTTGCCAGAACATCTGACATCCATGCCCCAGAACCGCTTAGTAAGAGAGGAAGCACATTCCTGAGGGTCAGTGACATTTCCCCTCCCTTGCAGATTATTATTATTTATTATTATTATTTATTCGATTTCTATACTGCCCTTCCAAAAATGGCTCAGGGCGGTTTACACAGAGAAATAATAAATAAATAAGATGGATCTTTGTCCCCAAAGGGCTCACAATCTAAAAAGAAACACAAGATAGACACCAGAAACAGTCACTGGAAATACTATGCTAGGGTTGGATAGGGCCAGTTACTCTCCCCCTGCTAAATAAAGAGAATCACCACGTTAAAAGGTGCCTCTTTGCCCAGTTAGCAGGGGTCCTCTAGAGTACAGGCAGAGCTGGGAAATTTTGCCCTTGGCACAACAGTGCATGCAGAGGAGACTGGGGAAGCTGCACTTGGGCACACTTTGGGAGTGCAACTTACACTGGAAAAAATGTAAGTTGTGCTCCTGTGTGCAATTGCTCCAGTGTGCAATTTTAAATATTTGCACACTTGCGCTCTTGTTCCATCTGCTGGTGCTTCCTTAGACACCTGCAGCAACGCAGGATGATTGCTGGTGTTAAAATGTGAAATTTAAAATGTGAAATCTTTAAAATGTAAAATACCACTGCCCCACTGTCCCTCTTTAAAATGTGAAATCCCACTGGACAATATGTCTTATGAACAAAGCATTGCTAAAAAGTAACCGTCCTCATCATATGCAACAATTACCAAATTCCAGCACACTGGAGCAAGAGAACAGCTATTGAGCTGCAAGACATTAATGAATGACATGGGGGGAAATGCTGGTGAGTCCAAAGTACTGACTCCAAATGACCAACTGATGCAGCTCCGCCATGAGTCACGGCTCTGGCCTTGCCTCTTTCCAATCAGCTTTCACTGGAAGCAAATCGTTCTGCCCTGGCTCTGCACCCAAGATACAAAAGAGGAGGCTCTCGGTTGTCTGCGCGAGAGTCCTTGCTTTGGACCTGCCTTCAGGAAGCACACCCAGCACAGCGACTCACACAGAGAAGGGTTTTTCAGAGGGCAGGTAATTCTTATTTGTGCACACTCTCAGGCATAAACGGCACATTAAGCCCCTTCACACGACTGGGTGGGCGGGAAGGCAGAGTCCAACTCACCTTCCCTCCAAGCAGCACAGATCTTCAGAGGCCAGGATGATATGTCCTGCCCTCCAGATATCTTGCAATGCACCACACTACGTGTGCAGTGAATTGGGGGATATCCCTGTGAGACAGGTGCTCTAGGCACCTGTCTCTGAGTGCACCCGGGCTGCAAGCAGCCTTCAAACACCCACACGATTTTGGTGCCAGGATTAAGGGTGTGCTTGTGCCCTTATCCTCGGCCAAAGGCCAGGCTTACAAGTGGGGTTAGGCAGGTGGACAGCACTAGAATCCACACAGATCCTGGCACTGCACATGCACAGCCTAACTCAGGCTGGGCTGCCCTAGCCTGGGTGAGGCTGCTCATGGTCACAACCTTATTATGTTGTTGTAAGCTGGGCACTCCAAGGCAGACTTAAAACAGGAAGCAAAGAGCAAGTTTCCACCCACCCCCCACAAAAAGCAGCCAATTCAGGTTGGAACAGGGGCACAGAGTTGGGGGTAAACACTTTCTTTTTGCACCATTTTCCCACCGAAGACCACCCTCCAAAGTGGGCATTAGGGAGGATGTTTGGATGGAAACTGTTACCTCCCCTGCCCCATGCACTCCAGTCCCAGTCTGGATTGTGCACGCACACACACATGCACACTGCCCCATGGCTGTTTTTTTGACAAAAGAGAGGCCCTTCCTGTGTTAAGAGACCATTTGTAAATGACAAGTTTAACATAATGTGTAGTTTGGTTCCTAGCTAGGGCAGGGGTGGCCCCTGCAGATGAGCTGGGGCAGGGAAGGGGGCGTGGAGAACAAGCTGCAAGTTCATTGCTCATTCACCATTCCTGCTCCACTCAGACTGCCCCTCTCTCCCTCTGTGCTCGCCCCACTCCAAGCTGCATGGGCTGTCATTCACCTGGTTGGAGATAGGAATCCCCAACCATGCAATTCCTGGTCAAATGCTGGTTAACTGGAGCAGTTTGATCATGATTGCTCTAAAAATTTGTTCGTACACTCAGCTCCAGTGGGCTCACTAATCCCGATTAACTTTTTCCCCAGGATCCTTGTAATTATGTGAACACAGCCCATGATGGCTTCTGTGAATGAGCAAAGTTAATTAAGTTCTGTTTATCAAATGCCTACACACACACACACACACACACACACACACACACACACACACACACACACACTTTCTTAGAATAAGACAGCACTCATTTAGTTACATAGAAACATATACTTTTCTCAGATGACTTTCTAAATTCACACGTTTATATCCTTGTGTACAGATTATCTAGCTACTGCTGTTCGAAGAACCCCAACTGACCCAATGCTTACCGTTTCACAGTTCAAACATCTTGTTTCATTTGTCAGTGTTCCCTGAAAAATCTCGTGCACCCAAGTGAGTTCTTGTTTATTGTTCTCCTCTGCTTCATTCATATTGCCATTTTTTAGTTTGCCATTTTGCTTTTCTTGCTTCTTCTCCTCCTGTAGAATGTCAGCTACAGTGTTCAACAAGTAGTTTAAAAATTCATGGGCATCCTGCTGCATGTAGTTGTCGAACAAATCTGTAATATTTAAAAAGGGCATATATTTTCCTGGGTCCTAAAGTGATGTGCTTTTGCTTGTGAAGAACACAGGAATACAGGCAGTGCCTGTTTCCCTCCAGTGTTTCAGACAGAGGTCTTTCCCAGCCCTACATGAATCTATAACTGAAAGTGTGTATGCCGTTGAGTCGGTGTTGACTCCGGGTGCCCACAGAGCCCTGTGGTTGTCTTTGGTAGAATACAGGAGGGGTTTACCATTGCCTCCTCCTGTGCAGTATGAAATGATGCCTTTCAGCATCTTCCTATATTGCTTCTGCCCAATATAGGTGTTTCCCATAGTCCGGATTTGAACTGGATTTGACTCTGGCTTGCTAGTCAAGTAATTTCCCCACTGCACCATTAGGGAACTGAAAGTAGCTGACACATAATTCTAACTTTATTTAGCTGCAATAAAGTCTAAGGATGATCTGTTTTGTCTTCTTTTTTACAGCCTGATGCTTTTTGCAACAGAGGTATTATTAGGAGATGCCTTTGTGAGGCCATGATAAATGTGAATTATAGTGGAAAGTACAAAATAGGGATGTGCTGAAATGTGACACGGCTGTCCAAATCGCGGGCACCTCCCGTTAAAACAGAGGGCTTACACAGCCTCTTTAAAGCAGTCCTTACCTTCTCCTCTTCCACTTGCCACCACTGCTGCCATCCCGGCACTCCCCACAGCTATGCCCATATGCCAGTGGGGCATCTCCCAGCTGCCCCTGCATGGTGCAGGCACACCTATAATGGCCTCTGAGAATGCATGGCGGCCATTTGTGTGGTGGCCATGCTCTTCTCTGCTGTGTAAGGGGCTGTGTAAGCCCTTTCTTTTAAAGGGAGATGCCAGCAGTTCAGACAGCCAAATCACGTTTCAGCACATCCTTAGTACTGGTGATGTTATTATCAGGTTCGTTACAGATATACACATAAAATCAGATATATTTTACATGTGCTTCCCACCCTGCCCCCTCCCCCCCCTGCAACCAGGATTGCAATCCTATGCACATATACATGGAAGTAAATCCTGTAACCGCACTGGGTGTTATCTCTAAATAATAAGAGGATCCATTTGCAGATAGTACCAAAGAAACAAACAAATAAACAAACAAAGCTGCTACTAAGCTTCTTCGAATGACATTTGGGAGCTGTGCATGCTCCCAATTTTTAGTCATGGGTGACTTAAAAGCTAGGTTGGCGGAGGGGGAAGTGATCATGTGGGAGGCGGGTGCAGGCTCCAATAGCATTGTCCTACCCAGCACCTTTAACCAGCATCATTACCAAGGTAGAAGGAAACATTGTCAGAACCTGTGCCTGCCTCCCACATGATCACTGTCCCCTTCTCCGGCCCAGCTTTCAACTCACACATGGCTGAAAATCAGGAGCATGCCCAGCTCCTGAGGGTGGATAGGACAAGTGTCCTCAACAGTTGTGTGAACAAGCCTACTAAATCATTAAACACATTTGCCACAATTCAGAGAAAGTTAAACTTAAATCCTCTTCAGCGGCTCTTAGGTTGCACGCCTATGTAAGTTCCACTGACTCAGTGGGACTAATTTCTGAATAAAAGCATAGGATCAGGTAAACATCAAATTAGGATGGAAGGAGATTTTTCAGAATAATGAAAGTGATATATGGCTGCCTGTGGTATATACACTCACCCCAGTATCACCTTAGGTCTTTCAGGTTACCTTCCAAAAACCTGCCCAGCCTTTTTAACCAGAGGTAACAGAGAGAAAGAGGGAGAGCTGGTCTTGTGGTAGCAAGTATGGATTGTCCCCTTTGCTAAGCAGAGTCCACTCTGGTTTGTATTTGAATGGGAGACATGTGTGAGCACTGTAAGATATTACCCTCAGGGGATGGGGATGCTCTGGGAAGAGTACCTGCATGCTCCAAGATAGGGATGAGAGAGACTTTGGAGGCTGCTGCCAGTCTGTGTAGACAATACTGAGCTAGATGGATCAGTGGTCTGACTCGGTATAAGGTAGCTTCCTATGTGTCTATGACAATAGAAATGTTTACGTACACCAAAGGCAATGATCCCTCTGTCATACCACTTCCAGTTCTCTTAAAAATGAAGGTCTGTCTCCAACCTTAGTTGCAGCTAAGTTGCCTATTGCTGCTAAGTTGCCCTCAATAAGTGTGACTAACTTTCTTGGGATCAGGACCAGAGTCTAAAAGGATGCTCAGACTTAGGCTTACCATTCTCCTTTCGTAACCTGGAGATGAATTTCTTGGGTGGAATCACCCCAACTTTCTTCTTTTGTGTAGCAATACTATGGAAAAGGTCTGCCAGGCAAGTCAGGAGGTTTTCTTTCTTTTTCTGCTGGGCCTTGTATGCCAACACATTCTCCCGAAATGGCCGACAAAAGTACAGGGCCTGCAAGACCGAGTTACAATAGCACGTGTTCCCAAACTGCAAAATAAATTGGGGAGGGGAATAATGAATCAATGCAATATCCATGCAGTCAATTCACCTTCATCTTAGCTCTGGATTTCTTGCTTTTTGTTAACAACAGTTGCAAGGTCTGACTGTCTGTTTTTAATGTAGGTCAGATGTTTCTATGTGGAGCTACAAAGTATTAATCTTCAGTTAGGAATAAGAAGTACAACACAATGTTAAACAGGTTTCTCCACACTGTTTTAGTGTTCAGCATCAGCTGTTTTTAATATAAACTGTGCTTCTATTCCAGTGATTCCTAAACTTAGTATTAAAAGGATCAAATGGACAAATGTGTGATTCATTAAGAAGCAATGAGAAAAAGAGAGGATGTGCATTTGGGAGGGGGACTGTAATACAGACACACAAAAATGTGGGTGGGGGGTGGGTATATAGAAGTCAAGAGTACTTTGAAACTAGATCTCTTGAAAACCAGACAGCCAGAAATCACTTTTATAACTGCACCTATTTTTTCATGAAACAGAAGTAATGGCAAACGCACTCCTTGCTAGGCCTCCTTTCTAAGAAAAGAGCCTCTGGAAATGTGGCACTGATAAAGTTTGGTGACAAAACCTATTCTTTGCAAAGTGCCATATTTACAGGGGCCCTATATCAATCATTGTCATTGTCATTGTCATCATCCACCATTTCAAAACAACACCCCCACCCCCGGAATGGGAAGTATTGAGTAGAGTGTCACAGGGGACCTGTGCTGTCCAACATGTTTATAAATGACTTGAATGAGGGAGTAGAGGGGATGCACATTAAATCTGCAAATGACACAAAACGGGGGGTGGGGTAACTAACACCTTAGAAGAGAGAATCAAGATTCAAACTCATCTTGACAGGCTCAGACACTGGGCCAAAACAAACTATATGGAAGTTCAATTGAGATAAGCATAAAGTCCACATTAAGGTGAGCAAATGCACAAGTATAGGATGGAGAGAGCTGGCTTGGCAGCACTACATGTAAAAAGGATCTTGGTGTCTAAGCACAGAATCACAAGCTGAACATGAGCCAACAGTGTGCCACAGCTGCTAAAAATGCTAATACAATATCAATATAAACAGAGGAATAGTGTCCAGCTCACAAGCAGCGATAGTTCCACTCCATTCTGTGCTGGTCAAACCTCACTCAGAATACCGTGTCCAATTCTGAGCAGCAAATTCTACTGATAAACTGGAACAGGTTCAGAGGGAGGCAACAAAGATGGTGAAAGGTCTGGAAACCAAGTTCTGTAAGGAGCAGTTGAAGGAGTTGGGTGTGTTTAGCCCAGAGAAGACTAGGGGGATTTATAATAGCGGTCTTCAAATATCTGAAGGATTGTTGCATTAAAAGAAGAGCCGACTTGTTCTCTGTTGCTCCTGAAGGTAGGATTAGAACCAGTGCATTGAAATCACAAGGAAGCAGATTCAGACTAGAAATTAGGAGCAATTTCTGAACTGAAAGAGCTGTTTGACAGCCTCATACGGTAGTGGGCTGTCCTTTTAAAACCTCTTTTGTATTTGAAAAAATACAGGCTGCACAGCTTTCTGTCAGGGAGACTATAACAATTTCCTGCACTGAGTAGGGGGTTAAACTCAAAGGTTGGACTCCAAAGGGGGACTAGAAGATGGAAGGCAGTTGGACTCCAAGGTCCCTTCCAACTCTATAATTCTATTACTCGGAGAGATGGCTTCCCAGTGGAATTCTTCAAAAAGTACCAGGAGATCTTCTCCCAGCTTTTGGCAGTGGTATGCAATGAGATCTTACAAGACGGCATTATTCCAACAGGCAGAATAATAGTTTTTCCTGAACCTGGAAATAATTATACTGTGGTAGAGTCCTACAGACCAATCTCCTTGATGCAAAAAGATAAAAATAACAATTTAAAAAAACAAATCAACTTCATTTATGGCTACCTAACAAAATCATAGGGACATACATGAAAACTGACCAGAGAGTTTTATTCCACAGGGACATTAGTGAATAATGGAAGGTGGACTCAAAATGCTTTGCACTTCTGCAGAACAGAAGGATCTCCATTGATAGTGCTCTTATGCAAGACAGAGAAGGCCTTTGATCACCTGGACGAAACCTATCTATTCAATCTCTTGAGACATGTGGGATTTGGCACGGGCATGGGGCATGGGCTTTTTCGTGGCAATCAGGGCTCTCCATCAGGACCCCACTGCACATGTAAAGGTCAACCATAAAACATGAAAAACAAAAGGCCATTGTTAACTAAGATTTCATACTCTTTAATTCTGAGATGGAACTAAAGATTTTTAAAATGCTGTAGGATGACTACAACAAAACTGGCCAAGCAGTAAGCCTGCTAGATTCCACCAATCAGGTGAGAATCACCACTTCAGAATGAATATTCCATGTTTGTCTTAAAGGGCCACAGTATTTTTCTTCACCTGAAATCCATGGCAAGGACTCTGTTGAAAGCAAGACTCTATTTTAGATATGAATAACTAAATTATCATCATGAGAGTGATATGTTGACTAGCATTTTCTCTCTTTTCAGGCAAGTGTCAAACACTCCCAGATGCACAGATAAAATAAGTAGTCTGAGCTTTACTCAAAGCAAGGGAGCACTTCTGATTATTCCTGGATGTGTTTAAAATTATTTAGGCACAAACATCTCCCTCAGCAGTAGCTTTTACCACTAGAAAAATAATGCAGTTTTTATTTGAAGGAGGAGCAACAATGGGGCTTTCTGTGAAGATGTTATCACTTAATTGCCAAAAGTGAATGGGAAAATGTGGTTGTCAGAAGACAGTAAAGATCCTTAAACATATATACAATATACCAAATTAATTGACAGTGAGCCTAGAGACCCACCCTCCTCTCTTTAACAGTCTTGCAGGGAAGGTCAGTGCAGGTATAATTTCTTCTGCCCTGTTCCTCCCGCAGTCCACTTCCTTCTCCCACCTGCTGTTGGGCAAAATGAGAGTCTTGCCTCTTCCTCCTCCAGCAAATGAGCCACATGACTGGTGGAGGAACAGTGTGAAAGCCACAAGGCTTGTCTCTTCCATCAGGAAAGTGTTTAGGCTATGCCCCCAACCACCCTAACAACATACTTTCAGATTAGTGACAAGCAATCCAGAGTATTTTCTGAGTCTAGTAATACTTACATTGACCAGTCCAAAGTAGTGTTCATTGATTGGAAATTGCTCTGGTCCAATGTCTTTTTCCAGAGCAGAGGCATTGGTGCCCTAAGGAAAATAAATGGCCAGTTATTCTCTTCCATACTAAATGCTGACCAGAGGGTGACAGACTGTCTGAAAGGCCAGGCCCTCTCAAACGTTCTGTGGCATGTAGTTTGTCTGTAGAGCTTTTAGTCCAGGGGTTCTCAAATTTGGGCCCCCAGATGTTGTGGGAATACAAATCCCATCATCTCCATTGTGGCTGGAGATGATAGGATTTGTAGTCCAACAACATCGGGCAGGGGCACATTTGAGGACCTCTGCTTTAGTCACCTTATAACGCATACAGCCCTGGTTTTCAGGCTACCATGCTTTTGATGAAAGCCCTGGTCCTTCAACAACTCAGAATACAACCCTAAAGTTTTGGCTTTTAAAAAAAAGTCTGCTATCCAGATACAGTGAAACACATTCAAGTCCCATTGTTTTTAAATTAAAAGCAGTGTGCAGGATCCATTCTTTGACACATGAAATTGGAATGGATCGCCAATGAACTCTCTCACCCTACATCCATTAACCTGTCATAGTCTGTTTCCCAGATAGAATAAATTTCCAAAATAAACAGTCTCCAGTCTTTCGGATGTCATCCTGTTTAAATTAGTTTTGCAGTCTAATCTAATGTTTTCTTATCATTCTTTCTACTTGTCTGATTTGTGAAGGCTGGGAAAGGGGTACTGAAGGGCTATTTTTCTCTTGCCTAGATTAGTATAGTAACCTTCATTCCCCACCCCCTCAGTAAACAAAACCTTTCAGAGTGGGAACAGCTGAATGAAAATTGGAAAAGATAATTGTGGAGAGCTTGCAGGCTTTAAAAGGAAATCAACTAGCTTGCAGTTGGCAGCCAGTAATACAAGGCTCTTTATAGTTTCATGTTGCTGTCAGAACATTTCCCCTATTTTTCAACCCTAGGCTACAAAAGATTTTGCATATACCATCCCAGGGAAAACAATGTGTTGTATTGAATTTCTTCAGGCCACCTGAGCCCTTCCCAAAGAGAACTGGGTGATGGGAAGCCATGCAGCACAACAGTGAACCATTGTGGGCGACTTCTGTTCTTCTCTGGCTTGGCTTCAGTGAATGTCTACTCAAAATTGCTTCATTTGCATCTCAGGGAGGATCAGGTATTACAGAGTCCCGTCCCCCCGCCACCCGCAACAGATATCTTGGGCCTCATGTGGTGTTGCAGAGTCATATGGACTAACTTCTAGGGATGTGCTTGAAATGTTTTGGGCAGGTGGGGTGAAGGGGGCAGAGAGTGAGGTCCTGACCTTATACAGGTCCTCCACCACCCACTGCCGTTCCGGTCGCGGTGCTGTGCTGCTCAAAAGGCAGCACACAGCTGCATGCACCTCTTCCCACCAACCTGCATGTGGCGTTGGCATGCATATGGTGTCTGCGCATGTGCGGGCACCATTTGCATGGTCAGCATGGTGTTCTTGACCATGCAAAAGGTGCCATAAACAAATGGTGCTGCTGACCACACAAATGGCACCTACACATGCACAGACACCATGTGCATGCCAATGCCACATGTAGGCTGCTGGGAACAGGGAAGCAGCCATCATGTGCGGCCTTTTGAGCAGCACAGCACTGCAGCTGGGGTGGTGGTGGGGCAGTGGAGGTGCAGGTAAGGACCTGCGTACCTGCTCCTAAAAGCTACCGCTCATTTAGGCTGCGGCAACCTGAATTGTTTCGGTGTGTTTCTAAAGAGGCACCAAAACATTTCGTGCACATCCCTACGAACTTCCCTCCATGGCTGGGAAGTTCTGCTGCACCAGAATGTTCAGCTTGCACACACTGGCTCTATACCACTTCTGTAACAAAAGGTGGCCAAATCAACCCTCTGAATAGGACTGCCCCTGAGGTATACAGAAGGTTTGGCCAATGCAAAAAACAAAACAAAAACCCAACTGATGAATTGACAGGCACTGATATCTTGCCTTTCTTCCAAGAAACTCAGAAAGGTTCTTCCCGCCCTCTATTTTATCCTCATATTAAACCTACAAGTTAGGTTACACTGAGAGATGACAGTGTAACCGGGTCAGTGTAACCGAGTCATTGGCTGACCCGGTCCCCCAGGTCAGCCAATGACCTTCATGGTTGAGTGGGGATTTGAACCTGGCTCCTAGTGCTACACTCTTAACTGCAACACCACACTAGCTCGCTTGACAAGCATGGGCTGACAAGATGTAGTCAATTCTGCAGAAACTGCACTGGTTTCCTGAGCCAATCTACAGTACTGGTGATAGCCTAAGGGTACTTTTATTCCAGAGGAGCATCTCTCCCATACTTATTTCTTTTCCCTCTTTGAGACAAGATTAGAAGGCCCTGATTAAAATACCTATGAAAGTGTGAAAGAGAATATGTTCAGTAGTCACTATGGAAATCTGTGGAAACCCATTTGAGCATCAGACTATTTAGATTAAGAAAGCATTATAATGCTACTTTTAGCAGGGCTCACAAATTAGGGAGGGGGGAGCAGCAAAGGAAGAACTGGAGATAGATAGATTTGGTAATTGTTATTAATGCTCCCTTTTCTAATGACTTTATAAATGATCTGATTGATTTATGTTTTAATGAAAATTACTTTAATTGTTCATAAATTGTATCTAGTACTAGCAATGTGCATTGTTGTGTTGTATTACGAATAATTTAATTTAACAATAATAAATGTTGACTGACATCCTGAATAATGGTGTCTGCAAACACTAGCACGCATGCAGCACTAGACCCCATATTCACCCCCACACTTCCAAGGTGAAGGCACTTTTGCACAAGAGTGCAAATATTTCAGAGTTCTCTCAGCACCCTGGAAGTGTCCTGTTAGACTGAAAACACATCCCTGGGAGTCGGGGACATGTATTATGGGCTAAGAGTGCTTCTGGAGTGCTGAGAGAGCTCCGAAGCATTTGTGCTCTCATGCAAAAGTGCCTGCACTTTGGAAGTGTGGGGGTGAGCGTGGGAACTAGCACTGTGCACTATTATTAGTAGTTAAGCACCTCAAACAGCAAGGTGCTGTACGGAAATAAAAATATAGCACAACCAGTGTTCTCTCTAATTTTGTTCCTCTGTGTGCGGAATGAGTTTTGTTCTGGGCGGCAGTATCAATGCAATGTGTGTGCACGTGAATTCAGAATGGGGCCTTCCTGATTCAACCTGAGCAGGATCTAAAATTAACTGAGCAGACATCCGAAAATGTGTGAGCGCGTGCAAATGCTCACGCCTTAGCGGGAACAGTGAGCGCAACCCGTGTCTTGAAGCTTATTACTGAATTACTCTTTTAAATTGTCGAATTGTTTATTATGACTACTGTAAGTTGCACTAACCCATACAGAATCTGGAGGTATATACATTAGATACATAATGGTAACAATACATAAAACAGTCTCCAAGCACCTGTGACAGTCCAGTCCTACCACTGCAATTTCCTAGTTCTGACTGGACGGGCCTAGGGCCTGATCCAGCAGGGCTGTTCTTATGACACAGGAGTTTTGATTGATTTCCCATGCGGGGGGGCGGGGGGCGGGATTGATTGATTGATTGATTGATTAACAAAAGTGTGGGCCAGGGTGTTTTCCAGACTACAAGATTTCTGTCGGTTACAGTGTTGTAAAATGCAACGGTATGAGGCAGCAGCTTGAAACCACGAGTACAGCATTTCTCAGTGTGTCTTTCAATGCATAGTGACAGCAGGGGCGTAGCAAGGTTGGAGGGGGCCCAGAGACGAGATTTTAAAATGCCCCCCCACTGCTTTCCTCTCCTTCACCGCAATTGGATAACCTTGACAAATAGAAGGAAACATTTTTCTTCATCAGCAGCACAAGCCAGCATTGAAGCAGCAACATGGGGAGTCGGTTGCATTATCCAAACATTCTTGGAGGCGGCGGGGTGTGGGGTGGTGGAGGAACCGTAAAGACATTTTGTAAGCTGGCCACTGACTGCACACTCTAGTTTTAGGTCTACAGGAGAGCTGCCCTGCCGGGGAACCTGCAGCTACTGGGCTTGCCTCACTTGCGTGGGAGTTCAGGCAGGGGCGTAGCTATAATTGAACGAAAGTGTTCAAAGAACATGGGCCCCCAGCTCCTGAGGGCCCTCCAGCTCCATCACTCCCTATTTTCTTCATTGTCTCCCTCACTCTGGGGGGCCGCCCGAGAGAGGGATGAACACAGGCCCCCTCTCCCCTAGCTACGCCCCTGAGTTTAGGCAACTGCTCTGCCCTCCTCGCCTGCAGCGGCCTCGGCAGGACAAAGCGAGGGAGGAGGTGGGCAAAAGCTACGGCCGCTCAGGTGTCTGTCTGAGGAAGAGAGGCTGCAAAAATTAAAAAGGAGGGTTGTTGCCTTTGTGAATCCCCACCCTGTCAACCCAGGTGGAGTGCGGCTGCAAGAAGTTTTGACACCATACGGAGCTGTTTCCCTCAGCCAGTCTGCCTTTAATTCCTATCCCCCTGCCACACACACTCCCCAGCTAGTATTTTCTCTTTCCTCAGACATAAACACACCTCTCTGTGACTGAGCAGCCAGCCAGCTCTCTCTCTTGCGCCTGCATATACACACACAGGCGCGTAACAAGCCTCCTCAGTGTTTGCCAGGGAGGCGATGCCACTCAAAGCAGGGCAGGCTCTTGAAAGCAGCTTCCCAAACAAGTTCTCTTTCGAGCAGGCAAGCCAGAAGTCGCCCAGCCCCGATGCCCTTTCCACGGCGAAAAAACGTTCTATTCAAATCTGCGTTCACGCTGCCTCGGAAGGGAAGGGAAGGCAGGAGGGGACGGAGAATGAATGAGTGTGTGATGAAGAAAACTTGGGAGGGCGAGGTGGGGAGGAAAAGGGGATCCAGGGACTCCAGAGAGAGGCAGGCAGGAAGGAAAATAGAGAGGATTCATTCAGGACCCAGCCCCCCGCCCCTTGCAGACGCTTTGCCCTGGAAGGAATGAGCGGTGGTGGTGGTGGTGGTGGGTCGAGAGCCTTTTCACAGAGGGGAGGCTGCGCTGCCCCCAGTGCCTGGTTTTCCTCCTTTTCGGCTGCCCCGGCCCCCTTCCCATAAAAGGCAACCCTGCCAAAAGCCGGTAACCAACGTCAGAGAAGGGCAGCTGAACGAGGAAGGAGGAGGAGCCTACAAGGAGGGAGGCAGGGAGGGAGGCAGAGAGAAGGAAGAAATACAAAGGAAGGATCATTCAGAATAATGAAGGAAGCTTGCCAGGTGTTGGGGAGTCATGTGACTTGCCTCTGGGGGGGCCCTTGAGGCGTGGGGGGCCCCAGACAACCGCCTCCCCTTGCCTAATTGTAGTTACGCCCGAGTGACAGGGTTGTGGCCATTCAAATTCCCACCACTGCAGTGGGTTTTCCGGGCAGGGGGTGTCCATATTCCACCTGAATTGCATTCACTCCTCCTCCAATGGGGTCGCAAAGGGGGATGACATGGTGATCTTTGTGTGTGTGTGTGTGTGTGTGTGTGTGTGTGTGTGTGTGTGTGTTTTTAAATCTCTAGGTGGTTTTGCACAAAGCCACCACTAGGGGGAGCATCATGGCGCAAACTACAATTCCTTGATTGCCTCTTCTGCAAGAACCCAAGCAAAAGGTTTTTTTAAAAAAATCATATATGGAAAGGGGCTCTAGATCCTAACAAATCCTTGAACTGCGGAATGAGCCCTCCACACCACAGGGCATTGAGAACAGTTTGCAGGCTTGCTGGTAAACGATTCATGGGCTTCCTTGCAGTAAACAAGGTGGGGGGGGGAGTCCATTGCCTTTCAGTAAACAAATGGGATTGCACAGAAGTAAATGATTCTGTTCAATGGGCTTCTTCTTCAGTAAAAGTGAACGAGAAAGGGTGAAGGCTAGATTCATAAATCTGCTCAGCTGCACTAGTATGAGTCTCTGGCCAAAGTCGCAAATTAAAAGGGGACTGCACAAGAAAAATTATTTCATGAATGGAAAGGGGGAAGCAGGGGGAGGTGCAGCTTCTTCTGTTCTTCTTCTTCTGCTTGTGTAAGCAAGAGCACCAGGCAATGAAACAGAGCGCAAATATACATATTTTAAAAACACATGCCCTTACATATCAACAGATCCTCGATCTGTTGAACGATCCAGCCAACCCACAACATGCACAAAAGGAGGAAACATGTCTAAAAAATAAGTCTGAAAAAACAAAAGCAAATGTGATCGAAATCAAAAGCCAAAAGCAGATGAGAATCGAGTTGCACCTTTGTGCAAAAACCCTGGTGGAAATTTTTTAAAAAAATTATTTCTTGTGCACGAGATGGAAAGGGGCTGTAAAAATCAAGAAATCGTTGCACTGTGATTTGAACCGTCCACACCACACCACACCACACTGCAATGCATAAACTATGGGGCAAGCCTCCTACAATGGAAAAATATAACTACTTTCCGGCAACACATATACAATGTTATAGGGCTACAATGCATCAATAAAACCTGAAACAAGGCATCAGAAATATGAACGGCACCTTGCTGACAGCGCAGAGACCGTGATGTCAAAACATGGGCAATACGGAGGGGCACTTAGCACACACATTGCAAAACTGTTGCAGCGTGTAATGCAGAAAATGCCCCGGTGTGTCTTTTTCTAAGCACATGGAGCAGAAAAGGCTTACCCTTTTGCATATTACTAAGAAGGTAAGGCTGTGCTGGGCCACTCCTGAATTTTTTGTCATTCACAAGGTCTTTCCTCAAAAGCAGGCATCTGAATATATTATAAAAAGCTTTCCCAGTTTGCATTTTTAGAGCAGGTCGATTTAGATAAGATGCTGTGTTGAGAGCTGTGCTATTGAAAAGCTCACACTCATGAAGGAGCTCCATGCAGCAGCTGCTACATTTAAATACTTGTTTTCTTATCTGTCTGTTTATTTATCTTACAATCCAGTCCACAAAGAGATACAATATGAACCCTATTCAGACCAGGGCTTCAGCTAGGTAGTTTTGGACCCTGGTGGTCCTAATGAGCTTGGCGGGGGGCGGGAGAGACCCTGCAAAATAAGTATCCTCTTTCAAAGCAGATGTAAACTGCTTTGAGAACCTTTGTTGAAAAGCAGTATATAAACATTCTTAATAATAGTGGTGGTGATGGTGATGGTGATGATGATGATCACCACAAACCAACAGGTCTGGGCCAGAGTGCATTTCAGGGGCAGGATGGAAGGGAGACTACACAACCCAGAAAGGATCCATACATCTTCTTTATCATTCACCACAAACCCACAGATCTGGGCCAGAGACCATTTGCAAAAAAAGGCAAAAGAAAAGAAAAAAAGACAACACAAGCTCCAATGGATTCACCCAGCTTCTTGACCATTCACAAACAAAATGGGGGAAACAACATGTGTTCCTTGCTCCACAGTTCAAACACAATACTGACATATAGTGCATTCATAAGGAGGGGGGAATTAAAACCAGGGGTGGAGCCACCATTGTGTGAATGGGTTCAAAGAACCCAGGCTGCCAATGGAAAGAGCCAACTAAGCCCACAGGGGAGTGTGGCTTGGGCTGTGGAAGAACTCCGAGTGAACTCCCCCTGCCCACACCCAAGCTCCGGAGAGCCCCAAGCGAGCTCTCTCCTGTCCTTTATAGGCAGCATTTGCGGTCTGACAACCTTTTATTTCCCTTTCTCTCCCTCCAAGGGAGGGAAAGGGAAATAGATGTTGTCAGGCAGCAAGTGCTGCCTGAAATGACAGGGGACAGTTCACTCAGGCTCTCCGGAGCCCGAGGCCATGCCTACAAATCTCCATAGGTAGTCCTTTTAAAAAAACGATTGGGCAAGACAAAATGTTCTCTTTTTCAGCAGTGCCCCACCAGAGCTTTCTTTCTTTGGTTCCCCTTAAAAGTGACTAAACCAGAATTGAGCAGACCACACTGCAAAGCAGTTTTACTGCTCCACTCAGCTATATGGCGGGGGTGGGGGGAGTGACTGTAATTGTATTCACATGTACAGAATACCATTTTACTAGACATCCTGCACCTGATGTACAGCAGCAAGATTCTCCTTAGCAGGTTAATAAAAGCTACCCTGGGGTGAGAGACTCCACTCAAAACCATCAGGTTGTCCATGTTCACTCTCCAATAGCAGTTAATGTGTGCAATGCCCACCTCTCCATTATATTTCCATGCTTAAAAAAATATCAACTCTGAATCACACCAGCACCCAGTTATCTTCAGAAATAATCATTTGCACTCAGCCTGAGGACTGGAGTTTCTCACCCTTGTCCTCTTCTCCTCTCTCAATTATGTCACGCTGCCATTAGCTAACTTGCTAGTTGCCAAGATGTAGGTCAGCCTCCTTTTCTTCCATGTTGTTAACTCTCTTAAAATTCCAAGCGGCAGCCTCACTGGCCCTGCAGCTCCCTCTATTCTCATTCTACTTCCTTGTTGCCAGTTGCAATGTCAGACTCTGTTGTCTGAGTTTACATTTTCTTCCAGGAGACTACAACTCCCCCGCCTCTCTCTCATATTTTCTGAAGTGAATACACTTTGACACATGCACACACACACACACATCCCTCAAAGATTTGCTTGCTAGTCTTGCATTTTCTGCAGTTTCTCTCTTTGGGTTCACAGTTCATTCAATCGCCTCTAGTTCCTTGAATCACAGTTTACTCTAACAATGTTGTTGATTTTTGTAATTGGTACATCAGTCATATGAAGATCCAACAGCAGTTTGTTTATAGCCTATGCACATGTTACTGAAGCCAGTTTGCCAGTGCAAATAATGGCTCATCCAAGTGGTCTGCTCCTGTGATCAGTGTAACTCATGAAAAATTGTGCTGCTTCTGCTATTTCAGAAGCCTTGACTTGCCATTTTTTCAACCACAAAGGAGAAGCGGTGATTCTGTGCTCTGGTTCTATTGCTACAAAGAATTACATGTGTCTGTGTACCAGGTATGCATGCCAAAACCAACTCCTCCCTTTCAAAAGATGCCTTTCCTATGTTGCAAATGCAATATTGCTACTGTGGTTGTGAGGAATAGACAATAAGCACTAATGTTGCTCTTAATATATTCTGCTTCTTTCGTCTTCCTTTAACCATTTACTTTTGAATGTATCCAAGAATGGGCCTTTAAACTTTGTTGGGAAGCCCTTCCACACATATCTGAAATGGAATGCCTGATGGGAGGGTGTTTCACATAGGAGTGCATATTACCCTAATTGCACCGGGTCTCTTAAAGCTCTGGGAGCTCTGCTTATATGGACCTTCAGGCAGTCTATGTATAAGAACCCCAAATCAGACCATTTTATTTTCATCCCCACCAACACAAGGCATAGAATCCAATTCACTTTGGGATTTATTCAGACTACAGATCCTCACCACAGGGACTGACAGGCATTGTTAACAGTATCCCAAGTAACTATAATGTATGTGACACCATGGCGCTTTCCAAATTACACGCTACAATGGTGTCACTACTGTCCACTAAGTGTGCTTCTGTACTGCCTGTGTTACGACATCGCAGTCCCTGCGCTGTGCCATTCACATTTCCAATGCCTTCTTTTGGATTTGATCCTTGCGTTTTAGTCCTACAAAGTTACATGTGCATTGCAGAGAGAGAGAGAGAGAGAGAGAGAGAGAGAGAGAGAGAGAGAGAGAGAGAGAGCTCTGTTTCCCTATTGTAGGAGGGTTGCACAAGCTATTTATGTTTTCAAAACGATCCTGCCAAGCCAAAGCATTTTACAGCTGAACAGTGTGTAATCTGGAAAGCACCCATCAGAAGCTATTACGACATGTCAAAATTTTGCATTGAACTCATGATTTGCTATTGTTCAGGATCCTGGGGAGGGGTGAGGTGAGGAACAAAAGCCAGATTATAGCAGGATGAGATTCCCTCTCTGCAGCAGAGAGTTAATTCAGAGAGTCTGAAGCGGAATTGGAAGACTGCAGTATGTGTGATGGAGAGAAATGTACTGCAGCGGATTTCAGGAACCTCAGGAACTGACAGCACATCTGCAGGCCCACATTCCAGAGTATCATGAAACAGTTTGCTTATTTGCTTTCCTTTTAGAGATTTTGCAAAATAAGGCTATAAGAATTTAAGAATGGATACAATTTGTAAACAATCGATAGCACAAAAGAAATCTTGTTTCATCTGGACGCCATGAATACAGCTTCTAAATAATAATTTAGTAGTCAAGACTCATCTATTGGGTAAATGGCATATTTGTCATCAGAACCCAGCCCTGAAGAGGGTGTGTTTCACATATGCTCGAATGGTCCATATTTACCAGGTACAGTCCCTATTTTCTGTAATCTGTTCCTGGTCAATCACTGTTCCTAGTTTGCCCCTGGCCTTATTTTTCATAGAAGTTGCTAGCATTGCCAGGATCTAGCTCCCTCCCCAGAATCTCTAGAAATTAAATCTCTAATTGGATAGGTAAATGTACTGTGTCTTTAGTGTGCCTGCATGTCAATGGGTGCCCAATACTAAGGAACTGTGCAGCACACGGCATATCAAGGAATCCTGCCTTCAGGAAATGTATAATAGTGTGGTGGGGGAGAGGCTTGAACAGTAATCCTTGGTACGAGAATTGGCTGTTACAAGTGTGCCCCTGTTTCCCTTTGTGAAATGTTGCAAGCTATCAGCTTGGCTCACCTGCTTCCTTGGCTCCCACTACTCTGGAGTAATGTGCCCTTCCAGTATGAATCTGGCCATCTATTTTCCCCATCTCATTAGATGATTCCATGTGTCTCCTGCCCCATTCCAATTAGCTCACCACAGTTAGTTGAGATGACTATGAGGTCACTCATTTGGTTCTTAAATGGACAGGTCTCCGGTCTAATGGAAGATCAAACTTTTTGCTTTGCTGACATCATCACAAGTCAACATAAACTTGTAATCTCATTTTTTCAATGGCCTACCCCACTGAGTCCAGGTCCAAAGTGGACAACACATGCCAAACAATATTTTCTTTGCTTTGTCTAGGGAACTTCAAACCAAGTTTTCTTGACATGAAAATGTTCACTTTAAAAAATCTGCAAACTTTTCAGTTACTTAATGTAAATAAATGATTTGTTTTAAAAAATCCTGGAGTTGAGATCTTCATCCTCAAACTCCACAATCTCTCATTGAATCTGCTATCTCAGGAATTATCTGAACCCCGAACTTCATCAGGATTCAAAATCAGGGGGAATTTATACCCTCAGGCAGCGAATGAAATCAAAACAAGCATTCTCCCTATGCTTCTGACTAACTACATTTGATCTGGCTAATTTCACAGTTTAATTCTCAGTTTACAGTATTCATTTCAGTTAAAAATGAGAGCATAGATGTTTCCAAATGAAGCAAAAGAAAAATCAATAGAAGGATATGCATCCTCCAAGATATCCAACACCTATAATAGTATATAAATGTTTTACAATAGGTTGATTTTTTAAAAAGTCAATGAAACAAAGAAATCTCTCTCTCTCTCTCTCTCTCTCTCTCTCTCTCACACACACACACACACACACACACACACACACACACACGGAACTAAAATAACTTAGAACAAAATTCTCCGAACTAGAAAATGATTGGAGCATTATGTTGTACCTAGCTTGCTGGATTTTGGATCAGAGACCCAAAAGAGCAACATCTTTCAAATAGCAGTCTGCTCCCAGTCTGCCATCAAACCAGTATGGCCAATGAAAGAATTCATAGCTTAATCTGAGTTAACCACAGCAGCAGGACTACAATTGGCACTAATGAATGAGTTCTCATGTCGTGTTCCACAGGAGCATGCCCAGCTAACCAATTGTAGTTAACCCCTTAACAACGATCACTTGGGTTGTGTGAAGATGGCCTCTGTGTAGATCTTCTGTCACCAAACTGCACACTATAATATTGCAATACTCTTCTTAGGTGCACTTGGCACATAGTGGGCTTGTTCTCATGATCACAAAGTTAGTCCTAGGAGTGGCTAGCTAAGATGCAGGAGCTGTGCGTGCTCCAAAAAAGTGGTCACGTGCAAGGGGGAAATGCTGGTTGGAGGACTGGGAAGTAATTGTCTGTGAGGTGTGATCGTAGTTGGGAGCTGCTCCAAGCTGGCATTGGCAGTCTTAGATCTGATGTGCAGTGGTTTGGTGCGGGGCCAAACTGTGATTGCACCTTGCAGATGATCACTTCCTGGGCCAGAACTTCCCTCTCAGACATGATCACTTTTTGGAAGTGTGTACAGCTCCTGCTGCTGCTCAGATCAATTTTGCCATCATGAAAACAAGCCCAGTATTTAAGTAATCTTTATAGCAGCTCTGTAAGGTTAGCAATAGAATCATCAGCACATCACAGACTGTGAGGAGGGGAAAGGGGCTGAAATGTTGAGACATAGTGGCTTGCTTACAGCTAGTCAATAAGTTCTATGGATGAGGTGAGATTTAAGCTCAGGCCTTTTTAGCTCACAGCTCATTATTTTAAATCACTAGACTACCTCTCTAGTTGAGAACACATATGTGTGCATTCGGCTGCACATATATGCTAGGAAACTGATTATCCACATTTCCCAAGTACTCACATTTGCAAAGAACCATGGATCATGATCAAGAACCATGATCAAGGTAGATCATGGATTTCATCTACCTGCTGATTGCATACTGTTCTGCAAGGAAGTGCTTTCCATTTAGAAGTTATGTCACATTTGAATCGCTCATAAAATCTTAGAGTGAACACAGACTCAATATTTTAAAAGAATCGCAGGTTGTTGACCAACCATCGGAGCAGGTCTTCTCAGTTTGCACAACAGATGTGTGTTCTGCCAACTCAAGTGCCAGCTTAGACACCAATCCTGCTCCTCCCCCATGCTTCACGGGGGTTGCTCACTTTTTTAGGCAGGGGAGTCTCCCAGATACACATATCCATTTATAAATTCATAAAAAAATGAAAACATTTCAATAACAGTTGCAAAATTGCTCCAAGGCCTAGGTGGGAAGGTAAGACACCATCTAGGCTGACTAATTGCATTGCACAACTGGCTTCCTATGTGCATGAAACAATTTTGCATTTCATTTCGAGCTCGAAACAAAATGCTCAAAACATGTTGTCAGGACAGCAGCCAAGCTGGATGTTTCAACAAAACAAACTTCAAATGTTTCTAGTGTTTCGAGAGCCATTTTGGAGGGCTGTTTTTCTGGGGAGAGCTGGTCTACAGATTGGGGTCAGTGGGCAGACCTCTGCTCCAGACAGCAGGTCAGCCCACCTCAGAGGCCTGGTCTACCCACCTCACGTGGCAGGCAGACCAGTTTGCTGACTGAGGTGGGCCAACATGCTAAGTCCAGGGTAGAGGCTGATCTACCCACCTCCATTGGCAGCAGAGGACTGGTCTAACAGCCAACCCCAATCGATAGACCAGCTCTCCCTGGGAAAACAGCCCTCCAAAATGGTGCTCAAAACATTTGAAATGTTTTGACTCAAAATGGGATTGTTCTGTTTTAAGACCGAAACAGATCCTTTATTTTAAGGATGTTTTGTTTCAAGCTCAGAACACTCAAAACAGCCCATTTTGAGCTCAAAATGTTTTGACCATCCCTACTGGCTTCTACTGCCAATGTGCAGAATTGTTTCTTCTTCTTCCCACAACTCCATCTGGGGAAGGGTCATGCGCAGTGGCAGAGCACCTATTTTGCTCAGTCTGAAGTAGGGCTGGAAAAGCTGCCTGAAATTCTGGAGAGCAGCTCTGTATGTTCACTCCTGGAGAAGAAAGGGTACATTGGTATTGAACTTAGTGAGGAGGAGGAGGACACTTCCCAACCAGCCCCACCATTCTACAAACATATATATGCCTTTGCTCTAGCTGTCCATGAGGAGGCATAGAATAGTCATGCCCAGCATGAGACAGAAAATGAGAAAACTTGCAGTAAATTAGTTAATTACAGAGGAAAGGAAACAGAAGCAAAGTCGAGGAACCACAAGGGATACAATGAGGTGTAATTATTCTGAGGGGTGAAGAAAGATAAGCCCCTGCTCCCTTACAAGTCTCTCAGACATTCTTCTTTTCTGCTCCCATATGAAGAACTACACTGTGGAGACACGGCAGTATAAATGCTAACAAAGGAAGGGAAGAATAGGGAGTCCTGAAGATGTCATCATGCTATTTTAAACTCTTCTAACAATCTCCAGCTTCTCTTCATGCAATGTCCTATCATGTATTCTGCAGATGATCAGAACCACCATTCACCAGGAAGCCTGCCTATGGAGGAAGACAGGTCATTCATTCTAGGTTTCCTCCCAAATACTCCATGGTTTCATAAATATTTCTGGGCAATAGTCCTGCCTTTCTGACCTAGAGGGCATGCAAAAAAGAAATACAACTTTTAGGAAACCATATTGCACTGAGGCAACCACACTCGGGAAGGAAACACAGATGATCACCTACTGCAGGGATTCTCAAATATTTTTAGTTCATGTGTCTCCAAATCATCCAACTTCTTCAGAGTTGTCACGGAGAATCTTGGCACATGTTTTTGGAGGGGTGCTTCTGGCAATAAAATATTTCAGTGGAATATTGGAGACAAGAGAAGGGGAGCATGCTCGCAACTCTCAATGCCCTCAAAAAACAAAACAAAAATGCTGGTAGCCCTGGTGGGGTCATGACCCCACAGTTGAGAACCACTGCCTTACCCTATAGGCAGGCTCCATTCTCCAGTGCTGATGAATGGTGGATGTGACATCACCAGCAAAGGGCATGCTGGGTCACCACATGGAGGGAAGATGGCGACTGCATGGAACTGCTCTTGCAGAACCTGAAAATAAGGGGGAAAATATAAACTAAAACAATAAAGTGTTCTAAGGAATGACTTCAGATATTAAATTGGGTATTTTTCACCTATCATCAAACTGATGAATTTCATGGGTTACTTTTTATCATTCAGGAAGAAAATATTTTGAATGAAGACTTTGGAAATCCTAAATTAGGCAGTAGGAAACTAAAAACCCAGGGTTCATATCCAGGGGCGTAGCTATAATTGCGCGAACAGGTTCAAAGAACCTGAGCCGCACCCAATCAGGAGCCGCCATTAGCAGCCCTGACACGCCCCCCATGTCTTTTTTTAACTTTTTTAACTTTTTAAACTTTTTTACTTTTTAAACATTAACTTTTTAACTTTTTTTAACTGCCGAAGGGGCCACATGGCCCCTTCGGCAGTTAAGCTGCTTCTCCCGAATGGAGCCTCAAGGCTCCGTTCAGGAGCCAGACCATGCCCCCTGCATCTGACGGCAGATGCGGGGGCGGGGCTATCGGGGCACCCGCCGCGGCCACACACAGGCCGCCGGCAGGCTAGCTACGCCCCTGTTCATATCTGATCCCCAAATGCTGCCCATCTGACCTCCAATATTACGGATCCCCAGGATCCCTTGTGTGGGTACATGCATGCGCACACATACACAATGATGTGCTTCAGCCACTTTTCTCTCAATGTGTGGCACAATGGGGCAAAACACTCTTTAATCCCATCTCCTGCAGTGTGAGCAGCAAGAAAGGAAGCTGCCATCAGCTGAGTCAGACCATTGGTCCTTCTAGCTCAGTATTCAGAAGATTCATCCAGTCAGAGCAAACAATAGTGACAAGCTGATAAGGGCATTTTTCACACAGGGCTTTTAGCTCTCATCTCCTCCGGAATGGAGGGTATGTGTTCACATATCAGCCAGATTTACCCCAAAGTCCCCACGAGCTATCGGGGAGCACTTCACACACGATTTGGGTTTTTCATTGCATATTAGAGTGTAGCCCGGTTTATATCCAGGGTAAAAAAAATCCAATTTTTGTGTTGGGTGGGTTTTTTTTGGTTTTTTGTGGGGGGTTTTGCAACTTTGAACTCACAGTTAAGCCTCACAGTAAACCTGCAGTAAAGCCTGCTGTGTACAAAACACCCAGGGAATTTTTACAAGGAGAAACCATTCAAAAATAGGATAAATAATAAATAAAAATGCAATCCTTCAGCTGCGTTCTGAAGTGATACAATTCCAGAAAGGCTGTACAGTGTGCTGTATTGAAACATGCAGATCAGCTATAGGACACACACACACAAGTAAGTAATGAGCTTGTGTCTCCCATGGCAATTTCTCAAAATTTGGTAGAGAATTACAGATCATGCTGAGAAACCTGGCTCAGGAAACAGCAGGCTCTTCTTCCCCTAGCAAATTGTGCCTCATCCAGGCAGTTTCAAGAGGCTGACCCTACCTCTTGAAGCTGGGTTAGAAAGAGTCTGTGAGCAACTATGACTCCATCTTTACTGAAAGGACAGACTAACCTCCTTTATTTCACTTCTGTGTGGGTGAGAGCCCCTTCACCAAAGCAGTAAGGGGTTAGCATAGCAGCATCTACTAGCCAGAGATCTAGCCAGGCTCCGCATTTTTAAACACAAGGCTTAACTTGGATTTTCTTCACATCAGTGTGCAATACAATCATTAACAATGACATGGGGGATATTGTACACTGATTTCTCTTCTGCACTCTCTCCTGCATTAGCAACATTTTCACATGGCCCAAATGCATGAGAGAGATGCAAAATCACTTTTTTTTGCTTGTAAAAATGCCCTCCGACTGCTGGCTGGGTTCTGCATACACTGAGGCTATTCACACAATGGAGGAAAACTGGGCTAAGAGAGACCAGCTCGGTTCCCCTCCACTGTGAGAACACCAGGCTCGCAGGTGAGCCCGGTGGTTCAACGGTGGCTAGCCCGCCAAACCACTTCTGTGATCGTGAGCTGTGGCGACTCATGAGGAGACCCCTGACTGGGAGGCTACAACAAGCCTCCTGGCCTCGGGGGTCTCCCCAGAATGCCCTGCACACTTGCATAGGGCATCTGGGAGTTCTGGGGGCCAGGAGGCCCCCGATCCCTGCCGCCCCTACCGGCTCCATGACAGAGCTGGTAATCATGTGGGTGGCCGATCCGGCCGCCCAGGGCTTGATCAGTGCTCATGTGAGGGGAGAGAGGGCTCGACCCACTCTCCCCGCCAACCCCCTCCTGGCTCTACACACCAATCATGTGTAGAGCCTCACTATTATGATTATTTCGAGCACAAAATGTGGAACTCCTGCAAAAAAGACCACTGAAATATAGAACTCCAGAAAACAACCCCAGTTCATAGATCAATACATAAAATGAGGATTGGGATAAAGCTAGGTCACAAAGTGGTTAAGAGTAGTTAAGAGAATGTGGTCAGACAGTTCCACAGTGAGCTCTTTGGGAGTCTTTAGGCAAGACATGCCATTGCATGTGCATACAGGACTCTGCACACATCTACACATTTTTGTGTGAATTACTGCACATGCATTGATTTTAAAAGTGAACCAAGGTGCAGGCCTCCTCAAATACAGGGTGTAGATAGGAAGTGGCCTACTGTACATGAATGCATGTGGATAAGAAGAGATCTGTCCATGGGTACACTGTACACATATGCATTGAACACAATATGGGAGCAAGGCCTCTCTTTCAACCTCAGTTTCTGATTCACCATATGAGGGCAATTATGTTAGGTAGCCTTACAAAGTTGTTCTAAGGATTACTGAGCTAATAGATGCAAGCATTTTGAACCTGTAAGAGCAGTGCTATATAGACACAAAGGATTGTTATCATTATACTTTCCAGGTGCAACTGTGATTCACACAACTGCCAAAAATTAGGAAAGTGTTGCATGTGAATTTGTTCTGTAGAGGGGTGTGTGTGTGTGTGTGTGTGTGTGTTGCTTTATGAATTCAGAGCTGATGTCCCAAACCATGTATTCTGCTACTACACTTGACTGGTTTTCAAAGTAAAGGTAGGAAACCAGAGTCAGTTCGCTGCTTAACAACACCATGTGCTATCTCAGTTGCTTAAGTCAACAAAAATAAATGACATAGAAAATAAATACCATTTCGAAGCCCACGTTTTCAGAAGTGAATCACTCAAAGCTGGACACCATCTGGTAGTTAAATACATAGTCTGATTTTTCAAATCAAGTACACTCTGTAATGAAAATCCTCAGATCTATTCTTCTCCCTTGGGCCTACAGTGGAGCACACAGCTGGAATATTATAGTCTTACACCGCTCGGGTAATAAGCATTCAATGATTCTCTGACACCAGCTGCAAGGCTGGTTGGTGCACCATCATCTTCTGTGACATTGTGCTTGTGTTTCTATTGATGCACTCCATTCTAAACACTTCTGTGTCAGCATAGCAACTTGTGGGGTATATCTAGGACAGGGGTTGCTCACACCATCAGCAACTGATAGATGCACAAGCAGATGCTCAAGTCAGCATCTCATCCCATGACCGTCCCTGCTTAATGCTCCACTCAGTTCCCCCTTCCGAGCAGAATTTTGCACTTTACTAAAAAGATACAAGGGCTCCCACAATCGGTCTCACCCTGGCAACCTCCAAGCTATTCTCCTGTGATTCCCCCTTAGACAATTCAGTGAGGCTGTTCTCATGAGCAGCCACAACTAGGCTTGGCTGCCCATGAGAACTCCCAGGATCCAAGTGGATCCCGGCACTGCCGCAGCACCAAACCCAGCTTTTAAGCCCAGCTTTTAGCCAGGGTTAACAGTGCAAGCAATCCATTAATCTAGGCCAGGGCTGCTCAACTTAGGCCCCCCAGCTGTTTTTGGACTACAATTCCCATTATGCCCAGCCACAGTAGCCAATAGCCAGGGATTATGGGAATTGTAGGCCAACACCTGCAGGAGGGCCGAAGTTGAGCAGGCCTGATCTAGGCTCAGGGATCATGTTTGCAGCCTGCGCTGACACAGAGACGGGTGCCTAGAGTGCCTGTCCCCTAAGGGGATCCCCCAATGCACCACACTTGTCACGCAGTGCATTGTGGAATTCCCCCGGCCTCCAGAATGCCACACTGGTCACCACCGTGTGGTGATCATGTGCACAGAGGCATGGCTGGGGTCAGTCCGGGATCGTCTGCAGGGTAGGCTTAACCCTGCCTTCCCCCCCCCGCCCACCCACCAGCCCGTGCAATCGTGTGAAAGGCCCCAGTATTTTTGGCATTTAGCAGTCAGTTCAGAGAATCTCAACTCTTAGGAAGGGCTGTGTGTGGAAGTTTGGAAAATTCTTGACCCACTGAGGCCAGAAGTTTAAAACTGAGACATAAACTTCAACCTTAATTTAAACAGCAGCAGGTAGGGGGGAGCTCTTGGTACACATTTCTATAAGAGTAAAATAGAGCCAAGCCTTGCATTGAGCTCCAGATAATAATGTCGCTAAACAGAGAGAGGTGGGCAGAAGGCCATCTTACCCACCGAAAGCTAAAGATCATTTAATCAGAAGCTTATTCTGCAGTAGGTGCTTCCTCAAGTAATGGAGCGGCCCAGTCCGGAATCACATGTTTAACCCTTAAACCCGCCCAGCATGTTTGCATATTTGAAAAAGAAATCCCTCCTGCTAACCGGATCTCTGTCGTATCCCCAGATATCCGTGTACTCCTAGGTGAAACGGCCTTGCTTGGACTTCCGATTACCCCAGCGTTTTCAGTGCCTTCGTACCGCACCGCCCACAGCATAATTAGAAAGGTCCTCCAGTATTCCCAAACCTCAGCAGCTTCCCCCTCTAAACGTCTAGTCCGATCCTATGCATGGTTACTCCGAAGTAAGTCGCTTTCTGTTTAGAGGGGCCGTAAGCACTGCTAAGTAAGGCGGGATTGCAGGCTAAAACTCTGGTAACTGAGAGATGCTGTCACCAGAATCTGGGAAGGCGGCTAGCTCTCCTCCGCTCTTCCCACCCCTTTATTCTGATATCCCCGCCTGTGGTGTGATGGAGGCGAGTGGGTGATCTTCTGGTCTCCTCCTCTCCATCCCAGCCCCCCCCCCGAAATCTCCTGCTTTAAGCCCCCAGGCAGGTCAGACAGGCCAAGTACTACTCACCATATTACAAATGGAGGCGATATTTCTGACAGTCATGAGTCTAAAGGTTGCAGTGATCCCACACCGCCATCTTTATAAGGTGAAAACCGAGATGGTCATGGTGTGAGGACCGGGAAGAGGCTGTGAGGGGTGGGTGGGTGGCCGTTGAGAACTGAACGGGAAAGAGAGCAATGAAGGCTCTTAGGATCGGAGGGCGTCTGCGGCGAGGAGGAATGAGGGAGGGGAGAGAACAGCTTCTCAGTCCCCCCCACCAGCTTTGCAGGATCAGAAGCAGCGAGGGGGGCATCCACTCACTCCGGGGTCTGTCTGCCTCCTACTCTGCCTGCTTCTGTCTCTCCCAGACCAGTCCAGGAGCCAGAGAGGTCCTCTCAGCAGCGCAGCAACGGGAGCATTTCTTCTGCTCAGTGTATTTGCTTAGCACACACCGAGCAAGCCCGGCTCTCAGAGATCTGAGCAGATCAGCAGCGCCTCTGTGCTTCCACCAGCCGGGACGGAACTAATCTCAATCCCCCCCTTCTCCTTCGTCTTCCTCCTCCTTCTCCTTCCCTCGCGGCGGGTGCTGTTGCTCCTCTTCCCTTCTCTCCATTGCAGTGCAGCGCCCGATGATCAACTTTGACAGCGACGGGAAAAGGGAAGGTCAGCACTGATTAGTGGCACCGCCATGAGCCAACCGCCGGTTCTCCTCTCGGGGAGCGGGCCTGCGCAACAGCCAATGCAGATGCGTGGAAGAGGAGAGGCGGACCCAGTCGCTAGGACAGCCTTAGGGGTCAAGTGGCACTGAAGAGAGTGGCAGAGTTGCTCTGCGTGGTTTTCCCAAGGGTCAGGCAGGCTTCACCGTCACACATTTTTAGGACTTAAACACGAGAAGTGAGCATCTGTTGCGTTGGACTCAGTTCATCCAGGAAGCGCCTCTGTAGAACATTTCTCCAGCATTCAAAACTGCAATACTTTCACACATACATGCAGGCATCAAGTTACGACTTTCGTGTGGAATGGAAACACACACACCCCTTTCAAAACTCTCACATTGTCTCTAAGGCACGTCGTGTCTTTAAAGGGACTTCGTTCACACATTCTGCTGCCGCCAATCAAGTGCACACAGCTAAGAGGCATAATTTAAAGTGACGATTCTCTTACGTTTAGCAGGGGAATAGCAACTCTCTGTTTAGCCCAGCATAGTGTATCTCTCAGTTGCTATTGCTGGTTCCTTTGTGTTTCTTTTTAGACTGTGAGCCACTTTAGGACAGGGAAACAACTTTTCCTTCCTTCCTAAACCTCTCTGCAAACTTTTTTGGTTGAAAAATGATAGATAAATAGCAATATGACCATCATCATTATTGTTATAATTTTAAAAATACTGTAAGCCACTCTGAGCCTATCAGAAAGAGTGGGGTATAAATTTAACAAACAAATATCATTATTAATCAAGTGTAGAGAATTCAAGGTATGTACATGCAAAATCATCTTCCTGACTGGCAAATATTCTGAACAGCACAGATGAAAACTGCTATGTTATGTATCCTTCCCCACCGACCTCAATAGGCATAAGCATGGCTTTAGTGCCAGGATCATTGGGGCTTTCCAATATAATGAACAGATGCCTCGGCAGGTGCAGAGTGCAATTCCTTCACCACTAACTACATAGAGTCCCCCTCCATCAGGAATGAGATCAGAGGATGGTGCTTCCAGACAGACTTAAACCCTGTCCCTTTCCCTCCCCCAGAAATTATGCATGGGACATAATCCAATCCCTGCCACCCTCCCCACTCCCAGCCCACTGCATGAGAACTAGGCATGTACAGACATTTACACTGCTCATATACAGTTGATCACTCAGTGAGGGCTTGTACTCACGTGCCTGCTCGTTACATTATAACTGTAGTATTTAGCAGTGATTTGCATATATGGATGTGCCATAATGCCACAGACTAAAATCTTCTTATCACCTTACATTACCTCAGACATAAATGTTTCTCAGTGGAATCAGTTTATGGACACTGCTGCAAGCCATTCAGTGTTTTATAATCAAATGTGGTGGCCCTAACACCAGAGGATGTATGAACTGCCTCCATAAAAAAAGAAACTATATTGAGCTTTATATGATGTCCTGTGATCTGAAAGCTTTGTTCAGTCTGATTGCCTCTGGCAGGAAAGTAGTCTCTCACCCTTCCTGCTTTAACTAGACAGATTTAGCAACTTAAAAGAAGAAATAACTTGTAAAAATAACTACTTTAAAGAAAGAAACAATTACGTTAAGGTTTGTTTTTTAAAAGTTTCTTTTTAAAAATGAAATTGAATCCCACCGCCCTTCGTTTTGAGAATGCTATCCCAGGCTTTCAAACCTTATGGTTACATCATAAGACAAGATGTAAGACAAGACATGACATGATAACGCTATTCCATAACTTACTGTACTTCCTCACTTTCACTGCTGTGCTTAAAAGGGCAAAGGAATGGAAGAAATGTATATATATTAAGAAAGGAACATATTGTTGCTGAATTCTAGAACCACACCATTCAGTCTTTGCTCATAATTTGTTAGAGGAATCCATTGCACATGCTGACTGAAATACACACAAGTACTCTATTATAAGTTGCTACGTTATTTGTTTTGGAAAAGTCACATGCTCTGTGGAGGTCAAGCACCCTTTTGTTGAATCTGGCAGTGGAGAAGGATGCACTGCAGACTACCCTCCAGGTGCATTTACTCTCCAGGGCTAGTTGTACTGTCCAGCAATAAATAACATTTAAAACTAGTGCTTGATATTAATACTGAGATCTTGACCATGTTATGTGTTTACCATGAGTCAGTGCTGAGGCAAGGTTTGTGTAATCAGCAGTAGCTGAACTGCAATGCCTCTCCTAAAAGCATCAGGAGATCACTACAGTTGCCACTGGAAGTTGTGTGTCAAGTTGAATCTCTTCCGTTCACAAAAACCATAGGTAGCCATGTTGGACCTTTAGAACAGAAATCACAATGCTAATATCTTTGTTAGGACTTTTTCTTTAAAAGAAAATAAGTTTCTTGTTAAGCTATGCTATGAGGTTTTTTAAAAGACCTAAAAGAACAGAAAACTAACTTAATGGTCTGCTTCAACTGCATCTTTTTCCATGGCCAGGTTCTCATAACCATGACCATATTACTCCCAGTTAAATGGAGTTGACTGACATCAGTGTGAGCATGTGAACATGTGTTGGGAAGCAATCCCAGTTAAGTTCTTCAGAGTTAACCAAGATATTTGATCTAGGATCAGACCTGGGTTAGTCATCCCCCTGGATGCCCTAACAAGGACCTAATGACCATGTGAACTCACACCTCTCACCAATCCTGCTTACCTGCATGTGTTATACCCTCACCTGCATGTGTTCACCATAGACATCTCTGGATAGAACAGATGCCACACACTGATGCTCTAGCCTCCCTCCTACACTCCATGGCCACAAAATCAGAAGACCTCCGGCTCCATTTTGCCTGACAATGCATCAGATTATCCATACCTGACGCTCTTATCCACACCTACTCCAGTGCCTATTCCTGCCCCTTCAAGCTACAGCACAGCATGCCTTGGCCAGCAATGCAGGGACAGCAACCCAAAACTTGAAGACTGAGAGATGCCAGTGGACTTGGCTGCTCATGTGATAGCAGCCAGGGCAGGCGCGGCTCATGAACTCTCCTCCAGGGGGGCGGCGGATGGCTTCTTTAAGGTAAATGGAGCCGGTGCTCCATGCCACCCAGCAGCCCCCACGGCGGGGAATGGCCTCTGCCACTCACCTGGCCGCTGGCGGGGGCTCCAGCTCCATTTACCTTCTATTCTATTTTTGGCCAGTGGAAGTTGGGGAAGAAGCCTCCTCCAAATATTGTCCTCCCTATTTGGGTGTTCATGATGGCACCGGCTGGAGGACCAATTCATTTGCCAGAGTAGAAAGAAGATGCCAAGTCGATGGGTAGGGGAAATTGATGGCTGAGTGTACTCCTACCTGCTGCTCTGGGTTGTCCCAGAGACCAATCTGGCTGTCACATATTGAACTCACTGAAGTTCCCAGACTATGTACAAAGGCAGCCCTATGTAGAACACATTGCAGCAAAGCCACACAAATGACATGAAAGCTGTGAGCAGCAAGCTTTGGAGTTCCCCAGAACTCTCCTTCTGTACTGAAACTTTCCAGAGATTGCTGAGTATGCTCAGAGCTGCTTCGGCTGCCCACTCCAACACTGGGGCCACTGAGAGCATGACTGGTGATGCACGGAAAGCTTTCCAGGGTGAGAGCAGTGCAAGGGCTGCTGGGATTTCATGTGGGTCCCTGGAGACCAATGGTTGCCACGATCCGCTCCCCAAGAGCCATTAGCTGGGATCATGGTGGGGGGCTGCACTATAGCAACTGGGCAGTGCAAGTGATCATCTGCCAATTCTGGCTAACCTCCAGGGCCAGAAGAGCATTCTTGAGAACACAGCCCATCTATGGTTACCCCTTCGTTAATAATCAGGGAAGGTTCAGGAGTGGACCTATTGGCATGACACTAGGGTAGACAGGAGAATTATCATGGCCACTAAATTTTCTTCATGGTATGGTAGATTGAAAACTGACCATCAGGAAGGCTGATATTTGGTAAATACAACTTATGATAAATTGTGCCAGACATTTATGACCTTAAGTTTTCAGGCCATTCCAACGGCAGCAATTGATGGCCAAACATTTTGTATTTGCAGTCAATGATTGGAGATGTGCCCCAATTCATGATTCACTGCCTCTTATATTTACAGGTGAGAGATAAATACTCTAACAAGGGATTAGTCCCTACAGGCAAGATTTAAATGAGGAAAGGGTCTTTTTTGGTTATCAGATTGGGACACTAGCATTACTCAGTATGTCTCATTGTTTGCTTTAGAAGCCTCAAATATATGGACTGATTTTCTTAAGACTATAGCAACTGATTGTAAGGCGAATTCCCTTATTTGAATTGAAAATTTGCCTCTGTTATTGATTGGTGCATATTGGTAGGTTGTATTCTTATTCACTAAGCAAAGAGGCACCTTTCCAAGTGGTGACTTGGAGAAGCGCTGCCAGTCTGTAGTGTGTAGACAGTACTGAGCTAGATGGACCAATGGTCTGACTCAGTATATGGCAGCTTCCTATGTTCCAGTGTTTCTTATATATAGCAGGATGAGAATAACTGGCCATGTTCAGCCCTAGCATTGCATGCATCCAGTGGCTATTGCTGGTGTCTCCCTTGTGTTTCTTCTTAGACTGTGAGCCCTTTGGGGACATATTCTTTTTCTATGTAAACAGCTTTGAAAACCTTTTTGTAAAATATATATATATATATATATAGTAGTAGTAGTAGCAGTATTATTTGGTGCAATGGCTATGCATGTGACAACACATAATGAATAAACCTGAGCTAAGCATCAGGACTGACCAACCAACCTATCTATCTATCTTTATTATATTATATTATATTTCTATACCACCCTATCTGTCAGCTATGGGCTGTTCACTACAAGCAAAATAGAGACATAAAACCAACAATCAAAAGCTAAAACAGTATGAACAGTTTACAATGATTTAAAAACAGTTTAAAAACCCTGGAAGGCCATACCAAAAAAGTAAGTTTTAAGGGCTCTCCTGAAGGCCAGTAATGTTGATAAGCCTCTGATTTCTGTGGGGAGTACATTCCACAGCCCAGGAGCAGCTGCAGAGAAGGTCCAATCCCGAGTTGCCACCAGACGAACCAGTGTTACCTGGAGGTGGACCTCTCTAGATGACCTTGATGTGTGGTGGGGATCATGTAGAAGAAGGCGCTCTCTAAGGCAACCTGGACCTAAAGGTAATATCCAACACTTTGTATTTTCCCACACATATTGGCATATTGGCAATTGTTCAAGTACAGGCATAATGTGGTCTCTCTGGGTTGTCCCAGAGACCAATCTGGCTGTCACATTTTGAAATCACTGAAGTTTCCAGACTATGTACAAAGGCAGCCCTATGTAGAGCGCATTGCAGTACTCAAGCCACACAAATGACTGAAAGCTGTGAGCAGCAAGCTTTGGAGTTCCCCAGACCTCTCCTTCTGTACTCCATCTTAAAACTCTTATATAAACTGCAAACTTTGAGCCTCTGCTGCTATGCCCCACTTTTTTCTCCCTCCACACTCTCTTTTTACTTTGCCATTCAGCCTGATGAAGAGTTGTGAAGAACTCTAAATCTTTCTGCTCACAATCAACTTTTGTTGGTCTTAATAAAGGTATTATGTGACTGGGGCTTTTGTATCTCTTCAGTTAAGGAAACATACATAGCACTGCAGTCTTCCAGCATGATTCTATGTGAGTTTACTTGGAAGCACAGATGTGGCATGTGAGTCTATAGCAGGCTAGTCTATGGTCTCAAAATGTAGGCTGTCACAATACCACAGCTAACACCAATGTGACATGTGTGTCCAGCTGTATTTTAAAATGGTAGCTGTTCTCAAAACAAGAACATTACAAAAGGGACTCTGACCTGCAAAATATATGCCACAATAATTTTGTGAGGTTTTCATGGTGCCATAGGGACTCCTTGTTGGTTTTGCCACACAACGGACTAACGTGATGATCCATCTGAAAATAGTAACTATAAAAGCATGGTTAGTGGGGTATAAACCATACAGACATACTTCCTCTCTTAATAGTTGAAAAAGAAATGCTGGGAAAGCAAGAAATGTTGGCTTTCAAAATAGTATCAGAAGGATAAGAACATCAAACAATTGTTCCCATTGTATCCCTTGATACAAACAAGTAGCCCTGTGTTTCCTTTCCCTGGTAAGACAAAAAGAACTATTTATAACACAACTGTGCTTATATAACTTGATTGAAAGGTCAGAACAAACCCCCTGCATTTCCTTTCAGAAGCCTGCTGATCATCTGGCTGCAAATACAGCCAATCAAAATCTTACCAGAAAACTTCCACTGTGTTTGGTGAGTATGGTAAATGTCAACAGGCCCTGCTGATATTGTTCTGGAACCTATGTAGATTTCTACTTAGAAAACAGCAGCAGACCCCTATACACTTTGAATTAAGGGATAGGACTTCCTGATAGCCAGTGTGGTCAACTTTTGATTTCAAAAATAGTGGCCTATGGAGCAGAATTGGATCGATGGATCAGAAGCAATGTCTGGACTCACACAGTTTCTCAACCACTGGTCCCTGGACCGCTGCCGGTCCCCGAAGGGTTGAGTGCCGGTCCCTGACTGGGAGTCAACCCCCCGCCCCCGAACAACTGTAATCAAGGCACTCACTTCCTCAATTTTGCACATGGCACGGAAGAGGAAGAGTATCATGGAGGCGTGGGACCCTTCTTGTGCCTTGCCTCCACGTGCTGCTGAGATCTTCCTACAGCTATCTTATTCCCTATCTTTACAGCTTCAAACTGTACGCGGCACGGGGGCATTGAAGAAAAGTTATGGCAGTGGGCGCCACTTGAAGGGCTGCTGGTTCTTGCATGCTCATTGTTTGCAGCCAAAGGTTGATTGATTGAAACCCAGCTGCCTGTTGCAGCCGAGGCGCCTTGAGAGGGAATGCTGCTTCCCTCTTGCATCGGTGGGGCGTTGTGGTCCCTTGGTCCCCTGTAACCTCCTGGTCTGCACTGCTGGTGGAAGACAGCTGTCCCCTTTGTGACCTCGCCAGGGGGGTGGAACCTCTGGCCAGGATCATGCCGTGGTGAGGGCTATGCGGTGGAGGGAGGGAGGAGGGCTGCCTTGGCTCGGGCTTTGCAGAAAAGGAGTGCAGGTGGACCTTCCTCGGGGGAGGGGGAGCAAGCACGCGTACCAAGGAGGGCTAAGTGGAGGAGGGAGGCGGCGTGGTACGGGGAAGAGGCAAGATACCATTTTGTGCGTTCATGCAAAAGGGTTATTGGATGAATGGCACTGGAATGAAGTGATCCTGGGGATTTGATGCCCAGCACGGTTCGTGTCCGATCCAAACCAATTTAAAACCAGCTGCCTGTTGCGGCCAAGGCACCTTGAGAGGAAACGCCGTTTCCCTCTTGCTTTGGTGGGGTGTTGTGGTCCCTCGGCCCCCTATATCCCCCTGGTCTGCACCGTCGGTGGAAGACGGCAGTCCCCTTTATGACCTCGCCGGGTGTGGGGGACAACCTCTGGCCAGGATCATGCCACGGTGAGGGCTAAGCAGAGGAGGGAGGGAGGAGGGCTGCCCTGGCTTGCCTCGCAGGTATGCTCTGGAAGCATGTGGGACCACGTGAGCTGCGTGGCCCCAAAGGCAGGCTGGTGTGATTGGCGCACGCAGGAGAATTGGGAGGGGGGCACAGAAGCGCGTGTTGTAAGAGAGGATGGGGGAACACCTGCTACACTCTGGGGCGCAAGGACAGTGGCGGCAGCTCTTGGACCCAGGCGACCTTCCGAGTGCGGTCCGGTGCACCATTGCCTCACCCACCCTGAACAGTGCCTCGTCTCCCCAGTGAGGAAGATGAGGCATCCACCACTACAATGCACAACGCCCTCCGCCATCTCAGAATCACCCCCTTCCCTTTAATGCCAGGTCTCCATCGCTCTTCTTCACATTTTCTTTCACCGTTTTTTTAAAAAAAACCCATTCCCAATACCTGCCATGTAACCGTTTTTAAGGAGTTTTGGAAGAGCTGCGCGGGTTTCATTAGGTCTGCCTCACAAAGTCCACATCTAAGAGCAGGATCCAGATCAAGCCAGGTGATCATGACCAAGTAGCATTGACACAAATGAGAGATGACTAAATTAATTTCAGTGGGTGGTCCTGACTAACATCATCTGGATCCGGCCGTGCGACAACACAACTCCTGCTAAAACTTCACCTCCATCATGAGAAGGTTAAACTGTAGACTTCCAGCTCTACTGAACTTGCCCAGCTCTCCTCTCCTTTTTGCTTTGCTTGACATCCAGCCTGATGAAGTGTTTTGGGGAATTCAAAAGCTTGCTTGTGTGTTGCTTTCATTGGCCCCATGTAGCTTTTGAATTTTTCTAATGGCCCAACATCCCCTCTCCATTGAGTAATCACAAGCACCCCCACCCTACACATACTGAAGACATACTGGAGACAAATTTGTTCACCCAGGCTTTTAGATTCAGGGGTTCTCAACCTTGGGTCCCCAGATGTTGGTGGACTTCGACTGCCATAATCCGCAGCCATAATGGCCAAATGCCATTGTGGTTGGGGGTTATGGGAGTTTAACTGAGGGACCCGTTTGAGAACCCCTAATATTCCATGTTTGCAAAAGATTCCAAATTTAATGATTTTAATGCTTATATTATTTTAGTTGTAGACTGCCCAGAGATGCAAATTTTGGGCAGTATAGAAGTCTGATAGATAGATAAACTTGAAACCCCTTTACTAGCTGCTGGTCTGGGAAACTGCGCATGAAGAATGTAGCGGTCCTTGAAACTGTGCACGAAGAATTTAGCAGTCCTTGACTCCAAAAAGTTTGAGAAACACCCCGGAGGACCAGAGTCAGATTGTCAGAATGGAAGCTGACAGGTTAGAAGTAGAGTCAGGGCTGACTCTGGTGGGCTGGAATGGAAACTAGGGTAGATCCTATTGGATAATGTGGAACATGGCAGATTCTGGGAAATTATAGGCAGAATCTGCCAGAATCTCAATTTTACTAGCTTTTCATACCCTAATACTGATACATAGTTTTATTGATCAAACCTGTAAAATACTGAGCAATAGACAGCTGTATTGGCAATGTGCCCAAGGAAACCTGAAATCTCTCATTTCCTTTTTTAAGAAATTAAGCACTGTCCTCACAACTCTTTTCTTTTCTTTTCTTTTTTAAGTAAGCTGATTCCTAATAGTGGTACTGCATACTTGTCCATACCTGCTCACTTTCATTACTGATAATCAGGAAGGTTCACAGTGGCGCTCTCAGTCATAAGCAGACTGCAAGGCAACACTTAAACAAGTGTTTTTCTAATGTGAGAAATCCCAGTTGCCATGGGATTTTTGTCTGAGAATTTGATAGCTGGTAGTGACCATCAAATTCTTCAAATGTAACAAGTCATCATACATTAAACAAATAAAATGTTATACTGGTCATAAGTTAGGAACCTTCATTCATATCTGGGTTATTTATAGTAGCTTTTGGAGTCAGTCTAATTCCCCATAAATACCTTGGAGTGTGATTATCTTATAATATAGCCATCCCCTCTCCTACCTTAATTACCTTTCATAAAATTGTATTCCCTATGCAAATCAGTGCCTTTGTGGAGAGAGTTACAATGAGACTGCCTTTGCATATGGAGCTCAGCTCTCCTTGCGTGCAAACTATCTTCATTACAGCTGTTAGTTAAAAATGTTTCCTGCCTTCTGTGGAGTACAACCATGAATAAGGTTGTAGCCCTGGCCTCATCATTGGTAGCTCATTCTGTGAATAAGTAATGAGCTATATTAGCCCAAGAGTATTTAAATTGGAAAATGCTGCATAAAATATTAATCCCTTCAAATGCACATGATCTTTACCCCGCAAATTACTACAACATGCAATTAACCAGAGAAGATATCTGGTTAATCTCAAATTCAGTATTTTATTTTATTTTTTAAGAAATCTAGGAAAAAAGGATTAGACAAATTTATGGCAGAGACGTCTATCAACATTTATTAGCCACAGTAACTAATGAGATCTTCTTGTCAGGAAATATTATTCCTCTCAATAGCAGATGCTAGGGCGGTTGTGGGCCTTTGTGCTCTCCTTGTGGACTTCACAGACCTAGCTGACAACTTGCTGGAAACAGGATGTTAGATTAGATGGAGATACAATCCATCCATATGCAAGTTTTCAGGAGCAGGAGATTGCCTTGCTCTTCCAAGTTCACTAGCTCCTGTTCCATTTCTGAGTACAATTCAAAGGGGCTGTATATTACATGTAAATCCCTTGATGGTTTGGGACCAGGATATCTAGGACAGCCTGCCCCAGCATGAAGCTGCCCGCTGCTTATGATCATCTGGAGAAGACCTTCTGCATGTCCTTTACCTTTTGGTGGTCCAGTTGGTGCAGATGCATGAAAGGACCTTTTTGCTCCAGTTACCTTGTTGCAATATGCCTGGGCTAAGTGAAGGAATTTGTGTGTCTGAGCATGTGCAGAATGCCATCCACGCACCAATGAATCAATAAGATATGGCCTGAATGAATACCTGGGCACCTGGCATTTCAATCCAATTAATTTTAAATTTATAAATCAAGTAACTTTAAATATCAGGCATAGGTTTAGGTTATTCTTCTTTCATATTGACTTACCATGGGACTTCACAGTGACCAACATCCAGATTAAGGCCAGGGTTTTCTATCATGCGAGGAGGGTTGGGGAACCCTCCGGTACATTGTTCTGGGAGACACAGACAGCTGCAGTGGGAAGGGGGATATCACACTCCCCCACATGCTATGGAAAACCCTGGCATGCCAATGCAACATTAATATGGATGTTGGTCAGTACTGAATGTTCTTATGCCCCTCACCATAGAATGTCTGGGTGCAGGCCTGGGCTGTGGTTATAATGAGCAGTGGTTTTCATTAAAATAGTTGAGGACTGAACATGTAACATGGTTCATGGACTTTCTTAATTACATATCCAATTAAGATGTGGTTGTTAGTGAATAAACATTTCTCTCACACATAAACAGGTAAATCATAGATGCAAGCCCAGATTAACTAGATAAATCATTGGGATTCACACCTTTTAGGAACAATGATAAACCTAACTTTGCTGAAGACATAACCTTGAACTGAATAGGTTGCCTTCTTTCAAGGGCATGTGCGCATTTCAGGTAGTCCCCCATCCAGATACTGGCCAAGATGGGCTGAGTTTCAGGAATCATATTAGAATCCTTCAGACCAGGGATTCTCAATGATGGGTCCCCAGATGTTATTGGACTTCATCAACTGCCATAATCCCCAGCCCCAGTGGCCTTTGGTTTGGGATCATGGGAACTGAAGTCCAACAACATCTGGGGACCCAACAGTGAGAACCCTGCTTCAGACTATCCTAAACCATTAGGAACCTGTTCTTCTTTTACCAAAAGTGGCTGACATTCTCCATAGCCCCCCAGTGATAGAAGGAGGTGCACCTTCAGGTGCACCTTCAGTGTTTCTAACCTCAAGACTTCTTGCATAGCAGACCAGGCATGAGGAAGCAACTTTGCATCTCTCCCCTCCCTCCAAAAGCCCTTTCCACGTCTATAAATATATTCTCAAGGGCTATGTGACCCTCAGGAACATACAGTATTTATAAAAGTGGAAAGGGCTTTTGAGGGGAGGGCAGAGATGTGAAAATCACTCCTTCCTCCATGCCTGATCCACTGTGCAAGAAGCCTTCAACTCGGGACAATGAAGGCTCTTTTTAGACCTCCTTTCATCACTTGAGGGTTGCAGAGAATGTCAGCCAATAGCATTATAGTTTTGAAACCAATGAGACCAAGTATGACATAATGGATGATCTGTGTGTAGGATGTTTGATTGGGGATACCAGAATTTGAAGCCATTAATGTTTCCGAGTGACCTTTCTCAGAGCAACCTTCTTTAAAGAGATGATGTGAGGATAACATGGGATGACTCCATATAGACTAATGTAGTCACTTAGAGAAAAAGAGGCTACAAATGTAATTTACAACTAATAATATAAACAATAAAATCCAGAGACAGAGTAGCAAGAAAATAGAGAAACCAACACAGACAAAGACCTGAGCAAACAGCAGGGTCTTTACTTGCTTCTTTAAGGCAGCAAGGAAAGCCAGGAAATCTATCCACTGGAAGAGCATTTCAAAGCCTGGGGGCAACAACCAAGAAGACCCTTTCCCAGCACAACAATCGAACCTCTAAGTGTCAACACAGAGAGCAGAGCCCACTCCAATGATCTTGTCAGGTGGGCAGAATCATTAGGGAACAAGCAGCCCTTCAGGTATCCAGATCCCAAACCCTTAAGAGTTTTAAAGGTGATAACCAGCACCATGAATTTGATCCAGAAACAAATTGGCAGCCACTGCAGCTCTTGGGTGTAATATGTGTGTAATATGTTCCCAGTGAGCATCCCTGAACAGAACCCTAGATCAGGGTTTCTTAACCTTGGGCCCCCAGATGTTGTTGGACTACAACTCCCATCATCCCCAGACATGGCCTTTGTGGCTTAAGATGATGGGAGTTGTAGTCCAACAACATCTGGGGACCCAAGGCTAAGAAACCCAGCCCTAGATGTCACATTTTGCACCAACTGAAATTTCTGAATATTCTTCAAGAGTAGCCCATGTACAGTGCATTAAAATAATCAAGCCATGATGTGACTAAGACATGGGTAGCCATGGCCAGATATGTCTTCTCAAAAAAGCACAGCTGATGCACCAGCCAAAGATGTGCATTGGGATCCCTGGCCACTGCCTGCACCTGAGCACCCAAAAGCAGAACTGGATCTAGCAGTGCCTCAAGATTGCACACCTCAAGACTGCACACCTGCTCTTTCAAGGGCAATGCAACTCCGTCAAGAACCAGTCAAATCCCCTCATCCCCATTGGCTCTGCTACTGACCAGCAGTATCTCCATCTTGTCTGGATTCAGTTTCAATTTACTAGCCCACATCTAGCCCATCACTGCTTCCAGCCCACAGTTCAGAAAACCCACCACCTCCCTAGGATGAGATGACACTGGGCAGGTTCACACACAGCACTGAGTCTGTGACTCCCCCAGTCTAGGTATAGAGGGAATGAAGTTGGCACTGCTGACAGTCACATATCTGGGTTTGAATTGGTAGGTCCACTGTCTGCACCTCTCAGTGAGGCCCTTAATGCTATCCCAGCTTGATGGCAGAGAGGGCTGGCTTGCCTGAATGAACCAGAGGTCCATGAAGAACATAGGTCTGGATGTAATATGAACATATGGTGGAGCATTACTAGGAGTGATAATCCAAGTCTTGGTTACACATCTAGGTTTCCCCAAGGGAACACATCGTTCTTGCATAGAATGGGTTCACACAAGGACAGAAAACATTGATTACAAGTAGGTTCCATGCTATTACTGACCACCTTAGAGAGTTGCTCTAAGGTTGACCTGCAGAGCTTGTGCTACACCAAGCTAACACAGCCCTCCAGGGGCACAGCAAACCTCCTGTTTGGGACTTTGACAACAGGAGGTGGGGTTGACAGGCGCCTCCTTGTTATGAGCTGCATTTGGCTTGGTTAGTCACAAGCCAGTTGTATACAATAATGCATCTGAAGTGCTTTGAAAAGTTTAAAGCACTATATAAATGCTAAGCATCATTAATAATCCAACTCACAAATTAAAGCCCCCAGAACCACAATATGGATTTGGATCCTCTGGTTATGAATGCATGAATTTATTAGTAATCATATAAATATGGGTTTTACAAAATTATGCTGAAAATAGCTCGGGTACTGTTTGCAGTCCACATGCCGTCATGGCAGCCCACCATTTGGCTTCCACAATGCATATGCCCTGCAATGAACACTCCTAGGTTACTAAATACAAATACTGGAGGTAAAAGAGCACAAGGAAGCAAGGTGCATTTTACAAAGGCAGGAGTGCCATTTTGCATTTCTGTTCAAAGCTTCAATGACAATGTGTGGTTTTTGTTTCTTAAATACTATTTTCAGAATACTAACAATGCATTCCTCACTTCCCTGAGGGGGGCAGCATGTAATTCCAGGACAATAATACAGGCTTTCATTTCCTTTGTGTGAGAGAGTACTGAAGACTCATTATGCCTTGTAATGTTTGCTTTATTTACAAATATATAAAAGTGGAGGCAAAGAGGCACTCCTAGAAGACAAAAGATCCCTACAGAAAAATTAGGCACCCCCAATTCCAGCTAATAGAATTCACTGGCTGACATCTAGATAAAGTTACTCATGAGTAGTTCCACTGAGTTAGTCATGACTAACTTGTCCCATTAATTTCAGTGGTACTACTCGTACTACTCATGAGTAACTTAGTCTGGCTTTTTGTATTCAGCCTTTATTTGATTTTATTAATCATAATATTAGCAAGGTTGATGTATTAATGGTTTAACACACAATAACTGGCTGGAGCCAAGCAGAGCCGTTCACTACCTACAACCATAACTGCTACCAGAAGTGTGTTACGAAGTAACATGCTCATGTGGCTGTCTAGCCTGTATGTTGCAGTGTTACAGTAAGTGGGCTGTGATGAACAATGTTTGTTGGCCTAAGAGAATAGCCTGAATGATTATATCTTGCATGATAACCATCTATTTAGGTTACAAATGGTAACAGAGACTGTCATTTTTATGCTGCATTAAAAAAGAAACTTAAGTTATACATAATAAAATTAAACTCAGAATTATAGCACAGATAATAAATGTTGGAAATCATATAGTTTTTGTTTCTAAGAAATTCCAGTGTAAGAGTTCTCAAGATTAATCTGAAATGTTTCCCATTCAAGTAATCTCCCACACTTCATTGTCAATTTACAGTGTGATCCTAAGCGTATTTACCTGGAAGTCCCACTGAATTCAGTGAGACATACTCCAGCACAAATGTGCATTGGACTGCAGCTTTATTCATGTACATTATGTTCCATGATTTCATTATTCATGTGCTTCAATCTCCAGTTTTTCACATTTGTTGTCCTTGACAGCACTGAAGTAGGTGTCAATAGCATCACTGTGTTGTTGGTATTAATTTAATGTCCCACCCAGCTTGACAACACAGCGAAGCCAGATAATGGATTTAATCAAATGATAGGCTCACTGAAGTCAAGGGGTTACAAATTGCCTGAGAGATCAAGGACTTTTGCTCAACTGGATTATGGTCAGGCTTTCCCCACAGTATATGTTTGGCTCTGGATTAGCTGGAAGGCAGGTAGCTGAAGGCTAATTCACACTTTAGTTTTTTCTACAACAAGTACGAAATACAATGGCTCTTATCTTCTGAAGAACACGTGCTTGTAAAAATGGACACACACATCACTTCAAAATACTCTGAAAGATTAGGTGCCTGCTAACAAGTATTTTAATTAGCCCCATTTGGTCACTCCAAGTATGAATCAAGGAGAGCTGAAAAACATCTAAAGCCTCCCTTTACTGAAGGGTGGGGTCTAAATTTGCCATCATCTCTCCCTCCTTGGCAGAGGCTCTGTGCTTTTATCAGATAGATGCAGAGTGGTAAGCCCAACTGGGATGCAAACGGTTGGAGCACAATGAATTTGCATGCACGTGAGTGATGGCTTTGGTTTGCAAAGGGGACTCATGAGTTGAGCCCCTGTGTCAAACATGGAGGTCATAATATGAATATAATATGGAGATGTTAAAAGAAGTCTATAGCCCTATTGACACATTATGTTCAATACTCATATGATCTGTGTCCAGTTACAGACCTATACACAGGTAGAGTTATTCACATGTTAAGTTCAATTCAACTAAAGAGTGCTGTTGAGTCGATGTCGACCCCTGGCGACCACAGAGCCAGCTGAGCCCTGTGGTTTCCTTTTTGGTAGAATACAGGAGGGATTTACCATTGCCATCTCCCTCACAGTATGAGATTATGCCTTCCAGCACCTTCCTATATCGCTGCTGCCTGATATAGGTGTTTCCCAGGAAACGTACCAGCGGGGATTCAAACTGGTAACCTCTGGCTTGCTAGTCAAGTCATTTCCACACTGCACTATTAGGTGGCTTTTAATGCAACTGCAGCAGTACATTTCCTGTTCTGCATATGAAGGTGCCTGTCCCAGATGCATTTTAAAAATGAGTTTTAAAAATGAATGCAGGTACAGTCATTCACCCAAAAACATACACGAGTGCAGAGACCCATGCATGTTTCCGTGTGAATGACTTGTACCTTGAGTATGAATGCTCATGCAACATGATGTCTGCATAGGGGTTTATAAATCACTCTTTCTCAGCCTGCACCGTAAACCTAGTATCTGTCAACCGGTCTCCTCCACTCTATCTACAATATGGGGAGTACACTTGGCGAAAGTTGTGGTAAATTATTTTCTCTCACCTCTTCACTCCCAAACTGCAATATGTGGACTATGAATAATTATACCGGACAATAGTCTTCCTTCCCTCTTAGAGCAGGAAGGGTTTGGAGAAAAAGATTTTACATGTTTAAGAAACGTTTTTAAAATGCACATTCTCCTCCCCCCCCCCGCCCGCCACCAACAAGACTGAATGTGAAAGAGCATTAATGTCTTCTTTGGAGATCAAAACATGAATACCAGTCTGTGGGAAATATAACAACCTCACCCACCCGCCGTATTCCTCATGCGGCCCAAGGGCTGAATCTTTAATTCTAGCAACTCCATGTCTCCATCCCATTTTATCCTACTTTTGCGCAAGCTCTCCGAGGCGCTTATTCGCGCCTGCGCTTCTCCTCTTGCCTGGTTAGTTTAGCAGCCGGAGCAGCCCAGTGACTGCTGCATTCATTCCACCCATTCCCCCGCCCCCCTCTCTCATTAGGAAGGAACCCTTCTTACCCATTGCACGCACGCGCTGGACTCTAGTCTCGCGGGATCGACTTTCTCACTATATAAGCTCTCGGAAGGGACGTTTCGTTCTTTTGCTAATGTTTAGACGGTGAGTGCAGTAGTTTGTGCTGGCTGTGGGTTCTGCTGTGAGTGGACGATGCTATTCGGTAGGGGAGCAGGAAGCGATTCCGCGGGCTAGGGGGAAGAAAGGGTAGACGTGTGATCAAGGCTGGGGAGTGGAACATTCTTGAAGCTAGCGTGGCGAAGAGAAGTGTTGCTTAGATTCATGGCTTCGAAAACGATGTTTGCCGCGGAGTGTTTGAAATGTGTCCCATTTCCGCCGGCTTTCTTTCTGAGCCCCTTAAGCTTTGCCCGGCTAAAGCAGTCTGTGCTTTGGACTGGCCAACACAGGGGGGTAGAGCATTCCTCTCACTAAAACCCAGGGCAGGGTTTTTGCTCTCTGCTTTTGGATCCTGTCGTGAGACACACGTCCTGTTACTGCTTGCATGCTGGTGTCTAGGCCCAAGCCTCAGTACCTTACCATGGTGCTGGCTGGGTTGCTCCCTGTAGCTTGGGGAGAACATTTATGCAGAAAATTATGCCTTTCACTCTGTGTGTGTGTGTGTGTGTGTGTGTGTTGGACTGGACTAGTTGTCTCCTCTCCACCCATTTGAGTCTCAAAAATCAGTTATGTGGGTTTAAATCCACAACTTGATTCAGAAAAATGCATGGGGGTGTGTGTGAGAATGAAGGGAGAAGATAATCTCTACCACGTGTGTATGATGTTGCTTCTGTGCTTAATAGCTGCATAGCAGGAGAATGTGGCCACCAGGCCCAGAAGCAGTACCATTCATTAGGTAAGTTCCCTCTATCACCGAAGTGCAAACTATGGAAAACTTCCCTATTCGAATCTCTGTTTGCCATCTCTGACTGAAAGTCAGATGAGCCTTATAAGAAATAGAGCAGGCAGTGCTCCTTTACTAGTATATAATACTGTCACCATCAGGACAGATAGCAGGTTAAGTGGGAGCTAATATCCACCCTTTGTTAATTATCTTCCCTATTGGCAGTAGTTTCACTTGAGTATAAAGTATGAAGATTATGAAAGTCAGCTACAAAACTCAGCCTCCTCATATGTATGTAACTGCCTTGAGCCATTTTTGGAAGGGTGGTATAGTAATCGAATTAAATAAATAAATGTATTACATTTTGCTGTTTCTGTTGTACCTTATCTCTTTGTCAAAATATTTCAGAGCAGCGTGAATATAGTAGCTGGGCCTGTTTGGCTTAACCACTAGAACTGTATTGTGTGGCTTCCTTTCTCTGCACTTCCAACATGGGGCATGCTTGTATTAATTTACAACATGCTTTTATTTACTTTCACACCCTCCCTGCCAGTATCCAGGTGCACCCATCTCTTTTGGGTGTGTCCCACTAGGTTCAGTAGGGCTAAATTCCAGGTAAGTAAGCATAGGATTGCAGCTTTAATTTGTTGCCTGAGGACAAAAAATACTCCAGAATGACTCCTAGATTTCAGAAGCCATCTTGTGAACTGAGTTAAATGCTTGGTTATGCAGAAATGGAGGTGGACCCAATGAGACCGCTTTCTCTAAAACTGATCATTCTTTACACTGATAATCCTGGATCTTGAGGATAAAATGTGGTCTCTAGGACTATACAAACTGCCACAGACACATTGACTCAATGCTATAGAAATTTAACTAGAACTTCGGTGTAAATACATTTTGGTTGCAAACAAAGGGAATACTGAAATGAGGAATCTTTATCATATTGATATTCCTATGCTGCTTTCTCAGTCTTTGACTTTAAAACAATAGTATGCAGTTTGTTGATACAACCGTTTGTTCTCACTGATTTGTCTTTGATACATATGAAGTCAAATTGTAACAAATTGGTCCTTTAAGACTGAATTGCCTATAGTTAGAAATGTGCTGGCTGCAGCAATTATGTTAACATTGTTTACTTTTTCTCTCCAGGTGGTTCAGTTTTTAAGCTTATCAGCTTAAAAGCATAGCTGCCAACAAAATGTTTGGCAGCTGAATGAACCTGAAGTAGTTAGTGGCTCATGTTTTTACTAGAAGGTAAGAATAAGTGATGTTCCTCCATCTTTCAAAACATTGTTAAAATCTTCTGTTTCATTTTCCATGCTCATGATTAGAGCATGTACCAACATTAGTCATCTAAACTGCTAAGACCATCTTAGACCTCTCACTTTCAAATCTTATTCTATTTGGCCTATTCAGAACACCAGTGACAGAACATTATATCTTTGTTCAGACACTGTGATGACCAGTCTCTTAAACACAGGCTTTTTATCCCATTTTGCAACCAGCACAAACAACTTGTCCTTGTTTTTCAAGCTCTTCATGGTCTTGCTGTAGTTAATCCATTGCCCTTATTTTCCATTATATTCCTGACTAATTGCTACTCTGTGCAACCTTCAATGTCTCTCTTGTAAAGCATTCTACCAGTGTTCTCTTATTCTTGGGATTTCCTTTCTGAACATTTGTATGGTGTCATTACCTTCTCTCCAGATTGCTTCTCAAAATGCATCTTTAAAAAAAACAAACTGTCTTCCTAACATCTTTGTGCTTATTTGGTGTTGTGTAAAAATGTAATTTTAATGATGTTGCACAGAATATGCAATCTCAAGCAAGATTGCACATTTCTGTCCAACATCTTGTGTAACACAGAAGCCACGTTGTTTCTAACTACAAAATGTGTAATGTGGACAAACCAAATAAAAGATGAAATGGGAGCCTGAGTAGATGAGTGAGTAGCATGGAAACAGAAGGGGAGGAGGCAAGTGGGTAACCTATAGATGTTCCCAAACATCTGAGGCTTTGTTTGAGGAAGAATTTGACAGGTTTGAGGAAAGATTTGAAGAGAGCGGTGCTGTCTCATTGTTCCCATCTACAAAGAGTATACTTGAAAACAGGAGCAGAGCTATGGGGAGAGGATCATTTTCATTTAGACAAATTCTTGTTTGCTTTGGGCTAGTTCACACATGCATCTTGTTCTGGCTGCTAATAGGGATGTGCATGGAACCAGGTGAGGGTGGATCAAGGAGGTGGGAGGTGCCACTTTAAGGGTTGGGAAGGGTGCACTTACCCCTCCCCTCTTTCCCCCCACCAATGCCCATTTTTTGTAAAACCCTTAGGGGTGGCAGTGTACCTCCCTGCTGCCCTTCCCCCCTCTTCCGCCAGAAGTGACCAGAAGTACTGGGTGCGCATGTGCATGTCGTGGGTGTACATGTCAGACAGGCATGCACATGCTGTGCGCATGTGCACCTGGTACTTCCAGGTGAAGGGGCATCAGGGAGGTGCGCTGCTGCCCCAAAGGCTTTTACAGAAAATGAGTGTTAGTAGAGGGATGGGTAAGTGCACCCTCCGCCACCCTTAAAGTGGCGCACACACACCCAGCTTCAACCGTTGAACGCCCCCCCTCCCCGGTGTTCAGACCTGTTCGGAGGCCCATAAAAGGGCCTCTGAACAGGTTTGTGCACATCCCTGGCTGCTAAATGGGTATCTGTCACTTTTGAAAATCACTGTGCTTAAGAAGTTCTGTCATGTAAGTTCTGGGATTCCCATGTGCAAATCACTGGTAGATGGGGCAATTCTCAAATAAATACCAATGTGTGAACCAGCTCCTTGATCTAAGTACTAATAATAAATGTATATGGAACTGTACCTGGCAGCCTTTCCCCTTTTGAGCTTTGCCCTCTTAAGGCTGGTAGTGCTTTAAGTGGCCAACACAGAGGGGTATAGTAATTCTCTCTTAAACCCAGAGGTAAGGATGGAGCTTTCCTCTGGATCCTGTCGGGAGGAACAAACATATTAAGCAAAAGTAATTCTTAAATGTTTCCTGTTATAAGACTGCTCTAGCATTGCTGTAACTGATGTCAGTGACATTTTAAAATTCATTAAATGTAGCAGTTCATTGTAAATAATAATGTGAGTTTTGGCTGTTCAGCTTGCCAGTCAACAGATTTGTCATTTTTTGGAATTTATGTGATTGTAAAGTAAGATAAGAGTGCTATTTTTAAGCAGATGCCTCATGGATGCTTGTCAACACCTTTGAGAAATATTACTGACATGACAATACTTCTTGAAAAACCAAGCTTCTCAGTGAAGACTATAAATGGCTGCAAACAATAGATAATGGGTGATTCTGCAGCAACTGCAGGTGTAATGGGGAATGATTCAGTTATATGACTGACCTTTTTTTAACCATGAAAGGGCAGTTAAATATCTGATTTGAATTATTGCTGCTTGAAGCCATATTTGAGTCTTCCCCCCTGTCTTGTGGATGTGGAAGAAGTAAATGTTTCTAATAGATCCTAAAACTGTTGGAAAACAGTTTTGAAGGTACTTCTATAAGTGAGACCTTTTTCTAGGCTAGGGGACCTTTGGCTCTCCAGCCATTGACTAGAACTCCCATCTTCAATCACAGTATATTTGGGCTGAGGATGATGGGAGTTGTAGTTCAACAGCTGGAGTGCCAAGGTTGCCTACCCCTACTCTAGGCAATGCTAGAATAGGAGTGGTTATTCTAGTGGGCCTGGTGGGGGAGAAGACAAGAGACTACAGCAAGTGCATGAAAACCCAGATTTGTTCAGTGGTGACATGGCCTAACTCTCAAAATCCTTTTGCAGTTCCTCTCTAGTCTTTTTATTAAAAACAAGAACTTCTATATCATCTGCCCTTGCTCTGTACAGAAACTTAATGGAAGCTGAGTTGCAATGAGTTTCCATCCTAAAATGGATTATGGTGTGGGGTTATTTTAGTTAAATACAGTACATGCAAGACATTATGGCACATTTGGTTGCTGTTGAAAACAGAAGCACTGCATCATAGGAACATAGGAAGCTGCCATACTGAGTCAGACCATGGGTCTATCTAGCTCAGTATTATCTTCACAGACTGGCAGCGGCTTCTCCAAGGTTGCAGGCAGGAATCTCTCTCAGCCCTGTCTTGGAGAAGCCAGGGAGGGAATTTGAAACCTTGAAGCCTTCTGCTCTTCCTAGAGTAGTTCAATCCCCTGAGGGGAATATCTTACAGTGCTCACACATCAGGTCTCCCATCCATATGCAATCAGGGTGGACCCTGCTTAGCTAAGGGGACATATCATATCTATTTTTTCTCTCCTGTTTCAGCATTTGTAAACCACGGAGCCATTGCTGCATATGAAGAGACCCAACAATGTTGTATGAACAGAGCATTAGATGCCAACAAGTGAAGACTGAGTCACTGTTGCGTGGAAGTAAAATGGTGTTATAAACCATAAAGAAGGCAGCCGATGCAAGGCACAAACTGCAAAAAGCAATGTATAAAGAAGCAGTTAAGCGAATTAACACTATTTTGCAATCTGAGGGAGATAAAACCTTGATTCGGCAGAGATATTGCTATGCAGTTTACTGATAAAGGTAAAATAAAAAATATATATGGGATATACATTCCCCATCAATCACTAAGTGGTATTTAGTCACATGAAACTGCTTTCAAACTGAATCTCTACTGAGAAGATTCACACAACTAAAATTACTCCTTCATAAAAACTTTCGCCTATATGCCAAAGAACGCTGGAAGCAGCAAAATATGATCATGTCTTATTTATCAGACTATCTCTGGTAAGTGACCTAATTGCCGCAAAGGGTAGGTACCATCTGTTGTGATCAGAAGGGGGCAAGGGAGGTTTTCTGCCCTCACTTAAGGCCCCCCCCCCCAGTTTGTTAGAATCCCGGTTAGAGCTGCCACCAGTCTTTTATGAGACAAAAACCATTAAAATCCAGCCTTTTGTGCCTAAAACCATGGTGGACTCAAAACATAGCAACTGCCTCAGAACCTTTTAAAGTGTGTGTAAACCAGTGTAGACATCATGGGGAGGCTGAACAGCATAAAGATTAAAGCAATTTAGAAGTCCTAGTGTAAGTATAAAAAGCAGGACAGTTTACAGGCAAACAAGCTAGAAATGGTTAAAATGCACAAGCAAGGTACCTTTCTTCCTGTCTGGTGTTTATACAGGAGGCTCAGTAAGTCTTAGTTCTTGCATCGCAGTTCAGAAGACAAAAGCTTGCATCATGGTGCAGAATCCTAGGAGCCATGCATCCATGTTTGACTCCTGTCAAGAGTCCATCATAGACTCTAACAAAGCTAATCTAACACGGAAACTAACATTCTAGAATCAGCACTCCCAGAAGCCACAGACAAAAGCTGGTTTCTGCTTTTAAAGGGAAAATATGTGGTGTTCCCTGTCTGACAAGTGGAACTCTGTAAAGTATGTGTAAATCTGAAATCTCCCTCTTAGATTGGAGCAGATGCCTCTGGCAGGATGGGATTCAATTGCTCAAAACACTGAATTCAAGGACTCAGTGTTTCTCTCTGATAGTGGTATGTCCTTAGATGATAGGGAAACTAGGGATGTGCATAAAACCGGTTCTCCTGGTTCGGTTCGGATCCGAACCGGGTCCGAACCGGACCAGGGTGGTTCGGTTTTGGTTTTGCCGAACCACCCCCCCGGTTCGGTTCGGATCCGAACCGGTTCGGATCCGAACCGAACCGGTTCGGATCTCAAAAAATAGCTGGTTTGAAAGGGGACCTTGTGTTCTACCTGCAACCCAAATTTCAAGTCGATTGGACCTTCCTCTGATTTTTGGCGATTTTTTAAAGTTTTAGTGACTTTGGGGCAGTTCGGGGGCATAGCATGGGATCTGGGCAAAAGGAGTGGGGTGGGGTGGTAGTGCCTAATGGTTGCAGGCTACCACCCCAATTTCAGGGGGGTTGGGCAAAGGGCTGATTTTTGGTAAATTTCTGAAAATTTCATGTCTTTGGGGCAGATTGGGGCAGATTGGGGCAGAAAGTGGGGGCTGGGGCAGAATAGTGGGGTGTGGTGGTAGTGCCTAATGGGCGGAGGCTACCACCCCAATTTCAGGGGGTTTGGACAAAGGGGTGATTTTTTGAGAATTTTTGAAGTTTTAGTGACTTTGGGGCAGTTTGGGGGCAGAAAGTGGATCTGCCCCAAAATAGTGGGGTGGGGTGGTAGTGCCTAATGTGTGGAGGCTACCACACCAATTTCAGGGGGATTGGGCAGAGGGCTGATTTTTTGAGAATTTTTGAAGTTTGGGTGTCTTTGGGGCAGATTGGGGGCAGAAAGTGGATCTGCCCCAAAGGAGTGGGGTGGGCTGGTAGATAGTGCCTAATGGGTGGAGGCTACCACCCATCCCCAATTTAAGAGTGATTGGGCAGAGGGGTGAATTATGGTGAATAGAAAAGGTGTGAATTCTCATTCTATCATAGCAAATGAGATATTTTTCAATTAAACAACTCTCATGACCCCACTTTCACTTTTTCACACTTTCCTTTACTATGAATAATATGAGGAAGTAATCAATTTAGCACACTTCACCTTATGAAGACAAACCTCATACAAATAAATTCACCATAATTCACCCCTCTGCCCAATCACTCTTAAATTGGGGATGGGTGGTAGCCTCCACCCATTAGGCACTATCTACCAGCCCACCCCACTCCTTTGGGGCAGATCCACTTTCTGCCCCCAATCTGCCCCAAAGACACCCAAACTTCAAAAATTCTCAAAAAATCAGCCCTCTGCCCAATCCCCCTGAAATTGGGGTGGTAGCCTCCACCCATTAGGCACTACCACCCCACCCCACTATTTTGGGGCAGATCCACTTTCTGCCCCCAAACTGCCCCAAAGTCACTAAAACTTCAAAAATTCTCAAAAAATCACCCCTTTGTCCAAACCCCCTGAAATTGGGGTGGTAGCCTCCACCCATTAGGCACTACCATCACACCCCACTATTCTGCCCCAGGCCCCACTTTCTGCCCCAATATGCCCCAATATGCCCCAAAGATATGAAATTTTCAGAAATTTACCAAAAATCAGCCCTTTGCCCAATCCCCCTGAAATTGGGGTGGTAGCCTGCACCCATTAGGCACTACCACCCCACCCCACTCCTTTTGCCCAGATCCCATGCTTTGCCCCCGAACTGCCCCAAAGTCACTAAAACTTTAAAAATTCACCAAAAATCAGCCCTTTGCCCAATCCCCCTGAAATTGGGGTGGTAGACTCTACCCATTGGGCACTACCACCCCACCCCAAAATTTTGCCCCTGGGCCCCTTTTTACCCCCCCGAATCGATTCGGATTCAGATTCGGATTAAATCCAAATCCGAACCAAATCAAGGGTGATTCGGGTGACCCAGATTTGGGCACAAAACAGAACAGGGGTGATTCGGTTCGGGTCCGAGCCAAATCACCCGAAATCCTGAATTGCACACCCCTACTAAGCACACACACAGAGAAGAAGCAGGAGGCGGAGTGTGGATTCTATGATAGCATATTAGAGTGGATTGATGGTGTCTCATTGAAAATCTCATTTGCTATCATAGAATCCACACTCAATACCTCAGAAACAAGAGAACCCTGTACCCATGGGGGTGCCCCTACCAGAGATCCCTGTACCCCATGGGTTAGAAACCCATGGGGGTGGTTGGCACCCTATGTGCACTACACCACCACTTGCTCTGGGCCACCCCAGCACCCCCATGTGCACTTATAGGGCTGCTGAAAGCTCCATTATAACTTATTATGAGGAAAAACCTTAAAGACGCGTAAACTTCAAAAATCACTTAAAAATCACCTCTTTGCCCAATTCCTTTCAAATAATTCTGATAGCTTCCTTGCCCACCCTAGGAACTACCACCCACCACACTGCACTCTATGACACCCCTTTCCCCCCGATGTGAAGCTATACATTTGCTGCAATCCTAATTATTCTCTATGAGGAATTCAAAAACACTTAACAATTCACCAATAATCAGAGGAGTGTCCAATTGCCTTGAGATTTTTTGGGTGGTAGGCACCCATGCCTGTCTACCACCCACCCTGCTTTTGTGCTCCTAGGTCCTCCACAACAGGGGATATGGACTGGTTCGGGTCCCATTATACTCAATGAGAAAAATAATTAAAAATATTTCAAATATTCATAAAAAATCATAGGGGTGTCTGATTGCTTCAGGGTTTGCATGGTTGTTGGCATCCATGAGTGCTCCACAATAAGAAATAATGGCCTGGTTCGGGTCCCATTATATCCTATGAGAGAAAAATAAAAATATTTTTCAAAAATTCATAAAAAATCGTACGAGTGTCCGATTGCTTTGGGGTTTGGGTGACAGGTACCCCTGGGTGCCAGCTACCATCTGACCAATTTTCAGCTTTCCGAACCGATCCGAACCGGTCCGAACCGGTTCGAAACGAACCACCCCCAGTTCGGTTCGGATTCGAACCGAACCAGGGGTGGTTCGGTTCGATCCGAACCTCCGAACCGGAACCGGTTCGGACCCGAACCGGTTCGGATCCGAACCGGTTCGCACATCCCTAAGGGAAACTTCTTTGGATGATTTGGGTATTCAACAGTTTAGGGTTTTCCTGGCACACAGAAACAGATGGAGGCCACCTGATGCACAACAGTCTTGTATGCCATCAAACAAACAATCTCAAAATGGAGTTTAGAATCCAGGGAAGTCTTGATATAAGGAACCTTTGAGCTGAACAAAGACCTATTTCATCGCACCATGCTAATTGCTACAAGAGGTTTATAAAAATATATATGTATCAAATGAAGAAGCAATGTGCAAAATAGTAACTGTGCTTAGTGAAGAGTTAAAGCCCCTGTTGAACAGGACACTGACTGACATCCAGAGCAGCCATCTGGGGATGCAGCTGAGCTGTGTTCTAGCACAGAGGCTGCTCAGAACTCAGCCAGAGTGTTGCTGAGCAGCAGAGTGCATATATAGAAGGAGGGGCTGCGGTTTTCACTGCTTCCTTCTGCTCCCCTTGAGTGCTCTTTGCCTTCCAAAAATATGTCCCTGAAGTTCAGAAAATTGTTTGATTGATTGATTGATTGATTGATTGATTGATTCCTATACCATCCTTCCAAAAATGGCTCAGGGTGGTTTACACAGAGAAATAACAAATAAATAAGATGGATCCCTGTCCCCAAAGGGCTCACAATCTAAAAAGAAACATAAGATACACACCAGCAACAGTCACTGAAGGTACAGTGCTGGGGGTGGATAGGGCCAGTTACTCTCCCCTTGCTTAATAAAGAGAATCACCACGTTAAAAGGTGACTCTTTGCCAAGTTAGCAGGGGTTCCCATTCTTATGAGCTCTTCTGGAACATGGGCAGTTCTCAGAAGTATTTGTGCTCTTTCACAGTAGTGCAAATGCAAGAGGATTTGGGGGTGGGGTTGCATGAGGGTTCCTGCTACATCCCTACAGACCCTACCAGCACACAATTTATTAGTCAGACTGTCAGGTGACTTTATTATGTGGTAATCTTTAGGGTCTATTACTGGATTAGCTGGTACATCATTTCTGGATATATAGACCTTCCACATGTTAAATCATGTTTAAATTTATAATGACGAACAAGTAACTGGTAGCTAGCAAAAATGTGTGTCTTGATTTATCCTCTTGGAGAAATGGCTGGAACTGGCTCTAGTTAGTGTCTCTGTCATGGATCATTTAGTTTACTTCTCTGAAGATTAGCTCCTCGATGTTAAGGAAGCAGATCATGGCTTTAAAAATCCCCATCTAGCTGCTCTGTGTTTCTACGGAAACTGCTTTTTTTAGAATTAGGTTGTTAAGCAACAAACATTCCAATCATCTCATCCTGGTCATATTATCAGAGAGGGTCTGGTAAATATTATAAATGCTTATCTGATGGAAGGCAGGATGCCTCCTTTTCTTAAGGAGGCTAATATTAGACCACTCTTGAAGAAACCTGCATTTGATCCCTTGGAATTAGCTAATTAAAGACCCATTTCCAATCTTCCATGATTGGGAAAGGCAAAAGGGTGGTGGCCTCTCAGCTCTAGGCAATTTTGGGTGATACAGATTGTCTATACCCATTTCAAACTGGCTTTTGAGCGGGGTGGGGGTGAGGTGCGGCTGCTTTGGTCGGCCAGATGGGTGATCTCCAACTGGCTATTGACAGATGGAGTGTGTCTCTGCTGATACTTTTGGATCTCTTGGCAGCTTTCGATACCATTGACCATGGTATCCTTCTGGGTTGTGTGAGGGAGGTGGAATTAGGTGGCACTGTTTTTTACTGTGCTTCTGTTCCTACTTCTTTGGTAGATTCCAGAGTATGGTATCACTTGGAGACTGCTTTTCTGCAAAGCAAGAATTAAAGTGTAGAGTTCTACAAGGCTCCATACTGTGTCCAATGCTCTTTAACATCTATATGAAAAAGTTGAGCGAGATCAAAAGGAGGCTCGGTGCAGGGTGTTATCAATATGCTGATGGCACTGCGATCTACTTCTCCATGTTTACCTCATCAGGAAATGGCATAATGTCCCTAAAAAGCCTGCCTGGAGGTGGTAATGGGCTGGATGAGGGATAATCCAAATAAGATAGAGGTTGATTGTGGGGTTGGGACCCAAGAGATGGTTTAGATCTGTCTGTTCTAGATGGGGTTACACTCCCCCCGAAAGATCAGGTACGTAGCTTGGGAGTGCTCCTGGATCCAAAACTCAGGTTGAGGCAGTGGCTGGGAGCAGTTTTTATAAGCTTCTACTTCTCCATGTTTACCTCATCAGGAAATGGCATAATGTCCCTAAAAAGCCTGCCTGGAGGTGGTAATGGGCTGGATGAGGGATAATCCAAATAAGATAGAGGTTGATTGTGGGGTTGGGACCCAAGAGATGGTTTAGATCTGTCTGTTCTAGATGGGGTTACACTCCCCCTGAAAGATCAGGTACGTAGCTTGGGAGTGCTCCTGGATCCAAAACTCAGGTTGAGGCAGTGGCTGGGAGCAGTTTTTATAAGCTTTGGCTGACATGTCAGCTACACCCCCATCTCCGTTCACTTTTAGGAAGACCCTCAGGACACACTTGTTCTCTCAGGCTTTTAACTGAAATTAATTGTTCAATTGTTTTTATCCTATGAAACTTTTTAAATGTTTTATTCAGTGAAATTGTTTTGTTTTTACTGTTTTATATTTTAAATTGTGTACACTGCCTAGAGATACATATATAAGGTGGTATATAAATAAGATAAAATAACTATATATTTTTACATTGTGTAGGAAATTGCTAGCGACTAATGAAATTGTAGAGGAAATATTCAACCCATCAGCATAAAAACCTAGCAGATAGTGCTGGAACATGAAAAAGGGAGAATGAAGTTCAGTTCTCTTGAGTAGGCTTCCATCAGTCTTGTAATTTCTGTTACCAATATAAATGACCTATCTCACAGGGTTGTTGTGAGGATGAATAAAATGGCTGTGAATTAATGAATAAAATGTCTGACTTCATTGAGATTCTTTTAATAAGGAACCTGGTGTCAAGGTTGACTCCTTACCTTTGATTGGTTTTCTGTGGAAATATTGTATTAGAGGATCTAATAACAGTGCATCAATAAAACTGATGAAAGGATTCAACTTCACTGTTTCAGTCCTTCTCTTCAGGAAGCAGAAGGGCATGTCCATAGAAAAATGACTGGATTGTGGGATGTTTCCACATTCCTATAGCAGTGCTGAGTTCCATTCCATGCTGGATATATACTGGCAACAGAATTTTGTTTCTTTGAGAATATTGTGGTACAGTATTAAGTGTGCAAAGTGCACACTGTCCTTTTTACATTTGCAATGTAGTAGCAATAGGTTTGTAGTGGGGACAGACCAGAAGCCAGAATGGACAAGTTTTGATTCTCAGTTGCTACCCCCTCTGTGGGAAGTGGACTGAGGGTGGTGAACAAGCCCAGCCTTTCAACCCTGGGCTAGAGAGAATTGCACCCCCAGACCCCAATAAGGACAGGAACACTTAGTTGGAATAAAATAGGGCCACTTTATTAATATACTGTGGAATAAGACTTGCAACGAGGTACCTAACCAGAGTGTGGGTACTCGTCCCATGTGGGACCAACTCCTAGGAAGGGCCATCCCACACCAGGGCAAAGCGCCGGGTACTGATTGGGTCAGGTGCCAGGTCCTAACTTGTGCTCACCGCAAGGCCTTCCCCTGCTGGGGGGTGGCAACCTGGCCCCACCCCCAGCTCAAGCTGCCAAACTGAGTTGGTGAGTCGAGCCAACCCCACCCTCACCTCGAGGTTGGGGGCATTCCCAAACCTCAGGGCTGAAAAAATCATGAAGGGCTGTTCCTTTGCCCCCCTCACCCCAAAGGGCCCTCCAGCCAAACACCATTAATCAATCTACCTACCCAACACCCACACTCTCCTGCCACAATAGTGAGGCAAACCTCTGTTTAGCCCCGCTTACCCCACGCTGCTAATCTACGTAGGAACAGCTCGTTCCCCCAATCAGTCAATTGTACTCCATCCCCCCCGTACAGCAAAGCATCCTGAACCCAAATGTGGGTTATAAGGAAGGTTAGTGGGTGGCTTGGCCATGGAGTTGCCATGGTGTGTACCGCAGAGGGCCAAACCAGAAAGTCCAGTGCCTCCCTTTCCTGCCTTTGGAGCAGAAAAGGGAGGTGAGGCTGCCTCCTTGACCGAGCCTAACCAAATGAGTGCTTTACTCTTTTGCTCCGGTACAAGTGGAAATCACTGGGGTTGGTTTTTGCCCTTGGCTGTACTCAGTGGCGGCACCCTGTCAGCAGTGGGCAGACAGCTGCAATGGTGACTCAAGACCAGCCAACAATTGTGGAATACTGGCTGTGGGCACAACAGGGATGCAATTTGAGGACACACAGACTTTAGAGATCATATGCAGTGGCAGAACTCTGGCTTTCAGGGAGAACTCATTTGACAAAGTATTTCACAAAGCCCTTCAAGGCTTAGGACAATACCAACACCTTGAATTTAGTTTAGAAACAAGATATTTCTAAAGTAGTTACTTAAGCAGTGGTATGATATTGCCCGTGTAGCTAAACACAGTAACTGCAGTCACATTGTGGATCAACTGAAATGGTCCAAGACAGCCTCATGTAGAGTGATTTACAATGTCAAATATTAAATCTCAGGCTGTGACAAGATCGTTTTACAAGAGTGGACACAGTTGGCAAGCTGGCCATTGCTGAAAAGGCACGCTAGGCAAAACTGCTACCTTGATATCCATGAGTATCCCTACACTGAGTGAGGCTATTCTCATGACCAGGTGAAACTGGGCTAAGGGAGCCTAGCCCAGTTTTGCCTGGTCCTGTGCTGCAACGGGAACTGCGTGACTCCAGGCAGCAAACCTCCCTAAATGCCCCTTCCCTTAAATGAAGAGACCCCTCCCCCTACTGGGAGGCTACAACAAGCCTCTCAGCATTGGGGGGGGGCGGGGTTTCCCCAGATTGTCCTGTGCACTGGCATGGGGCATTCTTGGACTTCTGGGGAGGCCCCTGATCCCCGCTGCCCCAGCTGGCTCTGTGATGGAGCCAGTAATCATGGGGGTGGTTGATCCGGCTGCGCTGACTGCTTGTGTGTGGAGAGAGCCGGCTTGGCCCGCTTGCCCCGCAAACCCCCTCATGGCTCTCCACACTGCTCGTATGGAGAGCCTTACTGTGTCCTTGATCCTTAAGGTAGGACTCACCTGGAACAAGCAAAACAAGTTTCCTGGTTAGGTCTGTGCCATCACAATGTTTGTCTAAATCTGAACTGATCTTCAGTAGTCTCTCCATCTAGTCCAGTGGTCCCAACTTTTCTTTTTCTTTTTAACAAGTGTGCTTTAAATGAGGCCCTTGAAGAATATTTGGAAACTTCAGTTAGTGTAGAATGCAGCTGCCAGGGTTCTCTCTGGAACTGCTTGCTTGGAGCAATTTACACCTATTTTGAAAGAGCTGCACTAGTTGCCAATTTGTTTCCAGATCCAACTCACGCTGGTAATAATTACCTTAACAGGTTTGGGCCCTGGATATCTGAAGGATCGCTTGCTCCTAAGGGTTTCTTCCCACCCAACAAAGTTGTTAGAGGGAGCTTTGCTCCACATGCCAACACTGAGAGAGGCTAAATTGTCGTGCATGCTGCTTTAAAAAACACACAACTAAAAACCTTTTTATTTGTTCAGGCTCTCACCCTTTAGGGGCTGCCAGGTTTATGAACTCCTCTGCTATTCTGCCTATCTTTTATGGTGGTGGTTTTTTGGTGTGTGAGTTTTTAAAATTGTGTTTACTGATTTTAAGGTTTTAATGTGATTTTTATGGAATTTTATTGTATTTTAATTTTTGTAAACTGCCTCGGGATATCTTATGAGAGGTGATATAGAAACTGAACAATGTGCACTCCTCCTGTTGCAAACCTTCAACTCAGGCACCCCATAAGTACTCTCTCTCTCTCTCTCTCTCTCTCTCTCTCTCTGTGTACACAAATTTAAATGTTACTGTTATGGGACAGGCTACTCCAGGCATTCACTTACGTCCAGATTAAGTTTCTCATGAGTACTCCCTTTGAAATTAATGGGAAATTACTTAATGCATCTACTTGTTACTGGGAGACAAGAGGGTTCTGAGTACCCCCCGGGAGCTCGTAAAGTACCCCTAGAGGAATTAGTACCCCCTGATCTAGTCTTACTTGAATCCAACACATTTATTAATGAAGCCCAGTGTTTCCTGAATCTGATGAAAAAGACTAGAAAAAGTAGATATCAGCACAAGATACTATTTTTCTTGTTACTGAACTTGCTGGTTTAATACAGATGTTCAATTAAATGAGAGGCAAAACTGAAACTTGTAGAGTTCCATAAGATAACGCTTTTAAATGGTAAGACCCAAAATTTCCCACCAACCCCATTTACAGGTGAAACTCGGAAAATTAGAATATCGTGCAAAAGTCCATTAATTTCAGTAATGCAAATTAAAAGGTGAAACTGATATATGAGACAGACGCATTACATGCAAAGCGAGATAAGTCAAGCCTTAATTTGTTATAATTGTGATGATCATGGCGTACAGCTCATGAAAACCCCAAATCCACAATCTCAGAAAATTAGAATATTACATGGAACCAAGAAGACAAGGATTGAAGAATAGAACAATATCGGACCTCTGAAAAGTATACAGTGTACTGTGCTTGATTGGCCAGCAAACCCGCCTGACCTGACCCCATAGAGAATCTATGGGGCATTGCCAAGAGAAGGATGAGAGACATGAGACCAAACAATGCAGAATTGCTGAAGGCCGCTAATGAAGCATCCTGGTCTTCCATAATACCTCATCAGTGCCACAGGCTGATAGCATCCATGCCACGCCGCATTGAGGCAGTAATTGCTGCAAAAGGGGCCCAAACCAAGTACTGAATACATATGCATGCTTATACTTTTCAGAGGTCCAATATTGTTCTATTCTTCAATCCTTGTCTTCTTGGTTCCATGTAATATTCTAATTTTCTGAGATTGTGGATTTGGGGTTTTCATGAGCTGTACGCCATGATCATCACAATTATGACAAATTAAGGCTTGACTTATCTCGCTTTGCATGTAATGTGTCTGTCTCATATATCAGTTTCACCTTTTAATTTGCATTACTGAAATTAATGGACTTTTGCACGATATTCTAATTTTCCGAGTTTCACCTGTAGTATTTATCTGTGAGGTAGGAGTAGTCAGTACCTTTAACACCCAATCCAAAGAGATCCTATGGTCAATGATATCCAAAACTACTTAAGGAATCTAAGAGACTTAGCAGGGTAGTGATTTCCCTGTCTTCTAAAAGTTGTTAACCAATATGGTTTCAGTCCATAATCAGTCCCAAAATAGATTTTAAAAATCTAGATAATCTGAATCATTCAAGAGTATAGTGCTGTGAATGACAGGCCTGGGGGGTGGAGATGTGAGTTCAAATTCCCTGTTCACCTGTGGCAAGCTGATGCAAGTGGTGCATCAGCAGCTAACCTCCAGGCTCGACTACTGCTATGCGCTCTATGTGGGGCTGCCTTTGTACGTAGTTTGGAAACTTCAGTTAGTTCAAAATGCTGCAGCCAGATTGGTCTCTGAGGTAACCCAGAGAGACCATACTATGCCTGTCTTAAAACAGTTGCACTGGCTGCCGATATGTTTCTGGGTGAAATACAAAGTGCTGGTTATTACTTTAAAGCTGTGAACGGCTTGGGTCCGGACTACCTTAGAGAGCGCCATCTTCGGTATGATTCCCATCACTCGTTGAGGTCATCTAGAGAGGTCTGTCTTCAGTTACCACTGGTATGCCTGGTGGTGACTCAGAACTGGGCCTTTTCTGTAGCTACTCCTGGCCTATGGAATGCACTCCTGGAAGATATCCACAGTTTAGGCTCGCTGTCGGCCTTTAAGAGAGCTCTAAAAACTTATTTGTTTGGCCTGGCCTTCCAAGGTTTGTAAAGTGTTTTTAAAAGTATTTTAATTGGTTTTAAATTGTTTTAATTGTTTTTATATTGTTTTTAGCACTGTGCTTTGAATTCTGTGTTTTTAGGTCTTTTTAAAGTTGTACACCACCCAGAGCCTTTGGATGAGGTTGCTTATAAATGAAATTAATTAATTAATTAAAATAAGTCACACACCTTGGCAAGTGACTTGCTTACCTTTACTGGTTTATAGGAACAAAATGAAGTAACTCTATGGCTAGGCTCACACATAACCTAGCACTGTATATGGTTCTGCAACCACAAGAGCACTCACTTCCAGTATAGCTTCCTGTATGCCAGGACAGGTTGTGTCAGGAAAACCCACCAGTCTTGGCTCATTCTGAAGTCAGGAAACCTGACTTCTGACCCTCACTTCAAAACCAAGTTACAGGTTTCAGGATATGCCGAGATTGGTTGTGTCATGCAAATCCACCAATTATGTCATATTGGAACCTACACCCAAAATAGGGGTGGTTGGTATGTGTTCCCGGGGCATCTGGCGCAAACCTGAAGTGCCGCATTATGTCTGAACCTGGCCTATGTGTATGTTCAGCCACTCCAAAAGCACACTATGATGATGAATGTGACAACCCTGAGTCAGATTTCCCCTCTACTCCCACTTCCAGTAATGGCAGTCACAGCAATGTGTGCTGTCATCTCATGCATTCCCTCCCCAGTAGTAGCCAATAATGTGGAGATGGAGTGGTGGCAGGCAAATAACATATGATGACATACCACACTAGGGGGAGGTGGAACTTGATGTGGGGTTGCTGTTTTGTGCTACATCACAATAGTTCTGACCTAAGATCCTCCTCAGAGAGTGTCTGTTGAGGCAGCCACATGAAGGAAAACATATTTGAATTAGTGTTATTAGACTGACAGATAGCACTGGTGGCAATTTGCATGGGCATGGTAGCTCTCCCCCCCGATCTCACTCCGCATGCTGTATTTGTGTGACTCTCCAGCAGGAAACATCAGTGGTCAACTTTGCTTCTTCCATGCAGCTGCTTCATATCAAGATGTTTAGAGTGACCTTCTATAGAAAACCCCTAGAAAACCCCTGCTAACTTGGCAAAGAGGTACCTTTTAACGTGGTGATTCTCTTTATTTAGCAGGGGGAGAGTAACTGGCCCTATCCACCCCCAGCACAGTACCTCCAGTGACTGTTGCTGGTATCTATCTTATGTTTCTTTTTAGATTGTGAGCCCTTTGGGGATAGGGATCCATCTTATTTATTTATTATTTCTCTGTGTAAACCGCTCTGAGCCATTTTTGGAAAGGCGGTATAGAAATCGAATAATAATAATAATAATAATAATAAATAATTAATATGCCACCCTGAGCTCCATGAAGCAAGAAGGAGATACTTGATAAATGCAAGGTTTTCAGCAAGAAAGGTCTCTTTACTTTAAAACAAGTTGTTTTAAAATAAATCAAAGATGATCAGCATAATTTCCTTTCACTGACTCTACACCTGTACTAAATTTGGTGCAAATCAAGGTCCACAAGTTAGATCTCTTGCACCTCAAATGTTTATGTGTCCACCATCTTGGATCGAGGTGGATGTCGTCGTTACAGACTGCACCATTGAGGTGTCCTGTGTGCCATTCACTACAGCTATTCCAAATTTGATTCAAATAGGTTAGACAGTCCTCAAGTTAGTGTACTTGTGCCTCAAAAGTTTATGCATCCGCCATCTTGGATTGGGGTGGGTAACATCATCACAAACTACATCATTGGGGCATCCCTGTGTGTCCATTCAGCTGTAGCAAATTTGGTGAAGATCAGTTAGACTATCCACAAGTTAGTGCACTTGCACCTCCAAAGTTTGTGTCCACCATCTTGAACTGAGGTGGATGACATCATCACAATCTTTGCCATTGAGGTGTCTCTACAGCTGCAGCAAATTTGGTTCAACTAGGTTAAGCGTGTCACAAGTTAGGCCACTTGCGCCTCAAAAGTCTGTGTCCACCATCTTGAAATGGTGTGGATGACAACATCACAAGCTATGCCATTGAGGTGTCCGTGTGTGTAACTCACTGCAACTGTACCCAATTTGGTTCAAATAGGTTAGGCAGTCCACAAATTAGCCCGCTTGCACCTCAGATGTTCATGCGGCCACCATCTTGAATTGGAGTGAATGACATCACCATATACCACACCCTTTGGGCATCCCTCTGTGCCCCTACATCTGTAGCAAATTTGGTTCAATCAGTTAGGCGGTTCATAAGTTAGCCAACTTGTGCCTCAAAGGTTTATGTGTCCGCCATCTTGGATCAGGGTGGTTGACATCATCACAAACTATGCCATTGAGGTGTCTCTATGAGTCCCTAAAACTGTACCCGATTTGGTTCATATTGGTCCAGGCGTTGTGAAGTTGATGGCTGGGGGACACACGGACACACACACAGAATGTCGGATGATCTCATAAGCCTACTGGAAAGTAGGCTAAAAAAATCTGTTTTGTTAGAAGCTGCTGTCATTTTATTTTCCTCACAGAGTTGTCTGATGGATTCTGCAGCAGATTGTGGACAAAGTGACGTTAATTGTGGGAATGCGTCCTAGAAAAAAAGATCAGCAGTTATTTTAGGTTGCTTGTCAAGTGAATCTTCTGTGACCTCTTACATACAATAAAGACAAAACATTAAAAAAAAATTCAGCTTTAGACTGAAATGAGAAATATATGGTGGACAGAGATGCCATCTCATTCAGGATTGTTTATATATTCATGTCATAGGTTATGACGTTGACATCTATCTAATATTTTGTTAAAAGTGCACCTAACTTGATAAAAGCTCTCTAGCAGCAAGCCTGTTTAATGGAACTTGTTTATGCTGAAGGACATGTAGAAAATATGCATATAAATTGCAGGCTAATAGTCCTACTAGGCAGTGAGGCTTGAGCATATTTAATAATATCTGATCAATTGACTTTCAAAATGATCTCTTATTTATCAGTGTTCTCAAACGGGATGTTGCAGCTGGGGATGATGTAAGTTGTAATCCAACAACAGCTGGAGAACCTAAAGTTGGTCGCCCTGGCTCTATGCCAGGCCTGCACAACATAAGGCCCGGGGGCCGGATCCAGCCCACAGAGACTATTTTACTGGCCTCCAGGTATCCTGCAGCAACACAGGAGCTGGAAACTGCCTTAGAGCACCATCCTGTGCATGTTTTCTCAGAAATATGTTCCATGGTGTACCCAGTGAGGTTTACTCCCATGTAAGTATTCCTAGGATTGCAGCCTGAAAGCAATGACAATTTAGGGAGAGGAGAGGAGTTGGCATTTATTTGGGGCTGGCTTGCACTCCACGGGCTCCACTGATTGAGCAGATACAGGACCTATTTTCGGGTCACTATTCTTGGGTCCATTGACAGGGGGAATAGATCCACAAGTAACTAATAATAATTTTAATGTAATAATGTGCTAAAAATTGACCTTGGCCCCTGCATGACAAGTTGTGGATGGTTCTGGCCCACTAGGGCATTTGAGTTATGCAGCCCTGCTCTATGCAGTACAGATCCCAGTGTGCCACAGGCAGAAAGAGAAGATAAAGCAGCTCAGTATGTTTCAAGCCACTGATTCAAGTTCTATCTTTTCTATGGGAATGGGGAATGAAAATAAAGCATCTAACACCCCTGGGGACCTGAACTTCAAAAAGTAGAATCTCTTCCTCTGGCCAGACTGAAATCAGGCAAACTGTTGAATTCAAAGCTGACAGAGAAAGGTGGGTGTGACCTCATCAAGGAGATGGGAGGAACTGGCCTTAATCAGGACACAATTCTCCACCACATGGTACCCATCTATAAAAATGCCTAAAGGTGGCGGGAGGGAGGGGGAGGTTCAAAAGTATGGCTGAAAGACTAAATAGTCCCATTGGCAAAAACTTATTTACATTAATGTGGGGCATCCAGTTTTTAGAATGCTCAGTTTTCCAATTAATGCTGTACACAACTTTTCAGATCTTGAATTGTCTCTGGTAATCCCTCAATATGGAGTTCTGTATCTGTGTTCTATCAGTTTGGATTCTGGCATTCCTTGTGTTGTATTGTAAATCATGTACCATGAATAAAAGAAATTCCATTTGCAGAAGGGAAAGAACTTTTTTTTTTTGCCAGTCTCCTCTTCCCTACTCTAGCCCCTGCCCCACACCCTCCTCCTGATAATCTAAGACCTTCCAGAATAATATGACATGCTGCATGATGTGCTCCACCAGGAAGGGTATTGATGGAAATAATCCCACTGGTATGAATGGAGCTTCTGTTTCTGGTGCAATTTAGGATGCAACCCAGTGTCTTTGTGCCAATTGAATGCGGGGGGGGGGGGGGCAGCTGGGTACCAGCTTGCTCCTCATGCTCTCCCAAGAAGAAGGTGGAAGGGCAGGAGCCCATCTTCACTTTTTGTCCCAGGGCCCACTCCAACGTTGCTATGTCTCTGCTTTGTACGCTCACTCATTATATTCCTATTTTGTTCACCAAGCTACATTTAACTAGTCAAGTCAATGTCCTTGAGCACTTGTTTTTTGTTATAACTTCTCTACATTTTCTGCAGAACTTCTACACTCCTAGCATGTCATCTCCTGTGGCATATGCTGTTGAATTACTTCTGGTTATGTTAATGCAGATTTATTATCTGATGATGGTAATGATGAATGTACACATGCATCTCAAAGTGTTTGAGTTCAAAACAAAGTCACAACATGCGTATATTGCTGTTTAATTCATGGTTGTTTACAAGCGGCATCATTTTTGTTATAATCAGTTATAAGAAGTTTGCAGCCCAAACATGACCCATTCTAAGATATTCATGCTTACCTAGGAAAAATAAAATACACAGGTCAAGAAGTTGTCATGTGGAAAGCTTGGCATAGCTTGTTTACTGAAGGCTCTCTACAGTTGTACTAATTTGTTTCCATTTCAGATTCCATTACTTACGTTCTGAATGGTGAAGGGGGCTGGAGATGCAATTTGTAATCTGAACATTTTTAAGGAGTTAGTTACAGACATGATGGTAGAACTGCATTCATTTCTCTCTCTGTCGGACCCTGAAATTAGTTATCCATGGTTTTATTACCTCAAGATTAGATTTACCACTTGGATTGCTTGAAAAAGTTTTGCATATAATTGGGTATTGAGGAACATAGTTGCTGCATTCTTGCTGGAAAAAAATAACCTTCAGAATGCTTGCCTCAAAGCCTTGAAGTGGGAAATAGCTATGTTACTTGTCAGACAAGCATGATATTTAATTAAGAAATGCTTTCCAAATCTTGTGAAAACCAACCTTAACTTCATCATGCCTGCTGTTTCATTAAGCTGCCTTTCTAATCCACTGTGGCAAATATCTTTGGGGCAGATTCAGGAAATTCTCAAGTCTGTGTAAAGGTTTAAAATGAGGGGTTGAAGAGTGATCTGATTCCTTGAAGGAATTCTGAGGGAAATCAGGCCATGAAGTTAGGCCAGTGGTAATGATCAATGCCATGCCAGCAATACTCATTCCAAAATGGTGATCACTAGTACATTTAGCCTGGCTTTAGTGGAATTATCTATGTTTTTGTTCAAGTGATGACCAAGATGCCAAACTTCAGCCCTATGCAGATGTGGGCTGGCATACTGCACAGCCCCCCGTGGATCCAAGAGCAGGGCGTGCACACTACTTCCAAGAATCTGAACAGCCTGCCCTTGCTACTAGCAAACGTAAGGCTGTTCCATGTCTCTTAAGGAATGCATCACTGCTGCTCTATTGCTGCTTCCATACGGAATAATGAAAGTAGTGACACAGCAGCAATGACATTCTCCTTGGGTGGCATATTCACAAGCAGCAAGCACAGGCTGTTCAGTGATCCGGAAGCATCACTGCTCTTAGCCGGTGCATGCCCTGCTCTTGGATCAGCCATTAAGATTGTTCACATAACCTCTTACCCTGGCGGTGGGGAGGGAGGACAGGCAGACAGGCTCCTACCTGCCTACCCACAGATGATCCAGGGGTTTCCTAAACCTATGCATGAGCATAGCATGGGGTGGTGAGCAACAAAGCGCTGGCTAAGGGGATGCACAAAACCGGTGGGCCCGCTTTGGTATGAGTCCAAACAGGACCCAAACAGGACTGGGCCAGTTTAGTTTTGTCCCCCATTGAACCCCGCCATGTTTGGTTCCGGGTGTGTGTGTGTTCACGAGTCATTTTCATGCATGTACAATAGGCCTCTGTGTGGCCTGAGTCATGACCTGACCATGCAGAGGCCCATTGCGCATGTGCGGTGGCATCCAAAATGGAGACTACGATGGGGAAAAGGCCCAGAAAGGGCCAAAGAACACCCAACTGGGTGATTTTTTGCATGAGGAAGGCCAGCGGGGGGAGAAGGCCTCAGAGAAGCCCTCTGGAGGGGGTAAGTACTAAAAAAATTACTCATGAACACCCCCCCAAAAAAAAAAACAGCCGGGGGGGTCAGTCTGGAGTCAGACTGGGGGTGGTTCGGTTCAACCCCAAACTGTCGAACTGAACTGGTTTGATGTCAAACATGTTTGCTTATCCCTAGCGCAGGCAGTAGTGCTCAAAGCCATGCTGGGTTCTCCATGGACCAAGAAGCCAGCATGAGCAGCAAAGTGTCTGCTTTTATTACTGCAGCGGCTCTGCCTCGTGCAGATGCTCTTTCCCCTGACTTGCTGTCCAAAATGACAGCAGGCTGGGTGGGCGGGGCGCAGCCCTGCTCCTCAGTGGCGATCACACAGACATTGCCTGCCGTAAAATGCCAGGTAGAGACATCAAGCTACCCGCAATTTGAGCAGCCAGGAGCAGAGGGCTCCCCGCCCTCCAGACGATGTGAGTTGCCTGTGAGAATGTTCTCATTATGTTGAACCTGTATTCAGATATCTGTACAAACATACATGTTCTTGTGTGAATGACTGTGCCTGTGTCATTCTGAAACAGAAACAAAATTAGTTTAAAAATTGAACCTGGCTATAAGACCTTCAAATGAAGACATATAGGAAGTGTACTGCTGTAGCTGTGTTCAGTATACTGTAGCATGTAAATAACTAGACCTGTGTACAGATTGTATGAGTGTTGAACATAATGTGTGAATAGGGCTTTACTTTAAGACTTTGAACTTGTTTTTCTTGAATAGAAGCCCCCTAAGCAAAAAGAAAAAGTGAAGGCGGTAGTGAAGGCAGTTTCAAAAGCATGGTGATGAACTGGGAGTCTGCTGTGTCTCACAGCAATACAAAAAATCCCCCCTTGACATACCTAAAATACTCCTTTGGATCCTGGCCTATAATTGCATGGCCAAAGATCAAGGTATCTTTTTCATAATGGTCTAAAATGCTTATCTCTAATGCTCTTGTTCTGCATTGGTATGCTCCCCCGCCCCATGGGGATTGATGAGTCCACAGATTTGTTCTTAAATATTTATAAGCTGGATATTGGAACACATTCATTTAGAAAAACAAGAGGCCCCAACATCAAGAATGTTCTAAGCAAAAAAATAAGCAGCCATATATTGGATGCTAAAGAATAGTGTGGGGAAAGAGGGATTGTGTAAAAGACCAATAAAATGTGTTGTGCTTGAGTTTCATTTTTTTTAAAAAATGAACACAGTCTTCTTAAAAATCACTTGCAGAATAAAACATCTACAGCAGGGTTGTCAAACATAAGGTTCAAGGGCCTCTTCAGGCCATTAAGGTCTATGCAAATTACTGAGCCATCTTCACTAATTCATCTTTGTTCTAATTCATCTTGGTACTTCGCCTCATTGTTTGATTTGGTTTTTAAAAAATATATATATTGTCCTGTGTTGCTTTATTGCGGTGTGTGTGTGTGTGTATTTTAAATTTATATATTGCCATTTTTTTGTTTTGCATTATGGACAAAAATCTTTCCCGCTGTAAATTTCTTGCACAAATGGAAGGCACCTCTCCTCATGCAAGAGATCCAAAGTAGCATGAGTGGACTTATTCTTTTAATAAAGGTTTTTTTGGGGTGGGGGAGAGGTAAATGTACTGTTCATTTTTTGTAAGCCACCTTGAGGAACAATTGGAAAAGCCATATAGAATTTCAGTAAATACATACATCAAATGGATGAGTTGAATCAGAAGTTTAGGGTTTGGACTTAGGAAGAACCGAAAGCAAAATTTTCCATGCACATAGCACATGTCAAACTCTTCCAGTTCTTGCAACAAGAAAAATCCAAATTATCTTCGCTCAGGCTGCACACAAAGTACCAGGGCACCTTTGTTTGTTTGTCCTGTGACTAAAGGAGGCCACCATCTTTATCACTGAGAGGCAGGCAAAGGAATTGTGTCATTTACAGAATTCTGCAGTCCTAATGGATTCAACCAAGGAGCCTTCTCTAATGGGAAATTAATGTATATTATATCATAATACCATCAAAGGTGCAATTGAGCATGATTTGTTGGGGGGTGGGGTTAAGGCACAGCATCAGTCTCCCTAGTTGCTTCTTTTCAACTATTTCCCTCCAAGTTGGAGTTGCTTGTGGTCTTGGAGGCCCACTAGGAATAAAAGGGTGAAAAAGTGGGTAATTATGCTCTGTCTCTGCATCTGGCATGACTGCATTGAAACTAATAGCAATTTTGAGGGTGTGATTTTTGTCAGGAACATGGTACAACCAGAAAACATTAAATACGTTATCCCCACATGTCATGGTCCTAATCTGGATTTCTCCTTAGCTGCTATTTAATTTTTTTTTTTAAGAAACAACCAGGTCCATACTGGTCCTAACTTTGGTATCAGGTCCAGTCTGGTCCTAACCAGGTCCAGTCCGGTCCTAACTTTGGTATCTCTTTCTCTATTGAGGAGATGCAGGGACAACCTGTGCATCTTCTGGGAGGATGGGATGCAACACCCCCCACCCCCACACCACACATACACATGTTCTGTTTCAGAGCCGACAGAGATGTGGACCAACAGAAACTGCAAGGCATCTTTCTCCAGTCCAAAGCTACTGCCAGCCCCACATTTATTGTCATGTTTTCATTTGCTTTCCACCTTATAACCTTTCAAAAACAAGGAATCATGATTTGTAACTGAGCAGTACCAGATAATATAATCTGAGCTGTGTGAACAGAGAGATTGGCCATGGGCAGTGATGCCTTTATTAAGCCACCTTCACGTCTCTGGCAATTGTGTATCCAGGGTAGACTAGGAGCTGGGAGCTGAAGTGGGGGAAAGCATTGAAACCAGATACATACCATTGATATCTCTATAAGTCTTTTGAACATAATTAGCAAATTATATGCAAGACATTTGAGTTGGAAGCTCTGTGAGCAGCTCGATCAAGAGGATATACTCGAGGATGAGCAAACAAGCTTCAGGGCCAGATCTACAACAGAGCACTGTGTGATCTTGCAGCATTTAGCAGAGAAAGATACGTGGAATTCCAGCACTTCATTGTTTGTTACTATTTGTAGATTTCAGAATGGCCTTTGATTCAGTTTCAAGAGTTTCCTTATGAGCTAAACTTAAGAATTCGACTATTGGCAAATGCTTGCTGCTACTTACATATAAACTCTATGATAATACTAGACTTAGAGTAGGATGTAACCATACCAGCCAGCTCTCTAACCCAAGTATGACCTTTAAGGGGGTCAAACAAGGTTGTTTACTGGCTGCCTTCTTTAACATTTATATAAATTCATTAATTACTCGTCTGCAGAGTTTAGATTTACATGCCCCCAAACTAGCGGACAGGCGGCTCCCTATTCTGCTTTATGCTGATGATGCTGTTATTTTGTCTCAGATCCAGATTGGCCTTAGGAGAGCTCTCAAGGCTCTTGCTCAGCACTGTAAGGAGGAGCAGTTGGTTACTGACTATCAAAAAATGAAGGTCCTGCTCTTTTCACAGTCCTAAGATTCACAAATGGCCAAAATGCATGCGTATAGATAACTAAGACACAGAGCAAGTTAATTGTTTCAAATATTTGGGAATCATTTTCCTGGCTTCTAAAAAGAAGACTGCCCAGATTAACTATGTCTCTTCCCTGGCCCAAAGAAGTGCTACAGCCATTTTAAGATTTCATCGAGCTCAGGGAGCAAATTTTCTTCTAGCTGCCATTAAATTATTAACAGCAAAATCGAAAGCACAACTTCTATATGGGGCGCAACTAGGCCCTTATTCCAACTTTGGGCCTCTTGAAAAAGTACAATCTGGATTTTAAAGATCTCTGTTCTTGACCCCTATATGTGTTCCTAATGCTGCCTTGAGATTAGAGGCTGGGCTGCTTAGAATTGAAGCTAAAGCCTGGCTAGATATTCTGACTGCATGGCTGAAGCTAAATCTAACTCCAGTTGGGCTGATTTCCTTAATACAGTCCGATAATTACTGGTCAAATTTGTGGAAGAGCATTACATGCAAGCTGCTTTCATATGGCATCTCCATATGATTATGGAGCATTTATTATCTCCAGGATTTGATAAGGCCAAGGATATTATTAAACAACGAGTCTGGGAATGCACCACGAGTCAATGAATGCACCACTGAGAGACCTTAAAGGCCAAGTTGAAGACAAATCATCCTGGAGAGAATCTATCTATGTGGTCATTAAGAGTCGACAACCACTTGAAGGCACTTAGTCAATCAATCAATCAATCAATCTTCCTTGGTGATTTTCAGTTCTGCAGGATGAGCATATGGAAAACACACGTGCTAATTTTCTTTTTAAAAAAGAGCTCCTATGTTTCTTGCTTGCTAGTTTTGTGCTTGGCAGTGGAAAGAAGAAGAAAAAGGTCTAAAGATATGAACCTCAGTTCCCCTCTGTTCAGGGAGACAGTGGCACCTGCTAATACTGGGCCTGGCTTTGCAGTTGTTCACTAGCAACCCTGGTTCCCAGATCCAGCAGTTGCTGCTAAACACATCTAAAAATGTCAGGCCTAAACTAGCGAAGCATACTTTTATATCCATCGATGAATTTCAGTTCAGTTTTGCACTATAGTAGCCTTGTGTGGGCAAGTTTTAAACATTCTACAATAACAGTCTCCAAGAACCTTCTTTCTTAATGCGTTTCGTCTGTCAGACTTGTGACGCTTTAAAAACAAATTAAATTTCCTATCCCTATGAGACATTTGGCATTTCAGTTAAACTATGGCACCACAGCAAAGCATGCCACTTATTTCAAGAACTTCGTAGCCATGGGGTCTTATTGCTGGTTTTAAGAAGTGGGCTGTGAAGCTCATGCCAAGCCTTTGGATATAAATTCCAGATGTGAATCCAGCTATAACCCCATTCTTAGAGGATGGCCTAATTTAAATGACAGCATATAAAACAGTACATTGTGTGCTATTACACTCTAAAAGCTACCAAGTGCTTCTCAGTATATACAATCCAGCATTTTCTATCTCAGCAATCTGAGCATTGCAATTATTTATGTTTGGAGAAGTATAGAAGTATTTATTGAAATTAGTAAAGTTCCTTGCTGAAAAGGAACACAAATTAGCACATAGTCCAGAAAAAACTGATAAACAATGTTTTCCCTGGGATTCCCCAAGCCCAGGGAGGTTCAAGCTCTGTCAATAAGCAGGGTGGTGGCGGCGGCATCCTTTGAACCTACTGATAATGACTCTGGGCCAGTCACTTCTCTCTCAGCCTAACCTACTTCACAGGGTTGTTGTGAGGAGAAACTTAAGTATATAGTACACCACTCTGGGCTCCTTGGAGGAAGAGCGGGATATAAACTGTAACAACAACAACAACAACAGAATAGTTTTAGGAGAAGCCTAGCCAGAAAGCTCAGCAGGGATAATTCAACATTTCTTTCCCTCCCATGAGCTTGCTCTGAGAGAAAGGTTTTAATTCGCTACAGAGATACTCAAAGAAGTAAATAAATGTTGGGTAGCATCCACATGTGCCAGCTCAAGGTACCTTCTCCACCCCCTTCCTTCCTGAAGCTTATCCTGCCCCCTCCCAAGCCATTGCTAAGGGTCAAGGCTTCTTCAGAAACCTCCCTGAGCCATTTTATTTGATAAAAATCAAATAAATTAATTAATAAACTTCATTTATTTAACAGATTTTTATATCGCCCAAAACTTACGTCTCTGGACAGTTTACAACAAAATCAAAACAAAAAAGTAAAACATTAGTTAAAACAAAAACAAAAGGTTTAACACATTAGAACAATTCACATTTTTTAAAATGATATTTTAAAACAGCATTAAAACCATTAAAACAATATTAATTAAAAGCCTGGGTGAACAGATGTGTCTTTAAAGACTTTTGAAAAGCTGTCAGAGATGGGGAGGCTCTTATTTCACTAGGGAGTGCATTCCAAAGCCTCGGGGCAGCAGCAGAGAAGGCCTGTCCCTGAGTAGCCACCAGATGAGCCGGTGGCAACTGCAGACGGACCTCTCCTGATGATCTCAATGAGTGGTGGTGTTCATGACAAAGAAGATGTTCTCTTAAATACACAGGGCCCAAGCCATTTAGGGACTTATAGGTTATAACCGGCACCTTGTATTTTGCCCAGAAACATATCAGCAGCAGAGGCGTATCTAGGGAAAATAGCACCTAGGGCAAGCACTGAAATTGCGCCCCTTGTCCAAACACCCAACACCCATCTTTCAGATAACTTCACCATAATATCAGCTGAAAAATACAAGTCAAGCTTGTTAATCTTTTAATATTTCAAAAACAATTTAGAAAACTACAAATTTCAGTATGCTGGGGCTCATGAAATACCCAAATACTATGTGGAGGTATACTTGGAAAACTAATGTCTAATTCTCTACTATGCATTGTAGCATCACTATTACATAAGTTTTAAAAAGAAATGGAGAATTGGACTTTCCCCTATTTACTCTGAAAATAATTAAAAGATATGCAGAGTAAACTGTGTCACTGCTTGGAATATATTCTAGTATTTCAGAAAGACAGTTAAAATGAGAGAAAGAGAGCAAGAAACTCCCAGTGGGCCTTAATACTAAGGATTTCACACTGATTGAAAGACAAACTCACCATTAATAGCCATATTATTAAGACATCACATTTCACTCACTTATCACAAGAAGCAAAGTAAGAGCAAATGAATACAATCCTAGCTCATAAGCTTCTAGGGCCTCACAGAGGCCATTTGAGCATGCACAGTGGTCATTTTGTTTTCAGTGGCCATTTTTAAAAAAATAAATAAATAAAATGGCACCCCCTTCAAGTGGCGCCCGGGGCACGTGCCCTGCCTGCCCTACCCTAGATACGCCCCTGATCAGCAGCCAGTGTATCTCCTTCAATACAGGAGTTAAATGGTCTCTCTGGCTGCCGCATTCTGGACCAGCTGTAGTTTCCGGACTACATACAAGGGCAGCCCCACATAGAGCACATTGCAGTAATCCAGTCTGGAGGTTACCAGCAGATGTACCACTGTTTTGAGGTTGTTCATCTCACTGAACAGACACAGCTGGCATATCAGCTGAAGCTGATAGAAGGCACTTCTGGCCACTGCTTCAACCTGAGAGACCAGGGAGAGGCTTGGATCCAGAAGCACCCCTAGACTGTGTACCTGTTCCTTCTGGGGAAGTGTGATCCCATCCAGAACAGGCAGATCAAAATTGTCTCTTGAGTTTCAACCCTGCACAATGAGTACCTCCATCTTATCTGGATTCAGTCTCCATTTGTTATCCCTCATCCAGCCCATCACCAACTCCAGGCAGGCATTTAGGGAGGTTATGCCACTCCTGATGATGCTGACATGGAGAAATAGATTTGGGTGTCATCAGCATACTGATAGCACCATGCACCTAATCTCCTGATGATCTCTCCCAGCGGTTTCATGTAGATGTTAAAATCTGAAACAATATGGAGTCCTGAGGCACACCATACAAGAGTTCAGATTTTGAAGAAGAGCAGTCTCCAAGGGATACAATCTGGAACCTGCCCGAGAGGTAGGAGCGGAACCACCGCAAAGCAGTGCCTCCCACTCCCAACCCCCTCAGACGCTCCAGAAGGATACTATGGTTGATAGTATCGAAAGCCGCCGAGAGGTCAAAAAGGACCAACAAAGTCACACTTCCTCTGTCAATTCCCAATTGGAGATCATCCATTAGGCCAACCAAGGCAGTCTCTACCCATAGCCCACCCGAAAGCCAGTTTGAAATGGGTCAAGATAATCCATTTCCTCCAAGACTGTCTGGAGCTGGGATGCCACCACCCTCTGAATTACCTGGCCCAGCCACAGAAGGTTGGAGAAAGGCCTGTAGTTGCTCAGCTCTGATGGATCCAAGGTAGGCTTCTTCAGAAGCAGTCTTATAATTGCCTCCTTAAGACAAGGAGGCCTCCTACCTTCCCTCAGAGACGCATTTATAATCTCTACCAGGCCTTCTACAACAACCCCCCCTGCCAGATAATATTAGCCATGTCGGGCAAGAGTCAAGAGAACAGGTGGTAGGCTGCACCATTCCAATCAGCTTGTCCACATCCTCAGGAGTCTCAAACTGGAACTGATCCAGACTAATCACATAAGAGGAGTTGCTGGACATCTCCACATCAGACACTAAATAATTGTGGAGATGGAGTCTAAGTCGGCCCGAATACGAGAGAATTTTCTCCACAAAGAATTTGTTAAACACATCACAGTGGGTAATCAATGGTTCCAGATTCTGATTCAAGGGAGGAGGGGCACATACTAGCCCTCTCACAACCCTGAAGAACTCCACTGGACGTGAACTTGCGGATGCAATACAGGCAGAAAAGAATCACTTCTTTGCCTCATGTATTGCCTGAGTCTTCAAATGAGCTCTTTGTTGCAGTCTGTTGGATTCAAGCCAATCCTTTCTCCACTTGCGCGCCAGTTGTCTACCTTGCCGCTTCAGTCCCCGTAGTTCTTCCGTATACCAAGGGGCCAGTTTTGAAGTGGGTCAGAGAGGACGCTTAGGAGCAATCATGTCTACTGCCCTGGTGAGTTTGCTGTTCCAATTCTCCACCAGGGCATCAACAGGATCACCGGCAGAGACAACAATAAATCCCTCCAAGGTTTCTTGGAATCCTTTTGGATCCAATAACCTTCTTGGGTAGACCATCCTAATAGGTCCTTCGCCCCTGAGAAGGTGGGAAGTAATTGTGAGTTCAACCTTAACCAGATGGTGGTCCATCCTTGACAATGGGGAAATCACAGGATTCCCCACCCATGGAACACCACCCTGATCAGAGTGAAAGACCAAATCGAGTATGTGACCAGCAATGTGCGTCAGTCCCGAGACCACTTGAGATAGGCCCATTGTTTGTTATGACCACTATGAACTTCTGAGCCGCCCCAGACAAATTGGTCCCAAAATGAACATTGAAGTCCCCCTGCACCACAAGCCTGGGGGACTCCAACACCAAGCCCAAGAACAAGTCCGTTAGCTCAGTTAGGGATGATCGGGGGTGATTGGTACACCAACAGAAGTCCCAGTCTATCCCTGGTCCCCAAACTTAAGTACACACATTTGATATGGTCCGACACCTCAACAGGGATCCTGGTCAGGGATATATAGTTCTTATCGACCACAGCCACTCCACCTCTCTGCCCATGATCCCACACCCACTCCTCAACAGAGTTCCTTGGAGGGAGAAGCTGGGACCAGACTGGGCCCCAGCCAACCCCAGCCAGGTCTCTGTAATACATACCAGGTTAGTGCTTTCATCCAGAATCAAATCATGGATAGTTTCTGATTTGTTCTCTACCAACCTGGCATTACAAAGGAGCATGGTGAGGTTCCAAGGTTGGTTGGCACTGCTCCCCAAGGTCAAAGAGCTGGCAGGACAGCCAGAAGAGAAAACAGCTATTAGGTTTCAAAGTCCACTTCCGCTGTAATGGCCCACTGACCTGCCAACGTTACTTCTTCTGTTCCCCACCACCACCAGAATTGCCACCCCATGAGCAGTGGATACTAGGCTTGTGCATTTCGATTTGGGCACAAATAGATTTGTGCCCGAAAATGGCAATTTCGGATGATTTGTCTACAAATCGAAACCAGAATTAGACCTCCAATAATTTTCATTTACAAACCGAAATGACCTCCTCTCAGATCCAAGTTTTGTTTACTTCGGAAAACGCTTCAGTGCTCCATCAGCATTGCATTGCAAATTGTCCTTTTTGGCTCTCCACCCAGACTCCAGCAGCAACTGACTGAGTGTTTGTCAGAAGGATTAGCATAGTAGAAGATAAGATATGCAAAAAGGGACACAGCTTCTGAAGACATTTAGTTAAGAGAAATGAGCTGTATTGTGATGCAATTGTGTGCTGAGAATGAAAAGATTAAGCTGAGAGCAGCCAATTCATTGTCAACTCTAAGTAACAATATCTGGAGCTTCCCACTCTGTCTGGGGGGCTGCTGGGAGCGCCTGGAGGAGATACTTATTACAGCTTTGCCCGGCCTTTTCTCCCTCTTTATTATCTTGTGTGTAATGATTAAGATTCCACATGCCCTGTCCTGTTTGCATTTAAAATATTTAAGCCCTTGCAGAAAACAAAACAAAATGCCAGCAAGGACACTGCAAGTCTCTTTCAAGGTGGCACAAGCTATTATGCTTGGTTAAAGCAAAAAAGCATACACTTGCTATTAACACACTGGGAAGTATATAAGTGGAATATGGGGAGGGTGAGGGTTTGAGAGGTAACATGATACAGGAAGACATCCTGATTGACAGATTTTTAAACTTCAGATTTGCATTGGAAAGGAAACTAGTTGGAGTTTAGACACAGCTGCCTTTATTGAATTGATGGCTCTATTTCCCATTTCCAGAAAGAGAGAACTGAGTTTGCACCAGGAATATATATGCTGGTGTAGGGCACCATTTCCTCCTTACTGCTGCATGTGTGGGTGAAGAGAGAGCTCCATTCATTGCCTGTTCCATCATCCTTTGCCCCTATCCTCCACCATTGACTTTCCCAGGGGAGCTGCCATTCTCCAGGATTTATGCCCTTCCTTAGCCTCACTGACCAGCCTGCTGCTTCTCCTGTGTGTTCAGCCTTATTTTTTTTTTTAAAAAGGCTTGATGTTGGAATGAAGGTTACAAATGTGAAATGTTAAAAAAATAAACATTTTGATGCTTGCTGATGCTGATAATGTGATGATAGTAAATGCAATGCTTTGCCAGAGTGGTGTAGTGGTTAGAGTGCTGAACTAGGACTGGGGAGACCCGAGTTCAAATCCCCATTCAGCCATGAGACTTGCTGGGTGACTCTGGGCCAGTCACTTCTCTCTCAGTCTAACCTACTTCACAGGGTTGTTGTGAGGAGAAAACTTAAGTATGTAGTATACCGCTCTGGGCTCCTTGGAGGAAGAGTGGGATGTAAACAAACAAACAAACAAACAAACACACAAACAAACAAACAAACAAACACAAACAAAATGTCTGCTGTATGAGTCTTTTCTTTGTATTTCTCCAAAATAGAAAGAAGCATTCTGTGACTTACTAAAGCAGCAGCATAGAGAGACAGGCACACATGCACCAAACTACCCCAAAGGACTCTGTGACTTGATTGACTAAAGTGGCAGCACAGACAGAAGCACATGTGCCCACCCACCCCCACCACCAGCGGTGGCCATTGATGAGCTTGATGCTACTGGTGCCCCCTCACAAATGTCTGCCGCTCAGACTTTGAGAGCAGCACATAGCATTAGGCCACAGCACAAACCCAACACCAGGGCTGCTCAACTTCGGCCCTCCTTCAGATGTTGTCCTACAACTCCCATAATCCCTGGCTATTGGCCACTGTGTTTGGGGATTATGGGAGCTGTAGTCCAAAAACAGCTGGGGTGCCGAAGTTGAGCAGGCCTGCCCTAAACCCTCTCCAACCCTCTCACAGAGCATGCAGCCATGCACATACAGGTATAAAATGCTAATTTTTACCCACCCATGTCTAGCAGACAGTAATATATTATTATTTTATTTTATTTTAACATTTATATCCTGCTCTTCCTCCAAGGAGCCCAGAGCGGTGTACTACATACTTGAGTTTCTCTTTCACAACAACCCTGTGAAGTAGGTTAGGCTGAGAGAGAAGTGACTGGCCCAGAGTCACCTAGCTAGTTTCATGGCTGAATGGGGATTTGAATTCGGGTCTCCCCAGTCCCCAATAATGAGGATTGGGTCATATAGTGAGTTGTTGCATCATCAGGGTTTTTATTGAAATATTGCTTGAATCCACAAATGGGTGGTGCTGCTGCGCTGGGGTGCCACAGGCTTCGAACTGCCGCAAAATGCCCAAATAATGGTGCCAAAAAACAAAACAAAACAAAACGGGTGATCCAGAAGGCTTAATTTAGGACAAAATACAAAATGGGGCTGATTCGGATTTGGTACAAATTGAAACAGAAAAAACAAAACAAAACACACAACCCTAGTGGATACGCTTCCTGTCACCCCATCTCCAGATAAGCCCAGACACATTTATAAACAGAATTAATACAAAATCTCCCAAGACTAATTAAAACAGAAGGCACATTAAATACCCCCCCCATGCAAATTATTGTGTCAGGAAACCTGGCCCTCACCCTCACTGTCCCCCTGAAGTTGCTTCCCCAAAGGGTCAACCCCCTTTGGTGTTGCCCCTTTGGTGGTGGGCCTGCCACCACAAGCAGTGTCCCTTTATAGACCCAGAGGTAACCACTCTGGACAGATGGAAAGCAGGGACTGCTGAGTCTCTCCTAGGCCCCAATCCCACAAAGCAGCCATTGCCAGAGGCCACAGTCCCATAGGTCAGGCACGGGGCTGGCGGGTGGTCTCACCCTCTCCCTCTCCTGCAGGCAGGCATTCAACAGCAGCAGCAACAGACAGACAGCCCCAGTCTCTCACCCGGGGGGGCTGTTTGGGAAGCAGGTGTTCTCTCCCTCTGCTGCAGGGTTTCTTGCAGGTTAAGGCAGGAGGCAGCATCCCTTTATAGGCCCAGAGAGGGCCACCCTGGTCAGATGGAAAGCAGGGTCTGCTGAGTCACTCCTGAGCCCCAATCCTGCAAAGCAGCCACTGCCAGAGCCCACAGTTCCACAGGTCAGGTAGGGGGCTGGCAGATGGTCTCACCTTCTCCCTCTCCTGCAGGCAGGCACTCAACAGCAGCAGCAACAGCCAGCCAGCCCCAGTCTCTCACCCTGGGGGCTGTCTGGGAAGCAGGTGGTCTTTCCCTCTGCTGCAGGGCTTCTTGGCATGTGTGTGGGGGGGTGGAGCTGCAGTGGAAGGGGGCTGCAGGGGGAAGGGCATACCTAAAAAGCTTAAGAGGAACCATTAGTAGATGCATGGCTCCACTCAGAGTTTCCATATATGCCCTCTTCCTCTTGTAGCCCCCTGCACTGCTTTCCATGCCATTGCTGAAGGTTCCCTGACTCTCAGGCCCAGTTCAGACACCACGGCAACCCTCAGTTACACTCACCGGAGGTTGGTGTTCCTTGTCATCCAAATGTGGGGAAACCGCACAGCCGCGGTTCCATTGCCGCTTTCAAACTGAGGACAGAACCCTTGATTTGAAGTTTGGTAGCTTGCTGGAACCAGAGCTCTGCTGACCCCACCCATTCTGTTGTCTTAATGCAGCGACCTACACTCTGTTTCACTGATCATTTGAATGGGCCCTCAGAAACAGCTTTGCAGGAGGCTCAGGATGTCTGAGTAAGGAGGAGGGGGCAGTGAAGTCCCCTTGCACTGGTGCATGTTGTGCTAGCACTACATTGTGGATGCTATCCATTGTATTGGTATTATGTGCTACAACAGGGTTATCCAGACCAATGTCACACCTGCAAAATCAGTAAACATGGGGCACATGTATTATTAGAGTGGCTTCAGATGTGCATTTTCCATGCGGAAAGTCCACTTTTATATTAAGCATGGTGCTCCCCATTGTACATCCCAACACACATTTGAAGCTCCTCAACTTGCAGTGAGGCTCACTGGGAAATGTGGACTTGGGCATGGTGAGTGTTCACTTGAAGTTACACAATGTCATTTACACAATCATTTCATTGTGCTAAATGCTTTGCAATCCTTGTCCCCAACCCAGAACCTCATACTGCTCCAATATATACATGGAGCTCTAAAGCATCCAAGCCTCCTTGTTCCATTCAGTGGAAGGAAGACCTGAAGTTGCTGCCTCCATTGAACTGAGAGTGAGTGAGGAAGTCCTTGTGCATAGGTCAGCTCTTCACACAGAATGGATCTCCAATGCCCACAAGGATCCAATGGTTAGAAGTACTTATGCTTCCCTCCCTCGCATCAGTTTCATCATTAGTACAATTCCTGTTTTAGAGATTGGAGAACTGAGGTGGAGAGACAGTGAGCTGGGTCTCACGATCAATGAGACCTGGTTTGTTGAGCTGAGCGGGGAGAGCGGGCTAAGCCCGCTCTCCCCGCTCACGATCAGGGATGGAGCCCAGGGCAGCCAGATTGGCTGCCCACACAATTGCTGGCTCCATGACGGAGCCGGCAGGGGCTGGGGGGGGAGTGAGGGCTGATCAGCCTCCAGAAGCTCCAGCATGCCTTGTGCGAGCGCTCAGGGCATGCTGGCGAGACTCCTGGAGCCGGAAGGCAGCTTTTTGCCTCCCCTCGGGGGGGGGGGGTCTCCTCGTGAGTAGCCATGGCATGGCTACTCGCGATCACAAAACACAGGTTTGCGGAGCACTCGCTCCGCAAACCTGGTTTTAGGGGAGGGGTATTTAGGTGGGTTAACCACCTCAGAGCCACTGGGCTCGCTAGGCTCCCCTAGCCCGATTTTGGCTGATTGTGGGAATAGCCCCAGAGACTTGACCAAGATATGCACATAGTCCATCTGTGCATTAACCAAGGAATTAAATGTATTCAGCACTTTATCTACTACTCTTTCATGTTGTTATGAAATCACTGACTAAACCAACAATCTCAATGAGGTCTAGAACAGATTCCACCACAGCATAGCTTTTGCCGGATGTCTGGTGCCCCCGCCGCAGACACACACCGTTTCTTCGTTTTTAAAAAGGTGGTTTCATTGCAAAACGCATTATATAATTCACTAGTGCATTGCAAATATAAGTAACATTTAAAAATAGTGTTGATAGAAATAAAACATCTAATTCAAAGGCCTTTGAATATTATTTAAAATAATAGTTATTATCACAACATTAATGGGATTGATTAGTAGGCAATGAAATACCCTTTGGATCTCCAGTTTTTCAAACATTTGTGAAATAAAAGAGTTAGTTAAAAGAAGATATTTGAATCAACAACATCCTTTGTACAGCAGAGCTGCAATGAAAGGGCCATCACTCAATGGTAGAGCATTGCCTGGTTCAGTCCCTGGCTTCTCCAGGTAGGGCTGGCAAAGACCCTTGCCTAAACCTTGGAGAGCTGCTCCCAGTAAAGTAGATAATCTTGAACTAGATAGTCTGACTCAGTCTAAGGAAGTGTCATATCTTCACCAAAGTTCTTAAATCCTTGGTTACAAACACAAATTTATCTAGCGTAGAGTGCATGGCTGCATTAGAAATTGAGCACTATTCCCCCTAGAAGTTTTTCTCCAGTTCACAATGCAAATGACCAGAGATCCAGGTTCAAATCCCTGCTCATCCCCAAAGTTCACTAGGAGATTGTGACTTAGCTCAGTCACAATCACTCAGTTTAACCCATCTCACAGAGCTGTTGTGAAGAAAAAAGACGAGCAGCATGTATGCCATCCATCCTGAACTCCTTGGAGGAATTATAAAGGGTAAACAAGAAATAAACTGCATCTGTATAAACATCTCAGTAGCAGAAAAGGGACTTCAACCCTGGAGAGACACAGACAGACAGAGAAACATTCAACAGTTTGATATATGAGGAACAACTGCTAGAACGACATGTTCCAGATTTACTGCAGACAAAAAACCACGAGCAAAATAGAAAACAGTGATTGCTCACTTTCTATTTTTGAAGACTCTCTGAAATCTGCTTGATAAATGTTCATGCTAAGGTGTTATTTCTTAAACTGTAGCCACTAATTATTGGGAAAACATAAAACCATGCATAGAACAATGGGTTCTCATTAGGGATGTACAAAATGTTTCAACGTCAAAATGTTTCAACTCAAAACGGGACATTTTGAGTGTGTCAAGCTCAAAACATAATACCCTTCAAATAAAGGGCCTGTTTCGAGCTCAGAACAAAACAGAACAACCCCATTTCAATTCAAAATGTTTTGATGTTTCAAGCACCATTTGGGAGGCCTGTTTTCCCCTTGCTGATTGGTTTTCTGACATTTGCTTCCGATTGGCTTGTGATCTGAACAGTGGCAGCTCTCCCTCTCTGTTTAACATTTCTTGGTGATTGCTGTGATGAGTTATTTCCATGTATGACCTTCCCATAGTTGACTTATGGCTCTCCTCATAGTTGACACTTTTCCAGACTAAAAAGTCCCAGATGCTGTAGCCTTGCCACAGAAGGAAGGTGCTCCAGGCCCCTGATAGGGATATGCATGAAACTGGATGGCCTGGTTCTACTTGAATCCAGACCCGATTTGATCCGCCCCTGGGGGCTCAGGCTCAATTGTGCTTCACTCACTGCTCTGCTCTGCAATATGCATTGCAAGGTGTACTCAGTCAAAATGTCGCTGAAGTTGCTCTAGTTGAGCTCATGGCTATGATTGCTGCTAAGTAAGGGTGCTGCTGTGGCAGCTGTTACAATGCTAGGAAGTAACATAAGGAGTTCTAATTGTGTTTGAGAGAGCAACTTATGCCAATGATGTCACTGCAGTACAGGCACTGTGGCTGGCAGTGGATTATGGGCCAGTTATTCTTTTTTGGCCATTTGGACAGTGTTTGAAATGTGTGTTCTGTGTTGGGCAGGGCAGATTCCATTTTACTGTGTGCTTCTGCAGTGTTTTTCAAGGCAGGGTTGCAAAATGCATTGCATCCCTAGTGAAATAAGAGCCTTCCCATCTCTGACAGCTTTTAAAAAGTCTTTAAAGACACATCTGTTCACCCAGGCTTTTACTTAATATTGTTTTAATGGTTTTAATGCTGTTTTAAAATATTGTTTTAAAATTTTTAAATAGTTCTAATGTTTTAAATGTTTTGTTTTTGTTTTAACTCATGTTTTACTTTCTGTTTTTATTTTGTTGTAAACCACCCAGAGACGTAAGTTTTGGGCAGCATAAAAATATGTTAAATAAATAAATAAATTAGTCCATTTCCCCCAAACCCATTTATTACATTTATTTCCCTATGCACTTGTCACTTATGCCATATGGTAGAACAATTCTTGTTTTTGCATGAAGCTGCAAGCCTTGTCTGTTCAGTTACACAGCCCAATTGAAAAAGACCATCTTTACGCATATAGGCTGTCATAATTAAATCATCATATTTAGTGACATCGCAAACTTTGTCCTCAAAAGTCACTTTGCAACCTTTATTGACTCCATGTTTCACAGAGATCAAGTAACTTTCCATATCAGGGACTTGGAGTACATCTCAGACCACAATCTTTTCAATTTTTCCATCAAATTGCCTGTAATACAGTTTAGCTGCTCCTCTCCTCATTGAAAAATTCAAGTCCCCATTAGCAACAGAAACAGCAACTTCATAATTTTTGCCTAAATCAATAAACCGTTCAGGGGAATTCAGGATATTTGGGGTGGCACCTGAATCAATAATAAAACCATTCCTTTCATTCCTGGTTGCTACATTGAAAGACTTGGCTCTTGCACTGTCTCTGTTTCCTTTTCTTTAAATCCATCGTGCTGTTTGCTTTTCTGTCTGTGACAAATGCTTGTCTTCCTTTCTACTGTGTTCACAGGCTGTAAGTCATCTCTGTAGCTATGGTAACCAGGTTGTCCTCCTCTAGGAGTCTTTCTACATTTCCCGCCTTTAGGATCTGGGCAATTAGCATGTGAATGCCCTGCTTTGTTACAGTTGAAGCAAAGCCTTTGTTTCCCAGAAAAGGCTGTAGTACTATCCCCATGCTTTTCAAAAACTGTTTCTTCCTAATTAAGATTGAAATCTTGCAAGCATGCAATTACAGTTTCCAATTCAAGCTTACTATCTGAAACCGCCAGTGCCATTTTTACATGATTATGTGGCAAAAATCTCAGAATCAAGCCAAGTAACACCTGATCATCCAAAGTAGATCCATGTTGTTTAAGTAATCTGTGAGTCTCCTACAGCCCATTTATATGGGCTGAAAGATCCTCTCCTTCCAACTGCATTTTGCAAATCCTTTGAATTAGGACAGCAGCATTGGGAGAGACTCTACCATACAGCTTTTTAAGCTTATCCCAAACCTCTGAGGCAATTTTAATTTCTTTGAAATGCATTAGCAAATCATCACTCACAGTCAGGAGAATCAAGCCATATGCTCTGTAGTTCTGTTAATCCCATTTCTTTTGGGCAGCCACCCCATCTGTTGGTCTTGGATCTGTGAGAGCTTCATTAAGTCCTTTGCCTTCAGGAGGGCTTCCATTTTCATGACTCATTTATCATAATTCCTTCCATTCAGTTTGTGGAGAACAGCGCCACTCGCCTCTGGATCCATGCTGTCTTACTAACTCACTCAGCTACACTTTAAAATAAAAACTCTTCTGCAGACCTTTGGGCTGCTAGGCCTATAACCCTCTTGGGGTTTGTGATTATTTAGCAAAGCACAAAGGAAGCTACCAGTCCAGTTACAGAGTGCAGAGTTTACTTGTTGCAGCTATTTAGAGAAACATGCATGGAGATCACTGTGGAGTCTAAGTTACTTAACTAGTTTATTGGTGAAATACTTTTGGGATAAGAAAGAACTATCCTATCTATCAGCTACATAATGAATAGGTAGGGAGAGAGAGAAATGTTTCCATCTTCTCTCTAGGAGGAAAGGAAGAGGACTGACTCACTACAGGAAGTATCTGAGGTGTCAAGGCAGGGGTCATAAAGTAGAGGCAATCAGAGACAGGTAAGGAGACCTTCACTAACTACCTCTACTCCCAGTGCCCCTAGTGGTCATTAGGATAGGTGATGCAAAAGGTCGATGCACTGGAACTCCATGGTGGAACACTGTGGAACACTGCTTTCTGCCATCACTGCTGCTGATTGTTGCTCCAGCTTCCTGATCTGCACAACCCCTGAAGGTACTTTTTCCTTCTCAATCCTGGACTCTGTTGTTCACTGGAAGTCCACTGCTGCATGGCTCAGATCCCACTGCCACCATTTTTCTTGTCCAACTCAGGAGAACCTGCTCTTCCCTGTAAACAAAGGAGATCCTATTTCTTCAATTATCTCCTTACCATATAGACCCCTGATTTTATTCCGGCAAAGCAGAAGTCTATATTGCTTCACTGTCTGGGCCCTGAAGGCCAAAGGATATATAACCATTTGCCCTTTCTTGCCAACTTGGAAGGGGATGCCAATTCTTATAAAGCTGCTCTTCAAGTCTTAGAAGGTCATTTCAGCCATACTTTGAATGCGATTGTTGAATGTCACAAGTACATGTCACAGCACTGCATGCCTTAAGTGTAACTTTTGAGTCTGCCAACTTTACTAATAAAATGCTCAGGGATCAGATTGTTATGAAAACAAACTGCTCCAAACTGTGTGAAAAACTGCTATAGGAGTAGAAGCTTACCTTGGATAAAGTTAGAGAGATGGCTAGGTGGGTGGAAAATGCTGTTCATTGTGCCAGACCTCTCTCTTTGGTACCCCAAACCCAACCTCCTGAAATCCAGGCTGTTTAGTTTAAATCCTTCCAAACCCGATCTGCTCATATGGCACTGCCCCAGAAAGTGGCAGAACAAGAAAGGAGGAGATACCACTACTACCTATGTAGAGATTTTACCCACAAAGCTAATTTTGCTTACTCTCCTGCATGGAAGGTAACTTTCAAAAAGGACAAGAAAAGGGGAGACTTTGCTAAGATTTGCAAGTCTGCTGTCTGCTCCATTAATGATTCACCATATAATAAGGATGAGGCAGATGAACCACTTCCTGACAGCATCTTAAGTGTGAGAGAATCAGAAGAATCTGCTTCTCCACATTGTCAAGTAAAACTTAATGGCCATGAAGTGCAGATGCTGGCTGATTCTGGTTCTCCATACACTATCATTTCTCATTTACTTTACAAGAAACTCCATATTACATCAGATCTGCACTTGCAGCCTTCAGACATCTACTGATGGGGATATGGAAGTTCCCCTATTGCCATAAATAGATACATCACTGCTATCCTGGAATACAAAGGGCATACTGCAGAAGGGAAAGTGTACATGTCACAAAAAGGAGTCTCAGTGTTGGGCTGGAAACATCAGAAAGATCTACGGATAGTGTTAGACCCAAATATCATAGAACCCATATTACAGATGACGGAACATCCATATGCGGATACGATTGCTGATTTCTCAGGTGTTTTTGCCGATACTCCTGGCACTGCCATACATTTTGAACATAAAATTCAGATGAAGGCATATGCAATAACTGTACAACACAAAGTGAGGAATGCACCCATAGCATTGCACCAACCACTTAGAGAGAAATTCTTAAGAGTACAGCATGCTGACATCATAGAGTGTGTTGATTCATGAGGATGGGTCTCTCCCATTGTTCCTGTGCTGAAATAAATGGTACACTTTGAATGTGCATAGATTTAAGAGAGATGAACTCCAACATGGTAATGGATTGCTATCCATTACCCAGTATCAATGAAATGCTGCTTACCCTGAAAGAGGCCTCAGTTTTCACAACTTTGGACGTCTTCGACCTATAATAAAATTCTTCTTCTCAAAAGTTATCACAAATCAACAGCCTTCATTAACCTAGAGGGTCTTTTTCAATTCAAAAGACTGCCCTTTCGATTAGCCTCTCTAGCTTCAGTATTTCAAAGGATGATGCACCCAATCACTTACTTTCAGGATTACATTTTAGCGTATGGCAAAACCATTGAGGAGCATAATGCTAAACTGACAGAAGTCTTAAGAAAACTCCGATAACATGGACTTACTATATCTGCAGAGAAATGTCAGTTTTGCACATACTCGGTGACATACTCGGGACACTGCTGAGAATATGCAATCCTGTTACCAAACTGGCAACGATTGACAGGGCTTTCCATGCCATTTCATTCTGAGGATGCAGAGATTTGTGATAGGGTAAGGGAGAAGCAACAAAAATACAAATTGTATGTGGATCGGAAAGCGGGGAGGAGGAACAGCGAACATTTCAGGTGTGGGACTTTGAGTATGGCTGCCTTGTAAAATGAGAAAGGGATGTTTGTGATATTCTGGACCAAAACAAATAATCAGAACCTGAGGAGATTCTGTCATATTGGATGATGGAAAGAAATGGAACAGTTCGAGACTTTCCAGCATGCATACTGTGAGAAATGAGAGGAGGGACTCATCTCCAGAGAGGAACTGGAGTGGAATTTTATCTTGCCTCCAGTTTTGACTTCACAGAAGAGGCTGATGAAAGTGCTGGACAATCTTTGGTACCAGAAAAAGCATCACTAACAGCTCCTGTGCCAAAGAAACCAGGATTTAGGAGAAGTGTGAGTGAAAGGAGACCACCTAAAAGACTACAAGACTGAATTTTAAATTAATTCAATAAGGGGAAGGATGTGTTGCATTCTATCGAGTAGTCTTTTATGTTTTGTTGTTGAGAAGTTTGTCCCAGTGGGGAACCTGTAGAGAGTGGGGTGGAGGGCAGGGGGAGTCAAGAAGGGAAAGGAGAAAATGGAATTGTTTCTGAATAAACTCTTAGTTAAATCTACATAAGGTTCCTTGTGTTTATGATGGAAGCAGCTATTTAAAAAATGATGCTTGGAATCAAAGGGGCAGCTGCTTGCTTTTTGCCATATTTTTTCAATAAGCCACTGCTTCTTTCTTTCTAGATAGAAATAACTCATTCAATAACTTTTAAAACAAATCATAAGCTACTGATATCATGGACGTCTGCATACTCACCAGTGAGAAATATCAAAATCTACGCTTTGACTAATGTGAGAATCTGTGTATGTACTCCACTGAGAACCTACATAATCCACACATTTTGCAAACCTAATAATCCATGTTTAAATCTACATGTTTAAGAAACCAAGTGGAAAGGAGGCAGCTGATGAGAGGAAGAAGAAAGAATGACTGTCTGACTGAAGGAAAAAAACCCCAAAAGAATAAGGAAATAAACACTGAGGATATGGAGAACAGGAAAGAAGTAGAGAGGTAACGAGTACTTTTAGATAAGAAAATTATGACATGAGCACATAGCCGAAACACCCACCCGCTGAGTGCCTGCTGTGTTTCTGCATGTGTTCTGCAGAAACACATGCCGAAACATGTGCTCTGGCCTAACCCCATCAACCTCCACAGGGGCTGAATAATTCTGCTGCTTCTATATTAGGGTGCAATTGGATTATTCAGTCACTCCTGATGCAGAGACGCAGAGCAGTGATTCAGACAGAAATACTGGGGATCGCTCCTCCTTGGGTGGACTGTTCTTGCTTATGTACCTGTAAGTAAACCTTTCTAGGTGTAAGAGCAGCAGTAGCTGGTGAGGGGGTTTGCTAAGTTGAAACAGTTGCTAGCCAGTGATCAAGAGGGGTGAGGGCTGGAAACCTACCCTTACCTTTCAAACCACTGGAAAGTGGCAGCAGAGGTAAGGGGTGCTGTAGTGAGCACCATGTAAGTACATGGTTGCTGATGGGATAGATGCCCCAGCTGATGTCGGCAGTCTCTGCCTGTCACCAGAAAACATCCAGGCAGTAACTGTATACTTGCGTGGTGCTGGCTGTGTCAACTTCTGCCTCCACCACCACTGTCTGCAGCTGAGAGCAATTCCCTGCTCTCCCAATCAGGAGGCAGTGGCTGCTGGCCATTTTGCCTATTTAACTGCCTCACTGGCCACTGCAGTGCAAAAGTCTGGTTTGCCTTCAGTTTTAATTGAAACACCCAGTGTGCTTCAGCTATCAGCACTTTGGGAAACACTAACACAGTGGACAATCATCCAAGAGACAATTTAAGTGGCAAATCTCTGGAGTAATCACTGCTGATCGAATGTGGGTGGCCAGAGGAAACCTGAGCGTAGTTGCAGAGGCGTAACTATAGGGGGGGCAGGGGGGGCACGTGCCCCGGGCGCCATCTTTTCTGGTCACATGGGGGGCGCCGGCATGACAAAATTTTTTTAAATTTTTTTTTAAAATTTTTGTTAATACAAATGTTTCCTGCTCAGTGCAGCAGCGCTGCAGCAGTCAAGGGAGTGCGTAGGCAGCCCATCCCCCACGAGCAGTCCCTTCCGTGCCCCCTGCGCCCCCCCCCCATTGCTTTGCTGGCGCCTGGCGGCCAGTCAGTGGCCTGGCTTGGCGGTGGCGGCGGCGGGCGCTTGTGAGGAAAAACCTAAGTATAATGTAGTATGTTGTTGCGCGGGGGGGCACGGGGGGCGCCATTTCAGTGCTTGCCCCGGGCGCCATTTTCCCTAGTTACGCCTCTGCGTAGTTGCCAACAAAGGTAGGAACATAGGAACATAGGAAACTGCCATATACTGAGTCAGACCATTGGTCTATCTAGCTCAGTATCGTCTTCACAGACTGGCAGCAGCTTCTCCAAGGTTGCAGGCAGGAATCTCTCTCAGCCCTATCTTGGAGATGCCAGGGAGGGAACTTGAAACCTTTTGCTCTTCCCAGAGCGGCTTCATCCCCTGAGGGGAATATCTTGCAGTGCTCACACTTTGAGTCTCCCTTTCGTATGCAACCAGGGCAGACCCTGCTTAGCTATGGGGACAAGTCATGCTTGCTACCACAAGACCAGCTCTCCTCTCCAGGTAGCATAGGATGAGTGTAAAATGGAAGTGTTTTACAGGGCGGTGAACTGTTGGTGCAGTTACACTCCCCACTAACAGAACCTGAAGTTGTCTTTTACCTTCTGTATACCCATGCATGTTGAGTAATGGGCAATCTTGAATTTTTACACTCTCTCTCCCTCTCCCTGCCCCCTTTTGACTTTCTCTATTTGATATCTCTTCTGAATAAAAGGAAATTATTGCATATCCTGGAAACTAACCATAATACCCAATATCTAAAGATCAGTGCTGGAATGTGAAAAGCAAATAATAAAAGCATTATTTGCCTGGATTACTTAAAGACAGCAGATAATTCTAAAAATAAATTTACTTCAGAATAATTCTGTACTGCCTGAAAGACGTCATGAAACAAATCGAAAGTCAGATCTGTTCCGAAGAAGTTAAGAAGACTGTGATGCATAAACAATTCAACCAGAGTATGTGCTTCATTGTAGCATTTTGGTTAGCCTAGTCAAGAGCTGGGAGAAGTTTAGGGTTGCCAGCTGTCCAGGGAAAAACAGACTGGATTGCTCTTGTGCCTTGAACACCAATTGGATGTGCAAAAATGAGCAGCTAAAGCAGGGATTCTCAGTGTTGGGTCCCCAGCTGTTATTGGACTTCAGCTCCATAATCCCCAGCCAAAGGCCACTGGGCCTGGGGATTATGGGAGCTGAAGTCCAATAACAGCTGGGGACCCAACGTTGAGAATCCCTGAACTAAAGCCTTTCATATACAAAGTAAGACACTGTCACCTGCTAACATTCACATTCCCTGTTGCTGTAGAAGAGTTGGGGCTGGCTCAAGAGGGAAATTTAGCCCCATCCTCCTTTGCATCTGGTCACCCTAGGATGGTACATGACTGCTATTCTAATTCCCTTCTCTCACACCTGCATTTCCAGTTTAAGAGCATTAATATTCCTCTTTCCCTATGAACTGCCAACATCAGTAGATTTTTATTTTGTGTGCTCTGACACCTGGCCTTGGACTCTCATTAGGTGCTGACAGCCCTGGATTGCTCTAATACAGGATCCCGCTGCTTCTAATTATGTATCTGATGAACATCCATGCTGCGATCTGCTTACAAAGGAATATGTTAATTCTGATTTCTTCTTCTAGCTTCAAAAGCCAAGCCTAGAGGATGAAGAGGGCGGCTGGGGAGGGGGGTGTACCTCCTGTCTCCTGAGAGTAAGCAGGGCAGTTATTCAGGGCTTTTTTTGTTGTTTAAAACAAATCTACATTTTGCACCAAGAAGACACAAATGCTGCAGCCTGTATAAATTATGTAAATGAAGTCAATTTACACGAAATTTACAATAAATAAATAAAATAAATAAATAAAACACATGTTATCTGAAATGCTTTTTTTATTTTCCCCAGTCTCAGAATAGTGTGGGGAGTGAACAATCTGGGGAACAAAAGTTATTCAGGAAGGACAAAAGGTTAGAGGCCTACATGACTTTTGGGGGAAAATTGAAAACAAGATAGCCCCACTCTTTTTTGAGAGTGGAAATGCAGTGTATTGTGTGAAAATGCCCCCAAAGTTAAGCCTGATAAGTCATAAGCCATGAAGGAGACCAACCCACAGAGTCCCAGACCTATGCTCAGGTTGAGCCAGCTCAAACTTCCTCCCACACTTGTGTTTGGCTCTACAACACCCTTGCCCACACTCAGGGAACAATGCTTCCATGTCCCTCTTCTCCCTCATGTGCTGTTGCAATTGTGTGCAACACTGGCCTTTCAGTGCCACACACCCCAGCAGGCAGCTGACAAGACTTTATGAACATTATTGCACAGAACTGGGTCAGTGTATAGGAGAGAGGAATTAAAAGATTATGCCCTGTGCATTGACCACCAGCATGACCATCAATTTTGGGCAGCATCCGTAGTGAGAGTGGAAGTCCAACAAATTGTGTCTCATAGTAGAGCCGCTAAGAACGAAAAGGGGGAGGGGAGAAGGAGGAGGAGGAGTTGTTGTTGTTCAGGCTCAGAACACAGTCAGCAGCTTAGGAAATCCTGCTCTCTGTGTTGTGTGAATCATCCCCCACTCCTACTCTTGTCTGCTGCCCATATGCTTCTTGGGGCCTCAGATGGAGAAGTGCAGTGCAGTGGAGGACACATATTTTGTGTCGTCCCTCTCAAATATATTGGGGGGGGGCAGGGGACATAGACAGGGCAAGGTGTCTAGGGTGTGATGGCAAACTTTCTTTCAGAAATCTAATATGTGGGACAAAGTCAACAGTAGCTGACATGATGCACAGCATTATGGAGCTATAATCCATGCCCCAGGGCGGCTGTGGGCCTCTAAGGCAGCCCTGATGCAGTTCAGAAGCAGCAGTCATTGAAGTGGCACTGCTCCAGTGTTCTGCATTCAAGCAATGGGGGAAACTGCCGTAGTACTGCAGAAAAGTCTGAGTGTGCTTTTTGAGGCCAATATGTTTCACTTTCAGTACAGTGAGAAAGATACCAATGTGAAGCTTGCTAGCAGGCAGTCTGAGATACTAAATAGCTCTACACAGGAGCCATGTGGGAGCCAGTGACAAAATTACAGAGCTGCGCCTATCACCATGTGAGAAAGTGTTGTCTGTTGCCTCCAACTGTTCAACCCAGCAGTGCCTCTTCCATAGCTGCTCAAAAATAACAGGGGAGAGTGGAGGTGTGTGCAAATAGACATCGAACAACTGGTTTCCGTTTTTGAGGTCGCCTTGCTTAGGTAGCTGTTAGAGAGCTTGGAGGGGAGATTTCTTTATCCAGCCCAGCTGCAGCAGAAGTGCACAGTTAAGGAGAGCACTGCTAATTAATACCGAGGCTATTCTCATGACTGCAGGAAAGTGGGCGATGGGAGCCAGCCCGCTTTCCTGCAGTCGTGGGAACTGCCAGGAGCCATGTGGCTCCTGGTGGTTAGCCCACTTAAGATCCTCCCCTTAAACGAGGTAAGCAGAGTGAGTGCTCCGTTAACCCCATTTTACTGATTGTGTGCCACGGCGGTGTGGCGGTGTGGCTCCACGGCACAGCAACACAAGAGTAGACCCCCAAACAGGAGGCTACAAGCAGCCTCCCAGCATGGGGGTCTCCCCAGAATGCTCCACACACTTGCGCGGGGCATCCTGGGACTTTTGGCAGCCAGGTGGCCCCCGATCCCTGCCGTCCCTACCAGCTCAGTGACAGAGCTGGTAGTCATGTAGGCGGCCAATTTGGCCACCCAGGGATGGCTCCCTGCTCATCTGCGGTGAGAGCAGGCTAAGCCCAATCTCCCCACAGAGCTTGGTAAGGCTCTCCACACTGGTGTGAAGAACCTCACTGACTGGAGACATGGAGTTAAAGTTCTCAATAAAGAAGTTTATGTAGGAAATCTATCAGGGAGATAGATAAGGCTTACATGCATTGGGGACTGGATTTGGAGGGACCCGTGGTTTCCTTACTGTTATGTCCTAACCCAGACAACTCTGGTCCCATCTGTAGCGTGACCCAAGGTCGCAATGACAAGATTCCAGTTTGAAACCTCAGTTTGTAGTGAGGTTCACTGCTTCAAACCAAGGGTCAAGGGAGCCTCTTTTTCATCCGAATGTAGCATTGGAGGCTGCATTTGGCCGGAGAGGAGAAGCCTCCCTCCAACCCTGATTGGCTGTGTGGGCTGTCCTTCAAGCAAGAAGGAAGTCTGCACAGCCAGCTTCCCCACTTCTCCGCAGTCTCAGTGACTGCAGAGAGGACGCTCTCCTGAACGTCTGAATGTGGACGGGAGAGCGGGGGGGGGGGCATGGAACCACTGGTCCATTGGACCCACAGTTCCATGTTACATGTGAATTCGGCCTCCATCTAACCAAGAGAAACCATGGTCAGAGAGGGAATGCCCTTACTAGCTCTCTATACCCTTAATGCCTCTAGTGGTCAATAGAGTTGATGGTGTTGTTGATGTTGATGCCATCAGAGCTGCATCTCCAACAGAAGCTCCCTTAGTTATCTGGGGTGGAACAGAGCCATGACTAGAGAGGAGTAGAGAAGAGTAGGGTATACAAATGAGAAAATGACCCATAATCTCCTGCATCATTAGAGGTGATTCAGTGTGCTCTTACTTGGCACAAGGCCCTTCCAAACTTGAACCAGTCTGTGTTGACTTGACTGAACCAGTCTGTGTTGACTTGACTTAACCAAGTCTTGTGCCAAGTAGGACCCAGGTTGGCAGTACAAGCTTTCAGTGGGTCTTGGCAACTACTCAGATCCACCAAATTCTGGAACTGAGGATGAGCTGCTGATATCAAGAATCTGGATGAATGACCTGATTGTGTAAATTCTTGCTGTGGATGGAAGAAGTGTTGCCCTTACATGGGAGCTCCTTATGTGAGTTAAAGGGGCCCTTGTGCAAGTGCAATAAGGAATTTCCACTGGCAAAGCATTAGTATGGATGCTGCACACCATGTTTTAGGCAGTTTTGGAGTGTCTCAGCAATACAGCCCCTGGCACACATGATTAGAAGGGGGACACACTAAGAATACATCTATAAGGAAGTCCTCTGTGGACACTCCAGTGTATCCCTTTATTGTGGACAGTTTATTGTGGACACTCTGTGGACACTCCAGTGCATCCCTTTATTGTGTGCAGAGGGCTGCTCATCTGAATGTCCCCTATACACACGCACCAAGTACTTCTCTAAAGAAGTACTTTAGAGTACAGAAAAGAAGTACTTTAGAGTACAAAGAAGTACTCAAAAGAAGTACTTGGAGCACGTGCATAGGGTCCATTCTGATGAACAGCCCCACCCCCCATGATAAAGGAATGTACCGAGAGGGCTTTGGGATGTCCACAGAGCACATCTCAACAGGTACGAAGGGGACAGGTATGAAGGGAACAGGTGCATTCCCTTCATAATAACATATGCCAAGGGCTGTATCATCTGATCCAGCCTCTAATTGGCTCATTTCACCCCCTTTCAATGTCAGAATCAGGGGCGTATCAAGGGGAGAGGGGGCCCATGTTTGCCCCTCCTCTGGTGGCCCCTTGGAGTGAGGTAGATAATGAAGAAAAGGAGTGGAGCTGGGGGGCCCTCAGGAGTTGGGGGCCCGGGTTCTTTGAACCTATCTACTCAATTATAGCTACACCCCTGGTCAGTATGGTTAGGTGTTATGAGGACAGGAGTTTCAGGTATGTTTATTCCAAAGCTCATCATGGGATTTTTATTTTAAATTCACACCGCAATGTTATAATTCCCTGGTATTGCCCTCACATTTCTAATGCAGTAAAAATGAAAGTTTTTGGCACTGTACTAGCATTTTAAAAATACAGGAACAAAAATATATTCTTGGAAGTGGCTATTTTACTGATTATTACTTTAAAAACAAGGCATAACAAAAATCAAAAATAACTTCAGATTTCCAGTCCTGAGGCAGCATGAGGGTAGATGACTCAATAATGTAATGCTTTACAATTAGTTTCAGCTAGCAACTTGAAGCCCTGAAATATTAACATAAGAAGAGAATGTAGAGGGCAATAATTAATACTGTGCCACAGTGGAAGGGGAGAGGTGCCCCACCCCAAACATTTCTGTCCTTGTGAATTACACATACCCCTTTTGGGTGGTTTTTTTGGGGGGGGATCCTTTTGCAAAATGGTGTAAAATAAACAGCTTAGACCCTGGGTATTTAAGAGAATGTCTTCTTCATTATGACCCCCACCACCCATTGAGGTTGTTTGGAGAGGTCTGTCTCCAGTTGCTGCCAGCTTGGCTGGCAGCCATACGGGGACAGGCCTTCTTGGTTTCTGCCCCGAGACTGTGGAATGCACTACAGATGTGCACGGAACCGGCTGGCCCGGTTCGGTTCGAGTCTGGAGCGGACTCAAAACTGACCGGACCAGTTCAGTCCGGAACCCCCTTGAACCCGCCCCCCCCCGTTTGGTTTGGTCTGGGGGGCGGGTTCACAGATTTTTCCTCTGGAATTTTTTTTTTACCTTTTGCCATTGGGGAGGGTCATTGAGGTGGCAGGGGTGGGGTCCATGTAGGTTCCCCCTTCCCCTGCCGGCCTCCGTGATCACCCCCTCTGGCAACTGGCCAGTTCTTTGGCCCATTCAGGCCTCCGTATTTTGGTGTGGTGGCCATTTTGGACATCACTTCACATGTGCAAAAAGCCTCTGGAAGATCTGGCATGACCCAGGGCCTCACAGAGGCCATTTGTGCATGCACGGCAGCACCCAAAATCGCTGCTGCACCAAAATACGGAAGCCTGAATGGGTCAAAGAAATGGCCAGACCAGCTGGAGGGGTTGATAATGGAGGCCAGTGGGGGGACAGGGAATCTCCACAGACATCTCAACTATCTTCCCCAAGGGGGGAAGGTTAAAAAAATAGTCCACAACCCCCCAAACATTTGACGAGTGTTCGTTCCAGGGTCAGACCAAACAGGAGGTGGTTTGGTTCAATCCCGAACCATCAAACCAAACCGGTTCGACACTGAACTGGCTCAATGTCAAACCTGTTTGCACACCCCTAGAATGCACTCCCTATTGAAATATGATCCTCCCCTTCTCTGACAATTTTTTAAAAGCACTTGAAAACCCACCTCTTTGGCCAAGCTTTTTCAGCTTTTTAAATTTTTAAATTTTAACCTGTTTTTAATTTTTAAATTGCCTGTTTTTAATTTTTAAATTGCCTTAATTGTTTTGAGATTTTTGTGTATGTTTTAACTTGTTTTATGTAAGTTTGGGGCGATGTACAAATTTGACAAATAAATAAATAAATAAATAAATAAATAAATAAATAAATAAATAAATAAATAAAATAGCTACCATGGGGGTCAGCAGTCAGAGGGAAGAGGAAACATGTCCCTGTTGTTGAGGGGCAACTGGACTGAAGATGCTATGCCCAAGGCATGATTAGCTGACTTCCAACTAATCATTCATAACTATGTGACAGAAGTAGATCAGGATTAAAGTTTTGCCACATAGCACTAGTAAGCCCTGAAACTGAGCATAGCAAAGCAAGGCAGGGAGTGCTGGTCTAGTTGCCTAGGCAACAGGGATATATTCCCTCTCCCTACTTCCATTTAGAGGGCAATAAGGCTTTATTTGTCCTCGCTACTCTTATCACACAGCCAAACCTGGTTGGCTTCATGGTGCTGTGACATCATCATGTTCACTACACAACATAAGAACAACTCTGCAGTGCTGGGTCAGGCCGAAGGCTTATCCAGTCCAGCATCCTGTTTCCCACAGTGACCCACCACATGCCTCTGAGAAGCCCACAGGCAAGAGGTGAGGGCATGCCCTCTCTCTTGCTGTTGTTCCTCTACAACTGGAATTTAGAGGCATCTTGCCTCTGAGTCTGCAGGTGTTCTATAGCTACCAGACTAGTAGCCATTGATAGACCTGTCCTCCGTGAATTTGTCTAAGCCCTTTTAAAGCCATCCAAGCTAGTGGCCACTGCCACATCCTGTGGCAGAGAAGTTCATAGATTAATTATGCACTGTGTGTGTAATTATGCGCGATAGTCTGGGAAACATACCAGCAGGGATTCAAACTAGCAATCTCTGGCTTGCTAGTCAAGTCTTTTCCCTGCTACTCCATGCATAATTTTATACACTTCAGTCATGTCCCCCTGTAGTTGCCTCTTTTCCAAACTAAAAAGCTCCAGATGCTGTAGCCTTGCCTCATCAGGAAGGTGCTCCAGGACCCTGACCACAACCCCTGACTGGTTACAATCCTACAGTGAAGAAACTCTTTCAGGTTAAACAAACAAATATGATGTCAAAGCAGCAATTGATCAGAGAAACCAGGGCTGTGCAGAGGCATGGGAAAAATGCAAACATTCCTCCTTCCCTTGAAATGGCAAATGCAGAAAATAGCAAACATTCAGCACAGTGCTAGAGGGGAAAACATCATTTTTGATACAAAAATACTTTAACCTGCTCTTTCCAGGTAAATCTCCTGCTTTATTAAAGGTCAAATTGAGATTTTATGTAATATCTGCAGTTCCTTATGGTGGAAGCTTGACTGTTCAAAGCTTTCCTGACATTTTAAACAGTTGTTTGAATTATTTGGTGAGAGAGACAGCAGATACATGTTCTCAGCAGCATTGCTAATGATATATGCATCTCCAAAGGGTTTCTAAAACAGTTTGGAGCCAGTGTGTGCTGCCTCTAACATAGCTGAGTCTTGGGCCGCATTTTGTTTTGTTTTCCCCTTGTACCATCCATACATGATCTTGTTTGTTCCCTGCCTGCTGTTTTGACAGTAGGGACCAGTGCAGTCACCAGAGTCAGACATAACACAAAACCAGAGGTGGAAGAACCGGTGGTTTCAATTCTAAACTGTAAACTGCACGGCAGACATTCGTCAAACCTCAGCCTGCCAACCTTCAGTTCTAGGCGAGGGGAGCCTCTCCCTGCTGCTCAGACACCAAGGGTGATCCCAGAAAGCTCCATGGCCAGACTCGGGGCAAAGCATGCAGAGCGGCAGCAATTGCCCACGATCTTGAAAGGGGTGTGCCGAGCGCGATTGTGCATTTTTTGAATCACCCACCCACCCACCCCTTGGCATGGAAAGGGCATTTAAGTCCCTTTAAATGCCATTCCATTCCATGCCGGCACTTCTTCAGACATCGATGGCACCCCCTCCCTCCTAAGAGCCCTGCACCTAAATAGTCCCACACAAGCACGATTCAGGGTGGGTGGAGGGAGCACTATTTCCCTGTTACTCAGGAAAGGAAAGGGGACATGAAGACTTCCTAGGGAGGGCCAAGGATCCTGGCTGGGGTGTGTGTGTGTGTGTGTGTCCTGTCCTGCCGTGACCTAGGATGCTGTTGCGAGCGATCACCCCATCAAAGCAGTCCACGCAGACCTCCTGCTCCCCTGGCAGCTTGTTGCTGGTGGCACACCCTCTCATGAGAGCGTCAGTCTACTGGGGAGGACCATGCACCTGTGACCACTAGGGCTCCCTTCGGACTGCATGCTCACTAGTTGAGCTAATCCACCAAAGGGGGCCCCCACTTAAGTGGCCCCAACTCTCCATGATAAAAAAAAAATAGAACAGAATCACTGCAACCCCTCCCCCTCCCCTCCCTTTGAACGCTTGCACATGCCCAAAGGAGATTTTGACGCTCCATGTGTCAGAGCCGGGCTGCGTGCACAGCTGGGGGGAACACTGGGTGCATGGACAGAACTTCAAAACCTATTTAAAACCCCCACACTCAGTCTGGCACTGCACCGTATGCAGATCTGCTGGTGTGGGGCATCACGGGAGAGAGGAGCTCCAATTTCCAGTGACCCCAGGAGAGTGGGTTCCCTGTTTGGGGGCACAAGCAAAGGGTGCACATGTCCACATGGGCGGACAGGTGGGCAGAGGGTGTGCTTTGACAGCTTCTTGGTGGCAGTCACCAAGACAGGGAGAGCAGTCATTGGGGTACCCATCCTCTGATTTTCCTGCATAAAATACTGGCTCAATATAGAGCCCCAATGGCCTGGCACTCTCGTGAGAGAGCGGTCAATGGGAGAAGGGGATTTTTTGCTGTCAGGCATCATTAGAGATTTTGCTCGGCAATTCTCTTTCCTCCCCTCTGATGGGCCTTCTCATGAGTTGTAAGGGGCTGTCCCCATGGCCTGGCACTCTCTTGAGCCTGGGTCAGCATGCTCCTGTTTCACAGCCACCTCTGAGCATTCCAATTGGAGCACTGCTGACCCTAACGCGAGGCTCTTCTCATGATTAAGCCTAGGGAGTGCAAACCCCAAGGGGAAGGGGCTGGGCCCCCATTCTCCAATCTTTATGGGGGGGGGGATAGAACTTGGCTGCTCAAGAATCCTTGCTTGGGACTGCCTTTTAAACTCAACCCTGGGCGCACACACACACACACCTGCCAAATGCCCCACTCCCGGCACTGTGGTGGGGTACCCTGCTTATGTTGCCACCCGGAGTGTTTGTGCTTGTGCATACATCATTGTCGCTTCCTTCTTGGGGAACAGAGCACTTAATGTCCATCCTGTCATCCCGTCCCCTTTACCTCCTGTTTGCCAGGAGGGGGTGTGTGTGCAAGGGGCCGAGTTGGAAGAGGGGATGCCCCTGTGTGATTGTGCCACTTGACAAGCTGACAAGCCTGGGATGGAAAGTGGTGGTGTCCCTGTTGCTGGGCAACTGTATTGCTGGAGTGGAGTCTTGGAGTAGAGTCATGGAGTGGGAGAGGGCCTGGTCCCGTATGGGCTTCTGCCTCTATGATTGGAGTTTGAAAACTGGTATGAAACTGTAGTTATGGTGGCATTTAGGATTGGATATAATGCTTTGGCAGCTTAACTAGAGGTCTTGGTGGCAAAGCTTTGTAGGATCCGGAAGCTCAAATTGGAGTTTGGCAAGGCAAACCGGAGGTTGCTTATGCCACAAAACCACAACCCCCAGTTTCAAATTTCATGAATTTGTTTCAAATTTCATGAATTTGGACATACTGGAGTTCCAACTTCAGCTACATTTAATTCTGGTTTCATATTTTGTCTGAATCCAGCCATATAGTACATGGCCGGATTCAGCTGCCTGGGGTCTCCTTCTTAATGGGTTTCCTGAGGATGGGTCTCCTGAGGAAACTAAGCAAGGAGGGGGGAGAAGCATCCTGATTTACTCCTTGGGAAGACAACAACAACAGCAACAACAACAACATATTTATATACTGCTTTTCAACAAAAGTTTCCAAAGTGGTTCATACAGAGAAATAATAAATAAATAAGATGGCTCCCTGTCCCCAAAGGGCTCACAATCTAAAAAGAAACATAAGATAGACACTAGCAACAGTCACTGGAGGTACTGTGCTGGGGGTGGATAGGGCCAGTTACTCTCCCTCTGCTAAATAAAGAGCATCACCATGTTAAAAAGGTGCCTCTTTGCCCAGTTAGCAGGGAAGAGGGATGGCCAAGAAGTTCAGGAGGGAATGGGACTTCTGCTAGCCATAGAAACCTTTTCTCCTCCATCACCTGCACTTTTGCTGAGTGCCTAAGAACTCCTTTCTCCAGCTGCCTTGCCTTGCTCGACCCAACTCAGTGCAGATTTGGACACTGGTAATCTTATAGATAAAATTGAGCTTTTGCCCAGACTCTGGGTTGTAGCCAAAGAAAGCTGGTTATGACTAAGCACCAGTGAAATCAATGGGACCAATAGCTGTAACTAATTTAAGGTCCATTAATTTCAGTTATTATTATTTAAAATATGTATATATTAAAAATAAAATTAAAAAAATATTATATGCCACTTTTCAGCAAAAAATTCTGTACACTGCCTACAGATTTTTATACTAGGTGGTATATAAATTCAATAAACAAACAAACAAACAAATATAAATTATAACTTCTTTTTTTTTGCTGAAAGTGGTTCACAAAACAAAGGGAAAGAGAAAATATTTCCCTGTTCCAAGGGGTTCACAATAAAAAGAAACTCAAAGAAGACATCAACACCAGCCACTGCAAAGGATGTTATGCTGGGCTGAACAGAGAATGTTGCTCTTCCCTTGATAAATATGAGAGCCACCACTTGAAAAGGTGGGTCTTTGCCCAGTTAGCAGAAGTCCAATTAATTTCAATATGACTAAGTATCTTTGGCAACAATCCTCTGCATGGTGTATTGAACATCCTGCTACTAAGTGACTCCAGCTTGCTGTTTATTCCAACAACTGTCTCCATTACTGAAACCACAACTGTAAAAAATGGCAGAATAGCAGAAGAGAATAAAGGCAAAGAGCCAACGAAGTGGAGAACTCAAACCAGAGAGGTTGGAACCAGTCAATAATTAAAAGCTCTTGACTGCATGGAACTGACTTCATCCAGGTTGATCCATATACACATCAGGTCCTGGAGTTTCTATCCAGGATTTTCTATCTAGATTGCTCAACAATGGTTTGTTTGTAGTGAATGTTTTCTGGGGTTTTTTTGTTTGTTTGTTTTTTGTGGGGGGGGGGGGGGGGTTTGCTGGCAAGACCAGAAGGTACAATCTGAGTTTCAAAAATAGCTCCTTTTCATATCGGCAAATGTAGTTATTTATGGACCATGGATCAGAATGTAACAATTACAGCTTCTCAGTAGCTGTCATACAAACAGAGCCGTCATATTGGAGGAGAAGAATGCTGCTGTCCAAACCTATTCACCTCTCTTTGCTGGTCAATGACCGAATAAACTTCTCTCTCTCTCTCTCTCTCTCTCTCTCTTCACCTCTGCACCTGCACAACTCTTTTTATCAATGGGCCTCAATTCCTTTGTCCATTTGCACCTGAAAAATGTGCATGTCAGCATGAAATCTGAAACACAACCCAATGATTCCACTGTATCACTAGGCAGAGGCAATAGCCTAATTATAATCAAGAATAGTTGTTTTGCTCAGTGGCCCATTTCTCACTGAGACACTAAACCTGGGCCTGGGCTGTACCATTTCAGCTTATAGGTTGGGACTCACATGACTGGCTGATCCTCCACAGAGAGGATCCTTGCACATACCGTAGAACACAGGATGTCAGGGAGAGGGGTTCTAGCCCAGAGTTCACCCCAATCTGCTAGTTTTCATTGTGCATGACATTTGTTTATATGGAGGAATATCCAATCATGTTAGCCCCTACCTGCAACTGAAAGTGGCATAGCCCAGGCCCAGATTTACCATTTCAGTGAAAACTCAAACTTAGGTTTTCGATATATCCATGTCTCATGGCTCCACATTAAGGAAACTGTTGCAGGGTTCAGACATAGCAGGTTTCAGACATAACCCACAGTTCCATCCCCCCCAACTGCTCTCCCATCTGAATTGGACATAGGAGAGAAGGCCTTCTCTGCTGTCTGTGAGACTGCAGAGAGGTGGGGGAGCTGGCTGTGTGGCCTGCTTCTCTCCTGAAAGACAGCCTGCTCAGCCAATAGCAGCTCTAGCGAGGGAGGAACTTCCTCCCTTAACTTCGGTTTGGGACAAAGCAAACAGCAGTGCCAGTGTATGGATGTAACGCTGGCCCCACCAGACCAGAGATGTGGACTATGAAACTTAGAGAGAACTGAAGGTAACAAATGGAGTTTGGGGAGGGAAACAGCAGGTCCATTTTTTTCTTTAACTGTAGTTCACCGTGTTCAGACGTTTGGTTAGTGAAACCAGAGATGAAGGGGCCTCCAGGTTTGTGTTGCATCTGAACCCTGCCAAAGTGGCTATTTTCAATGCATTTATTCCACGTAGTACATAGTGTAAAGGTGCATCAGTCTGTAGCAATGTTAGCTGGCTAATGGCAGCGAGGGATTGCTGAAGGGCAAGTATGTTCAGCTTTCAAGCAGTGGAGTGTCCCAAAAACAAGAGTAGGTGCCAGGGGGACATCACTCTTCCCTGGTTGTTATATAACATGAAATCAAGCCCATGGGGAGATGCCAAGGAAGACATGGCTTCAGGTACTCTGGCAAGTGCAGAAACGCCCTCACAGGGATCCAGCTGCCTAGGACTCACATTCTGGTATTTCACATAATATTTCACAATGATCGCAAGACCGATATCTTTATCTGTATTTCAATTCAGGATCCAGGATCCTAGTGGTTCAAAGGTAGGCAACATCTTTACAAAATAAGAACTACGGTTTTTTTAATGTGCAGATAATATGGTTTATTTTGAGCAGCTGCCCTTCCTTCACTGGGAATCAGATAATCACATTCTGTCCCATCTGAGCTCTAAGTCACTGAGCAATCCCAGGCATAGTGCATTGCCGAAGTCTAGCCAAAAGTTCCCACATCCTGGCTGTGACTTTTCAAAGATGTTTTTAGGCATGGTGAGTCATGGTCTGGACACAACTTGGAGTATTCAGAAGTTTAGTCCAGCACAGTAAAATCCACTAAAAAGTCATCTAATTAAATAATGGTTATATAAAATGGGTGGTACAATAACTTGACTAGCAAGCCAGAGATTGCCGGTTCGAATCCCCGCTTGTTTGTTTCTCAGACTATGGGAAACACCTATATTGGGCAGAAAAGATATAGGAAGATGCTGAAAGGCATCATCTCATACTGTGCAGGAGATGGCAATGGTAAATTCCTCCTGTATTCTACCAAAGACAACCACAGGGTTCAGTGGTCACCAGGAGTCAACACCGACTCAATGGCACACTTTACCTTTACACATGATAGATCTACATATTTAATTTAAAATATTCCTATCCTGCCTTTCCACAATGCAGTCCTTCAGGTGGCTTACAAAAAATGTAAGCGATAATTCAAAGTAAGAGAGAGAGAGAAAGAGAGAGAGAGAGAGAGAGAGATTAAACAGCATTATAATTGAAAACAACGTCAATGTTAAACAGAAAATCTAAAAAGCAATGGAACAATCTACCATGATACTTCTGTTCAAAAGATCATTGAAGTATGTATGAAAGTCCTAATCAACTGAAGTGGCCAGGGTCCAGCAGCACATTGGGTGGGTTCAGACATAATGTAGAACTATGGTTTATTTCATCTAACTGTGGTTAGTGTGCATGTTTGAACATATACTAGTCAACAAACTGTGGTTTATTTCAGGCAGGCAGTCAATCTACAATCTGAGCCCATGGTTTGAAGATGGTTTGTTTGTCCTAGTCATGGTCTCTTGAGATGCTTGAACCCACAATCATGGTTTAACCTTGGTTTGTTCCAGTGGCTCTGCCTTTGCAGGGCTCTCACATAAAGAGGAGCAAAGCTGGATCATAAAGAGGAGCAAAGCTGGAGGTAAAGAGAAGGGGTGGGACACAAATGAACCATGATATACTGAAAGAAGCCAAGATGTTCTGATAGTCTGTGGTTTCAATCACCAAATCATGTGTGTTTTAGTTAAAGTTTGTTAAATACACCTTAGTTAAAACAAGCCGTGGTTCTGTATGGTGTCTGAATTTGCCCTTTGTCCTAAACACATGGCTACCTCTGCATATCTCCTCCTCGAGTTCCCCAGTAACTTAACAAAGGGCCAAACTACAGATGCATAGAGTGGTATCACTTTGCTCTACGTTTTCTGACCCTACCCCTAGAAAGCGGCAGCTACAAAGTGGAGTGAGAACAGGGAAATGCTGGGCATGATGACATCATGTCAAGTGTCCACTTTAACTAAATGTTACTGGGAGACATGGGGTGAAGACATGGATCGGTGGCAACTATAGTAGCAGTAGTATTCTTTATTACAGTCACAGTCCAGAAAAATAACAATCTAAACAGCTAATAAATACATTATGGAACAGGGTGGCAACTATATGTTAATGTAACTAATCTTGTCCACATGCGGAAACAAATTTCTGCATGCAGATAAGGCTGATGTGAGGAAAGAAACCCGCCATCTAGCCATTAGAATACAGCTGTTCTTACCCTGTGTGCACCATCTAACAGATTGTCTGTGCCATCAAATTCTACAGCAGAGCTCACCCATGAGGGGGAGGAGAGAAGCAGACCCTGCACTCAATGTGGCCACACTTTCCTTCTCCCCATAATTGTTGATTGGTACTGTTCTCTGACAGCACTGATTACATCTTGCTGAGAATGGGGGGAAAGCTCTATAAGCATAGGTTCTGCAGAGCTTCGGATTGTTTACAAATCATGATTTTTCTAAATAACTGGTATTCAGTTCCCAGAACCAATCCTCAATTTGTTTTGCTGCTATAGTTAGCCTATCACTCATGACTATTATATAAGTCGGTTGTTGTTCTGAATGACAGACAGCACATGATGACCAGCCCTCTCAGAACAGAAGACATTTACATGCTGCCTTGGTGAATGTTCTCTTGACAGCAGTTGCTCAAGAGAAGCTAAATAAAGATTCAAAGGCTGATCTGCTCTCTTGAAGAAATCCATGTATTCTGACCAGTGCTCTAAGTAGGCTTTTTGAAGAAAGGTGTTAGCATTTTCTGAATATTTCCCTCTTCTGATCACTGCCATGATTTATTGGTTTGCTTTTGCACAAGGCCAGGAAGGGGGTGGGGTGGGCTCCTTTGTCTCTATGTTTTATTACTATTCTACTGCCAGAGTTACTAAACGTATTTGGTAGAGCAAAATATATCATGATGATAGATCTAGTTCTGTGCGGAACTGTTGTGAGTCATGCTGTGCCAGCATGCAAACAGATGACTGCTTTTCCTCAGTGCTTTGATATGGCCTGGTTTTTGATGAGGGTCTGGGTGACTGGCTTCAGGAGACATATTTGGGCAACACATGGACACATGAACACATGGGTGACTGGCTTCAACAGGAGACATATTCATTAAGGAAAAAACGAGTAAGACTCAGCTGCAGGGTAGGAGGAGGCTGAAGCTCATACACACACAAACACACACTTAGGAACATAGGAAACTGCCATATACTGAGTCAGACCATTGGTCTATCTAGCTCAGTACTGTCTTCACAGACTGGCAGCAGCTTCTCCAAGGTTGCAGGCAGGAATCTCTCTCAGCCCTATCTTGGAGAAGCCAGGGAGGGAACTCAAAACCTTCTGCTCTTCCCAGAGCGGCTTCGTCCCCTGAGGGGAATATCTTGCAGTGCTCACACATCAAGTCTCCCATTCAGATGCAACCAGTGCAGACCCTGCTTAGCTATGGGGACAAGTCATGCTTGCTACCACAAGACCTTGTGTGTGCAGTCAAAGAGAGTAGTAAAGAGGCAGTCCAAAGAGTGTCCCAAGCAGGGGCGTAGCTAGGGGAGAGGGGGGCCGTGTTCATCCCTCTCTCTGATGGCACCTCGGAGTGAGGGAAATAATGAAGAAAATAGGGAGGGGTAGAGCTGGGGAGCCCTCAGGAGCTGGGGCCCCCGGGTTCTTTGAATGCATTTGCTCTATTATAGTTTTGGGTGTGTGAGGAGGGGTACCAAATGCTTTCCCTGCCCGTTGCCACCTCAGTCCTATCTGCTTTTCTGTCTGCACTACTGTCTAGCTAGGCAGCAGTGTGTAGAGAGCTGTTCCATTCTTCTCCGTGGCGTACTGTATTTCAAAAGGGATGAAGCAGAAGTGCAATCTAGTAGTTTCCCAGTATGCTTCAGACCTTCCCTCCCCACTTCCTTTCCGACGTCACCCCCTCCTTTTCAAATGCAGCATGCTGAGGAGAATGACGTAGCTGTTCACACGCTGCCACTGAGTCAGGCAGCAGTACTCAGTGGGGGCAGCTGCCACCTCCCACCTGATAAACACCACCTGAGGAACTGCTTCCGTTTGGCTCATGGTGAGGCTGGCCCAGGAGGAATCATGTAGATCTGACTGGGAAGAGCTAGTGGGGTGCTGGGCTGATGTTGCTTTGAGTCTGTGCATCTGCTTTTATAATGCTTACTCAGCCTGTACCACCTGTCTAAATGAAATGTTCATTGCAAAAATTTCTTAAGTCTCAGAGCTCTTAAAATCAACCCGGCAAAGGCCGCCTGAAGTTACCACTACTCAGAGAAGAGGATGTGTGCACTGTGGGAGGCATTCAAGGAACTGGGCCTCTTCTGTGCAGTTCAAAAGGAGAGGTGGCTTTTCGAGTAATGGGGCACTTCTCTGAAATACGGCTTATAACCTGGCACTCTGAGGTACGTGCAGTGATTTAGCAGCTTCATAATGGCCTCTGGGCTACCCTTTCTCTCCAGGGTCACTTCCAGGCTTTGGATGACAGCTTCCGGTCTCACATCAGAAACCTGAGCTGGCTCTCTTATTTCAGAAGTTCTGGCACTAGAGACCATTTCATCAACATGCTCTTCTGTTGTATACAGTGTCTCTTAATTATGGTGAGCTTGAACTTTTTAGTCTTGTAAATTGTACCTAATTTTCACCATTTGTATGCACAGCTTTTGTTGGGGGGTCATTAAAAATTAACATTGCTTTTACCATGTTCAAGTGGAGAAACCTTCTGCACCCTATGAATGACTGGCAAAGAGTAAATACAGGTGAAACTCGGAAAATTAGAATATCGTGCAAAAGTCCATTAATTTCAGTAATGCAAATTAAAAGGTGAAACTGATATATGAGACAGACGCATTACATGCAAAGCGAGATAAGTCAAGCCTTAATTTGTTATAATTGTGATGATCATGGAGTACAGCTCATGAAAACCCCAAATCCACAATCCCAGAAAATTAGAATATTACATGGAACCAAGAAGACAAGGATTGAAGAATAGAACAATATCGGACCTCTGAAAAGTATAAGCATGCATATGTATTCAGTACTTGGTTTGGGCCCCTTTTGCAGCAATTACTGCCTCAATGCGGTGTGGCGTGGATGCTATCAGCCTGTGGCACTGATGAGGTATTATGGAAGACCAGGATGCTTCATTAGCGGCCTTCAGCTCTTCTGCATTGTTTGGTCTCATGTCTCTCATCCTTCTCTTGGCAGTGCCCCATAGATTCTCTATGGGGTCAGGTCAGGCGAGTTTGCTGGCCAATCAAGCACAGTACACTGTATACTTTTCAGAGGTCCGATATTGTTCTATTCTTCAATCCTTGTCTTCTTGGTTCCATGTAATATTCTAATTTTCTGAGATTGTGGATTTGGGGTTTTCATGAGCTGTACGCCATGATCATCACAATTATAACAAATTAAGGCTTGACTTATCTCGCTTTGCATGTAATGCATCTGTCTCATATATCAGTTTCACCTTTTAATTTGCATTACTGAAATTAATGGACTTTTGCACGATATTCTAATTTTCCGAGTTTCACCTGTATATACCTGTCAAAGCCACAAGCTTCTACATTTGTGGTAAAGAAGCCATTCCATTCACTAGCACCCAGTATTAACAGAGACAGATGTCTTGATAGATAAGATATTACTACTGTGGGCCAGGATCAAACTGCAGTACACGTTACTGTAAACAGATTCTATGTAGCTATGTGCTGTTGTTGTTAAACAGAGGGTGTCTGACCAAGACCCAAATTGTTGTGGTGAGGAAAAGGCTTTAACCCTTTGCCCTCCCCATGTTCCTGATCCATATCCTCCCTCGCCCTGGCCCAGCAGTTATTTGACCAGAGAGAAAAACTCTCCTTGGCACCAATGAGTACTTCTGTCTTTAGCCAAATAGCAGCCCTCAGGGGCCCTGATCTGGATCGAGAACATGACAGAAACAAAGGGTTAAAGCCATCTTATCCATGCCACAGACCTGGCCTGGATTTCTGTCCCCATGTATGCTATTTAACGAAAGAAAAATCCAAGTACATGGCTTGTGCTTAAAATAACTGCTCGTCACTCCTACCTGCCCTAGTGTGCACTACTTTTTGATGAAGCAACTGGGGAAGGAATGTGTGGGGAAAGCCTCCTGCCTCTTTGGTGCTTTAAAGATACAGTGTGACGCTGCAGGTTGCAACTTGGAAACTCTAAAGATGGGTTGATCACACATTTTAGCCTACTTTCAAGTAGGCTTATGAGATCACCCAACATTGTGTTGTGTGTCCCCATCAACTTCTCAATGCCTGGATCAATATGAACCAAACATATAGGGACGCCTCATCAGTGTAGTTTGCGATGATGTCATCCACCCCAATTCAAGATGGCAGATGCATGAATTTTTGAGGCACAAGTGTGCTAACTTGTGGATAATCTAAGTCAGTGATTCTCAAACTTGGGTCCTCAGGTGTTATTGGACTTCAACTCCCATAATCCCCAACCAAAGGCCACTGAGGCTGGGGATTATGGGAGTTGAAGTCCAATAACACCTGAAGACCCAAGTTTGAGAATCCCTGATCTAAGTAATTTGAACCAAATTTGGTACGGTTGTAGTGAGTGACATATAGGGACACCTCAATCGTATAGTATGTGATTATGCCATCGATCCGAGATGGCGGATGTGTGAACATTTGAGCTACAATTGGGCGAACTTTTGAACCTCCTAACCAATTTGAACTAAATTTGCTACAGATGTAGGGACAGGGATGGCCCAAGCACATAGTTTGTAATGATGCCATCCACCCTAATTCAAGATGGTGGACACATTAACGTTTGAGGTACAAGTTGGAACTGATTTGGACCAAATCTGGTACAGTTGTAGGGACACAGGGATACCTCAAACACATAGTTTCAAACACACAATTCAATATGGCAGATGCAAGAATGTTTGAGACACAATTGGGCAAACTTGTGAATTGCCTAAGCAATGTGGTCCAAATTTAGTACAGTTGTAGGGATAGTGAAATGAAAGTAGGCAGATTAGTTCTTACAACTTGTCTTATTGGACAATTCAGTTCTATATTGATGGGGTATTCCTCAGTAGCATTCCCATAGGTGGAGGCCCATGAAGATCCTGAGTGGAGGTTGTGCCGCAAGTGTGGTTGATGGTGTGCTCCCAGGTTGCTTCCTTTTTTCTGGTCCTGCCATAAGCACTTGTGCGGTTCCCATTCATTTCAATGGCTCTTGTATGGCGAATCTCCCACTAGATTGTGTCTCATATCCATTCAACTTCTGTTTGAAAGTGAGTGCCCCCCCCCGCCGCTTTTGTAAGTTTTGCGAACATTCTGTTCATTGAACAACAATTACACATGACACATTGCTTCGTACTATTTATGTATAGAAGTGCTTTTGGCTTTAGTTTCAAATTAAAAGAAACTAAAATTTGCTTAAAATAAACATTCTCTCACTTAAAAAAAAGATTTGGAGTGGAAAGAGTGTAGCTTCATCAAGAAAATAGGTCAAGAATGTAAAGGTTCATCAGTCTGAACTGCTGGGGGAAAGCCATTGCATTTTCTTCAGAGCACACAGCAAACAATATTATTGTGACATTTATTTTTAGTGGCCTGTTGTTTCACAGTATGTTCACTCTCCCTAGCTAAATTATGAAACACTGTCAACTGATATTTTTCTTCTTCAGAAAGAACTGTAGCAGTTTGGCAGCGATAATATGAAATATCTTGCTAGCTAGTTGCTAGCTTTTCTCCCTGCCAGAGTCAGTGCTTATAATGGATGCACAACAAGCAGAAAATCACCATGTGGAGTTTTTCCCATCACACTTGGAAACGGTGCACCTGTTGCGTTTTTACCCATTGTGCAGCCATTAAAGGTGCAAAGCCTCCATTGCAGAAAAAGGGGGCAACTCCAAATAGCTCATTCATATACAGACCAATCCTCATATGAGGCTGAGCCTTACACTGAGTCAAGCCATTGGTCCACCTAGCCCAGTATGGTCTACACTGACTGGCAGCAGCTCTCCATGGGGTCCCAGCCCTATTTGAAGATGCCAGGGATTGAATCTAGGACCTTCTGCATGCAAAGCATGTGTTCTCTCTACTATTAAGCTGCAGCTCCACCTTTTCTTGTTTCCTCCAAAGTAAGCCTAGCAGCACTAAATCTGCATAGGATTTGAAATGATGAACAATGGCAGCAAGATCTCAACTTCCTGTCCAGAGTGTTGTAAAAAAAATCTCTCTATACTTAGTAATGTACTTGTATTATTCAATACATAAGAGGTTGAGCAAAGAGACAGAGTGCATTGCTTCCAGCAAACAATTCCCCAAGTGATGCAACGGAAGGCTTTCTGTTCCAAGCAAATGTTCCCACTGGCAAAAGTCTGCTGTCCATAACTGACTTCATAGGGTTCTGGCTGTGATGTGCTTCTGTTGTATTCAATCTAGTAATCTTTTATTGTTTTGTTGCTGAGAGGTTTGTCCCCGTGGGGATCCTCTAGAGAGTGTAGGGGTGGAGTCAGACAGGGAAAAGTAGAGAAAAGAGAAGGAGAAAATAGAGTTGCTCCAGAATAGTTAAATCCATATAAGATTACTTTGTGTTTGTGAGGGAAGCAGCTATAAAATATTTGGCCATGATATTTTGAACCAGCTTTGTGAACCTTCAAAGACCGTGAATGTTCTGCAACCTCATCTGATTGCATTACTGAGCCCACATTCCTGGACTGGAACATAGGAAGCTGCCATATACTGAGTCAGACCGTTGGTCTATCTAGTTCAGTATTGTCTACTTAGACTGGCAGTGGCTTCTCCAGGGTTATAGACAGGAGTCTCTCTCAATCCTTTCTGGGGATGCCAGGGAGGGAACTTAGAACCTTCTGCATGCAAGCTTGCAGATGCTCTTCCCAGAGCAGCCCCATCCTTTAAGAGGAATATCTTACAGGGCTCACATGCAGTCTCCATTCAAATGCAAACCAGGGTGGGCCCTGCTTAGCAAATGAGACAATTCATGCTTGCTACCAGAAGACCACCTCTCCTCCCATTTAAAGGAGGTGGGAAGGTTTTGTTGCTAGAGTGGGCAGCTTCCTCTTGGTGCTTTGCTAAACAATCACAAATTACAATAAAAAAGAGGACAGGGAAGTTACACAGTTGCCTTTGCTTCTGGAATGCTTACTAGGAATGTGCACGAAAGGGAGAGAAGATCTGGTCTTGTGGTAGCAAGCATGACTTGTCCCCTTAGCTAAGCAGGGTCCACCCTGGTTGCATATGAATGGGAGGCTGTAAGATATTCCTCTCAGGGGATGGAGCCGCTCTGGGAAGAGCAGAAGGTTTCATGTTTCCTCCCTGGCTTCTCCAAGACAGGGCTGAGAGAGATTCCTGCCTGCAACCTTGGAGAAGCCGCTGCCAGTCTGTGAAGACGATACTGAGCTAGATAGGCCAATGGTCTGACCCAGTATATGGAAGCTTCCTATGTTCCTATGTTTTGTGCACAACTGGGGGGCAGAGAGCAGTCTTTCCTGCCCCTCTGTCGCTCCTCCGCTGCCCCACTGTTCCTGTTGAGCAGCCAGGCTGTCTATTGTGAAAAACCATGCTGCCCAGCTGTGTCTTGCTTGGGAACAGGAGGTTCCTTCTTCCCAGCAGCCTGTGGGTGGCATTGGGAAGGAAATGGTGTCTGAGCATGTGTGAGCACCATCTTGAATGGCCTAAACTGGGCCCCCACTGGCCTGCACTGATGGGGGGAGCACAGGCGGGGCCTGGAGGAGACACTGCTGGCCCACCACCATGTGTAAAGTGACCTCCTGCCTGCTCACCACCACTCTTTTGAAACCCCCTTTAGTTGCTAGGGATCAACCTTTGCTAAGAGGAATCCTTACCGAATTCCCTTTTACAAGCATTCAGAACCAGGCCAAATTGTTTTGACCTGGTTCAACCTGGTTCAAGTGTACGGACCAAATTGCCCCACTGGTTCTAATGAACCAATTCACGGAGCAGCAGTTTGGTTCGAATTCAGTTCTAATTTGAACCAAACCGCCCAGAACAGTTCCATGCACACCCCTACTCATAATCTTTTATGTTTTATTGTTGAGAAGTTTGTCCCAGTGGGAATCCTGTAGAGAGAGAATGTGTGTGTGTGGGTGGGTGCGGGGTGGAGTCAGAAAGAGAAAGGGAGGGAAAGGGAAAAAATTGAGTTGTTTCTGAATAAACTCTCTGTCTGGCTACACATCTGTATCTCTTTTACCCAGCCTGGCTAGGCTTATCGGAACCGGCCTCAGAGCAGGGACGGGGAGGGATTTGAGCATCACCCTGTGCATCCTCCATCCCAGGCTGCTTGTTCCTTGTGTCTGCCCCTCTCCGGGGGCCCCTGGCACTCTCCACCAGCCAATCTCCCATCCTCGGCTGGCTCCTTATATGCCTCCTCACAGGCTATGCATTGCCCGCCCCCAATTATGGGGCAAACGCCTCCGGCCCTCTTACCACTCCGTCCTCGGAGGTAAGGACAGCAGACCTCGCCAGACACTCTTAGTTAAATCTACATAAGATTACTTTGTGTTTATGAGGGAAGCAGCTATAAAACATCTGCATATGTCACAGCCACTGCAGCCGTAGAACATGTAATGCTGGCTTGGATCAGTATGATCCTTCTAAAGCTTTTGTCTACTTCAGATCACAGGAGTCATAACAGTTCAAAGGAATACAAACATTTAGACAGTACTGCACCGTTGGAACTACACTAGGCCAGCATGTTCTAATGAAGGGACATCTGGTTCTTTTGAAACTGAGCTTCTGAACACCCAGAGTCCTGGACGGTAAGGTAAGCCAGCCCAGTCAGAGAATTTTCTTCACTTATATAACAGGATGACTTGAACTAAGGTTGCAGTCCTGTGCATACTTACTTGGGATGCAAGCCTCATCGAACACAGTGAAATTTAATTCTGTGTAAATATACATGTGCTTTCCTAGACAGCAAGCATTACAGTGGGTTTTCTGCGAGGTTTTACTGCGAGTTTGAAGTTGCCCCCAAAACCAACACTAAAAGTTGAATTTTTTTTACCCTGGATATATAAATTGGGCTACACAATAACACATGATGAAAAACACAAATTGTGTATGAAGTGCTCCCCGTTAGCTCGCAGGGATTCTGGGTAAATTTGACTGATATATAGATGCATATCTCCATTCTGGGAGAAGCAAGCTACAAGCCGGGTATTAATAACTTCAATGGGATTGGCTTGAATGTTTTAATTAATTTTAAAAGCTTACAAGCTTGCTAGTGCTCCATGTCCTTTTTTATTTTGTGAGGCTTCTCCTGAGATTAAGATTAGATGGACACTTCTCATTACAGTTTTTAAAAATGAGTGCATTTTTTCCAGGCAATTTCTTGTATCAACAATATATGGGATTGGCTCAGTGGTCCATGGAAAGTTGGGGAGCTAGTCATATGCAGTCCGGTTCTAGGGTCCTCCTAGCCTAAAATAGATCTCTGAAGCCCGGGTACAGGGAGAGGCAAAGAACTACACAGGCACTGAAGCTCATCCCTATAATGACTTCACAGGCCATTCTCTTGACTTGATGTTGCCAGGCATTGGCAATGCACTTTCAGGTCTCTTTCCATAGCCTTTAGAGAGCTAGAAACCTATTTTAAAAAATGGTAATTGAGGTTATCAAGATGCTGAGTTCCATGCTTACTGCGTTTGATCATGGCACTGCAGCATACACAAAACCTTGCATTGTATGTGCTCAGCAAAAAGAAAGAAGCAAAGAAAGGCAAATGGATGACTCATGTCAGAATTGTCTTACATTTATATTGGCAGACAATAAGGAAGATTACTCATTTCAATGCCTGACTTATCCCTTTAATTTCAATGAGAATACTTTGAGTGATTTTCCTCATCAAGTTAACCATTGTTGATAATTGTGTGGCACCAAAGGGAGCTTTCCTTCTTAGGCAAACAGTAGCCATGGTGGGGGTCTGATCTGGACTGTGACCATGGTGGGGCAAATGGGTACAAAAAACCCTTTCCCCATGCCACAGTGTTGATCCATACTCTTTAGTTAAGAAAAAACAAGAACATCAGCATTAAGTTTGTGCTCACCTTAAGTGGTGCAGTGGCAGGCACAGAGCCTGACCGCCAGTGGCCAGTTTGCGGCTGCAGCAGTGGCCCCACTTGCCCCACCCCCTGCGTCTGATGTCAGATGTGAGGGCTAGCCATGTCCTGTGTCTGGCATTAGGGCATGGCTCTGTTCGGGAGCTTTGGAGAGGAGAGCTGGTCTTGTGGTAGCAAGCATGACTTGTCCCCATAGCTAAGCAGGGTCTGCCCTGGCTGCATATGAATGGGAGACTTGATGTGTGAGCACTGCAAGATATTCCCCTCAGGGGATGAAGCCGCTCTGGGAAGAGCAGAAGGTTTCAAGTTCCCTCCCTGGCTTCTCCAAGATAGGGCTGAGAGATTCCTGCCTGCAACCTTGGAGAAGCCGCTGCCAGTCTGTGAAGACAATACTGAGCTAGATAGACCTGTGGTCTGACTCAGTATATGGCAGCTTGCTATGTTTAGATACTCTATTACCCAGTCCTGTGTTTGCTCTTGGTGGCTCCACCCCTGTGCAGTGGGGAAATGCTTGACTAACAAGCAGAAGGTTGCCGGTTCAAATCCCCACTGCTACAATATCGGACAGCAGCGACATAGGAAGATGCTGAAAGGCGTCATCTCATACTGCATGGGAGGAGGCAATGGTAAACCCCTCATGTATTCTACCAAAGACAACCACAGGGCTCTGTGGGTGCCAGGAGTCGAAATCAACTTGACGGCACACTTTACCTTTTAACATAGCCTACTGTATCTTTAGACATTAGGCTGCTAATGAAATTGTCAGGCATCTGGCTGGCCAAAGAAGAAGGCTGTTGGGTTGCAATCTAGCTTGGTGGGCTGCATGTTTTGGAGGCTTCTTTGAAAGGAGTGAATTTGAGTCTAAAGGCTGCATTAATATGCAAGGCAGGAAGTTGGACAAAGCAGGAGAATATGGTATAAGATCAATGTCCTGAAGCTTAGACTGTACATGATGTATTATGTATTGGATGGAATATCAAGTGCAATAATGGTGAAATTTTTTAAAGAAAATGCTTTACTTGTTATATCATTAGGCCCAGATTTTAAAATACTTGGCCATTCTTAACTCTAAGGACTGAACTATACATTTTGGCACGCCCATGTAATGCAGGGTCACCACTAAACAGCAATAAAACTGTGGGGTGATTTCCAACAGCACAGCAGTGGGTGGGCAAAGGCTGCTGAACTCCAGCTTTCCCCAGGAGTTAGCCTCCCAGGATATTAACCCCCCCCCAAAAAAAATCAGGCTGATTTCTTTCTCCCACTTGCCAGGTCTTGGTGAGAAATCACATGATTCTCTCTTCCCCCATGTTTGAAGATATGGATCATCACGTGTAGTTCTGCCCTGAGAATGTCTGTTTAAGATCTGTGTTGAACACATAGTAGTCTCATTAGGTATTGCTAGCCAAAGGCTTAAGCACTACGTCAACACATATACATCTACTTTCCTGTGCCCTAAAGTTAAATAAACTTTAACCTCCCCCAAATATTCCATTAGCTCTCCCCTATCAATTTAATGTATTAATGAGACAGTTTTAAGCCACAATAGTCCTCCTGGCCCACCCACATCCTCTTAAAATATTTACATTGTAATAACTCAGGGGCTTTCCCCCTCTAACTGGAAGGCCCATAAGTGGGTGAAAGTATTTCAGGGTAGGGTGAGACTGAAGTGATGTGACATGTAATTGATTGGAGGACCTTAGAAGGTGAAGCCTGTGCCACCATAAATTCTAGGAATGCGGATGCGACTCACTCTGCATGTATAGAAGGCTGACAGAGTCTGACAGCTCCCATCTGTGAACAATAATGTCTAGAACTCAGAGCCAGGCAATGGGGGCTGGAATGTACCTATCAGACGCTAAGGGCTGAAACAATTTACTGCTCCTTATCAGTGACCACAGGCATAATTAGCTGCTGCAGGACTTGGAATGAAAAAAACAACAACCCTCAAATTAAAACAAAGCTTCTGTTGTTAAAACAGAGTAATGAGTATTACACATAAGGAGGGATAACTGGAAAGAGATAACTTCCTTTTGTGAGAAATTGGCAAAGTCCACATAAAACCATCAAAATGGTACCACGCCAAATCTGAACAGATACCAGGTGTCCATGGAAGAATAAAAAGGGCCTCCTTACAGATTATATTTCTTATTGTATTATAATGTCATACAAGTACACACATCAGAGTGCTGGGAATGGATGTGGCTCCTTGTTGAATATGTGGCACACTGGGTGAAATGTGTGCTTTAAGAGTAGAATTCAATTTAAGCCAAGGTTTAACAGGACCAATCCCTGGCATCTTTCAATACTAAAGTCCAATCTCAGATAACAGGAGTATCTCTAAGCAGGTGCAAAGTATATTTCTTTCAACTGACTGGCCATAACCAGGACTTTAAAAGAAAGAGAATGACATCAAGGAATGTTTGAGCCTCAACACCATCTGTTTTGGAAATTAGACACTAGATGGGATAACTAATATAGCATTCTGGATTACGTTTTTGCAAAATGTTGGCATCATGGGATCAAGGAGCTAAATGTATTTGTATCAAATGAGGTCTAGGGTTGAAACCAACATTTCTCCTGAGTGACATTCGAAAAAGGACTTCACCCAAGAAGAACCACCAGTGGATTTTCTCAGATGGTTTCTCCAAATCCAGTGCTACATACACGAGAGCATGTCTTCTACTGAGTCAGACCGTTAGTCTATCTAGGTTAGTATTGTCTGTACTGGCCGCTTTGCTGCCAGATTTGGCTTTTTAAAAGCCAAATTCTGGGTTACGGCCCATTTGACCCACGAGTATACCCCTTAGGTTCTGGCAACAGCTCTCCAGGGTTTCCGGCTGTGGCATTTCGCAGCCCTACCTGGAGTTGTCAGGTTTGTGTTGGGGGTTGTGATTTTTATCCCCCAGTTAATTAGCAGAGCACTAAAGAAGCTACCTACTCCAGTTAGAGTAGTTGCAAAGTTTCTTTGTTGCGGCTAATTATAGAAGACACATGGAGATTCTTGTAGATCTAAATAAATACTAAGCATTTATTGGCGAAGTACACTTTGAATAGGAAAGACCTAACCCTAATCTATAGAACTACATAATGAATAGGTAGGGAGAGAGAGAGAGATGTTTCCATCTGCTCTCTAAGAGGAAAGGAAGGGATCCTGACTCAGCACAGGAAATACCTGTAGGGTCAGATCAGGAGTCATAGAGTAGAGACAGGTAGAACAGTTAGGGAGACCCTTACTCACTACCCCCAATGCCCCTAGTGGTCATTAGGATAGTTGGTGCAAAAGATCGGTGCACTGGAAGTCCATCTCCAACAGTTTGAACCTGTGACCTTCTGGAAGCAAAGCCGATGCCCTACTTGCGACTCCTGCCCTAATCATGTTCTAATCATGCTTTGTGGCATGTGATCATTGTACCAAATGGGAACGCACATCCCTGTCTACATCAAGCCAACCCATCCACACAATGCTCATCCACATCCACTGTATGCACAGATCTCCATTGCTGGACTGGGGCATACAGTATTCTTTTCCAAGTTCCCTGAAAGCAGCTCTTCCTTGGAGATGGTGAAAGGAGAGAGGAAAGGAGGAAGGGTGAGGGTATAATAAACTTTACATATATCACCGAGGAATAAAGAATGCCAGCTAAATTGCTTAAGGGAGTCCCTGATAAGATGCAACAAGTTCAAGTTTAGCAAAGCAAATGGCTAGATAGGCTATATACAATGGTTGAATTTTCACCCCCAAAAGTTTTTAAAAAGAGACTGGAGATATTTCTAGAGAATGCTTCTTTTCAAAAGCACACGAACCAGATGCCTTTTACATCCAGTGGGTAGAATCCAGACTAAGTTAGTCATGACTAAGCACCATTGAAATGAATGAGACAACTTGGTCACGACTAGCTTGAGTTCTATTAATTTCAGTGGGACTTAGTCACAACTAACTTTATTTAAAACCTGCCCAGTGAATTTTTCCTCCCTGTTTCTTTCTTATAATTCAAAAGGTGCTATAAATTGAATCTGTAAATGCCTTTGCAATCTCCATCTCAAATCTAACCCTGGCCAAAAGTCTTTTCCAAGTAACTTGTTGCACTATACTGCCACTGCAGGTTTCCTGGTGGCCTTCATGATTTGTATCTGTACTGTCTACCACATGTATCCCAATTGTCAGAAAACAATACATGTTCATATTTGTACATGTAGACATTTTTCTGGGTTTCCAACTATTACTGATAGCCTCAAGGCCATCTGGATGTTATGTCAAATAAATTCTGGATTCTGTTTTTCATTAATATGTATAGCATAAGAACTGCCTCTCTTGGATCAGATCATCTGATTCTGTATTTTCTCTCCCCTCAAGTGACCAATCACATGCTCCTGGGGCAGGGATGAACCTGAATGGGCTTGGGCAGCCACAGGTGGGGCAAGGAGTAGTTCCCTTAAAAAGCAGGTGAGCAGGTCCTTACCTGTGGCTGCACCACCCCACTACTTTTCCAGGCACAGTGTTCACTCTACAAAGGCTGGTGTGGCTGCAGTGCTGCTCCCTGAAGCCTATGCATGGTGTCAGCATGCAGGCTGCAGGGAGCAGTGCTGCAGCCATGTACAGCCTTTTGTAGAGCAAGTGCCACGCCTGGAAAAGCAGTGGGGTGGCGCAGGAGCAGGTAAGGATCTGTTTACCTGCTTTTTAAGGGAATTGCTCCCTGCCCCACTGAAACAGTCGGCTGTGGGTGCCTGAGCGGGTTCGGCGCTTCCCTAAGGAGGTGCCGAACTGGTTCATGCACATCCCTACCCTGGGAAGCTAACAAGCAGAGCATGATGGAGAGAGTCGATCCATTCCCTATTGCTTCTCCCAGCACCTGCTCTTTAAAGGTACTGAATCCTGCCTCTGAATACAGAGGTTGCGTTAGGCCAGTTTACTTCTTTGCAAGGCCCGAGAGCCAGTAGCAGCTCTGATTAACCCTAAGTGTGGCTCCCTAATTGTTTGTTAGGCCTGTGCAAAGCTTTGGCTGAAATACACCACTCTGCACAGTCTCTTTGGCACCATACAGAGTCAACCGTTCCCACTGTACGGTGCTGTGCCCTGCCCAGTACATGTAGGTTCCTTTAAGGAAAATGGAGCCCTCTCAAGCCCCAGCACAATCTTGGAAAGCACATACGGAGAGCTGGTAATTTTCCAGTGCTTTCTCCACAGAACTCAATGGGGAAAGCACTGGGAAGGACAGCACTTCCTAGCACTCTGTGCACGCTTTCCAAGATGGTGTTGAAGCACGACAGGGCTCAATCAATCAATCAGCCAATCAATCCTTTATTACAGTCACAGACCAGTACAATTTACAAACAGAAGCCCAACAAAATAAACTGACAAGGGACAGGGCTCTGTTTCTTTTAAAGACACCCCGTGCCTGCCCCCAGCACTATGTTTAGGTCAGTGAGGTGGGAAATGACTAGCACACTGAATTTTTTTTCGCTAAAGTGCCCTCTGCTTGAAAAATAGTGAAGACCATTCTGTTAGGTTGTCATGGCCAATAGCCATGGGTAGACCTATCCTCCATGAATTTGCATTTCATCGATTGATTGATTGATTGATTGATTGATTAAGTGCCGTCAAGTCGGTGTTGATTCTTAGTGACCACATAGATAAATTATCTCCAGGATGATCTGTCTTCAACTTGGCCTTTAAGATCTCAGTGGTGCATTCATTGCATTCTATTAGAAGTTCTGCAAAGAACATGGCTAACTTGCAGCTGCTTTGTTCAAGCACCCATTTTATTAACACAGATAAGAAACTCACCCAGTTGCCAAGAATCAGCATACATCCCTTTGTCATAAATATAGTCACAAAGATGTACAATGACAGAAAAATTCTGGCATAGAAGTGCCTGAGAAAATGTTAACATTCACACCCTCCCACACCTGTCTTCACAGACATCACACATTAATATTTCCAACCCACACAACATATTCCCTACAAATCTTATGCACGCACACACAGCGAGTCACAGCTAACATTACTTATTTGCAGAATTCAACAATCTGAATACTAGAGCCACAATTTGACTAAGAACTGCTACAGATCTTGAAGTTACAAGTAGTGATTTGTCATATTTAATATTACCTGGTTAAGAACACATACTTTTCAAGCTCATAATGCTTTACATATTGAGCACTGTGTCACTGAAACATTCTACAGCTTGGAAAGTAAACCAAGCTAGGAGACCTAGGACAATTCCAGGGTATCTAATTATTCAATATCGATGTTGGGCACCTGGAAACTATGGGTGGGTTTGCATGACTGCTGGAAAGTAAGTTGTCCGGAACTGGAGGTTCCTGTTGAGTGTGTGCTTCCAGCACGATCTGGAAGTTGTGTGCATTTCATGTTGTCTGAACCCATCAGTGTTGGGTTGCCAGTGCCATGTTTCCTCTGCTACTTGACATCCTCTGCCCAACTTCAAGTGTGGATTACAGATGACAGGTGGTGGGAGGGAAGCCAACAAGGGCAACCCCACATTGCTGAGTTCAGACAACATGAAATGTATGCAACTTCTGGTTTGTGCCGACAGTGCATGTTCATCTGGTACCTGTGGTTCCCATCAGCTTTCTGGCAGTCATGCAAACCTGCCCTATGTGTTCCAGTCTCTTAGCACCTTGGGTACCAATGAGCATGAAAGCATTCTAGGTACAAGGAGCCCTGGGATCTTCCAGATTTCCTAATGCCCCTACTGAATTCTCAGGCACCATAGAAAATATCACATCCCAGGATCCCTGGCACCTTAGATGCTGTCATTTTAGTGCCCCAGGCACTAGGAAGGAATGGAGCACCACAGAGAAGACTCATGGTGGGAGGTTTAGTAGTTCATGAGGGAGTTTGGAGGCTCACAGGAGTGGGGGAAGGCATTTAGGCTCCATTACACTGCTGATGATGCCAATGGGAATGTGAACCCTAAAATGCAAACTATACTATATTTTTAAAAAAGGAAAAGGAAAGGTTGTGCCGTCAAGTTGGTGTCGACTCCTGGTGGCCACAGAGCTATGTGGTTTTCTTGGTAGAATACAGGAGTGGTTTACCATTGCCTTCCAAGCTATTTTCTGATTATTTGGCAAATAGCTCAGTTTGTGGGAGCCAATTCTTAATTGAGCCAATGAGAGGGAGATTTACTTCTCTGTACCTCATCTCCCCAAATATTCCATCACATCCACCCATCCTATCCATTCCTTTCCTTGCTCCTGATCAATCCTGTTAAATCCACATAATGGTGTCTGCAAACCAACTGTGCAGCTGAACAGCCACTTTGGTGTTGATTTGACAGCAAACCAGCATTCTAAGGGCCAAACTGCAGAAACGAGTGGCAAAGGTGATTCTACATTTTGCCATTTCAAGTGCAGAGGGACTTTCATGTTTGAAATGCTCCTGTATGAAAATATTCCATGCATCTAGAAAAACAGCATGTCAGGGAAAAGGCTAGGGTGGACTCTTTCCTCTACATGCTAATTTTGTATATGCATGGTAGGGATCATTAGGAAGAGGACTGAAAATACAACTGATAATATTATAATGCCCTTCTACAAAACTATGGTGTGGCCACACCTGAAGCACTGCGTACAATTCTGGTCACCACATCTAAAAAAAGGACATTGTAGAACTGGGAAAGGTGCAGAAGAGGGCAACCAAGATGATCAGGGGCCTAGAGCACCTTTCTTATGAGGCAAGGCTACAACAGCTGGGGCTATTTAGTTTAGAAAAAAGACGACTGTGGGCAGTCATGATAGAAGTCTATAAACTTCTACACAACTGAGAAGATCCTACCACACTCCCTACCAATAATTCTCCAGCATGAATGAATGATATTGTAAGAATCTGCCTTGGACACATATCCTCTGAAATATATATTTACTCAGCTAGTTCTTGTGTCGCAGTGGGAGTGTTTGTTGCCTAGAAACACATGTTGTCAAAGAACCATTGAATTACTAAAAAGAAATAACCCAAATGTTATTGACTGGTTGGAGTCAAATTCAAAGTAACCTGCTAGATGTTAAAAGTTCCGGTGACTCTTCCCATCCTCCCCTCTCTGTATTTGATTTCCTGGTGGCTGCCAACCATAAAGATTCAGATTACCAATAACCCAGCAACATACATTAATGAGGGATTAGATGGGGTTTAGCATCCCTTCTTGTTTGCTGATGCTCCTTGACAGACTCTTCTGGTAATGCTCTTAAAATGAGCATTAAGGGCCTTCTTAAAATCTGCTGTAAATGTTATTGTGGTATGCTAAACTTTTGTTTTCTTTCTTTTGCATCCAGTTGTTATTTAAACATATAAAGTATTGCTGCTACTTTGCTCAGGTTCAAATCCTTAAAAGTTAGATTTTTTTTAAAGGCAGCAATAAGCAAATTAATGGCAGTTAAAATCACATTTTTGTGAAAGACATAATGCAGTTACAATTCGTAATTCATCACTCTAAATGGATGTGACACCCTTTTACTAAAGGTCCATTAAAACTTATGAATACGAATACAAATATGTATTCTTAGGTATACGATGAACAGTTATATACCACTTTTCAACAAAAGTTCCCAAAGTGGTTTACATAGATATGAAATAAATAAATTAAATGGTTGAAACCTTGAACTTGATCAAAACATAAAACCTTGCAACATTGTTCTGATCAAGTTCAAGGTATAAAATGCATTGGCTGACATCCTGACTACATTTCCTTTGCAAAGGAAAGTGAAATATTTAGAACACACACGCACACACAGATTGCTACACACTGTTGCTCTTTACATATTCATTTCAAGGCCATCTCCTTCCTTATGCTGCTGAAGAAACCAATTACCTGTTTTAGTATCTGCTTTCATATTCTCTCCAATCTTCCTTTTGGCCCTGCTGCTCCCCAGTGTATTCCAAAGTGATTCTGAGTAGAGCGGGTCTCAACCTGTAGCACTCCAGATGTTGCTGAACTACAACTCACATCATCCCCAAGTACAATTACTATAATCCCCAACCACAGTGGCCAATAGCCAGGGATTATGGGAGTTGTAGGCCAGCATCTGCAGAGGGCCGAAGTTGAGCAGGCCTCTTAGCATATCAGTTTTAGGAAATATGGACTTACCTACAGCGCAAGGACCTGCTGTTTCAAGAGTGGGGCACCTGCACTGGTTCTGTCTGTGTGAAAAACACATGCACACTGTGGGAGGACCTCCATGGTTCCTAATAGGAGTATGCAAACAGGTTCCAATTCGAACTGGCTCGATGTAGATCCGAGTTCGAGGGTTTGATGTTGAGCTGGCCTTGAACTGAACCTGCCCCTTTTCAGCTGGATCTCGAGCCGATGGTTGTCTCAACTACATAGAGGCCTGGAACGGGCCAAAAACCACTCAAACCAGGCTGTAAGGACACTGGGGGAGGCTGGCAGAGGGAGGGGGAACTCCAGAGGAACCTCCCCCCCCCGCAGCCATGGCAGCACCCCAAAGGCAGTAAGTATCAGTTTTTAAAGCCTCTTCTTTTTAAAGGGAGAACCTTCGAAGGGGGTTGTTTGGAGGTGTTTGGGTGTGCCCAAAACCAAACATGCCCAGTCCCATTTGAGTCCAGTTTGGACTCAAACTGAACTGGGCATACCAGTTTTGTGCACACCCCTAGTTGATAAGAATAGCGCTGGCACTCAGCAATGCCTCTCCTATTAGGAATAAGGGGAGAGGCATTGTTAAGCACTGATGCTATCCTTAGGAACCATGGAGGTTCTCCAGGAGTGTCAGTGTGGTTTTCAGACAAACATAATCAGTGTTTGTGCCCTGCTCTTGAGTCAGCAGGTCTGTGCGCTGTATGTAAGTCACAGTCTCTAAGTTGGACCACACACGGATGTTCATCATTCATTGCCTGTAGCATTAAGTGATCACTTGCATATGTGAACAAGCCATCACAGGTTAATTAGCACATCTAAAAACTGAGTTCACCTCAAATATAATAGTGCCAACAGTTTACACTTTGAGCTAAGTAATTATATGCTGAGAGTGTTTACAAATCAGGACTCTGGTATAAGTTCAGATTCAAGAGTCTGGTATGGACTGTTAAGTGGACTGTTAATTCTCTTAAACCTACAGTACCTGTTGCTAATCCCATGTGTGGTAGCTCTCGCAAGAGTTTGTAAGCAGCTGCCAGATAGGATAGCAAAGGGGGAGAAAATAGTGATGCCGACCAGCGGGAGGAGGAGGAAGCAATGGCAGTGGGCCGGCCCGGTTGGCAGGAGCAGGAGGTGGTGGTGGGCCGGCCCAGCCCAGCCGGCAGGAGCAGGAGGCAGTGGCGGGCCGGTCCAGCCCAGCTGGTGGGAGCAGGAGGAGGTGGCGGCCTGGTTTGGTCAGTGGGAGCAGGAGGCGGTGGTGGGCCAGCCCTGCCGGTGGGAGCAGGAGGTGGTGGCAGGAGCAGGAGGCAGTGGTGGGCTGGTCCAGGCTGGCCAGTGGGAGGAGGAGGTGGCGGTAGCCCGGCCCAGCTGGCAGGAGCAGGAGGAAAAGCACCAGGGAAAGCACCAGAAAAAGCCGGGAGGCAGAGAAGGGAGGGAGAAGAAGCAGGCTGGTTGGCTGGCCCACCAGCCAGAAAGCATGGGGGCCCCCAGAAGCAGGCGGGGGGGAAGCAAGCCGGCTGGCCAGCCAAAAAGTGGGGGAGGGAGGAGAAAAAGGCAGCGGCAGTGGGTGGGTCGGCCAGAGGCGCAGATGCTCTGCGTCTGGCCCAGCTAGTATAGATTATAATGAATAAAGAAAATGAATAGATTTGTTCAAAATCTTTATCCAAGAACAAATGTATGAATGGGCATAAATGTGAACCACAAAGTTATAATCCTAGGCCCTGGTTTTGGATCCAGCCATCTAATGGCGCAGTGGGGAAGTAACTTGCCTAGGGAGCAAGGGGTTGCTGGTTCGAATCCCCTCTGGTATGTTTCCCAGACTATGGGAGTCAACACCCACTCAACGGCACACCTTTACCTTTTCATTTAGTTGTGACGAGTCCCATTGTAAACAAAGGAGTTTAAGTCAGTTGCAGCTAACTAGTTTCAATAGTTAACTAGTTTAGTTAACTATTAACTAGTCAATAGTTAACTAGTTTAGCTAATTAGTTTCAATAGGACTTAGGGCTGGTTCAGTTGTAATGACAAACCATGGGCTGTCATTATGTGTATGAGCTATGGGCTTGCATGACCTCCATCTTTGTCTCACCTTTTTACTTGTGAAGAGAGGATAGTTAAATCTTCTAGAGGCAGTTTGTAACAGACTACAGTTTCTTATACTGGGCTGGTTCACATGATCAGAAGGCTTTCCAGTAAATGTTAAATGCCAGATTGTTAGGCTGGTGCATGCTCCCAGTTTCCAGGCATGTGAACCTAGACATTTTCAGCAATTTCAGATAAGCACCATGCCAACCTGACATTTGTCCAGGATTGATAGCCAGATTTCAAATCTTTGATTACTGATCTAAGCCAACCCAACACAGCTGAAAGTTTACAGGTTCACACAACTAGAAATCAAGAGCACACGCCACACTAATCTGGAATTTAACATTTACTGGAGATGCTTCCAATTGTGCGAACTGGCCCTCTGTTGCAATATGATACCCTGGTTTGTAAACCAACTATGGTTTTTACAAACCATAGTTCCCCAGATTTGGACAAAGCTGGAGGTTTTAATTTTGTGAAGGAGAATAGAAGAGAAGGGGGAGTGTGTGATTCTGAGGCTTGGTGCAGCTCATGCTTGTAATGCTGTGGTTTGCCATTACATCTTAATCAGGTCATTTCCACAACATTAGCAGCACTGGAACCCCATTCTGGATTTATTCTATGATAAACTGGAGATATGCTGACTGCAACATACACTAGAGTTTGTCAGTCTCTGGTTGCTCATCTGTTTTTGTTTCATCATCAAGCTTGTTTTGAATTCCTCATTGTGACATCCTAACCTCATTGTGACTTGCTGGAAAAACAATGGCTGACATGATGCACACACTAACAGAATCACAGAGCTCCATTGTGGGGCTGCAGTGAAGCCAAAAGATAGCCCAGATGCTTTAAAAAACTGGTGACTGCACAGGCAGTATTATCACATCCCCATTAGTGGCAAGGGGGATAAATGTGTTCATCATGCTGGTTGTACAGCCACTGGTTTTTAAAAGTGTTGGGGCTATCTTCACTACAGCCCCACAACGGAGCCTTACAACTCTGTTAGTGACATGCGTACCATGTCGGTCTAAAAAATAACAATAATTGTAATTAAAACACCATTCATAACACCAAGATACTACCACCCACTCAAGTTTCTTTTGTCTACCAGTAAGACTTAAATGTTTTGTCTATCTTTTAATTTCCCCCGCAATGTCCTAATATTTCTCAGCTCTCAAATACATGCATTAGTTATGCCTTGCCAAAGGTTTCTAGTTATGTCTGTTCTTTTTCCCCAAAGGGCTGCAAAGAAGCACAAGGCAGCCAAATTTGGCAGCCAAACAAAGGCCATTTAGTAACTAGAAAGGTTGGGCTTTCTGGAATGTTAACTCTGATTCAGAATGAATTTCCCAGCAGCTCCCCTATTGAGAAAACTCTAATGTTGACTCTTCAGGTGTGTGGCTTCCGATTATAGCAGCAGATTTATGTTTCTCGAAATCATTCACTCTTGAGTAATTTGTGAAGGATAGCTTCAGAAACAAGCAAATGGGACCAGAAGGATGAATTCACCAGGCCAAACTTCTGGACAGCCAAGCTGAACACAGTCAACAGGTAGCTATGGTTGTGGCCTGCCAAGTGCTTGACAACTGCCTATTTTTGTTCCCAGGCAGTACCAAAAAAAAAAAAAAAAAAAAGGAGGGCGGGGAAGGAGATGCATAAAGCCCCAGGTGAGTCACAATATCTGGCTGGAGACATTGACTTGATGGGGCTGAAGAGCCAGTCTTGTGGTAGCAAGTACGAATTGCCCCCTTGCTAAGCAGGGTTTGCCTTGGTTTGCATTTGGATGGGTGACTACATTTGAGCACTGTCTGCTATAAGATACTTCCATTAGGGGATGGGCCCATAGCTTAGTTGTAGAGCATCTGCTTGTATGCAGAAGGTCCCAGATTCAATCCATGGCATCTTCAGGTAGGGCGTGGAGAGATTCTTGCCTGAAACCTTGGAGAGTGGCTGCCAGTTAGTCTAGACAATAGATGGCCAATGGTCTGACTCCATATAAGGCAGTTTGCTATGTTCCTATGTTCCTGAAAATGCCCCAGAAGTTTTAGTCAGGGCAGCACTTGAATCACAAAGGAACCAAAGGAGCCTGGCCCTTATCATATGCAATTCCTGCCCCTCACCTCAACTACTGTTTTAGAAGGCTACTGGCATGGCATGATTGGGCTAAAACTCTGGGCTTCTAAGAGGTGAAGCTTGTAGATTTCATTAAAGTCACCCTACCTCTTCTCCATACTCTGGGTATTGATCAGGCATCATATCAGCTTTTAGTGGTGGGGACAAAGATTTCAGTGAAGGGGGAGTAAAATCTTTATAAAGATTTATGGAACCACTCTTCGAAAGGATGAAATTGCAAGTGAGTCGTGTATTCTGAGACTTAGAATAACTATAGCAGGGCAACGAAGATCAAGTGGTGTCATCCTTTTTTTAAATAAAGAAAAAAGAAAGCAATAGCATTTATGTTCTTGACATGCTGAGAATTCTTTAATTCTGAGAAAAGTCCCAGGAAATGGGAGAACAGGACTATCTGTTTAATTAAATATAAAAATAGTTAGTACATAGAACCAGTGAATTACGAAGCAAGACAGATGCTCCTAGGGAATAATCTCACATACAGTTAGAAGGTGCAGAGAGGTGGTTACCTCACTAGCCTCCCTAGATGGGATTTGTTACAAACCACCATCTTTGTGCAGGATGGTATTATCCAATTCAGTTTAAACACCAATTTACAAGCCACACAATGTTTGTGTCACTTGCTGAGGTGGACGTTTTTCCCCCACTTGGATCTTTGGGAAATAACAAGGCATGATAAATATAATGAATTTCTTCATTTGCAGTTTTCTTGATTAGATAAAGAACAGGCTGTCCCAAAATGATGAAAGTTCACAAGGCAAGACATCGGAGATGATTTGGCCGTGGATTTTCCAGGAGATTTAAAAACAAACCATTATTGCTCAATAGAACTCAAATGAGTACTTTATTTTTTGGCATCAGAATATAGCACCAAACAGGCAACACAGTGCACTTTATGTCTATGAACATCCAACTGGGATTGCTAAGGAATTCCTGATTCCTCAAAGACAGAGGGACAATATTATAACTGTACTAAGCAGCTAGCATCACTGAACATCACAGAGATGGATTCTTCATAATATGTTGATATCTTTAATGTTTAGGATTAGAGTCTTGCCTTCCTATCCCCAAGAAGTAAGGGACAATGTGTACTTTAATTGCTCTAAAAGCACAATATGGAACAAACTGTAACCTGGACTGTTTTCTTGGGTGTGTAAGAAAGTACAGAACACAGTGCGCTTGTACTGCTTTTTCCAAAAGTTCAGAAAGTAAGCAGGGTAAAGTAGCTGAATGAGCAGCTACCATTCAGATGAAAGCAAACAACTACTCCCATCCCAACTACCTTTTCATGTTTTATGCATGGCTTATTGTAATATTAATGCAAACATTCTGAATGCATCTTGAAATCTAATTATCAGTTTTATGATGTCTCAGCCATTTAAGATGCCTTCTAGGAAGAAGCTGGTTGAGTCAGCAGCAGCTGAAATTCGCTGGTGGTTAAGGAGTGTGTGGAATGAGCTACTTCTCTCTCCACTGACTATACCATCACTTTCATGCATGAACTATTCCCCACAATCATTCAGCAAAAATAATGTTGATAAATGAAGTGGTTGATATATGGAAGTGTGTGTTTGTGTGTGTGTGTGTGTGTGTGTGTGTGTCCAAAAGAGAGAGCAAATAAAATGTTTGTTGGCACTTTTGTAAGCACCATTATTAGAATTGCTCTGATATTATACAAATCCCTGGCACATAATCTTATCAATTTTTTCAATTTGCTGTTGCTGAGCCAATCCAGCACTCTAGTCCTCAGCCAACCTTCCACAGCTTTTCCTTCCTGAGTGGTCAGTGAGTTCTGGAGCTCACCCATCATCTTCTCCAGGAGAAGAGAAGTGGGCAAAACTTGGCTCAGTTGTGTTGCCTCAGCACACAAGCTTTTTGCTGCAAGAAAGAAAAGCTCAAGTGTCGAGACAACCTGGGAAATGAGCTCCCAGTCTGTACTAGACAGGTCGCACCCTTCCAAGTCACACCTCCATGCCAGACACAAAATGCCATGGCCAGGCTACCCTCAACATATTGGCACCATTGTCGGTGACCATGAAGCCTTGGCAAAGGTTTGGCTGCCTGGACAGCCATTCCTCCACCAGGCATTTAGTGATCACCAACAGCTCATCTGCTGTGTTGTCTACTGGCTCCATATGCAGAACAGCCCACCTGGGCTTTGCTGCATGGGAGGGTCGGCCACCCCACCACCAGCAGATGAGGTCCCCCCTCTCTCTGGCCCCCACCAGTGTGCCGTGAGGTACAGGAAAGCAGTCTGCATCCCACTACAGCTGGTCCACAGATCTGTAATGAAGTGCAGGCTGGTGTTGGGCCCTGCTGACTCCAGCAGCCCTGACACAAGCTCCCTGCATGCATGGTACTTGGGGGGCGAGCACCGCCACCACTACTGTGGTGCATGAGGGAATCTCGTAGCTGGGGGCAAGCAGCTGGAGCAGTTGGCAGAAGCTGGTGTACTCCACCATCTGGAATGGCTAGTTGTCCAGAGCCACCATCTCTCCAATGGTCTGGGTGATGAGATGTGCCTTTGAGCGACCAGACTGCTTGCCCGCCAACTGCACCCACTATGCAACTGGCAATGTTCCTTGCTTGAGAGCTGGGGCACATGTCTTGCCACCATTAGTCGAGGGCACACCAGGCAGCCTAGCACTGTCAGCAGGAGCAAAGACCACCGGATGATGCCACTGCACGTGCCTCAGCATTGCCAACTTCCCTAGACACTTAGCACACTTGCCCCTGCTGACATGTGCCTTGCAGTGGTTGCAGACAGCATGTGTAGGGTCACCTTGCGGGAGCTCAATGTGGTCCCACACCATGCTGCTGTCAGTCCTGGTGGTGGAACTACTGGGGATGCTGGTTCCTGCTGGGAACTGCACACACTCAAGCTAGAAAAAACCCAAATAAAGAAGCAAGTTTTATTGCAGGGGAGGCCTTTTAGGAGGGCAGCAAGCAACAATGGGGTAACTACATCCAAGGAAAGTGGGGGAAAGGGGATTACTGTGGCCTAAGCTACTTATACCTAGTACCCTCCTAACCCAGTCCTACTGTACCTCCCAACCTGAATCCCTCCAAGTCCCTTCCCCCAAACTAGGCCCTATTTAAAAGAAAGAAATCTAACCTAACCAAAGCAAGGGGGTTTGTGGGGGGGGGGCACTCACCAATCCAACATCTTCTTTCGGTGTCTTCAGCTGAAGTCTAGCCAGGGGTTCCAGGCAACCAGGCTGAGCATAGACTGGCACTCAACAGCCGGGGGTGGGCAGATGAGGACCAGCAGATAGGCCATCCTCCCACCCCCCAAAAGAACAAAAAGATAAACTAAGGAAAACTAAAGCAGTTGATACTGCAAAAGAAAAAGAAAAAATAAAGAGACAGATAAGCATCTGTCTCTTAGGCCCAGCCAAAAGGCAGGTCCACTCCAAAGCAGGCCAAGCAAAAACGCATGTCCACTAAAAAGGCAGGCCCAACACAGGTCCAGCAAAGGCAGCAACAGCAGCAGATGGTCCAGAAAGGCAGGCCTGGAAGGCAGGCAGTTCTTCCTCCAGAAATCCAAAGGAAGAGTGAAGCCAGGCAGGCACTGCCTGCCTTTAAATACACTTTGAAACTCCCTCCTTTTTGCTACCCACTCCCTCGTCCCTCCCCCACAGCCAATGGGAGCAGAGTTGTCTTGACAACATTCTGATTTGAATGACAACAAGCAAACCAGGAGAAAGGAGATCACTAGCCAATCAGAAGACAGTGGCAGAAAACCAATAGCGAAGGTGAGATTTTTTTCAATGGATTTTTGTCAATGGAAGCAGAAAATGGCAGCTGCCATGCCACTCGAACCTTTGAACCAGTCTGAACCAGTTCTATTTGAACCGGGCTCAATCTGGTTCGAATGCAGACTAGCTGCCTCTTTTCGAGGCCAGTCTGGTTCACCTTCAAATTCATAGAATCAGGCCATTTAAAATCAACACCAGTTTGCACTGAATGCTGTGTACTTAAGCCTTGATCTTCAATTGTTTAATATTTTAGCCTGAAATCTACCTTAAATCATAGCAGGTTTCCATCTGATTTTTCAGATTAGTCTGGATTAGAATTATTATTTATTTATGTCCTTGACCATGAACAAAAACTTTAATCCATTTATAATGTGTTAAAGTCAAATAAATAATAGATCATTAGGAAAACTTTCTCCTTTCTCATTACAGAAGCCCTCACAATTTCTCAGCTACTTGGCAACCAATGCCAGGGCTTGTACCATAGAAATTCAGGAGGAAGACCAACTCTCCCATGTCTAATATCTCAGTCCTGCTACCCAAATGCTGGCTTTCGGATGGCTGTGAGTTACTTAGTCCTTTCACCACTGTAAACAAGATTAGCAACCCTGATCTCCTCTTGGGATGGGAGGGGAGGGGAAGTAGTTCACTTGACCCTTTCCTACCTTTCCCACTTCGTATCCCCCAAGCTCAGGAGATCAGCCCTATAAGAAGTCACAGCATAGATAATCTGGTGATCACAAGAGCACCACTTTAGGAGAATTCACTTTCCCCCGGCAGCCTTCTACACTTTTCCTAGAAGAAATCTATGAATGAGAACTTGCTTCTGCTCACAGATGGTCCTTTTTGAATCATGGGGAATGACTTCAGTAGGACTAAATGGATGTTACTAGGTATAATAATGTGTCCATATTTATTTATAAATTAATGCTGTGGCAGTGTTCTAAAAGTTGTTAATGGCTGCCACAGCTATTTACATAATTAGAACTGTGAATTTATACAATTCAGATCACAAAGCTTATATAATATGAAGTGCCTGCTCAACTATTTGGTTTATAAACTACATTTAAATGTAGCAAAAGAAACTGAAATCCCTGCATCTCAGGGGCCAGTTTGTTTCTGTCACCACAGCACAAATTATCTTAGCAAGAAAATGATGAATATAGTAACGAGTGAAGATTGTCAAAATAGCTAAAATGGGAAAATAGATTTTGAATCTCTTAGGTCTTGGTTGGAAATGCCTAGATTTACATTCCAGATTAAATGGGCTTTCACACTATATTCTCTGCAGAGATGACCTGACATTCCAACCTTTGTGTTTTTGGTGTTTGGAATTTGCAGTTCCTCCAGAAGCAGGATTCTTTTAAGTGTTACTTCTATTTTTGGACATGCTCTGTTCTTTATATAGAAAATCACTGCACTTTTCAAGTTGTATCAACTTGGAAGCTTTATGACTCATGCCTCTATCCTAAACCAAATTACTTCTCCCTACTATGGACCATTTCATGATCATTATGAAAGGATTTTCAAAACGGAAATATTCTTGATACAGATGCAGCCTCAAGTTTTTCTATGTTTAATTTCTGTATAGGCTTACTCACATTAAGTACTGGCTTGTTGGGTGCTATGGTTTTTCATTTCGGTCAATACAACTAAATGGTTTTGGTTGGTAAACCTTTGTGTATTGTGTAAGCATCTGTTTAATAAAAGCTCTCTTAGTACAAATTAGCAAAGAATGAAAGACACGCAACTTTCTGTGACTTTTTGTAATCACCACATATTCCAAAGTGTACCTCATAGATTTCAGTTGTTGTTGGATCATAATGGGAAAATGTTATTTTCAAGTAACACTTGCACTGAAATCTACTGATTCATTGTTTTAGAATTTTTAGAATCCCCTGCCCTGTTCCAGCCATGGAGGATGAGTTGTGCCCAATGTGTGTTAAATGGTCCTCTAAACAGCAAGACCTAGTTGCTGGGGTTTTATCCTCAAAGCCAGCCAGTAGTATTTGAATCATTTTTTCTGCTGGTGGCTCTGATCTCCGTATTATTGAAAATTATAATGGTTGGCTGGTAATAATTTGGCTGGTAACAATTACGGATAAACTTTCCAGTATTGGCCTAGATCCTGAATTTTTATTAGAAACTGACCTAGTGAATGCAAAAAAATTAGTTCGTCAATGTCTAAATGATATGGAGTTTCAGAACCAGTTGGCTTGTCTGCCAGCATTTTACAGTCAGTTTAAGGCCAGGGTGGGTTTTCCCCTGGCTTCATATTTGTCTATCATAACTGTCAGAAAGTTCCGCTGGGCTTTTTCAAGAGCATGCTTTAATGCTTTTCCTTCAGCTGTATTAATGGGGAGATTTCAACATCTACCCCGCGAGGCTCGCTTGTGCCCTTGTGGTTCGGGTGAACCTGAATCAATCGTTCACATTTTATTACGCTGTAGATTCTACAGTAACATTAGATGTCATTTGATTCTGCCACTTCTTTCTAGGTTTCAACATCAATCAGATGATTTTCTGGTGAAATTTTTACTTGAAGATAATGTACTTTGCACATCTCTCATGTTGTAGCAAAATTTTGTTACATTGCAATTAGAATTTGTAGTTCATTGATTGATGCTAAAGTTAATGACTGAGATAATGATGAATGCTAGAATTTATTGTTTGTGTTGTTGTTGTTGTTTTGGCCATTGGCCGTAAATAAAGTATCTATCTATCTAATGAATTAATTCAGTTACTTCAGTTGGTGCTCTCTATTAAGGAATCTTGTATAGCCAGAGACAAGAATTCTGCCTCATATTCTTGGTTTGATTCTGACTGTTGTGAGGTAAAAAGAAATCTGATAAAATATTTTAAATTATATGTTGAAGATCCATCTTCAGGATTTGCTACCAATGAAAAGACAATATAAGCAGCTATTAAGCAAAAAGAAGTCAGGGGCTATTAAAAACTCCTGGCAACAACTGATTTTGGCCTCCTAATTGCAGAATTCAACTCTGTTTTGGTAATTAATTTGACTAATTCTCCCTCTAGCTCCTCTTCCCTTATTCCTGCAGGTGTGTGGGAAGATTATTTCCGTATTTGCTATGCACAAGAAGGGCCATCTAACTTCGATTTGAACCTCAACATTGATTTGTTTACTTATTGGGCTCCAGTTACCTGCTCGGAAATTGAAGCCCTTGTTAAGCAACTTAAACCCAGCAAAGCTCCAAAATGAGGAGTATGGTGAAAAGAAAGCTGAAAGGGAAAAGTCACTTTGCTCCAGAAGGCATGGAATTTACTCAAAACCACAATACTAGAAGCCCAGTTAGATTGTATACCCAAAAGGAGGAAAGGTACCACTAAGTCTAGGAGGATGCTAGCATGGCTAACAGGTAACGTCAAATAAGCCATAAAAGGGAAGAAGATTTCCTTCCAAAATTGGAAGGCCTGTCCAAATGAAGAGAACAGAAAGGAACACAAACTTTGGCAAAAGAAATGCAAGGTGACAATAAGGGGGGTGAAAAGAGAGTTTGAGGAACATTTAGCTAAAAGCATCAAAGGGAATAACAACAACTTCTTTAAATACATCAGATGCAGGAAACCTGCCAGGGAGGCAGTGGGACCGTTAGACAATGAGGGAGTGAAAGGGATTATTAAGGAGGATATGGAGGTAGCAGAGAAACTAAATGAGTTCTTTGCATCCGTCATCATGGCAGAGGATACTGAGCATATACCTGTTCCTGAACCAGGCTTTTTGGGGATGGAGGCTAAACAACTGAGTCAGATAGAAGTGACAAGAGATGATGTTCTAAACTGCCTGGAAAAACTGAAAGCTAACAAATCACCAGGGCCGGATAGCATCCATCCAAGAGTCCTCAAAGAACTCAAATGTGAAATTGCCGACCTCCTTGCCAAAATATATAACTTATCCCTGCAATCAGGCTCTGTACCAGAGGACTGGAAAGTAGCACATGTAACATCGGTTTTCAAAAAGGGAACCAGGGGCAATCCGGGAAATTACAGGCCGTTTAGCTTAGAACAGGCCGGTTCCAGGCAAATTGATGGAAAGCATCCTCAAGGATACAATTGTAAAGCACATAGAAGAACCGGCCTTGCTGGGAGAGAACCAGCATGGCTTCTGCAAAGGTAAATCTTGCCTCACCAACCTTTTGGAGTTCTTTGAGAGTGTCAACAAGTGTGTGGATCAAGGTGATCCAGTTGACACAGTATACCTAGACTTCCAAAAAGCTTTTGACAAAGTTCCTCATCAAAGACTCTTGAGAAAACTTATCAATCATGGGATAAGGGGACAAGTACATGTGTGGACTGCTAACTGGTTGAAGGACAGGAAACAGAGGGTAAGGATAAATGGAGAATTTTCGCAATGGAGGGAAGTAAGAAGTGGGGTCCCCCAGGGATCTGTACTGGGACCAGTGCTTTTTAATTTATTATTATTATTATTATTATTATTATTATTATTATTATTATTATTAATTTTTACATTTATATCCCGCTTTTCCTCCAAGGAGCCCAGAGCGGTGTACTACATACTTGAGTTTCTCTTTCACAACAACCCTGTGAAGTAGGTTAGGCTGAGAGAGAAGTGACTGGCCCAGAGTCACCCAGCTAGTTTTATGGCTTAATGGGGATTTGAACTCGGGTCTCCCCGGTCTTAGTCCAGCACACTAACCACTCCACCACGCTGGCTCTCATATTATTCATAAATGATCTAGAAGTAGGGGTAAGCAGTGAGGTGGCCACATTTGCAGATGATACCAAACTCTTTCGGATAGTGAAATCCAAAGTGGATTGTGAGGAGCTCCAAAAGGATCTCTCCTAACTGGAGGAGTGGGTGATAAAGTGGCAAATGCGCTTCAATGCTGATGGGATCTTAGCTGTCAGAGACTGACCAGGAAATGGATCCTGGGGTCATGGTGGACAGCTCATTGAAGGTGTCGACGCAGTGTGCAGCAGCTGTGAAAAAGGCCAATTCCATGCTAGGGATCATTAGGAAAGGGATTGAAAATACAACTGATAATATTATAATGCCCTTATACATAACTATGGTGTGGCCATACCTGGAGTACTGTGTACAATTCTGGTCAGTACATCTAAAATAGGACATTGTCGAACTGGAAAAGGTGCAGAAGAGGGCAACCAGGATGATCAGGGGCCTAGAGAACCTTTCTTAAGAGGCAAGACTACAACAGCTGGGGCTATTTAGTTTAGAAAAAAGACGACTGCGGAGAGACATGATAGAGGTATATAAAATCATGCATGGTGTGGACAAAGTGGATAGAGAGAAATTCTTTTCCCTCTCATGTAACACTAGAACCAGGGGTTATCCAATGAAATTTATTGCCAGGAAATTTATGAGCAGCAAATTTTTCACACAATGCGTAATCAGCTTGTGGAATTATCTGCTACAAGATGTGGTGACAGCCAACAAGCTGGATGGCTTTAAGAGGGATTTGGAATACCTCATGGAGGAGAGTTCTATCAGCGCTACTTGTGGGAGGGCTATAGGCCACCTCCAGCCTCAGAGGCAGGATGCCTCTGAGTACCAGTTGCAGGGGAGTAACAGCAGGAGAGAGGGCATGCTCTCAACTCCTGCCTGTATGCTTCTAGCAGCATTTGGTGGGCCACTGTGTGAAATGGGCTTGTTCCTCTGCCAGAACCTTTTCTGACTCAAGCCAGTCCAAAGGTTTCCCATTTGAGTGTTTTGCATAAAGCTTACTTATAACACTTAAAAGATTATTGGGCCGATAATTGCCTAGTGAATCCATTTCCCCATTTTTAAAAATGGGAATTACAAAAGCAATACCCCAATCTTTTGGAATCTTTACAAAATGATCTATAAAAGTAAATAAGGTGGTTAAGACAGGCGTCAACCACATCAGATTACTGCTAATAACCTCTGCTATAACAAAGTATTTACCCGTAGCTTTAAGAACATAAGAACAGCCCTGCTGAATCAGGCCTGTCTTGGCCTCCTTATTTACTTTTTCTGTGGGAAGTGTGCATCAGCAAGCATGCATCTTACCATATCCAGGAGGCTTCTATTTTTCCTTTCTGAGACTCCATTTTGTGATGGATTGTAAGTGACCATGGTTTGATGCATGATTCCATGTTCTCTCAGGAACTGCTGTGTGGCGCTGGACATATACTCTCCTCCATTGTCTGTGCACAGGATCTCTGGCTTCCACTCAAATTTCTTGCTTGCCATGGCCACGTAGTCCTGGAGTTTCCCGAGCATCTGTGATTTCTCCTTTAGTAGAAAGGCAACTGAATATTGTGTATAATCATCAGTGATTGTTAAGAAATATTTCTGATTACCTTCTGGTATTCCTTTCACTCTGCTTAGGAAATGGCTTGTTAACTGCTTTGGACTCAAGACAACAAACACAGTTAGTCACAAAGTCACATGGTACAAAATCAATGCCATCAGCTAATCCCCTTTCCTTCATGTTCTGGATTGACTCATAGCTCCTGTGTCCCAAGCGTCTATGCCACAGTTGCAAGCATTTTTCATGTGAGCATGACTGAGCAAGGTTCACTTCATTGGGCTGGCATGCTTCAGGTTTGGACCAGGCTAGTCCTTCTCTGTCTGTCTTTGATACAGGTTGCTCCTGCACGCTGTACAGGCCTTTGCATTCAGAGCCTACAAGGCAAACTTCTCCATTCTGGGTAACAACACATTGTCCATTTCTAATATACAGTTCACAGGCTTGTTTCTCTATCTTGGATACTGAAAGAAAGGAGCTTGGGAAGTCAGGGATATACAAAACATCCTTCAGAAAAAATTCATTACTTGATCCATCTAATAACTTGCAATACAAAATTCCTTCCAAACTGCTATTATTACTAAATTTCAAACCCTGCTGAAAAATCGATATTAGAAAAATAGTTCTTTAAGTATAGTAAGAATGGTTTCCAATCTTCTTTAAAACATTCCAAGTTTTCATCCCTTATCAGTACTGTAAGTTTTGCCATCTCAGCATATTCCAAAATTTTTATCAACCAATCTTCTTTTGAGGGCATTTCCTTGTCCTTCCATTTCTGTGCATATACTATTCTGGCCGCCGTGGTTGCATACATAAAAAATGTTAAGTTTCTTCAGGAAAACTCTCCTTGCGTTATTCCCAGCAGGAAGGATTATGGCCTCTTAGGAAATGTCATTTAAAAAAATTTCTTCAACTCATTATATATCATATCCCAAAAGGCCTTTGCCTATCCGCAATACCACCACATATGAAAAAAAGTTCCTTCACAATGTCCACATTTCCAACATTTGTTTGGAGCATTTTTTTACATTAATGCTAATTTTTTGGGTATCAAATACCACCTGTACATCATCTTATAATAATTTTCTTTTAAAGTATAACATGCAGTGAACTTTAAATCCATTTTCCATAATTTTTCCCAAGCTGCCATATCTATATTATGACCCACATCTTGAGCCCATTTTATCATAGTCGTTTTAATCACTTCATCTCTTGTCTCCTCCAAAAGCAACAGCTTATACATCTTAGAAACTAATTTTTCATCATTTTCACACAGCTCCTTCTCAAATCTCGACATTTGATCCTCAAATCCAACTTTAAGATCCTTCTTATAGATTTCATTTAACTGATGGTACTGAAACCAGTTACTAACCAAATTTTGTACTTTGATTAGGTTTTTTTAATTTACAGCCCTTTTCTTGGAAACATAACAAATCCCTATAGGTACCCCATTCAGGTTGCATATTTATCTCCTTACGTGCTAAAGCTTCAATCGGGGATAGCCATAATGGAGTTTTAGATTCCAACCATTTTTTATATTTTACCCACACTATCATTAGGCTCCTTCTTACATAGTGATTAAGAAAATCTTTATGCACTTTACTTTTATCATACCACAGATATGAATGCCATCCAAACCTTCTATCGAATCCTTCCAGATCAAGTATTCTGGGATTTCTTAATGTTATCCATTCTTTTAACCACGTCAAACAAACAGCATCAAAATACAACCTTAAATCTGGCAGGGTAAGACCACCTCTTTCTTTAGCATCTGTTAAATTTTTAAATTTAATTCTTGGTCTTTTCCCTTGCCAAACAAATTTGGTTATGTCCTTTTGCCATTGCTTGAAGCAAGTTAAGGTGTTAATTATAGGAATAGTCTGAAAAAGAAACAGCATTTTAGGTAAAACATTAATCTTCACAACTGAAATTCTTCCCATTAAAGATAAGTTCATTCTAGTCCATCTTTGCAAGTCAGTTTTTACTATATTCCATATTCTGATATAATTATTTTAAAACAACAAAGAGTTTTTGTTTGTCAACCAGACGCCCAAATATTTAATTTTCTTCTCCACTTTCAGTTCACTTATTTCAAAAAATCTATCACTAGATTTCTGGTCCATATTTCTTGTCAACACCTTCGTTTTAGTCTTATTTATATAAAACCCGGCCAGTTGGCCAAATTGTTGTATTTTTTCCAAGAGTCTTCCGATCTTCTCTAATGGATTTTCTAGAAAAAACACTACATCATCCACAAAGGCTCTAAGTTTATACTCCTGTTACCCAACTTTCGGGCCTTGTATTTGATCATCTTCTCTAATATTTCTACAAAGCACTTCCAGTACTAATATAAAAAGTAATGGGGAGAGTGGACAGCCTTGTCTAGTTCCTTTTTGTATTTTACAATTATCTGATAGTTCCCCATTTATAATAATTTTAGCGTATTGCTCCGAATATATTGTCTTAATAGCCCTAATAAAATTATTACCAACTCCTGACACAGCTGAGAAGCTGAGAAGCTGAGCAAGCCCTTCTAAACATCTAGCCTTTTCCACTTCAAACAAACTAAGAGGGGAGTTTTGCAGGGGCTGTTTCTCTCTAAGGGGTAGGTCTTAGTCTCTCTATCTCTGTGTGTGCTACTTGTTAGGGTTAAGATATCACAGGGCTAGGAGTTCTTAGGGTTACCTAAAGGCAGTGTTTACTTAGTAGTGGGGGTGGAGTCAGCTAGGGCTGGGAGGGGCCCCACATTCCATTCCTTTCCTTTGACTCACATCCTGTGTGACAGTTGGAAGGCTACTCTACATATGAGGTGTAGGCCCGAGAGCATAGCGAACAGAGCATAGCGAACAGAGATAGCAAACAGGACGTAGGAGCTTTGCAGGAGTTTAGCGGGAAGTGTGCGGGGAAGCCTGGAACAAGCCCCCGTGATCACAAGGAGCACAAGGAGCCTGATGGAGAAGAGAACGTAAGTATATATCCCTCCCTCGTATCCCTCATATTCTTGGGAAAGGCTGTTTGGACAATTAAATAGCTGACCATTACAGCTGAGACCTATCCTAATAAACTATCTAATTAACGGACAATAAGCTCCCTAAATACTGTAAACAGCCAACTAAAACAGTATTAAGATAGAAGGTCAGCAGGGGAAGGGGCACTTCCCAGTGTATTGCACAGAGTGCCACATGTACGACTATTTGCCCCATGGGCAGAAGTCATGGGTGTGTGCTCGGTGCAAGGAGCTCCTGGCTCTCAGGGAACAAATCCATACCCTCGAGACCAAGGTGGCGGATCTGGAGAAGCTCAGGGAGACAGAGAGGCATGTGGATGAGACCTTCAGGGATGTGATAGAGGCATCCTACTCCAGGGCTGGTAGCTCCTCTGCTGTCAGGGAGAATAAAGGTCTTGGGCGAGGAGGACATCGGTCTGAGGAAGAGGGAAATGCTCCCTTAGAAGGGACCCCTCCCGTGGATGATTAGCCCATATCCTCTCGCACAGGGGATACTTCTCTGGGGGGTGGGGGCCTCCTTGTAGTTGGTGATTCGATCATTAGGGAGATAAAGAGATGGGTTTGTGACCTGCGTGTTGACCGCACGTGACTTGCCTGCCTGGTGCGAAGGTTGCGGACATTACACAGCGTCTAGACAGGCTCCTAGGCAGTGCTGGGGAGGAGACAGCTGTCGTGGTGCACGTCAGCACCAACGATGTGGGGAAATGCAGTCGGGAGGTCCTGGAAGCCAAATTTAGGCTGATAGGTAGCATTTTGAAGTCCAGGACCCCCAAGGTAGCATTCTCAGAAATGCTACCTGTTCCACGCGCAAGTACAGTGAGACAGGCAGAGCTGAGGGGTTTCAATGCATGGATGAGACGTTGGTATAAATGATCATAAATGATCTAGAAGCAGGGGTAAGCAGCAATGTGGCCAAATTTGCAGATGATACCAAACTCTTCCGGGTAGTGAAATCCAAAATGGATTGTGAGCAGCTCCAAAAGGATCTCTCCAAACTGGGGGAGTGGGCGACAAAATGGCAAATGCGGTTCAATGTTAGCAAGTGTAAAGTGATGCACATTGGAACGAAAAACCCCAACTTCAAGTATATGCTGATGGGATCTGAGCTGTCGGCGATGGACCAGGAGAGGGATCTTGGGGTTGTGGTGGACAGCTCGTTGAAAGTGTCGACTCAATGTGCGGCAGCTGTGAAAAAGGAAAATTCCATGCTAGGGATCATTAGAAAGGGGATTGAAAATAAAACGGCTAACATTATAATGCCCTTATACAAAACTATGGTGCGACCACACTTGGAGTACTGAGCACAATTCTGGTCACCACATCTTAAAAAGGACATTGTTGAACTGGAGAAGGTACAGAAGAGGGCAACCAAGATGATCAGGGGCCTAGAGCACCTTTCTTATGAGGCAAGACTGCAAGACCTGGGGCTTTTTAGTTTAGAAAAAAGACGACTGCGGGGAGACATGATAAAGGTCTATAAAATCATGCATGGGATGGAGAAAGTGGAGAGAGAGATATTCTTTTCCCTCTCACACAACACTAGAACCAGGGGTCACTCCATGAAATTGATTGCCAGGAGGTCTAGGACCAGCAAACGGAAGTACTTTTTCACACAACGTGTGATCCACTTGTGGAACTCTCTGCCACAGGATGTAGTGACAGCCAACAATCTGGATGGCTTTAAGAGGGGTTTGGATGACTTCATGGAGGAGAGGTCTATCAATGGCTACTAGTCAGAGGGCTGTGGGCCACCTCCAGCCTCAAAGGCAGGGTGCCTCTGAGTACCAGTTGCAGGGGAGTAATGGCAGGAGAGAGGGCACGCCCTCAACTCCTGTCTGTGGCTTCCAGCGGCATCTGGTGGGCCACTGTGTGAAACAGAATGCTGGACTAGATGGGCCTTGGGCCTGATCCAGTAGGGCTGTTCTTATGTTCTTATGTCCCATTACATCCAGTAGCCTCCACATTAACTGTCAGGAGACATTATCAAAAGCTTTCTCTGCATCGAGAAAGATCATAGCTATCTGTTTATCATTGTGTTTTTCGTAATACTCCAATATATTCATAACTGTTCTCCTATTATCTCTTAATTGCCATTTTGGCAAAAAGCCTGCCTGATCTTCATGAATAAAAGTCTTAATACAACCTTCATTCTCCTTGCCAAAATGGCAGCAAAAAGTTTATAATCATTATTTAAGAGTGAGATTGGCCTGTAGTTCTTGACTTGCGTTAAATCTTGATCCGTTTTTGGAATTACTGCAATATTGGCATACTTCCAAGACTCTGGCATAATTCCTCTTTGTGAAATATCATTCATCGTCCATTGCAAAGGCTGTAATATTTGATCTTTAAAAGATTTGTATATACGAAGCTGGTAACCCATCAGGCCCTGGCACCTTATTAGCTTTGCTTTGATTTATTACTTCTGTTATTTCCATTATTGATATCAGTGCATTCATAATTTCTATATGATCCTTAGAAAGTTTTGGAATATTATGTGTCTTGAGAAATTTGTCGTTTTTTATATCCTGCTTTGTTTTCTTTATATAATTCAGAATAGTATCTAAAGAATTCCCTTTTTATTTCCCTTTCGTCATAGGAAAGCCCATTTTTTGTTAATACCTTGGATATATACTTTTATATATATTCTTATATATACTTTTATATATATTCTTATATATATAAGATATATATATTATATATATTCTTTTATATATATATTCTATATATACTTTTATATATATTCTTATATATATTCTTAAGTATATATTCTATATATACTTTTATATATATTCTTTTTCTCACTTCTAATTTTCCAAGCCAACAACTTGCCTGGTTTGTTTGCAAATTCAAATGACTTTTGCTTCGCATATTTTAAGTTCCGTTCAACTTCATTTAATAGTAACATAGAGAGCTGCTGATGAAGCACTTTAATAACTTGAATAGTCTTCTTCTTGACCTTAGCCCATAGAAGTTCTCTTTCTTTTTTAGAAATCTCCATCAATAATCCCTCTTTTTTCAGTCCCCTTTGTTTTTTAAAGTATGCATTTTGTTGTATTAAAAAACCTCTCATAACCGCTTTTCCTGCATCCCAAACTATTTTATTGTCCATTCCTTGGTTTAAATTCAGTTCAAAATAGTCCTTTAACTTCCTTTTGGCTTTCTCCACAACTTCAGCTTTTTTCAGCAAGTATTCATTCAGTCTCCAGCGAAAGGAAACCGTTGCCTTCTTCTTCCATGTAAAGCAAATTGCATTATGATCTGAAAAGGTTCTGGGCAAGATATACATTCTTTTCATACATGGCGTAATAGATTTTGATGTCCAGACCATATCTATCCTTGAATGAGATTTGTATCTTTCAGAGAAATAAGTATATTCCTTTGCATCTGAGTTTTTGATTCTCCACAAGTCATAGAGATCCATATGTTCTACTAAATCAAAAAAAGCTTTAGGTAGCGTGCCTTGCAGATTCCTTTCAGACGTATCAGATTTTCTATCCAAGGATGTAGAGACAACTCCATTAAAATCTCCCAGTAAAACGAAATTAGCATTCGATAACTCAGCCATCTTCTGTTCTAGATATTTATAAAATTCTACTTTTTTTTCATTGGGTGCATAAATTCCAATTATCACCATTTTTATTCCGGAAACTAAGATTTCCAAAACTAGCACCCTACCTTCTTCATCTTTAAAAATCAACTTGGGTTCAAATTGTTGTTTTACATAAAGCACTACCCCTCTTTTTTTCCTTATCAGAGGAAACATATTCTTGTCCCAAGGCCTTATTAACCAAATATTTTCTGTCTTGTTTTCTAATATGTGTCTCTTGTAAGCATAAAATGTCCAAGCTTTGTTTTTTAAGAAAATGAAAAACGTTTACCCTTTTGGTTTTGTTATTTAATCCATTTACATTCCATGAAGCTATTTTATAATCCATCTTGGCTAGTTAGAATTATGTGTTGAAGGCACTGGGTGCTCAGAAGTTAAAGTTTTTTTGTATTTCCGCCAAAATTCTTGCGCTTTGAGGAGCTCTGTGAATCTATTCCTTTTCCCCTTGTAGAAAAAGGAGACCCCTTCAGGTACTTCCCATCTAAAACGTATTCCATTGGCGTTTAAAGCATCTGTTAAAAATTTGTAATCCTTACGTTTCTTTAAAATCCTGGATGGTATTTCTTTCAGAACTTTTACCTGTTGAGCTTCAATGGTAAGGGCTTTGGTGAAATGTGCTTGCAGTATCTGCTCTGTAATTGATTTGGAGTTGAATTGAACCATGCAATCCCTAGATAATTTATTTATTGTGGCAAATTCAGAATTCAGACGAAAAGCTGCATCTATCTGCTGTTCCATCTTTTCACTTGAAATTCCCAAAAGTAATGCAAGTTCCTCCCTAAGCACTTTTTTGATATCTTGACCAGTTTTATCTGGGATTCCTCTAAACCTCAGGAAACGCTCTTTTTGCCTCAGTTCCAACAAAGCCATCTGATCTAATAATTTTCCCCTGTCATCTCTTAGTGATCCCACGTCTTGCTCCAGGCTTTCCACCCTTCTTTTAAATTCTTTGTTGTCCTCCACCAATTTTTTCACTGTCTCCTCAATATTTGATGTTCTCTTATTAAGTGTTTGTATATCCTGACTTACTTGTTGGAGGGTGCCAGTATTAGCTTCTAGTAACTGTTTCATAGCAACTAGTGTCACATTTAACTCTGAAGACATTTTCCCTTCACCAAGGCCTCGGTTTGGAACAGAAAGTCTCCTAGTTTGTGTTTGGGTCTGTGTTTGGCTCTGCTGCTTTGCCTTTTGCATTATTTACAACTCCTCCAGCAACACAACTCTTACAGCAAGATTCAGCCTCCCTGTTGTCCAAGAAAGTAGAGGCCTGCAATTATTTTCTAAATAAACTCAGCTCCAGACCACAACTCTTCTATCTTATCACCGCCAGTTTAATTTTTCCCATGGTTCAATAATCCGCCTTCTTCCTCTAATTGGTGCACTTCATGATAGACATATTCAACAGCAAACAGCAAATCACTTGTTCCTTAAGTTAAACTCTCTCAGGAGGTACTAAAGAAAAAAATAATTCCAACTGCTTTGCTTTTTTAATTTTTGAAACTTTTAGCCATCAGTTCAATTTTTAAATTCCAGCATTTAATACACAGATTGAATATCCATCCTTAATTTATAGTTAGCAGACTTACGACATCTTCACACTATCGGCTTGACATCTGACCAATCTTTACAGCAAAAGGAGGTAGAATTCCAGCAATTTATCACTAATCACGCTGAGAGGTGAGCTACTTGAACTTCAACCATTATTAATTATAATCCAAACCGAAAGAAATTGGATGCCAGATCGGCTTCTGTCCATTGGATTTCCAATGAAGGAGTGTAGCTTGATGAATCCCAGCCCCCACCACTCGACTTAAATCAAAGCTGTACTTTCCAGCGCAGCCTTGAGATAAGGAGCAGGCTCCGGGGGGATGCAGTGGTCAATCTTGATCCAAACCCTTTAATCCAGGGAGGTGAGGGGTGGTTATGAAGGCTCAACTCCCCCCCCCACAAATAACTCCTCCTCGGTCTCCCCTGTCAGGAAGCGTGCAGCCTCGTTAGCAGTCCAGCCGGAAGTCTCTGCATTTTCTTTCTCAACTTAAAGGTGTATGCCCACCCCTTTTTCATATGCAAGGAATCTAGCTTGCTTAGCATTTCCTTTGAGGTCTCAAGATCACTTATAGTAGAAAGCTAATTTTTACTCACAGAAGCAGCGATAAAGAGCTTGAGCTTTTGCATCCTTGAGCAGCCATGCCTCTTTAGCAGTTTTCTCAGCGGCTGTGGTTCCATCTGCGGGGGGGGGGGGTCCTTCTTCAGTGACTTTCTGTAGTCCTTCTGCTCGCAATGCAACCCTCAGTCTAGTTTTCCATTCCAAGTTATTGTCTGGGTTCAGGATAGTCAGCCTGAGCTTTCCCTCAAGGTAAGTAGCCATCCTCACTGAGCTCCGTAAAAGGGCAGCTGCTGTAGATTAGCAATTCAAAGTGTCCACGGCTAGATCTCACTGGATCTCCTGGAACAGACTTAACTCTTTTATTTATTTATTTATTTATTTATTTATTTATTTATGTTTACATTTTATATCCCGCTCTTCCTCCAAGGAGCCCAGAGTGGTGTACTGCATACTTAGGTTTCTCCCCACAACAACCCTGTGAAGTCATCCAGAGTCATCCAGCTAGTTTCATGGCTGAATGGGGATTTGAACTCGGGCCTCCCCGGTTCTAGTCCAGCACTCTAGCCACTACACCACACTGGCTCTTTTTAAAAGCTTGGTTAGATGCCATGAAGTAAGTGGCAATGCCTTAACCATATGCGTGTTGTAAAGGCCACTAGGACCTCTTCCATCCTTATCAAGGGGAGTGCAAACCTTCTCTCCTTTCATACAATGTGTAGTTGCAGTACACACAGCTCAAAATACTGGGCCCATAACCTGTTGGGAATTCTCTCTGGTAGGAGAAACCCTTTTTCATTATAGGAGAGTGCACAGAGGCACAACACAGCGGAATTTAGTTAGGCATGCATGTATGCTAAGAGTAAAGTAACTTGGAGCCAGTTCATAGTTTCAAATCAATATATATGGTATTTATTAGAGAACTCCATTCTAGACAGGAAAGTGAGGAGTTAGGATCTCTAATCTGTTTATCTAGCTGGATGCAGATGCATTCTGCATCTCTGTAGGGATGTGCGATCCGGTTCGAATTTGAACCAGTTCGAATTTGAACCAGGGTGGTTCGAAGGTTCGAATTCGAACCGAATCAGCCATCAGGTTCAAGCTGCAGGTTCAAATTTGAACCGAACTAGGGGTGGTTTGATTCGAACTGGTTCAAACCGGTTCGGACATCCAAATATTGGTAGGATGGTAGGTGACACCCAGGGGTACCTGCCACCCAAACCCCAAAGCAATCGGACACTCGTACGATTTTTTATGAATTTTTGAAAAAAAAATTCTCATAGGGTATAATGGGACCTTTTCCTTGTCCCCCTTAGCACCTCAGTTTATAATCTTACATCCATTACATTTAGCCAGATTTGTCTGTTTTGCATAATTTACTAAAATAGCTGGCTCTATTCCTAGTTGTAGAAGGTGATTCATTCAGGAGTGGGAAGGATAGCACAGAATTATGGATTAATTAAGGTTTTGAAGGTGGTTGTGTGGAAATTTTATTGTCATAGACATGGTAGTTTGAAGTACAATGGAACAGAAGATTTATGCACATATATGTGGAGGATACAAGATTGATTGACAATCCAGATTCTACTTTCACAAAGATTCAATGGGTCAGTAATGTGTAAAATGTAGTATGTGAAGCCAGAAAGAAATTCACAGATTGCTGACCTTGGGGGCTTTATTTGCTTTAATTTCTGCCGTGGTGTATGGGGATGGGATGGCTTGCTTCTTTGAATCATTTGGATTACATTTGCTAAATTTATTTTCTGAAAACATCTCTGGTGTGGAACAGCTTCCTTACTCCTGCTTGTCTGCTTGCAGGCAGTGGTAACGTTAAACATGTTGGAAGAAACAGAACATCCCAAGAGAACTGCCAGGTCTCAGCTTCTGCCTCACCACACACTTGCTTGCAGTAAGCTGTTATTGGGATGATTTGGGTTCATCCAGTGTTGTCACACAACTCAAACTGTTTGATTACCAGTAACGATGCAAATGTATTGCTATTGTTTCCATCACCACCAAGCACCTTTGGGCCTCACTAGGCCTTCCCAGAGGCCTCTAGAAACAGGTGCATACTGATGATATCATCAGTGTGTGATTGCTCCTAAAAGCCTGACCGATTTTTGAAAGGAATCCTGGAGGGGGGGAGGTTGCTTCATAGATTATTTCTGGAACTGAACTAGCAGGGTTCATTTATCCCTAATAATATACTCAGGTGTAGTTTCAGAGGAGTTAAAGATACAACCACTATATAACCCTTTGCCCGCCCGCCCGCCTCCAGCTTATCTGAAGTACCTTTGTCTCCATACTGTTTGCTGCCTTTGCTTTTCTCAATGAATTATGATGAGAAGATTTCTGTCCATCTGTACATGAGATTAGTTTTTCCCTTTGTCATGGTTATGCTTGGATTAGACTCAGATGCACTCATAACAAAGGGAGGCTTTTATAACTGGAAGGGATTATATGACATACTTCTTTCCTACGAAGCAGATAATATAATGAGTAGATGAAGTTATCTGGAGAGACAACACATCTAATATTTGTTTGATGTTTTCTGTCAGGAAGCAAAGTTTTCCTTAAAAAATCATTGGAAATCCCTTGATAGTATTCATCATAGTCCTTGTCTTTACAGAGTTATATTTTCATTATGAGCTATTTTTATAATCTCCTCCCCACCCCCCTCGATTTACGGCTTTAGTATAGATTTTGAGTCAGTGTGTATGGACTCTTAACTAGGTGAACAAGACTGACAGCTGTTTTTGAAGTGTGCAGACTGCCACCATGTCTCCTGTCATCCAGCAAAACTGATCAGCATTCAGATTGTGTGCTGGGGTATATGCAAGAGTGGGATGGTCTGAAAGCAATTTATCACTCAACTTTCATTTTACAGACCTTAAAGACAGTCACAGCCTCCTACTGTATTTATTTAAGAGGTTACAGACTGTACCTCTTTCACCACTACCTAGAGAAGTCTCAGGGCCAAACTTCCAGGGATTCTGGCAACAAGTCTCACATGTTTTACTCCCAGTGCCACCAAGACAGTTTCCTGGCAGAGGGGATTGTTGGCCTGATTCCTGCTGTGCTGCAGTGCTAGCCACTGGAGATGGCACTAGGCCCATAGCCAGTCTAAATTTTTTGGGGTGAAATCACAAGAGTGTGGGGAGTCAGGTTATTTGGCAATAGCTGAAGAGCCAAGGCTGCCCGCCTATCCCCTTTGCGGAACATCAGCCATGCCTATGTACATTCTGTATATACAGTCTCTCTCCCTCTCTCTCTTGCAGAGCCCCAGACAAGAGACACACATCCCATTCCTCTAGCCTCTCTCTTTGCTTTGCTAGCAGCAGCCTGCTGCCAGGAGCCATCATGGGGGAAGGGGAGGACAGACATAGGCACACACTGACACACACCTACTCATATTACCTACCTCAGCTGTAAACACACCCCTCCCCACTGCTGGTGCATCATAACTTAATATCAATCAAGTCAAGAAAACAGATCGTCGTATATACCAAGACAGACACTTGCCCGATGATATTTTTTTAAAAATTCTTATACCACCCAAAACCTGCGTCTCTGGGTGGTTTACAACAAATGACAACAACAGATAAGTTAAAACATTATTTAAAACAAATGACAACAACAAAAATTAAAACATTTGTTAAAACAAATGACAGTAAAAAGTTAAAACAGATTACACATACACAGAGGTTATCCATAGCAAGGTCAGCCACAGTTTTGCATCGCCATCATACTGCAGAACCAGTTAATGGTTCACTTTTGAAAATAAAAGGAGCAAGACCGCAAACATGACTGCTCAACATTTTTAATAAGCCAATGGGCACTATTACCATTCTCCTCTACTCTAAACTCTCTTCCTCATCTGCTGGAACTTCCCTGTCCATGGCTCATTTCTCTGTCCCCTCACTTCTCTCTGTTCCTTTTGTTTTCTGAACTCTCTTTTCCAAGACTTTTCTTCTTTCCTCCCACTGTCTCCCACAAAGTTGTCTCCCACAAATTTCCTTTCAGCAAGATATTGATTGCCCAGCTGAAGGGGAGGACTAGAGATTAGTCCTCTCTCTCCTCCTCCATGTTCTGTTGCTCTGTGCTGCAGCTACAGAGCCTCTCTCCAGCCATCTCTCAGTGCCTCGAGCCGGCCTCGCTCACACTGGTTCTTTGAGCAGGTGCGCAGGCGGTAGAAGACAAAAGCACAGCCTAGCAGCTGCTTGCTCACTCGGCGGGAACAGGAGGAGGAGGAGCTGGAGTGCTGGCACAGGAGGCTGCAAGCTATTCTCTCCTCCCTCCTCAGCTGAGCTCCTGAAGGCCGCTGGGGAGGAAGAGTTTTTGGAGGAGGCAGGTACACTCCATGCCATCATGTGGCTACGGGTCTGGATGGCACCAGATGGCTGGAGATAGTACTGGGTAACCCAAGAAATCTATAGAAACTTGCTGGCCTCTATAGAACACTGTTCCACTCCTCAGTTAGAGCAACTCAGCCCACAAAGTAGCAACGCCACATTATCTTGCCTTGCTCTTCTGCTTGATCTGGTCTTTGACCACCAGCCTGTCCTTGACCATGTCATCTACCTCTAGCCCTTCCACTCCTTCTCCTCTTGATCTGGTACTTGACCATCTGCCCACCCTCAGTTGTTTCTTCTGCCTCTGGCTTCTTTTGATCTCTGCCTGACTGGTCCAATGCCTGACCCCAGCCTGACCCAACCACATTAAATACCACACTAAATTACCCCTTTGATGCTTGCTTGTTTGTGCTGGACTCACACTCCCTGCTGTTATCTGTTTTGGAGCATGGTCAAGGCTTGACCATGTGATGTGTGAGATCTGTGAATAGATCTCCATTTCTTTTCCTAAACACAACTGTGGGAGACCAAAGTCATTAAGGGCTATGATGTAGGGGAGGGCGATCTAACCCTCCCTGCACAGTGATTCCCTGATACAAATCAGCTGACACCTGTGGAAAGCATACAAGCAATTGTATAGTATGCACCACGCCCCCACTGCATCTATGAGTAGCTCCAGCAGGAAAGGATTTGCACTGGGGAAATTGGCTCAGGATAAAATGGTTAAAGCCCCCTGTGTGCCATGACCCCATTCCAGATCAGCCTTCCCACAGCTGCTGTTAGGAAAAGAAAAATACATTTGTCCCACCTTGTTCAATTATAGCTGCACCTCTGGGGATTGGCTTTCTGGTGCTAGCTGACTCTCAGGAGTGGAAGCATTCTAGACTGTGGTGATAGTGTCCTGACTCAAACTGCCTATAGTTCTCCCTTCTAACCAGCACCCTTGGGGGAACAGAAAACTGTCTCTTTTCATGGCCATTTTAAAGATGGGAAGGAAAGTGTTGGCCAGTGGAGGTGCTCCAAAAATAACAGGAGGAAAGTGCTTTGCCTCTGGCTGGAGCACCAAGACTCACAAGGAGAAATGAGAACTTTCTTCAGAACTCAAAATATGTGTCTGGAGCCTGCAGGGGAACCCATCATTAAGTAGACAGGTGTCACAAGCTTGTCTGTCCACAGTCTGGTCCCTGGTCTCTATCCAGAGAGGCCGGTAGCTCAGGAGTCACTCCACATCTGCAAAGAAGCACAAAAGAACAAATCACTACAAATTCACAAAAATCACTACACACCCCATCCAAACCAAGTCCCCCACAACCCAGGTCACTCACCAGATCCCAAACATCCTGAGCCAAGGGTCAAAGGCGTCACCAGCAGCTCATCCCAGATGAAGTCACTCAGGAATCAGGTTACAAGCAGGGGAAGCCCAGAACTCTAGAGTTCCACCACAAAGCTGGGAATTCCACATAACAGAAGGTTTGGTATGCAGCAAGTTCAACCAACACATTGTTTCCAGCAGCTTGTTTGTTGCCTGCCGGCTGATTTATAGTCCTTGGCTTAATTGCTCTCCTTCCCCAGCCAGCTGTTAGAGATTCAGTGCTTATCTTGCCTGCCAAGGAGGCACTGACTTCTTCTGAGTGCCTGCACCTGCTGTTGGTGTTTTGCACGTCTCTGCTCTTGTGGGGGTTAATGGTTGATTGTTCTCCAGCTCAGGGTTTGGCCTTCCATCTCTGCTCCCGACGGGTCTTGTTGTCCTGAACCTTCACTCTGGCTCATCTCAGCTACCTCCTGCGGCCTGACAACCGAGCTCTCCCTTTCAGGTGCCTCTTTGCCCACTAGAGGGTTGCCGGGCTCCCACTCCTCATTGTTATCTGTGGGTGAGGGCATGACAGTGGGAACTGAAAAAGATACTATTGTGTGAAAAGGTCCACACAGTGGTTGACAGGATAAAATTGCAGTGTGTGCCCTCTCTTTGGCTGTTTTAGATGGAAGATATATGAGCATCCCCTTGCCAGAACGTTTGTGCCCCAGTGATGCTGGGCAAGTTGAAACCACCAAACATGTTCTACCACACAGCCTGTTTTACAGTGACATCTGCAATGCCCTTATCCTCCCACCACTACTCGCCAGGTTGCCAGGCCATACAGGCCAATTCTACATCTCTCTACTACTTTCTGATTGCAACCCCCACATAACAGACAATGTGGCCAAGTTCTGCGCAGCAGCATGTAATATTCATTGGGCTCTTAACGAGGCCTGACATAGCTTATACTTGTTGTGCACTTACTCAATCCTACTGTTTTTATTGCCTCAACTTCTTAGATAGCACAGAGTATATCCTATTACTTTTATTATAGTTTAGAGTCATCATTTTAGTCTTATAGCTTTTGTAGCTTTTTATAGATTTTATAGCTTTTTATAGATTTTATTGATATAGACTTATAGATTCTAGTTTTACAGCTTTAATGTCACTACCTTTTAACTCTATGGCTCAAGTTTCTAGGCATAGATTCTACTGCTTTTAATGTTAATAGTTGCTAATTTCACAGCTTGTATGTCTCCTTTTACCTTATGCTGGTCAAAGACCAAAATAAATATATTGATAATTGCAATGTACGTGTGCATGCGTCATGTGTGTGTGTGCGTGCATGTGTGCACGCATGTACAGAAACCATGTATGTAATTTTGAGCTCTTTGGAGAAAAGATGGAATAAATAAAATAAGAGGCAGTTATGTTTTCATAGCAATCTGGGACTCATCCATGGCTTTTTTAAAAAATGGAATCTTCTAAACATGTGCAGCCTGCCCACAATACTCTCTGTAAGAAAACACGGGATAGAAGTTCAAATAAATAAATAGGAAAGGCACATTGGCTGCCTTGAGCAGAAGCGGGGGTGAGGGGAGGAGCAGCAACTTTGCCTCTCCTTGGCCCAGCATGTGTGTGTTACATAAGAAGGAACATTGGAAAGAGGAAAAAAATCCCACAAAAGCTTGAAGTGATAAAATCTTAATGTAGCTGCAGAACATTAGTTTGTCTTTCCTGTGGAAAGAGAAAAAATGTCTGCTATTAGACTATAATGGAAGCCAACTGGCTTTTGTGTGTGTGTGTTTTTATGTGCCGCCCCTTCCTCCCCCACTGCCCTTCCCATAATGAAGATCCTATCTCATGCAATGAGCTTGTGTGTTGCTGACCAGCTGATCTTCCCCAGTACAAAGCAAAGTTGCTTTCCTTTGTATTTAATTTCTTTTCAGTCTTGGCTTCTTCCCTCCTTTCTTTTGTTCTGTGGCTCTTTGAATGAGGTTGCTTTCTGTCAAAGCAGCAAATATACTAGTCTCACTTAGTAGCTTTGTGATCCACATTAGCTTAGACAAGGAGAGCAGAGAAACACGCGTGCTTTTGCTGTTGTACAACTGGACTTTCTTGGCTGTATTTATTTATATACAATGCAGGTGGTTGGAAGAATCTAAAAAAAGCAATGACACAGGAAGGATCAGCACATGTACGTACTCCAGCCACATGAATTGCCTGTCTAAGCATATGCTTTGAGTTAACTACCAAAGTGCTGACGACGAATAAGCGATGGGATTCTGAATAAGGTACTGTAGTTACTCTCAAACTTCTGCGGATCTTTCTGAAGCATCAGGCAGCCCTGATTAAAACCATCATGATCCAAACACACAGGTGTTACAAAATATCTTCATGTAGAATGGGCTGGCAGAAGTGAGTGTAATATTTTTTAAAAAATTAAAAACAGTTTAAGATGAGAATTAAGGTGCTCACAATTTCCACTCATGCTCCAAAAAGTGTGGAAATTGCAAGTTACAACACTCATCTTAGTTTTTGCATCATATGTGCATTAAAGAATTTGTACAATCTTGTATATTATGCTGATTTCATCTATATGCAGTCTTGGTCTTTCAGCTTGACACTGACCTGGAGCAGGATGTGTACAGACAGAAATTCAACATATGCGCGACTTCCTCATTCTCTTGCTAGTGATGCCCCTAATGAACTTCTTCCTGATGCATCTCTACAAGATACAGTAGATCCCCCAAATGCCACCTACTATAGTAAGTCCGGGCAGAAAATTCAAGAGGTGCACAATCACTTTCTACAGATGCACCATATGGATTCCACCTGATGGGTTCCTAAGTTGAAATAATCATCCCTTCTTTCTAAGAGGTGACAAATTTGAAGTCAATTTGCACCCATGAAAGTTCCTTTGTTTGATGGAATAATGGAAACGACTGTCATTTACCCCAGAACAGCCCTGAAGTAGCCTCATTCACTCCAAAGAGGCATGGCTAGATCACATGTGCGGTGAACAACCATTGTAATTTCAATGGAAGGTGTATTGGTGTGTAGACTGTTTAAGAGATCCTGGCTATAATCTTGCTAAAATGAAGTATTCTTATCAGGTCAGTACTTACATCTCTCCTTTCCTTCATCTTGGAGATTTGTCAGGTCTGGCAGCTTTCCTGCCACCACCAAATATGAAGCCTTCACATAAAACAAGTTTGAGTCAACCTTTGATTTACTGTCTGAGTCATAAGGTTTAGCATTGGGACTGAATGCAGACACAACAGACTGACATCACCAAATGGGGCTCCTGAGCATCTCCGTAGTGCCCCCTGTCCATCCCCACTACATTATGTAGATGTCTCTTCCCTATATAAGAAGTTTGTACACTCCTGGGGAACAGAGAGTGGCCCCTTGGAGTGAGGAAGATAATGAAGAAAATAGGAAGGGGTGGAGCTAGGGGGACCTGGGTTCTTTGAACCCATCTGCTCAATTATAGCTCTGCCCCTGAGCCCACAACAGCTGACCCCCCCTAAGTGACAGCAGCCCTGCAACTGCTCCTTGTTGTCTGAGTCTGTTTACTTGCCCTCTCCCAAGTGTGCAGATCAGGGGCGTAGCAAGTTTGGAGTGGGCCCAGAAACAAGATTTTAAAATGGGCCCCTCGCTGATATACACACACAAACACACTTCACAATATATAGTGCACTCACACTCACATCCCCATTATGAATACGGTGAATATCTAGTTCACATTGAATCTAGGTTTTTTTACTCTCTGCTCCTGCTGATCTCCAAGAGACTCAATAAAATTCATAGGAGGTGCAACATGGGCAGGTGAGGAGTCATGTGCTGTGCCTCTGGGGGGGCCCTCGAGGCAGTGGGGCCCCAAGACGACTGCATCCCCTTGCCTAATGGTAGTTACGCCCCTGGTGCAGATGGTATGGATGACACAGTGATAAGACTCTGGCAGTGTGGATTGGGACCAACAGGAGAGGACCATCGTATATGCAGTAGTGGAGGAGGAGGGGCCCCAACACAGTGCTGAAGGTGTCTTGCCCAGAGGTGCTCTTCATCCTTGACTTCTGGGTGGAAATCCAGGGCCTCCACACCCCCTGCCCCCCCCCAATCCTCTTTAGTCTGTCCCGGTTGGTGTGGTCGCTGCACAGCTGGCCCACACTGCTTAAGAGACAGAGGGGGGGATGGTAAAAGAAATACGGTGGATGGAAATATGTTAAGTTGCCTGTTGAAATGTTTCTGCTAATGCATATTGCCATAACTATACCTATTTTATACTCTACATTGTTGTGAGTTCAGTTGCTGTTTGTCCCCTCAAGAACCCCCCCCCCCATGTTAATACTGCAAGTGTCACGGTGTGTGTGTAGGGGGATGATGCTTAACTTTGGAGCAGGGGCTCCAAAGGCCTTTAGGCCCAGTCTCCAACCTTAGCTAGGTCAACTCTGCCCAAGGCCCTCTCAAGCCTGGAGTCTGCTTTGAGTTAGAAGAAGGCAGCTTTGTATATTCACCTGCTGAAGAACCCAGCAAATCAATTTCATGAGCTCCGCTCCACACCGATACTCTGGTTTTCGAGCCTCAACTCACGGCGCAAGATGTAATTTTAACCCAAGTGGGTTTGCCTTCCGAACTGGGACTGTGTCTGGAGTGTTGTTGTTGCCTCTGGCACTTGGGAAGCCGAGCAGCCTTTCAAGGGCGGCGGCGGCAGCAGCAGCAGCAGCGCCTCGGCTGGTGTTTGTTGACACATGGCTGAGCCTAGCGGGAGGCACACGCTCCCGGCCATGTGGACTGCTGCGGGAGTGAGTGACCCCTGAGTCACCACCGAAGCCCGCTTCCCTCCTCGCTGGCTCTCGGCCTCCGCGGAAACCAGGGGGTGGCAAGCTCTCTGCAAGCACCAGGGGGACGGAGGCGGGGCACTTCTTCGGCGGTGGGAGCTCGTGACACGTTGTTATGGGGGGGGGGGTCACCCATCAGCTACTCCCCCCGCCCCCCAATCGGAGACGGGAAAAGAGCGCGCCGCCACGGCGCGTCCCATTTGGTCTCCTCAGGGGAATCAGCAGCACTAGCGGCTGCAGCCTCACACGCGTACTCCCCTTGAACTCCGTGGGACCTGCTCGCTGCTCCCGACTAAACACGCTTAGGCCTGGCTCTGCGGGAGGGGGTGTTAGGCGGGGACCAAGGTGCTGCTCAAGCGGGCGAGAGGCGTCTTGGCTGGGTCGCCATTGGCTGCGCAAAGGGAGAAGGAGGCGGGCGGAGCTTTTCCCGGGTGCCAGGAGGAGGGGCTTGCAAGAACTTAGAAAAGAGCCGCCAGCGAGCCCAGGCGGTGCAGTTCCGAGCAGGCGCGGTCTTTGCTTTGTGAGCGGTTTTTCCGTGCGTTGTTCTGCATCGCCGTCCCGGTTCCTTGGGCTTGCCTCGTTCCCGGCAGCATCCTGTTGCTTGCAGCTCTGCTCGCCTTCCCCAGGGCAGCTGCGATGCGCCTGATCCAGAACATGGGGACCATCGCCGAGTATCCGCAGACAGGGAGCGCCACCAGCGGAGATGGTTGCGGCTCTGGGGGCACCTCCGGCCGCCCCCGCCTCATAAAGATCGCTGTGGTGGGAGCCAGCGGCGTGGGCAAGACAGGTGAGTAAGAAGTGGAGGGTGTGCGTGGCGGGCATGACTGGGGACATGCGGGGCATACTGCTGGCTATCCTCGTTCTGCCTGTCGGGCAATGATGCGGCCAGGATAGGAACCCCTAGATGTGCCTTCTCTCCTCCTGCCAGAAGATGCCTTCCCCAGCAGGGAGGAATTGTAGGGAAATCAGAACCCCCAGAAGCAGACAAGCGGACGTACAGTGAGTTTAAGTTAGGAGAGGTTAAGACCCTGTGATTCTTTTTGCTTCACTATCCACAATATAGTGAAAGTTCAAAGATAGTATTTCTTCCAAAGATCACCATTGATTCTGAGATGATTGAGTGAGCAGATATCATACTGTTATTCTATGGTCACCTGCTGACAGATCTGCAATGGCCAATGATGAGCCATAGAACACAATAAGTTGGTATTGCCTGGACAAGAACCTCCTTAGTGGGATAAGATCCATTCTCACTCCCTTGCAAAGTCCAGAGGGATCGATCTCTCTTGACACTGGTCCTCTGCTCTCATTTCATCATGCCAGTGAATTGCTACTTAGATTTGAGAAGTGAAATCAGAAAGTGACTATAGCTCACTGAAATGCCTTGGAGCTACAAGGAGGTTAAAATGTATATAGGGTTGGGACCTTGCATCTTAGCTGACCTTTTATAGTTCAGTCATAAATGTTTACTTGGAGGCAATCTGCATTGGGCACAGTGAGATTTCAATCAGTGTAAAAATGCTTAGGATTGCAATGTTAAATTACCTTGATTCCTCCACTCTAGTTTCGTGTGTTGGTGGCTGCTGTAAAATGCACTTCTAGAAAAGGATGAATAATACCTGAATCATGACCTTTTGAGATATGCTCCTTCTGCTAGGGTGTCTAACGCTTGGGTTGTGGAGCAAGTGGACATAGATTAGGGGTTTGGTGAACTAAGTGGAGATGGACTTCCTTGAAAAAATGTTTTAACAGGCATTTTTTAATCTGTTAATTGCAGCTCTGGTGGTGAGATTTCTCACAAAACGATTCATTGGAGACTATGAACGCAATGCAGGTAAGTAACTACAGCTCTTGCTTACATTGCAGTTTTGACCCCTGTGGAGAACTCAATGAACCATTGCTCCAGGATCTGTCCATTGATAGTCTGACTTCACTGGCAAATTCACTCTGAAATACTGAAACCCCAGTATCTGACTACATGCATTATTGGAGAGGCATTCATCATGTTCTCAAGAGGACAAAAATATCACACACTGTCTTATTTTAACCAGTGCACTTTGAAGAAAAGTCATTGTGTCATTTTTATTCATATTTCAGCCAAGTTTTTGGCAGATCTCTTGCCCTCCTTGACTCTTCTTTTCCTTGTTCCCCATTCTACCACACAATAAAATGAGTTCCAAGTTAAAGGATGTGGCTTTAAGCCCTCTCACCTAGTTCCACTCCTATCTTTATGTGTAATCAAGAGATTTATGTAAATAGGTTTGGATTTCTAAATCTAAAGTAGCTTGTTGTTCTCCAGGAAAAACAGTCAAGAAAGAGGGCCCCTCCCATTAAATTGTAGAACAAATGGCTGTAGGTGGGGAGGGAATCTGTAGATGTAGATAAACTAACAGAAATATAAGCTTTCAAATTATGTAGCAGAATGTACAGCCATGGAAATGAGATTTTTGGCAAAGTCTCTCTCAAACAATGTTCACTATAACAAAGATGTAATTTCACATTAATTCATTTAACTGTTTAGCATTCATTCATTCCCTTGTACTGTATACCATTCAATCCTGCAAACCTGTGTACACAGGCTTACGTCTGCTTACTTATTATAGAAGGGCAGAACTGGCCTATTTGCAATAACAAACATAAGCATATATAATTTTGTGTCAATATGAAAAGTTAGTGGGAAGATGAAAATAATTAAAAGTCCATTGTGGCACACTTTTAAAATCTCTTGTAGACAATGAAAATGCTGCCTACTCCCTTAGATAAAAGACTGTGTATTAAATGGAAGAAATTTTCTGCAAGCATTAAGGTTTTTACACAAGGTCAATTTGAGGGAAGCGGTTTAGTAGCATGACAAGCCCTGGACTGTCAAGGCATATTGACAGAGAGGAGAGCTGGTCTTGTGGTAGCAAGCATGACTTGTCCCCATAGCTAAGCAGGGTCTGCCCTGGTTGCATATGAATGGGAGACTAGAAGTGTGAGCACTGCAAGATATTCCCCTCAGGGGATGAAGCCGCTCTGGGAAGAGCAGAAGGTTTCAAGTTCCCTCCCTAGAGATTCCTGCCTGCAACCTTGGAGAAGCTGCTGCCAGTCTGTGAAGACAATATTGTCTTCTGTGAAGACAATATTGAGCTAGATAGACCAATGGCCTTACTCAGTATATGGCAGTTTCCTATGTTCCTATATTTAGGGCAATTTCCAACTAAAGTGAAGGGCTGACATGAGGAAAATTACTCAAAGTAGTCGCATTGAAATTAAAACAACAAATTAGACATTGCCTAACTTGTCCTTTTAGTTTCAATAGGACTACTTTGAGTAAGTTTCCCCATGTTAACCAATGACTTAAGTCCTATGGATTCCACTGGGGGAGATCTGAGCACACACTGAACTTTCCCATTGGACTCCATGGAACTTAACAGTGCTTCACTTTGGCTGCAGTGTGCCCTAATGTGCTATAAAAAGGCACTGGCAGCTTATTTAACTGTCTTGCTCTCAAAGTTAGCCCTGACTTACTTGTAAAGTTAAAACTTGCAGGCAAGTCTGTATAAAAGCTTTTAGCAATGCCACCTTATTGTATTAATAATTGTCCTTTTGCCTTGTGTACTTCATCCCTTGCTGTTTTTAGGCTAGAGCCTTCAAACCACTTGTTCACTTGAGTAATCTTGTTCTTGTTGATGGAATTACATTGGATAGTTTGCCTCATAAAGTCAGATCAGTGCCACTTTTCCAAAAACATCAGAGCAATGTGGCAGATCCACTTACCTTCCAAAGAGTTTATCAGACTTCGGGAGGTTAACAAATCTACACATACAGCAATAATGCATATTATAGTCATACATCTATGAGCCTAGTATGATGAAATGTATTTTTGTTGCTAGGTAATCTGTACAGCAGACAAATTGAAATTGATGGAGAGATGTTTGCAATTCAAGTCCAGGATACTCCAGGAGTACAGGTGAGTTGTGTGTCTTTGCCTTCCACAATCTAAAAGGCAACTGCAGTTCTTAAAAAGCCTCATCCTCTGCATGTCTATTCAGAAACAAGTCCCACTAAATTCAGTGGGACTTTCTCCAAGTAGGTGTGCATAAGATTGCAGCTTTTAGTTAAGAGTCTGGACTGAAAACTCTTGGTGTTAGTGACTGGTGTTGTAAACATGCAGGCTGTGATAAATGATCTGTATATAGCCCTCTGACAGCCAAAGAAAACAACCCACAATTCCAACTAAATTTTTGTCCACTTGAAGACCCAGCAGTCTTGTTTAGGAAGCCTGCCTTTTTTAAACAGAGTGCTGCTTGCTAATGTGTTAAGAACAGTTCCTTGGCAAACTAAGAAACACTTCATTTTTTATTATGTTAGCAAAGTGCACTGGAAACTGTTACAGCCTAATCAGCTTCAGTTCCATATGCACATGCGTATGTGCAAAACTAAAAGTCACAGCAATGGCAGCTGTACTCATTAAAATTTCCTAGGAGTTAATCTTATATTATGGAAAGTTTGAATGTATAGACATGAGTTAAGGTCAAATTTTGCCTTTTTGAACTGGGCAGCTTTCCAACTGTAAATGCTTCCAGCTCATATCTTTGTTCTCCCCCACCCCGACTTGCTGTCTAGCCAGCTAATTTCCTATTCTATGGCACCACAAAGTCTCTTTCTCTACATATAGTACTACTTGGGTTAGTTTTCCACATGAATATGTCAAACTTCAGAATGACCTAGTGTGGGCTTTTCTGCAGCTGGATCAACAAACTTATTAGAAGGAAAAGGTGAAAAAAGCTTTTACAAACATGCAATTTGTATGTTATATAAAAAAAGAGGGGGTTGTAAACCCAGTTGCTTTCAGCTTTTCATCTGCAGCCACCTTATGTTCTCACAATAATCTCTTTCAGGTCCATGGGCACAGTCTGGTCTGTAATGAGCAACTGAACAGATGTATCCGCTGGGCAGACGCAGTTGTGATAGTCTTTTCAATTACAGACTATAAGAGCTATGAACTGCTTGGTCATTTCCACCAGCAAATACGACAGTTACACCCAGGTAACCGAGTACCTGTGGTGGTTATTGCAAACAAAGCTGATCTCCTCCACGTTAAAGAGGTGGAACCCCAACATGGACTTCAGCTGGCCAATATGTGGGGTTGCACTTTCTATGAAGTGTCAGTCAGTGAGAACTACAAGGAAGTCTTCAATGCTTTCCATAGCCTGTGTAAAGATGTTTGTAAGCAACAAACCAGCACCCCAGAAAAAAGAAGAACCTCTCTCATCCCAAGGCCAAAGTCACCCAACATGCAGGATCTGAAGAGAAGGTTTAAACAAGCCTTATCTGCCAAAGTGAGGACTGTCACATCTGTCTGAAAGGTCAAACTAAGTGGGATGGATTTTTGTTTTCCCTTCCCAGTGCAGTCCTACAGTTCCAGCTTTGGAATGTTAATTGCTGGCACTTTGACGCCCAGTGAAGGGCAAAAGAGAGAGAGACAGACAGACAGACAGAGAGAATTCAGATGTTTGAACAGTTGTGACCCAACACACTGTAAAATGGAGGAACAGCACTGAATAAGGCCCGAATAAGGTTTTGAAGAGATGGTCGAGCATGTACTTTCAGAATGAAAACAGTACATTTGATTGAGCTGACAATATTCTCATGGTCTGTGATGGAACTTGGATCATTTTGATACTTGTACTATTCTGTTACTTAAACTGCTGTGAGGAATAGGGAGGGAATAGTATGGATGTTATATTTCTAATTGGAAACAAATTGCGTTTTTACAACAATGAGCAATTTTTTAAAAAATTGGGCAAAGGTTGGCTGCTCTCATATGCTCATGAGAGCCATATGCAGGTTTTTAACCAGCTGTTTAGAAGCACAAGCGTCACATTGTTTTGCCAAATTAATCATCAGTGTGAAACAAGTGGGCATTATTAATTGACTATTGCTAGCTGTGTGACAGACATTTTTGTACCACAATATTGTTCATTTTTTAATAGCAAGATACTTCAGGAGTTTACATTCACTATTGTTATGATCACTCTTGAGAGACTGATCATCTGGTAAAATGCTGCAACTTTTTCAAATAAGTCTTTGATTTGGATTAACAGAATATGACCATTGCAAATCTCCATTAATTGCTATGGATATGACTTTCTTGTTTCAGTCCAATACAGTTATTTGCTGTGGTCTATGATGCTGAATTTTCTTGGCAGAGCCATACTTTGGGATGGGGCATGTTGGATATTCTACTGTTGCAGAAGTCTGCCATTCGTGGCTACATCTTAAAAAGCTGAATCATCAAATGTCATACAGATCCAATAGGATTTGAGTTTGAGGGCTACAACTCTTACACCAATGCACTTTAAAATAAAACAACCACCTGTGCTTTCCCCCTTAAGCTGTAACTTATTTATTGTTGTGTTAACAGGAACCCTTTAAATGGAACACAACTTCTGCATTTTGTTTCAACATTAAATCAAACACATTGCTTTCTTATGATTGTTGTTTTTTATATCCTCGCGCCAAAAAGTGACAGCCTAAAAATGGGATTTTGGATAAGGTGGTAAGGTCTGTTTCCTGTGAGAAATGCAGACTGCCTTAGGCCACTGAGGGCTAAAGGATTCATTAGCTGAGCCATGGCCACTTTTAGAGGTACACTCTCACTGTTCAGTAATACCATACAAGTGGAAATTATCATGGCTGGCCCCTTCTTTCCAATGCCTTAGATGTCCTGCAAGTACAAACAGTGGCAGAGCAATGGCTCCATCTACAGAAGGCTCCTGGTTCAATCTCGACCACCTCCAGTTAAAAGAATCCAGTAGGAGGTGATGTGAAAGACCTCTGCCCGAGTTTCTGGACAGCTGCTGCCAAAGTAGACAATACCGAGCTAGACAGCCCTATTAACTCAAGGTAGTGCAGCTTCATATGTTCATATACAATGGCCACAATAGCCCCTGTGCAAACCCATCTACTTTTCAAATCCTCTAGGTGGCCTTGCTGTACCTTTTTACTAGAACCTTTGTATTTCCCATGCCTCTTAAAATCTTGTCATAGATACTGTGGGTGACCTGCCCCTTTCTTTGTCTCATTTTAGGTGGGAGGGGAGGAGAGAAAGAGAGAGGCTTTTATGCAATGCTTCTGTATCATAGAGACACTTGCAAAATACTGGAAGCCCAGTGTTAATAGTTGCTGCCGCCACCCCAAGACAAGGGCTCCCTGTTGGGTTACACAGCAAGGCTTAAAACTGGGGCCTAAATCTGTATTTCTAGTATTTGGGGTTGATTATAGAACCAAACGAGCTTATATTAAACAGTCTACTTCAGAAAGCCTGCATGAGCACAGTGTACTCTCTCTCTCTCTTTGTGTTTTATAAAAGTGACACACCACATTATAATCACACAAATCAGCCCCCACTGTCATGGCCTGGGCCTAAGTTCATGCCCCAGTGACACCCTGGCTCCTCCTGAACTAGGCACAGGAGGATGGCAGTCATCAGTTCATAGTTCAGCTTCAAAGTTTTCCAGCACACTTGCAGGGAGCCACCAACAGATCTCAATCTGACAAAATTACGCCATGTGATCAAGCCTACCAGATATGAGAGGAAAGGGATGATTTCTGTAATATGTCTGCTTTATTGCTCAGATAATTTCCAAAATACTTCTAGTGTAATAACAATGTGACAGAAATGGAATGGTAACCATGGAGACTCGTTGTCTTTACTTCCCTCCCTCCCTCCTTTGCTTTTCAAAAGCTTTACAGATCTGCTTTGCCACTTGTCTATCAAATGTGGCACACTAGCACATCCAATGATTGTTGCCATAAGTAAATGCCCAAACTGTGTCTTTTTCCTTCAAGGCAACCTTGTCCAGGCATCTGAGCAACCTTTCATAAACAGGCCTTTGTTCTCTTCTGTTAGCTGAAGTGTCAGATTACTGCCAAATTTAGATTCTTTTCATAAGGGGCTATGAAACGAATTGGAGAGTGGGTCTGAAGGTCCCCAACCCCTTCATACATATTCTCTGGTTAGCATGAAAAGTCTTCTTTTTTTTTTAAAGGCTCGATCTGCATCTGCTACATAGCATAGGGCCTCAACTAATAATCCTTGTAATATGTTAGCAAAAGAACGTTTTGGGAACAGGTTACATTGAAAGGCAGTGCTGAGCTACATTCTATAGCTGTAAAACTCAACAAAAAATCAGTAGCAGCTGAAGTAAAATAATACACAGATTCCAAAAATAAAACATTGTGTGCTTCAGCTTGATTTTAACACACAATTTCTTAATTTTAAACTGTTTTGTCACTATTATTTGGAAAATGAATGGTGAAGATGAGACTGACCAAGCTTTTGGCATTAAATTGGTTACAGCCTGTAATCTGCTCCTTATAGCATAAGAGCGGTGAGGTGGGGGCGGGCCTAATCAACAAAATAAAACATTTGTATTTCATTCAAAGTCAGTTCAATAAAGCTGGTTTCTGTGGTTGCTTCCATGAACACTGTATGGGCCAGTTTGTATATTCAGCAGAATCAAGTGGTGAAGCTTTTCCTGAGCGGTTTCCTCAGGCAGTGTTGAGGTTAAATGTTTGAGTGGATTTTGGTGATGAGGGATAGTATATAAGTGTAATTGGCCTGAGCCCTTGGGATAGGGGATAGGCTATGAATCCAATACATTTTTTTAAAAGTGTGTGTGTGTGTATGTTGGGGGAACTATCTTCACATAGAGAAGTGGCATGTCAGGAAGAAAGGCTAGACCGAGCCCTTGTCTCTGACATGCTAGTTTTCTAAGTGAAACGAGTCGCCTCCCTTTTCCATGAGAGAGCATTCAAACATGCAACTTCCAGAGTCTGAAGTTGCAAAGTACAGGAGAAGTTCTATCTCTCCGTTCTAAGGAATACATAAACTGCTCCTCAGACTTCTCTAAATCTGAGTCTAGATAGCAAACCAGTGGTGGGGTTCACTCCTGATAGTTCCAATTGTTTTGCACCTTCACTTTGATACTTAATCTTGAAGATTTCCAATCTTCCCATCTCTAATCACACTGGGCTAATTTTGTGATGCACTGTTAGCCATCAATGGCGGTGTATCATTCAAGGGAGTATAGAGGTTGGTGATGGCTCTGGGAGAGGCTGTCACCTGCCTTTCCATCATGCACCATGCCTGCCATGCCCCTTGAACTGGCAAAAGAAGCACCCTGAGGCAGGGGGCATGGCCAATACTGACGCATGGATGCATGGCCCCTCGCCCTCTCCCAGTTGGCCAGCCAGCGCTTTGTTCGCTGGTGAGTGCTTCTTTCCGCTAGAATGGAAGCACTCAGTTGTTGAAGAAAGTGCTGGCTGGCCAGCTGGGAAAGGGCAAGGGGCCATGTGTCTGTCTCTCCCACCCAGCAAGCACGTCATCCACCAGCTGGAGGTGGGGGTGGGTGGGAGCAAGGGGGCACCCTGGTATTTATCTTCTCAGTGTTATCATGTATATCAATACTATCTAGGATAGTGACAGAATACTGGACCAATTGGAGATTGAATTTTTTTGAAAAGCCACTAGTGTGCAATCCCAGCCCTTTCACAAAACTGTTGGCTTGTTAATGGGCTATCACAATCAAATCTGCCCAATACTGTACCTATTACTGTGAAGACAACATTAAAGCTGCAATCCTATGCATATTTAATTGGGAGAAAGCCCCACTGAACACAGTTCAATAGGGCTTACTCCCAATTAAATCTATGCATACTTACATGCATAGGTTGCACTGTAAGACACACTTTCTTCTCTCAAGGGCATATTGCATTTCAGACCAAAAATGTCATTCATTACAGATGTTGACTTAACACTTTCTCCAATGGCATCCTGTATCACAAGTCAACCTTATAAAAAGTGAAGGAAAGAATGGAGTATAAAAAATGGAAGACCCTGTGGCTATCTTTGATTGTTCTACAGTGTTCCTATGAAACAGCTAAAAGAATTGATCTTTACGTTCTCCAGCTGCTAGCAAGAACAGCCCAGGTCAATAAGCTAGAGATCAGGGATTTCAGTTAAATACAGCATTACTGCAGAGAGAGGAAGTGAATGCCAGCTTGATGTCACTGAAGAAATGAAAAGATTTTCAAATGCTATCACAATCTAGATACTTTCCCTTACAGACAGCTATCAAATCCATTTTCTCAATCAAGGTCATAGGTAATTTCAGGACTTCTCAGTTTTGCAAGAACGTCACCGAAGGTAAGGGTTTCAATATTTTCAGCAAGCCGGACCAGACGCTCATCTTCTTTGACGGATTATCTGCTCCTCAGACACCAATGTCCGGCTGTAGACGCTCGGTTGCAAACAGCAACTCCAGAATGTTAAGTGGCGTCAGGAGAGTGGTGGAGAGTACAATTACCTGGAGAGAAAGAAATATATACATATACAATTACAGAGACTAATCCCTGCCACAACCACCAGAGATAGCAAAGTGTCAGGCAGACTTAATGACAAGGGCTAGTGCTTCTGTGGGCAAATACAGTTTAGCTAAAGCTGTTATGTGCTCAGCATATAATTATGAATGAGCCTGCTACTATTGGAAGCATTGTAATTGCTAACATTGTACGCTGTTAAAAAAATGTAGCTTGGATAAGTTCCGTCCACAGTTTACAGGTTAAAGTACTGTGTTTTTAAAACAGTTATCTACCTGTAAAACTAGCTCTATCTGTTACTGCTTCCTGCTACGCTGCTAATATTTTATCAGTAAATTATTTACGTTCCTAACTGTTCCTTTTAAAAGGTTAATTTGATTTTTTCTTAGTGGAATCCGCCCCACCCCCAGCCCCCCACTGGGTAGTCAGTGAAATTCAGCCAAAATTCAGTCTTTTGCCATTTTGGTCAGGTAGTCTGTGTCAGGGCCAGTGCCAGATTTAGGCACAAGCTAAGGAAGCTGCAGCTTAGGGTCTCACATTATGAGGGGCCCCTGAATACAAAAAACTGACTAAATTTCAAGTGTTACATAACTGACAGAAAAATAAAGGACAAAGTGGGAAAGGACTCTAAAATAAAGGTGATTCTCCTGATAAGACAAAAAATACACTTGTATATGGCCACACAACTATGTATCATATTGAGTTTATAAGTCTGTGCAGAAATAACTATACATTATATTGAAACTCTGTTTGACCAGGGCCCTGTTTAGACCAACTCCCGCCATCACAGTTACAGGTAGTGCCCATCTCTTCAGATGAATGCTGCTGTAACCATGAGCAGTGGGATGGGGGTGGGGTGTGTGGGAGGGGGGGAGTGACATATTGAGGCAGGACTTCCAACCCATTTTGTTATGTTATGGGGCCTCTGAAGCTTGACACAGCTTAGGGTCTCAACATGTCACAACCCAGCCCTGGTCAGGACATTGTGGGGGTCAAATCGCGACCCCTGCAGGAGAGGCACTGATTCCCTCCTCTCTGCACCACCCAGACTGTTGACAGAAACAAGAAATTTCAGACAGTTCTAGCTGAGATATTAATGCCACATATGAGAATCCTCCTGGCCCTAGGCATCAGGTGATCCCAGAAAGTCAACTCCATGAAGCATCGGCTCTAACTAAAAAAAATAGGTTGCAATGTCTGCATCTAGGCAATTTTTTGATTAAAGAGAGGTCATCAAGTTATTCTATTGTGCCTCCTGACTGTTTTCCTGTTTGCCATTCCAACTGGGGTGGGGTGAAGAGTAGTGCGGGGTAATGGCAAAGGCCAGAACTTGGACTCGACAGTCTGCTGTGACAAAGGATCTTTGGAAAAATTGCTGATCTGTTATCAGATATGTACGATCCTGATTTTATTGACATACTGTATGCAGTAGTGCTGCCAGTGAAAAATGATGAGTGGATTAACAATCTTCAGAAGGACCACAGGTCAGTGGTAGGGCACATGCTTTGCATGCAGATGGTACCAGGTCCAATCCCCAGCATCTCCAGACAGGGCTGGGAAGCATCCCTCTCTGAAACTCTGGAGAGCGGTTGCCAGCCAGTGCAGACAATGCTCAGCTAGATGCTTAGGCAGCTTATACCTCAGCTTATCCTTCCGAGGTCGGTAAAATGAGTACCCAGAATGTTGGGGGCAATATGCTAAATCATTGCAAACCACTTAGAGAGCTCCGGCTATAAAGCGGTATATAAATGTAAGTGCTATTGCTATTGCTATTGCTACAAGACACCTTCCTGTGACCCTACAATTAAATGATAAAATTTAAATGATCTGCACACTATCCAAACCTCAATTATAGATGCCTTTTTGGGATACTGAAGGAAGTGAAAGGTGGCTTATAGCTGAAGAAACTATTGTTTTGGCTCATTGCTAGAAATAAAGGTCATCATTAATATTTTCTTTTCTGTAGGGCCATAGAAAATAATAGAGGAACAACTTGTGGAATTCAATCAACATGTTGAATTCTCTGCCACAAGTCAGTCAGTCAGTCACAAGATGAGGTGAAGGCCAACAGACTGGATGGCTTTAAGAGGGGTTTAGAGAAATTCATGGAGGACAGGTCTATCAATGGCTACTAGTCCGAGGGCTATAGGCCACTTCCAGCCTCAGAGGCAGGATGCTTCTGAATACCAGTTGCAGAAGAGTAACAGCAGGAGAGGGAGCATGCCCTCAGTTCTTGCCTATGGGCTTCCCAGTGGCACCTGGTGGGCCACTGTGTAACACAGGATCCTGGACTAGATGGACCTTGGGCTTGATCCAGCAGGGCTTTTCATATGTTCTAGGAATACACAAAATTTAAGATAAGCACAAAAATAGATACAGAATTGTCCTCAGCAATTACTCAACTACAATATTAGGTGATCTACTAATTGAAACTTGCAATCTTAATATTTGGACCATTTAAAGGCATTAAGGTAGGTCTGAAAACTATTCTCACTTATTTCTTTAGTTTACAATTCATCCCAATTATTATTAATTATATTTCTTAATCTTCATCTGGTTTTGATAGGTTGGCTTGTGCTTCTCTGAGATAGTCACAGTTATTCATTACAACTGTGAAATAGGCAACATCACAGACGAGCCGTTTCCCCTCTGCAATTCTCAATGAAAGGTAAATTTAACTTATTTCCATTTTCTATAATTGTCATGTTAATAAAACCATATGTTCTCCACCTCTGTGTTTAGTCTCAATTTGCTTGTATTTTGCTCCACTTGCTTTCAGTCAAACATTGGAAGTGATCACTGTTTGTTGATAAGGTTATTTGGGTTGCTTCTTAAAGCACTTCAGTTTTACATCCCTAATCCAATTCCTATTAAAAGGGACACTGGTATTATCTGTGAGCTTCAAGGTGTTGTTTGAATAGAACAGGATGCTAATACAATGTTCTCATCTTGCTCCAATATATGAAAGTGACTGACAAGGGCATCACATAAACAGCTCCTAAAAATGCCAGGCTCTTTGAAAACATAATCCTGAACAGGTGGTCCATATTCACAGACCTAGACAAATCCAGGTAAATCCAACCGATTCGGAAACTTTATATAAGAAATACTCTAAAAACTATTTCCCCTACTGCCTCAGGATTTCCCTTCCCTCCCACTCAAAAGCCCTTTAACCTCTAGCGTAACAGCTTTATACAAAGGGCAAGTGACTGCAAAAGTAACTGGGTACATTCTGAATTCTTTTGGAATTTGTCTTGCAGAGTGACCTGTCACTGGTGGGGTCAAGCCCAAGCAAAGCAGCACCAGATTCCGTGTCAGTCCCTGTCAAGCCTCAATCCCTCTCAGATGGTAAGCCAAAAGCCTCGCAACATAGTTTTAACTCTCCTCACTCATTAACCCTCTGCTTATCTTTCATACCACAGTAATACATTTGGAGTCTGGCTTAACATGTCCATCAGTGTAGTGCAAATTCAAGGCCTATCCAGGACAGCCAGGAATTTAACTCACTGCACTAAGGAGATAATGCAAAAAAGATATGGTATCAGATGAAAATGTGTTGCTGGAGAAGCCATTTAAACCGTAGAAACTACTAAATGAGCTCTTAACTCAAGAATGCCATTAATACACAAGAAGCATGCTCTCCAGCCCCGTAGGTGCTCTGCTTTAGTTGGACCCCCCTTTGCTCAAACATTTTCACTAATCAAACATGTGCCCTGCCTGATTTTGAACAGGAGTCTTTGCATTCCATTTATAGAACACAAACGTATTATTGGGGCAACAGCAACATGGCAAGATACCATTTTGTGTCTTGCCTTTTAACAAAAAGATAGGGAAGGAGAGGAGAGTGCACACAAGGGGGGCAGCATTTGACACCCTACCTCAAGCGCACAAAATCTCTAGCGCTCTCTCTCTCTCTCTCTCTCTCTCTCTCTCTCTCTCTCTCTCTCTCTCACACACACACACACACACACACACCATTGAGGGTGGAGTAAGATGTCTGTCTAGATCCCTTGATGAAGTCTTTAGGAATAATGCCAGGACTGCTCATTTAAAATAAACCAGACAAGTCACCAATGGCACTGACTTTGAGAGAGAAAGCTTTGGGAATTGTTTGGCACATCTTTGGGGCTATAACTGGTTTACAGTTATAAACCTTGTGAATGCTGCAAATTTGCACAGATTTGTATTTGTAACTTCACAGACATTTAAGCTGATCTTATTGTACATACAAAAGATACTAACTGATTGATTGATTAAGTGTTGGCAAGTTGGTGTTGACTCTTAGAGACCACATAGATAGATTCTCTCCAGGATGGTCTGTCTTCAGCTTGGCCTTTGAGGTCTCTCAGTGGTGCATTCATTGTTGTCATAATCGAGACCATCGACCTTGCTGCTGGTTGCCCTCATCTTCTCTTTCCTTCCAACTTTCCCAAGCATTATGGACTTCTCCAGGGAGCTGGGTTTTCGCATATGTGTCCAAAGTATGATAGTTTGAGCCTGGTCATTTGTGCCTCGAGTGAAAATTCTGGATTGATTTGTTCTATGATCCATTTGTTTGTTTTCCTGGATGTCTATGGTATCCCCAAAAGTCTTCTCCAGCACCAAAGTTCAAAAGTGTCAATACATTTTCCTAGCCTTCAGAATGCTGCACAGCTCACAGCAGCACTAGTCACATGGGTCCTCAATCGATTCTAATCTTTGTAGGTATAGACACATCACGGCATCGAAATATCCCTCCCAAGACCTTCATTGCTACCCTACCAAGTGCTAGTCTGCAGTGTATTTCTTGACTGCTGGATCCTTTACTGTTGATGGTCAATCCTGAAAGGCAGAAGCTATCCACCACTTCAATGTCTTCATTGTCAATTCAGAGGCTGGTTGCTGTACCCATTGTCATTAGTTTAGTCTTCTTTACATTTAGTCGTAGTCCCATTTTTTCCTTTGTGCTCCTGGACTTTCATTATTAGAGCTTGCAGATCATCTGCATTCTCAGCTATCAGAGTGGTGTCATCAGCGTAGTGCAGGTTATTGATGTTTCTTCCTCTAACTTTAAAACCACGCTCATCTTCTTTCAATCCAGCTTCTATCAGTATATGTTCAGCACATAAGTTGAATAAAGTATACAGTCTTGTCTTACTCATTTGCCCATCTAGAACCAGTCTGTTTCACCATGTTCCATCTGGACTGTGGCTTCCTGTCATGTGTATAAGTTTCTCATGAGAACAATGAGATGTTCTGGGATGCCCATTTTCCGAAGGATATTCCACAATTTGACATGGCCGATGCAATCAAAGGCTTTTCTGTAGTCAATAAAGCACATACTGACTCCTTTTTGGTATTCTTTGGCTTTCTCAATTATCCAGCATGCATCAGTAATGATGTCTCTTGTTCCTCAGCCTTTTCTGAAACCAGCTTGAACATCTGACATTTCCCTTTCCACATAGGACTCTAATCTGTGTTGGATGATCCTGAGCATTATTTTGCTAGCATGTGAAATTAAGGATATTGTGCGATGATTGTGCAATCTGTTAAATATCCTTTCTTTGATATGGGTGTGTAGACTGATCTCTTCCAATCTGTTGGCCACTGTGTTGTTCTCCAAATTTTCTGGCCTAGTTTGGTTAGAGCCTTGACTGTTTCTTCTTCTGTTGCTTGCCATAGTTCTGTAACTATTCCATCAATTCCTTAAGCCTTCCGACTTGGTAATGACCGGAGTGCTGATCTAACTTCATCTTCCCATATTATAGGTTCTTGCCTGTAGGGAATATCTTCTAGAGTATCTTGGATGTTGATGTCCCTGCTGTACAGACTTTCAGAATACTCCTTCCATCTCTGTTTGATCTCCTCTGAATCAGTTACTTCCTGTCCTTTGACTATCTAATAAGCCTGTGCAAATTCAAAATCTGAGGGGGTTCGGAGAGAGTCAGAACCTGAACCTGGCCAGTCCAGTTTGGATTGGACTTCCCTTTTGCAAAACATTGGAGCTTTCCAGAACTTCAAATGGTGGCAAGATTATTTTTTGCCCTCTTCTGCCCACCTGCCAGGGCAGAAATCTAATTTTAAAGCACTTTTAAAAAGCTTTTTAGCTAATTTTTTACTCACAACTTTAAGCAGGAGCCGATTTCTGGATTTCTCCTGTGATTCTCTGATGTTACATCACTTCCCCTTGGAGTCCCTGATGCTACATCACTTCCCCTGAAACTCTCTGGTGTTGTGTTTGTAGTGATCAGCCTCCCCTCCCTCTAAAGCGTTAACAGCGAGTGAACCCTTGTCTCGACTGACAGGCTGGTGAACTCCAGGGCCGCCAATTAGTACACCAGGTGGGTGGGACCTAGAGAGTAGCTGCTGGGAATTCTGGGAACAAGAAGGGTGGTCTGGGCTGGAGAAGCACGTGTGGAAAGGCTTAGTGAGGTACATGGAGTTTTTGCTCCCTCATGGTCAAAGCCAGCATGGAGTTTTCTCTTGGGGAATAAATTGCAGATCCTTGAGAGACAGAATTGTAGGAAGCTTGATTCTCATCAGCTGTAGGGCGAGTTTTCAAGGAAAAGGGGATTCAGCATAGAGAACACTTTGTTAGTCAGATTTTGCATTAAAAACTTATATTTCTTTGTGTGTGTGCTTTGCATATTCCTGATACTGTTCTATTATTGTTTACCTGCAACATAATTAAAATAAGATACACTAGCCTGTGCTCAATCCACCTAGGGTGTTGCCAAAGACTCTAAACTTTTAAGCATGCCTAAATGCAACCTGCAACTGCAGCCTAAAATAACCTAATTTTGTAACCTATTAAGTATTTCTGAGTGTATTTAAAACCTAAAAGCCTCAGATGGAAGCAGTCTGTAGTAACTGAATAAAACTGGGTGGTTTTTTTTTTTGTTATTTTCTTTTTACAAGCCTCTCAGAGTTGGTTTTTAACACAAGGAAAGGGGAGGACAGAAAGGGGATTCTTTCTGGTGCAAAAGCATCCTCAAGTGTGCTCTGTAGCTATCAGTTTTCTCATCACATTTAGGCCTACATGTGGAAGGTTTTTGTACAATTAGCAAATTAAATAGCAAATTAAATCCAATAGCAAATTAAAGAGAGTTTCCCCTGGGATTCCACCCCAAGCCCAGGGAGGTTCAAGCTCTGTCAATAAGAGGGGTGGTGGCAGCACCATTTTAATTCTACCAAAAATATAGATTAGTTTTATGAGAAGCCCAGTCAGGCAGCTTGTCAGGGATGACTCAGCATCCCCCCCCCCCACGTGAGCTGCTCTGAGACAAAGGCTTTAATCCACTAAAGTGTTACTTGGGGGGGGTTCCAAGTGAGTATCCATGGTTACTTTAATCCCCCTCCCCCCGATTTTCCCAATTCTGACCTCAACATCCTGGGTGTGTGGTTCAAAGGACCCGAACCAACATTTGCATGGTTGGACCTGATCCTGACTTTTAGATCTGTAAACAGATCAACTAACTAACCCACACTCAAAAGCTGATGAATGTTGGTGGAGCCTGACAAACAAGGCCACGCAACCTCCGAGATTCCTAAAGTAGCATCCTATACTTACTCTTATTGTATTATCTCAGCCTAACCTACTTCACAGGGTTGTTGTGAAAGATAAACTCAAGTATGTAGTACACCGCTCTGGGCTCCTTGGAGGAAGAGCGGGATATAAATGTAAAATAATAATAATAATAATAATAATAATAATAATAATAATAATAATTATTATTCAATTAAAGCAAAACACTTTGATTTATAGGGATAGTTATGGGTGTGAAGCACAGCTTCAACTGAGCTCCCAAAAGTGAGGACATCTGATGGCCCATGATGCCATTGGGGGCAGGAGACCTGATATCCAGTCTGAGATATTGTACTGGCCTACAAAATCATAACCATGGAAACACAATTTGGCTAGGTCCTCCATATTCCAATCCACTACCTGCATAGGCTAGTGGCAACAGCAAAAGCTGGAGATTAGTGTTACAGCAATGTTTAAGAACCTATTTGGTAACATGCGCCTCTGAGCATTTGGTGAGTGCTGTTACCTCAGTAGGCAACTACGAGTGAGTTTTTCAAGGGCAAAGGGCAAGTTGCCTGTGATTTTTGTTTTAAAAAGTGGGACATCCTGATAGGAAACTGACAGCATGCATGGCTCGCTTTTCATGGTGCTAAACTCTAGGCTGTCCTTTACTCTTTAGGCCTCCAGACTTTTCACTCTGGTTGCTGCCATTCCCAGCTGGGCTCAGGCTTGCTATATCAGATCAACTGTGTTGTGGGACTGTGCACTCTGTAGCAGGCTGTAGATTTCTCTCTCTCTAACAGTTGCTTTGAGTGCTCCCTTGGGAGCTTCTCTCAGACTTTTCTTCTCACTGGGTTCAAACTAACAGACAACTCTTCAGAACTATATAAATGTATATATAAATGTATTGTTGATTAACTAAACAGAAAAATAATGGCAAGACATTTCTGCTTCCGCCTTCTTCAGTTTCTCTGATATTATAGGCAAAGTACAGTAGGTACAGAAAAGAGTTATAGTATGTCTGTGATAGAGTGATCAGTAGTCTAGGATTGGCTGCCGCAGACATGTCATGTGCTGTCTTTAAGGCTGAGGTCTCCTGGGGCTAGTGTCCCGAGTGCATAGACCCAAAAATTCTCTCGCTTCCAGTTTTGTTGCATTTGATGGCATCTCTATGGCAGTAACTGACAAATCGGAGAGTTTGTGTTCATCTGTGTTAAAATAGCTAGTGTACCTTGCCAATAACATCTGAGTAACTGAAGAAGGTGGAAGCCAAAACATCTTGCCCATTATATTTCTGTTCAATTAACCAACAATGAATTTATACTCTTCCTTTTGATTAACAGCATCCACCTGGGATCCAGATATTATTTGTACTGAATTCACTTTGCAGCTTTAAAAATCGTCTTTTTCTTCCTGCCCCCACCCCTCATAAACTGATTTGCAGAAGGCAAGCATGTGTTCTATACCACAAAGTCTGGACTTTGTGTGTGTAAAGGTACAGTACCCAAGAAAACTATGAAAGTTTGTTCAAACTCCAACCCTAACTCTGCCTCCAACCCTAACCTTCACACTAAACCTAGCCCCAACCGTAACTCTAACCCCAACCCTAATGCTAATCCTCAGCTAATGCTAACATTAACCCTCATGCTAACAATAACTCTATCCCAACCCTACCTTCACCTGCACTGGAACACTGTGAACCAGCTGGTTGTAATTGTATTTTTGGATGGTATATGCAGGTCCAAATTTTTATGGTAATGATCTGCAATGTTTTTCTATAGTATGGAATAAAATAAAAAAACTTGTCCTGATGCTAACCCTCAGACCTATGCTAACCCTCACCCATGCTTTTTCAGTGGGAGAGTGTTACTGCATTTTCCAGGAATGTAATTTTTTCCCCTGGGGTTTTCCATTTTTTTGGTAGCCTGGGCAAGGTCTGGAACCTATCTGTTTCTTTCTTTTGTCATTTAGTCTGGAAGTTTCAAGTCAGTCAGTCAGTGAGGCCCAAGCAGCTTTAAATTACAGATATATCCCCTTCACCCACACAGTGCATAATTTTGCATCTCCCCTCCTCCTTTCCTGGCCACATATCTTGGAATTTTACAATTTGTTCATCCTAAGGCAGATTCAGAGCAGGGGGTGGACTTTTATGGGACAATTATAGGGATAATTTTGACCCTTATTTTCCTATTCATCTGGAAAAAGAGGGCAATTTCAACCAAATTGCTCTGATGGTCATGAAAAGAAAAGGAGGACTTTGTAGAGCACCCACTTCAGAGTCTGAGTTCAAAATGTAGAGCCCACTCTTCTCTTCTCTTCTCGTTTGCCCCATAGCAACCCCACACAGCCACCTCCCCTTCCCTAACCCTGCCAAACCTCGGGGCAGTCAGCAGTGTGGCTGAAGGCTGAAGCCCCAGCCAGCAGGAAAGGTAGGGTGGGGACTCACTTGCCCCCTTGGATCCCTTGATTTGCTTGCTTATTGGCTCCCTGTCCCCACCACTTTTGCATAAATTCTCTCCTTTGCCAGCCCCGGTTGTTTTGGGAAAGAGTTTTCCAACAATTGCCAAACTTTCTTTCACATCATTCATGAGACTAGCTTTGCAACGCAGAAAAGAGATTTAGCAAAAGAGGAGCCAAAGCTAAGTTGAGAAGTACAGAGAGTCAAAGCAGCAGAGAGATCATCTATCCAGCGAAAGAGGCAGAGCTGTGCCTCCTCATTTACTTTTTTAATCACTTGGTTTTTTAAATCACTTCTAGGATATTTCTTTACTCCTGCCCCCATCCCCCACCCCCTTGCAATTGTCTATAACTTGTGGGGTGGGAACAATGTTCCTTCTAACAGGGATTCCCAGATATTGTTGACTACAACTCCTAGAATCCCCAGCCAAAGGCCATTGCAGCTGGGGATGTGGGGAGTTGTAGTCAACAACATCAGGGGATCCCTGTTAAAGGGAACACTAGGTAGGAAGGATGATAGCTTGGAATATGTTGGCATCAGGCATGGCCTTCCCTATCTTCTTCTCTTTCCCCTAAGTGCAACCCTAGCAGGCATGTTTACTTGGAAGAAAGCCCTATAACCATTCATTTAGATACTGCTCTTCCTCCAAGGAGCCCAGAGCAGATACATGGTTATCTTTATTCTCACAATAACCCTGTGAAGTAGGTAACTCTGAGAAATAAGTGGCTGGCCCAGAGTCACCCAGTGTGTTTCATATCTGAATGGAGATTTGAACTTGGGTCTCCCCAGCCAGCCACAGGCTAGAGCCCATACTAGGGCCTATTTTAGAGTGGTGATGAAATCCTACTTTTCTGCCACCATTGTGTCTGCTCAATGTTATCCAGCATAGCTTATTCGAGTGGTTCAGGGCCTCCTACATGAAGCCCAAAGACCATCAAACAGAACCCTTGGTAGCCTGCTGTGACCAATTTGCATTACATTTTGCAGATAAAATTGCTCATATCCGTTCTGACTTGCATGCTAAGGTTTTTGTGGCACCAGAAGTAGATGTTGCCAATGCACCATCTGGTCCTGTTATATTGGATGGTTTTCAGACTGTGTTGTCTGAGGAGGTGGATAGGCTGCTTGGAAAATTTAGGCCTATCACATGTGTGCTTGATGCTTGTCTTTCATGGTTGGTGAAGGCTACTGGGGAGGGGCTGGGTTTATGGGTGATGGGGGTGGTGAACAGTGTTCCCTCTATTTTAAAAAAATAGTGAGCGGGGAGATGTTTGTCCTGGGTGGCAGCACTGAGGCAGTGTGTGCATATAACACACACACAATCTACACTCACACCCACCCACTACACTCATGCACACTTACTCTCTCACACAATGATTTTTCTTTTTTGCCCCTACAGAGGGAGCCACTGCTGCCTCCCATCCTCCCTCCCGCCCCCAGCTCTGGACGGAGACTTGGAGGGTAGGGGGAGCCACCACTAGGGTGGAGCGTAGTGATGTCTCAGCTCCAGTACTGGATGAATCTAATTACTTAGATTCTTTCCAGTTTGGCTTCAAACCTGGATACGGGATGGAGATTGCCTTGGTTGCCCTGGTGGACGACCTCTGCCGGGAGATAGACAGAGGGAGTGTGACTCTGTTGAATATCCTGGACCTTTCAGTGAATTTCGATTCCATGGTATCCTTCTGGGACATCTCTCTGGATTGGAACCTGGGGGCACAGTTATACAGTGGCTCCGCTCCTACTTGGAGGGTAATAGTCAGAAGGTGGTGCTGGAGGATGCCCATTCCACCCCTTGGCCTATGGGGTGCGACAGGATCTATTCTGTCCACTGTGCTGTTTATTTATTATTATTTATTGTTTACACAGTCAGACAGGTGTTATTGACTGGTTTGTTTTATCCAGATATCAAGTCCTTCCCAAGGACCTGGGATGGCTGAATTTTATCATCAATATGGTTGGTTATTATAGATATCGTCGCAAAATATAGGCTGTTCCCAGTAAAGTTGCTTTTTTTAATTGGCTGATGGTGATTTCTGTGGCCCCTATGGTGTTGAGGTGCTCTTCAAGTTGTTTTGGAATTGCACCTAGGGTGCCAATTACTACCGGGATTATTTTGGTCTTTTTCTGCCACAGCCTTTCAATTTCAATTTGTAGATCTTTGTATTTTGTGATTTTTTTTCTATTTCTTTTTCTTCTATTCTGCTATCCCCTGGTATTGCTATGTCGATTATTTTAACTTGTTTTTCTTTCTTCTTGACTACAGTTATATCTGGTGTATTGTGTGGCAGATGTTTGTCTGTTTGTAGTCGGAAGTCCCATAATATTTTTACATCTTCATTTTCTACAACTTTTTCAATTTTATGGTCCCACCAATTTTTGGCTACAGGTAGCTTGTATTTTTTGCAGATGTTCCAGTGTATCATCCCTGCTACCTTGTCATGCCTTTGTTTGTAGTCAGTCTGTGCAATCTTTTTACAACAGCTAATTAGGTGGTCCACTGTTTCATCTGCTTCTTTACAAAGAAGCTGTTTGTGGTGGATTTTTCGACTTTTGCTCTTATTGCATTTGTTCTTAGTGCCTGTTCTTGTGCAGCTGGTATTAAACTCTCTGTTTCTTTCTTCAAGTTGCCATTCTTAAGCCATTGCCAGGTCTTGGTGATGTCTGATTTTCCACTTATATTGTGCAAATATTGACCATGCAGGGGCTTATTTCTCCATTTTTCTGCTCGGTTCTTGACTTGTTCTTTCTTGTAGGCCTGCTTTGTTTCATTGGTGTTGAATAGTTTCACGTTATTGACCATTTTAAGTGCATCTTCTTTACTGCCCTTTATATATTCTGCAAGGCCTATTTTCTCCTCCTGGCTGTTAGCAGTTTGTATGCACTTGTACAAATGGTCCTGTAAAAGTCTCAAAGTGGTTTACATAGCAAAAGGTATAAGACAATCATTCCCTGCTCCAAAGGAACATACAGTCTTAAGGCAAACTCACTCGCTCAATTACACTATTTACACAGTATATCGTCAGTCAGTATTCTGTAATCATATGAAATGTTAAGTATGCCCCGCACATGCTGATTCGCCCCCAGTCCTGCTTCCCACTTGGGATGGCCCTGCTCCCAAGCTGCTAGTAAATTCTTAGAGTTCTGTACCTGTATTCCAGGCTTGTGTGCCGATACAAGGTCTTTCACCATTTTGACTTCAGACAGAGTTACTCCACCAACCATGAAGATGATCACCAGAGGATGGTCACTAGGGTGAGGGCGGCTCACCTGTTAAAATAACAGAGTAAAATATAGTAGAATTCTATACAGATTACATAATTTACTTCCTTGTCTTCCTGTGTTCACTTTCATCCAGCAATTGTTGCCATGGTTGCAGCTTCACTCCAGAGAAGGCTTGCCATTTGTCAGATTTGAGGGAGCAGGAAGCTGTTCCTACTGTTCAATAATAACAAGGCATTCATGTCATAGCCTTCCAAATTGTCTTTAGGCCTATGATCCAGATATTATAAAGTGGCTTCCTCCTTATCCAAATACCTTAAAAGTCTATTTGCTTGATTATCTCTAGCTGCTTCTCCAATGAAAATATATTTGTGAGTTTCATTTAAAACCACCCTTTTTCTGGTCCTCACGCGGTATGAAACTTTTGCATTACATCCATTTTAGTAGTCCGATAAGAAAATGCAAAGATCTATTTGTTTTTCCATTCATATCTGCTTTTATACATCTCTGTTTATTGTCTGAACATCTTAAAAGCAAAGTTTAAAATATTCAACAGTGCTGTTGCTGCCAAATGTTACTGGCTAGTCTAGTGTTTCGTTGCTTATAATTTTTCATCATTATTATTAATTTTTAAATGTGCTGCCTTGAGTTTCTTGTAAATCAAAAAAGAAACATAAATAAGTGGAGGGCTCTGTATGTCTTTCTAAGTTCACTGAGGGGATAATATTGTACTGGGAAAGACACAATAGCAGAACCTTAAAATGTTATATTAAAAAAATAACAGCACAATAATTAAGTCATTGGTTCTAGTGAAGAAATTTGTTAGAACTGGAGCTGACAGACTACTATTCAAATTACAGTTAAGACGTGCGCTCAGTGGACATTCTTGGCCAAGTCAAATTTCTCAGCATTGGCTCCTTATTTGTAAGTGGGATAACAGCATTCTAGCCACAATGTTTATATTAAGATGACACTATAAAATAGATGGTCTATAATTCAGTACAGACAAAAATGCACTTAAAGACAGCGAATTCAATGGGCTTAAGCATACAAACATCTGCACTGGCCATAAATTAAAAGTGCTATAATGATTAACAAGTAACTACTTTGATTTATGCTGTTCTTAATAATAAATAACTCTTAATATAGGATATCATTATTTCAAGTATATATCAACTATAGGACACGTGTCAACAAATGTGTTGACTATGTGTCAACAAAGGAGCGAGAAGAAGAGCCATCATAGTGTAGTGGTTAGAGAGTTGGACTAGGACTGGGAAGACCTGAGTTCGAATCCGCATTCAACCATCAAACTCACTGGGTGACTCTGGGCCAGTCATGTATCTCTCAGCCTAACCTACCTCACAGGGTTGTTGTGAGGGGAAAAATAAGCATGTACACTGGTCTGAGCTCCTTGGAGGAAGAGCGGGATACAAATGTAAATAATAAATAAATAAACTATTTAAAAGCATCTTCCAGACCAGAACATCTCCAACATCTCTCCAGGTCAAGGGAAAAACGCCTGTTTGAGCCTTGCTACTATCTCAACATCAAAAG